>NC_088802.1:10461813-11061813 GCF_011386835.1 Chrysemys picta bellii | reverse complement strand
AGGTTTCTCACTGGGATTCTGAACTCCTGTGCTGCTCCATAAGGGATTAAACACAGATGCTGCCGGCCTGCACTAGAGGAGGTCACTGGGACCCCGAGCACCTTCAGTCCACACACAAAAGGGCTCCAGACACCTCAGGTCCATGCCAAGTACCACTGGGATTACACTGGATTGCAGCAAAACTAACCCCAGGCTGGAGCTGACCAGTGCCAGTCTGACCTGTTCTGTTGTGTACGTGGGCAAGGACCAGCCAGAGTGGTTCCATTAGTCCCACCAGGCAGCCTTTTGAAATCTCCCAGAATGCACTGCTTCTGGGATCTTTACCAGGAAATGGGACCGTGGGTATCTGCCCAGGGGGCATTGCCACAGAAAGGGTTTAGGACAGCACTGGGGAAACCACAACCCATTCTTTATACAAATCTGCATCATGTCTAATTAGGGTGGTCACCGAGGCATCCCCAGAACATAGGACATGCCCACGCCTGCCTGCATGGGCCCGTCCTCACCAGTATCAGTTGCCCCGCATGAGCCAACCACCGCTTTTTTCAGTGTGCCACCCACCTGAATCATTCTGCATGAAGGTGCCACCCCAGCCCTGCCCCCACTTTCACGGGTGTCCTCCTGCATCCTCAGTCTCCTCCTCTCTCTTTTGCACCAGACAAAGCCACATCCAGTGCCGAGTCCCTACCGGGCAGGGATAGTGCTCCACAAAACTGGGACTGCGCAGCTTCAATCCAGACAAATGGCCTCCGGACGTCTCATCGGGTTTGCCCTGGTGCTTAGACCAGCTCTGCCCAACCAGTGCAGTCCCCAGGGCTTCAGGGCTGAAATCCCAGCCCGTATTGAAATCCTGGTGGCTTCAGAGAATTGTATCACTTTGTTTGTTAAACCTTCTACAAAGCAGGTTTATTGATTCACCCCTCCATGTGACTTCCAGTGCCCTGTTATGCTCTGTACCACTAATCAATTCACAAATACTAGTAACGCTTGGTTATAATTGAGATCTCTCTCTAATTACTAAAAAGGCTGGACCGCAACTGGTAACAAATCAGAATGTGACACATCCCCAGTCTCCATTAATGAGGTTTCATCTCCTTGGTGGCCCTGATGTCACAAAGCGATTAGAATCACAGTCACCTTGGGTTTCGGGTGCAAAAGTGCCCACTTCCAAGCACCTCTCAACTATCCAGATGAAACCTCCCAAATCATTTCTGTTTCTCCAGGAAAGAATCCAGGCCCATTTGAAGACTCTGAGGGAAGAGAGAGAAAAGCTGCTGGGATTGAAAGCGACTGGAGAGGGGAATAGCCGGGAGTATCTGGTAGGTGCCTGTTGTTATGAACCAGAAGGGACTGGCAGTGGGAGGTCTGTTTGGAGGCAGACTCCTGTGTGGTCTTGGTGAACATGGGCTTATGTGTGATTCTCCATGGTCATGGATTGTTGGGTTAGATTCATGTGTAGACAAGCCCTAAGCTTCCATTTCAGTTGATGAGTTAATGTCTAGCCCTTGTCGCTTTCCCAGAAATCCTCCCCAAGTGAACTGAATGTCCCCATGAAGTGCTGTCCACTGTGTCTGGTCATTTTGTGCATTTTTCAAATGTTTGTTTCTTTTAACTCCCCTGGCGTCTCTGTCAGTGTAGTTCTTAGTCCTGCCTCCTGCTGCTCTGGGTCTGAATGCCCAGAGACCATAAATAACAGAATATGCTGACCATGACAGACATGAAAACATCCTTTTCAGAGGGATACAGGGGCCAAAGGGGAAGGTATGAGAGAATCCCCTGCCTAGGATTTTTAAAGTCATTCTCCCTCCTGCACACTCAGCTCTCCGTGAAAGGACCCCAGGCTCCATCCATGTCCCTGACCAGCCCTTTTCCTTATTTTCATAAAGAAACAAACACAAACCGAGAGGCAGAAGATTGTGTCTGAATTTCAGCAACTGCGGCAGTTCCTGGAGGAACAAGAGCAACTCCTGCTGGCGCAGCTGGAGAAGCTGGACGAGGAGATTGTGAGGATCCAGAATGAAAATGTCAGTCAACTCTCCGAGCAGATTTTCCGTCTCAGTGAGCTGATCAGTGAGATGGAGGGGAAGTGTCAGAAGCCAACAAGTGAATTTTTGCAGGTGAGACTGAATGAGAAACATAGGTTGGTGCTTCAGGGCAGCCAGCTCCCGTGCTCAGTGCCGCCTGCCAGCAGTCCTGCCAATCAACTCCTTCCCCTCACTCCAGCGCCTCCCACCTGCTGCGATCAGCTGTTCCGGGATGCTGGGAGGGAGCGGGAGGAGCGGGGAGGGAGTGTGCTCACAAGGGGAGGCAGGGAAGAGGCAGGGTGGGGGTTGAGATGGAGTGGGAGCAGGAAGAGTTGGGCTGGGGTGTGGCATGGAGGAAGGGGTGTGGTGGGGGTGGGGCGTAGGATTGAGCACCCCCAGGGACAATTGGAAACCAGCAGCTGCCATTAGAAACATGCCAGATCCCCACACAGGGAAGGAGGACTCCTGAATCATAAGCACTGGAGTCCAGCAGTCAGAGGCCATGGTGTAACTCAGAGTGTGTATTGCTGACATGTGAATAACTATTATTCTTTGCAGAGTCACAGACACAGAGGTATGAGAGATGGAAAAGCCCCATTATCTCAGGGAATACATGACCCTGGGCCAGGGCAAGGCCTCTCTTCCCCATATTTGCAATATCCCTTTCCTAGGATCCCCTGTGTGTGTGTCAGACGGGACTGAAATTCTTTTGTCTCTCTCTCTTCTAGGATATTAGAAGCACCTTGCGCAGGTACGTGGCTCTCTCTCACTCCCCCTCACACTTCACAATGCTAGGAAAGAGCTTGGTGGTGATGTTAGCACTGCATCTCCCCAGGGCTCTACAGCAAAATGTGTGGGGAAGGTCACATGTTGGATACGAATCTCTCTGATCAACTTCATCCTGAGGGTCTCACCCTTGTATAGGAGATGCTGGAATTCTCCATTCAGTGGGAAAGACTGACCAAGTATTTCCTACAGATGTCAGATCCCTGGGGGACTGGCTGCCTCGGGATTGTGGGGATGGAATATGGGCCTGTCACAGCTGGGGCACTGGTCACTATTCAGCCCAGGGCAGCAGCAACGAAGAGTCTTTCCCACCTGAGGGCTGTTTGGAGACCTGTGTGGAATGAGCTGTGGAGGGGGGAGTTGGTGTCTCAGTCTAGTTCCTAGAGGGCAGTTTTCTACAGCACTTCACCTGGGAACCACCTGTCCCTCAGAGCATGGAGGCCAAGGAGTGAATTGGCCACAGAGACTCAATTCCCTTTTTGTCCCCAGAGCTGATCTCTCCAGACCAGAGTTGAAGAATATTAATGAGTCCTTTGAAGGGAAGGTTGTATGGCCATGGGCTGTGTCGCACCTGCTCTGAGGCTGGGGGAAGTGGAATTCTAACTCCAGGC
The DNA here is from genome assembly GCF_011386835.1 of Chrysemys picta bellii. Classification (NCBI taxonomy): domain Eukaryota; kingdom Metazoa; phylum Chordata; order Testudines; family Emydidae; genus Chrysemys; species Chrysemys picta. The sequence goes on along the minus strand of NC_088802.1, from coordinate 11,058,392 downwards.
CCATTAGAGCAGCGACTCACTAGCCAGAACTTATAACGAGTCACACAGTGAAATATAATCATGTGAAATTGTTTCTCTCCAGGTGTGAGAAGGGGAAGTTCCAGCAGCCAGAGGAGATTTCTCCTGAACTGGAAGAGCGAGTCAGTGGTTTCTCTCAGAAAACGATTGTGCTATTGGAGACTCTGGGGAAGTTCAAAGGTACCTAGAAGGGATCTAGGAACGGAAATTGGGATGAGCTGCTGAGACTGAGGGAGGAGAGTGGCTCTGGCCAGTTGGTTCACAATTAGATGATGCTTCTATTTCATTGTTGGGTGAGAATGTCACGCACTTGGGGTCAAAGTCACTCAGGTTGATTAATTCAAACCTTTATTTCTACCAAAAATATGCCTTGCCATTACAATTACTGTTAAAGAAAGAAATGACTCAGACTCATAGACTTTGAGGCCAAAAGGGACCATCATGGTCATCCAGTCTGACCTCCTGCACATTGCAAGCCACAGAACCTCACCCACCCACTCCTGCAATTTACCCCTAACCTCTGGCTGAGTTACTGGAGTCCTCAAATCATGAGTTAAAGACTTCAAGTTACAGAGAATCCATCTTTGACACTAGTTTAAATCTGCAAATCACCCGTGCCCCACGCTGCAGAGAAGGCAGAAAACCCCCCAGGCTCTCTGCCAATCTGACTTGGGGGGAAATTCCTTCCTCACCCTAGATACGGTGGTCAGTTGAATACGGAGCATTTTGGCAAGACCCAACAGTGAGACACGCGGCAAAGAACTCTCTATAACTCAGAACTGGCCTCGTCTACTGTCCCATCACCAGCCATGGGGCACATTTCTCACAGCCACACCCAGCCCATCACTGCGCTTTGGTCCCATACGGCAGCTAGTCTGGGCCAAATGGGCTGCAGGGAAGGAGAAAACTCCTCCCCCATGGTCAGGGATCCCTCCAGTACAGGAGCCTCTTGTGCCTCCTCCACAGCAGCTGCAGGCACAAGGCGGGTTCCGGAGAGGGCTGGGAATGGGGTAGGGGTGGTGAGGGCGGGTGGAAGAGGAAGGGGGGGTAGACAAGGGACAGAATGACATGGGCAGTGTAAAGTTGGGACTCTGAAACTCTGCACGCTGGCCAAGACAGATGGGGGCTATTGTAATAGGGATGAATATGTCCCATTGTGTCAACCTTCTCCCCACTTCAATTTCCACATTTTATAAAATGCTTTTACTATTATTTCTATTTCTGCCTGTGGAGGACAAGGCCCCGTCCTGCTGCTCTCTGTAGAGACGCTGAGTAAACAGACCCAACAGCTCACAATTAGAGCCAGGATTTAGGAAACTCTCAATATCCCGTTAGTGTCAAAGGGACCCGAGTGGGTAAAGTTACTTTTACGTCAAAGTCTTTGCAGGCTCTGGGTCTAGGTTATGACAAAAGGCAGTAAGTGAATGAGACAAACAACTGGAGTTTGAAGGGTTGGAGGGGTTGATGAGGGGAAAGTAAATCTCACTGACAGATTGTCTATCCTGGGATGGTTGTGAGGCTGTAAGGATGTTGGTTCCATTTCTGGGAGATGCCTGGATGAGAGAGGAAAGAGACGGTTTCAGACCTTTTTATATTAAATATCTTAATGTTTCTCTGTCATAATTAAAAGACAGTTCTAGGAGTTGAGAGTGGGGACACTATTATAAATATGAAAGGCTGAAATCTCATCTCCTTTCTCCTTCCCCCCTCCAGACACTCTGCCGTATGCACTAGAGATGAAAAGAGGAGGCTTCCTAGGAACATTCAGAGACGGTGAGATTGCAGCTGGAGATTGTCTTTAAATTATCACAAAATGTCTTCATGAGATTGTACCTAAAGTTACCAGCAAAACTGACACCGACCATGACACACACAGCCCTCAAAACAACACACTGAACAGTGAGGAGCTCCCACACTGAAGTCACATGAACTAGGGTCACCAGATGACAAGAACAAAATATAGGGACACGTGGGGGAGAGTGGGCGCCACCGAAGAAAAAAAAAAAATGCCGGAGTGCAAAATATCAGGACCAATGGCATTCCAACCATACATCCATCGGGACGTGGGACAAACAACTAAATATCGGGACAGTCCCGATTTTATCGGAACATCTGGTCACCCTACAGACAAACACTCCTGACACAAACCTTAGTGCTGAGTTCATGCCCATGCTGCTGAACAGAAAAACTCTCCCTGAGCAGCCTGTGAACAGAGCTCTCTGCCCTGAGGCTGACACATCCCTCTGCTTTACCCTGGTTCAGAGGGTCTCCCCCATCACGTTTCTCCAACATCCTGCCTTTCCTCTGGGCCAGGCTGGGCTCTCCCGCTGGAGCTGCTCACTGCTTTCTCTGTTGGGGAGACGGTCTCCCTGTGAGGCTGTTAACTCCTCCCTTCTCTCTAGACTGGGGATGGGGCTACCCCACCCAATGCCATTTCCTACTCTCTTTTCTTAATTGGCTCATCCTACTCTGGCCGGGGAGTGGAGGCTGCATTTAGGGGAGGGAGCTTCCCTCTGGGGTTCAAAGCTGGTACCTGCCTCCTCTGTTTCCTCCTCACTAAATCATTCCTGGCTGTGTCTCTGATGCTGGGAATGGAGCAGCCCCAGCAGAGGGAGCAGGGAGCTGAAGTCTCAGCAAGCAAATGAAAAACTAATGAAGTGAGTCCCATTACACAGACTGAGGAGCTGCAGTGACATCTCTGCTCAGTCTCAGGTGCCCAGGACAGAGGCAGCTCCCTGGGATCCAGGCCTGTCCCAGCCAGAACAGGGCTGCCGGGGAGTGTGAGAAATGGCCCCAGCCTCCCCAGGGCCGAGCTCTGCCCCTAATGTTCTGATTCTCTCTCTCCCCAGTGAATGTGACTCTGGATCCAGACACAGCTCATCCCCACCTCGTTCTATCTGAGGACTGGAAAAGTGTGACACGGGGAGACACACGGCAGCATCTGCCCAACACCCCTGAGAGATTTGACACTAAGCCCTGTGTGCTGGGCTGTGAGGGATTCACCTCGGGGAGACATTGCTGGGAGGTGGAGGTGCAGGGTGGGGGAGGCTGGGCTGTGGGGGTGGCCAGAGAGTCTGTGAGGAGGAAGGGATGGATCAGCTGTAGCCCTGAGGGGGGGATCTGGGCTGTTGGGTGGTTGGGGGATCAGTTCTGGGCTCTCACCTCCCCTGAAAACCCCCTTCCCCGGCGCCGGATCCCCAGCAGGATCCGGGTTTGTCTGGACTGTGACCAGGGGCAGGTGATATTTATCGACGCTGGTGACGAGGCCCCGATCTTCACTTTCCCGCCAGGCTCCGTCCCTGGGGGGAGAATCCGACCCTGGCTCTGGGTGTGGCTGGGATCCCAGCTCAGACTGTGTCCCTGAGAGGATGCGGGGGTGGGGATATTCCACTGGCGAACTGGAAATCAGCCTTTCTAGCCTCACACACCCCAGTCTCTATGACCTTGGAGGACTCCTGTCTACCCAGCCCCTGGCTCCTCATCTCTATGACCTATGGAAGCCGCTCCCCTTCCCTGCAGCCCCAGGGATGGGAGGGGGAGGAGGAAGAACCCCTGGGGCTGCAGGAGGAGCAGAGGGGCCCTGAGGGGCAGAGATGGGGGCTGGGCAGGGGGCTGAACTAACAGCTGGGCTGGGGACAGGCAGATGTGGGGGTGGCAGGGACACAGAATGAATCAATCAGGGTTTGGGGGGGTTGGGGAGAAGCAGCAGCTGGGAGCATTTTGTACAGATCTGTGGGATTAGATCTCACTGGGGTCTCCCAGCCAGAGCTCCTGCTCCGGGGCCCTAAGTCACCTTCCCCTGTAATTACAGAACAACTGGTAACCCTGTAATTGTCACACACAGGTGGGAGGGGGAGATGGGTGCAGATTGACCAAAAAAACCCATTATATAACCTTAAAAAAAAATCATTGGGTCAGTCTCATGATTTTTTTTAAACTCCTGAGGTTGGCAGCACTGGGGGAGGCAGGGACAGGGGGGGTTAACCAGAGGGAATTAGAAGAAGCAAGAAGAAAAATGTGACTGAAAATAAACCAAGAATAAAGGGAGAGTCCAGGAGAATGGTGGAAAACAGAAATGAGAAGAGTGACAGGAAAATATCCCTGACAGGGGAACAAGCCCGGGGGCAGCAAGATTTTTCAAAGGCATAAAATCACGGGGGGGGGAAGGGAGCAGCCATGGGGGAAGAGGTGTAACAGGGAGGAGAGGAGAGTGGGAGAGACACTGGAAAATAAACAGTGGTGGGAAATGTGGGCTAGAAAAATGATGAGTAGAAAAGGACGATATAAAAGAAAAGGGAGATGGAAAAGGAATGTGAGAGGGACAGAGAGATTTAACGTGAGACTGTAACTCATGAATTCCCTATATTCATTCCTGGACGACTGTACTGTTGTTGTGCCATTAAGAAAACTTTTCTTGGTAGCTGGGCATCTCCTTTCCATGCTGTGGTTATTAAGGCTCCTTCTCGGCTCTGTCGGGTTGGGACAAGGTTGTTCATGAGAAAGTTGGTAACCCTAATTCTGTAAATAAAACATTACAAACAATTCTTCGAGTTTGTTCCACTTTAATGTCCCAGCTGCAGCTGCTGGGGGCAGCATCATGGGATTTGCTTTCTTACTTGGTTGTGTCCTCCCAACCCCCGCAGGGAACATCGCGCCTCTAGGAGGAGAGTTTGGGTTTTACTGGGATGTGTCACTCTCCAGCCTGCGCTCTGTCTCTGTCCTGTACAAACCCATGTCAATTAGGAATTGCTCAGCTGTGCTCTGCGGAGAGGTGACTGGTTACACAGGGGGCAAGCCATGAAGGGACTTGGTGTTGCAATGCTGAGCGTCATGGCAGGGCCTAATTTGTGGGCAACTAGAAAATCACAGTCCGCAACTCTGCGAAGCTGAGTTGGGCCCTGGACTCCCTACACAGTGCATGGGCATCACAGGCAGTGTTTTCCCCAGGAATTGAAATTGGGGGGGTGTTCGAATTTATGGGCGGGAGGAAGAGAGGGGTTTCAGGGCCGATGAGGGGTGAGACCGTGAGGGTGAAGGTGGGCTCCATGGCACCATAGTAAAAACTGAAAAATGTTTCATGACCATTTTATTAAATTTAACTCACGTTTTAAAATCATCACCCAGATTAAAGTTGGCTACTCAAGCCTTCTATGAAGCACTACGTCTACATCCTTCTTGGTTTCTTGTTATAGTTTTGCACAACTCTGTTAATGAACTTCTTGAATGCAACGAGTTCAGCTTTGGTGGCTTCTCATGTGTCCAGTACTTCCGTTCCTTCCGTTGATATGCTCATTAGTTCAGTCACATGATCAGGCAGAAGGTGACTTCTTTCAATACACAAAATATTCTATTCAATGATGAAAAAGAACGTTCAACTGCAGCTGTTGTGACTGGGAGTAGCAAGAGATGAATTCCTACTTCTTTCATCCCAGGAAACATAGCACAAAGGTCACGTTGAGCCACTAGAGATGATAAAAAAAGACGTTGAAGTCAAATCTTCATTCATTTGTTATATGATATTCTACTCTGTGTTCAAATTCTCTATTCTGTCCTGAGCACATGACAGCCCCGTTGCTGGTAGTGCCTCACTCCACTCAACTGTTGGTGTTTTATAGGTCAGGCATCTGTAAAAGCTATGTAGAGGTTAAGTAGCATCTAGAAGTCACCATTGTAGATTTTTAAGAATCAAGTCTGTGTATTTTTTCAGTTGTCTTAACAAACACTTCTTGTCTCCTTCACTTAAGGATTCAATATAAATGCCTTCATTAGTCAACTTCTGGACTGAAGTCTTTGCTTCTTCCAGTACTTTTTCAATGAATAGTGAGCATTTGCTGGTCTTGTTCGGAACCAGTGTTCAACTTCAGGATGAACGAGTGACAATGCACTTAACATTGGCCTCCAGTTTGTAGCATGTGGTATCTCTTGCTTAAATAGAAAGTAGGATGCCACAGCCATGTTTGTTCGCATGAACTGTGTTGTGTCTCCAGCATTCTTAACAGCCTCATTAACACTCACCAGTGTTGTCCTTGGTCAGCAGAGACTCAGCGTTCAGAGGTGCTTTCACATGAGTTCACCTCCCAGGTAGGGTGACCAGACGTCCCGATTTTATCGGGACCGTCCCGATATTTCCTTGTTTGTCCCGCGTCCCGACCGACGTGCGGTCGGGACAACCAGACAAACAAGGAAATGCCCCGAGCCTCTTCCCCGGAAGTGCTCGCGCCCCCCCCCCCTGCCCCGACTCCGCCCCCTCCTCCCCCGATTGGCTCCCTCCCCGAATCCCCGCCTCTTCCCCGGGCTCACCATTCCCCCTCCCTCCGCAAGTGCTGGAGGGAGGCCCGGGAGACTCAGAGGCAGCGCGGGGCCGGGGTGAGTAACAGTCCGGCCTGGCCCAGTGCAGGCAGGACTCGGGTGGTTGGGAGAGGAGGGGGGCGACCCGCGGGGCCAGGCGACGGGGGAGGAAGCGGCCATGGCCCTCGGCGGCTCTGGCGCCCCCGAACCCCCCGAGCCGGGGCCTGCAGCAGCGCGCACGCTGGGCCCAGCCCCTGGCTAGGCACGTCTGGGCTGCCCAGCTGGTGCTATCCCGGGGCGGAGGCATCGGCAGCCCAGCCCCGTTCGTTCCCCTGCGGGACGGGGGGGCTGGGGCCTGCTGCCCCCACTCCGGGGCCGCCGCGGGATAGCACCAGCTGGGCAGCAGCCCAGACACTGGCCAGGGGCTGGGCGCAGCGTGCGCGCTGCTGGGTCCCCGCAGCAGGCCCCGGCTCGGGGTGTTCGGGGGCGCCAGAGCCGCAGCCGCCAAGCGCCATGGCCACTTCCTCCCCCGCGGCAGTGGGAGCTGCAGCAGCGGCTGCTCCCGAGTCCCGCTGCCCGCGGGGGAGAACAGCCACCGCCTGGCCCCGCGGGCCGCCCCCCTCCTCGCCCTACGGCCAGGCCGGACTGTTACTCACCCCGGCCCCGCGCTTCCCCTGAGTCTCCCGGGCCTCCCTCCAGCACTTGCGGAGGAAGTTTTTTTTTTTTTGGCCCCGCCCCCCGCCACGTCACACACACCCCCCCCCTTCCTCCCCGCGTCCCGATATTTGTCTTTGGTGATCTGGTCACCCTACTCCCAGGTCGGGGGCAGGAAGGTACCTTGCTCGTTCCTCCAGCTGCTCACTGTTTGCTCTGGCCACTGTTGTTCATTGTGCCACCGTTCACTCCACCGATCTGTTGCCAATGGCCCTGTGCTGTCACCTTCTGCTGCCACCGTGACCTCTGCGAGTTGGTCTTTTGAGGTTCCACCCAGCTCTCAGTGATTTCAGCTGAGCTCTCAGGGGGGAACCTCGCTGCTAGTGCAGGCTGGGCCGTCTCTTCCACAGAAACACTGTCCCACAGCAGGTCTAAGCACTTGTATAAGGAAGCTAGTCTATGTTCATATTTTTCAAATCTATTACACTTTTTCAGATACATGTATTTTATCATACACTTTATATGCTTTTAAAGTGTTTATTAATGTTTCAATTCAAATGTCCAAACAATCACTAGATTGGCAACATTGCATGTAACTAGTTCACAAAACTTGGGGGGAGGGGTGTTGGGAAAATTCAGGGGGGGTGTAGGGAAATCCCTGATCAGAGGCACCTTACAGTGAGATTCACAAAAGCCAGCTCGCGGGGGGGCGGAGCCATCTAAGCTAGTCAATGGGAAAGGTGACAAGGGGGGAGGGGTGTCCTAAGCCCGCCCCCTCTCACAGATAGGTATCTAAATCTGGGCAGCAGAGGGGCGTCTGTCTCTACTTAGCAACCCACCGACAGGAACCCAGCACCTGACGTCAGGTGACTCAGGCTCCGAAGGCGTTTCCTGCTGGAATGAAGTAGGCACCTGCCTCACTCCACACAAAATGTGAGGGATGGGGGGAAGGAGAATGTGGTTTTGGTGATGTCACCCGGCTTGTGACGTTTACCCCCATGGTTAGAGCACTCAGCTGGCATGTGGGAGACCCAGGTTCAGTTCTCCCGTCATGTTGTTTAGAGCAGGGGTTTTCAAAGTCTGGGTCGCGGCTGGTCAGGAGAAGGGGAATGACGAACCGCGGCCACTGGGTGCTGCGAACGGCGATGCCTGTGGACACTCAGTTAAAGGAAGCATCTTTCCAGCAGCTTTCCCTGACCATCCATGGCCCAAACTTTGAACATCCCTGGTCTAGAGTAGCTGAGGAATGTGAGTACCAACCTCAGGGCAGTTACAAAGCAGGGCACAAACCCCACACGGGTTGTGAGTTCTGTGTTTAGATTTCACTCACCAGGTATCAAGTGTGATCCTCTCAAGCACTAAAACAGCCTTAACATGGGTGATGGGTGAAGCTTCCCCAGGGGGAGGCTAGTTCCCTGTCCCATCTCTTGAACCCACATTCCACCCCCAGGCCCCACCCCTGCTTCACTCCAGGCTCTGCCCCTTCCCTGCTCAGCTGCCATGACTCGCTGCATCCCTCCTCTCCTGCCCCCGTGAGGGTGGGGGTTGAGAAGGGATGCAGCGTGTGGGGGAGGGGTCTCAAAGGGAAAGAGGGGAGAGGAAGGATGTGGCAACGGGTGGGGGATGGGGTTGTGAGGAGGGATGTGACGAGCAGGCAGGGGCTCGGGTGAGGGAGGGGCGGGACACCGCAGGTTGGCGGTTAAAGTCACCAGCTGCTCTATCCTAGCCACAAAGAATGGTGGAAGACGTAGAATGGGAGGTAGTCTCTCCCCAGCCCAGGAAGACTCCTTCCCACCCCAAGGCAAAGGGAGCAGGAGGTGGCAGCACTGGAGGGAGAGCCTCTCCCTAATACAGAAACCAGGAGAAGCATCTAGGAAAGAGCCCCTCACAGCCAAAGGGGAAGGGATGTGACAACCCTGAGGGGGAGACCTCTCCATTCATGTCTCTGAATTTAATATTTCAGACATGTAGAAATATTCACCAGAACTCACATGGTCAGAGTTAAGGGTGTTTGAATGCTAGGCAGTGAGAAGGTTTCTGTTTACTGCTGCATGTGTCCCAAAAATTGTTAGGTGCCACCGGACTGCTGTAAGGGAAAGCCTCGTATCTGACCCCCAGGATCCCCAGATAATTCAAGCTTCTGGGACCGGAAGAGGAATAGCTCCCTATCCAGAGACCTGGAACCCGCTACCTTAGCCCTTGGTGCACAGCTGACCTTCCAGATTGCCACATCAAGGTGAGAGCCTGCTGGTTTTCAGCTGAACTCTCTCTGGAAGCACACAGTAGTTGTGAAGCATTTCACATGCAAAGATACTCTTTGCACAAGTCCAACACATTATTGCTCTTTCACTTAACGTACATAAAGTACAAGAGCGTTCATATCGCGTAGCACAAAACAACCAACTTAACCACAGTGCCTCTCACTAGCTCACCCTTCCCTGGGGAGTCCTGGGGGCCATGTGGGATCAGGAAAAGCAGGCAGGGCTCCTGGCCTCATGAAGCTGCTACATGCTGGGTTACTTTGTTCTCTCCTTTTGAATTGGAGACACAGAGCGAGATCCATGACGGGACCTAGATATTGTACTCCTGGCGGAATTCTGCACACAATATTTTAAAATTCTGTATATTTTATATGTCAAAATAACACAATATAATCATGCCAGTTTCAATTATTTTGGTCATTTTTTTTTTCAAAATACCTGTCAGCAACTATCTCTGTAACAGACCAAAAAAAAAAAAAAAAAGATTCTGGTAATTTCCCCCCACAAATAGATTCAGCTGTACTGGTGCCAGGGTGGCCTCTGGTTGGTGAAAGGTGAAACTGCAGCACTTCTCGGGCAGAATGTATTTTCTGCAGAAGAAAAGAATTCTGTGGCTGGACATAAATTCTGCGTGTGCACAGTAGCGAAGAATATCCCTGGGAGTAGTATTGCAATGCTGAATGTCACTGCGTCTACATTGTAGCTGCCTGGGAAATCACTGGAATGACACTGTGAGCCACAAAGTCTGAGTTATGGGGAGATGTAAGTGTCTTAGAATGGGTGACACAAAAGCCAGCATACGAGGCAGGGAGCTGCCTAAGCCAGTCACTGGGAGATACTGACCTGAGGGATATTGTATAAGGACTCAGCTTTGTGGATTGCAGGGTTGTTCCTGTGACTGTCTAGGCCCATAGTATCTTGATACATTTTGTTCCTGATGTAAAATCCCCAAAACACTGAGCAACTTTTGTCATCTTAGGATCAAATTTGGAGCTGTTTGGGGAGTTTGAAGAAAGAGGGAGATGAGAATATGGTGTTTAACCAGAGTGGGGAGAAGGAAAATCCAGGAACTGCTGGTAGGCACCATTGTTACTTACCAATAAATCTGCACAGGGATGTTAAAAATGCTCAGATCTCTGTGAGTAATTGGAGAGTAACAGCAAGTAACATGCTCCCCCTGTGAGAGGCTATTTATTGTTTCCTCTGTGCAAAGTAATTTCTGTTCTGGCTTAATGGAAACTAAACAGGAGAAAGGAGAATGGAGGAAATTATATTTACTTACTGAATAATCCAAATAGCTTTCTTTAAAACATGAACAATTTAAACAATCTCTATTAGAGATCTCAATTCCTCTGCAACTAAAGCACTCCATAATTACAGCTAGTTGACATTTTTTACACTGAAATCTCTCTCACCTGAAAGTGTGGCTTCAGCAAAACCAGGGTTTCCCTGGAAATGTTGCTTTTTACGCCATTACTCTAGATTCTGATGAGGAGAATCAAAATGTAATTTCAAACAGTTGAATCATTTCAATTTCAGTCTAAAATGTCCATCCACATTTTCTGTTTCCACATTTCTGCAGGAAAACACTTTAGAATAGTTAGTTCTGGGAACATTTTCAATATCCTGACATTTCAGTCTGATCCGGAAAAGGTAGTAACTGTGAAAAGTCTAAATTTCACACAACACGAACATTCTGTTTCTCTGAGATCGTCCCAGCAGGAGAGGGTGTTCTGCTCCCTGCCCTCCCACAAGTGACCTACCCCAGTGACAGTTCTAGGCACTGATCAGATGGGGACCCTGTGCCTGATTGTACTCTGCTGCTCCCCCTGGTGTTGGGCGCTGGGAGTGCTCCAGAGGCAGCATCTACCCAAAGAAAGGTTAAAGGTTGAAGCCATTGGTTTGCAAGGAAATGCTCCCTCCTGCAGGACAGGGACGATAATTAAATAGCCATTGGAGCAGGGTCCTGCACCTGTATCTTCTACTCCCAGTGCCCTGACCCCCAGGTTACAGCATTGTTGTCACTCTCTCGCTAAGGGACTATTTAATTATTTAGCCAGAGTGGAGCAGCTTGATCAGAAGAGCTTGCGGGAGCCCCACATCAGAATATCCCAGACCCCCGTGGTTAGGGCAGTCACCTGAGCAGTGGGAGACCTGTCTTCAAAACCCTTCATCCCCATCAGGCAGAGCGGAGAGTAGAACCCAAGTCTCCCATATGCCGGGCGAGTGCCCTAACCACTGGGCTCAAAGTCATAAAGGAACCTCTCCCAGCACCTCCTCTGGGTTTTGTCTGAGCCCTGATCCAAAAGCTGTGCTCAGCGCACTTCTACAGGATTGGGCCCCACAGGCAAGACAGGCTTTCCACTGCCAATCTTCTGTTTTGAGGATCCTTCTGGGGTTTACACATGAGGCAGGTGTCTGGACACCTAAAGTGAGGCAGCAGCAGTGCCGAGGCCCAGAAGCAGAAATTCAGGAACTTTGGGAAATTTTACCAAAGAAATGTTGGTGTTGAGTGAGTTTAGGTATCTGCAGAGTAAGGAAATTAGAAAGTCGGCACCTCTGGGCATTATTATTGGAGAACTTCCCACCTCCCCCATCCTGCTGTTCCGCTGAGCGGTCTGGGAATTCTCATTGGCACACTCAGCTGCAAGTGACATGGGCTGAGGGATTCATCTCTCCAGCCTCCGCCTCGCAGCTCCTGGAGGCCACTTCTGTTGGCCCAAAAATAACTGCATGTCACATGTGTTTAACTGGTGACTGCAATTCTCAGGCAATACGTTCACCAGTACAAACCTCAGCATTAGTGAGATCCTCTGCCTGAGTCCATCCATGAGAGCTGACAGCATCTGGCTGCCCAGCAGCAGCAAGACTGGTTAGAAGCAAGTTTACAACCATGTAACCAGTTTGCCTTACACAAGGGTAACAATGTATCTCATCACAATAGGAGTCAGGATCTTTAACAATATTGGATCCAGTTGCTCATGAAGTAACCAGCTGCTTCCCCAGCAGCATCTCCGCTCAGCTCGCCTTTCCCATCGCAGCTGCAGCTACTGTTCTGGTTCCAGAAGACCACTTCCAGATTCCCTATTGATTCTGATCTCAGATCCACTCTGCCACAATAGAGTCCTGGCTGCGGTGCCCAGCCACAGAAAACAGCAGCAGAATGAAGGTGTGTGACTGATTGGCTACAGATCTCCAGCCAGGCATTCTCCAGCAAAGCAAGGAGCGCTGCCAGCCTTCCCCTAAAAGAAAATAATTTCAGCTCACACCATCCAGTGGCAACAATGTAGGAATTCCCCAGTGCACTGCATTAAATAGCTGCAAAATTGTATCCAACTGCATGACAGCCCCTGTAACCAGCCACATCCCTGCAAGCGTTCCCTTCTCACCACAGCTGGATTTCCGTTTCTGGTCCTAGATGGCTGCTCCCCAGACTCTCCCAGATCCCCTCTGTTTGTTCCCAGATCCTCTCCTGCAGCCAGGCTGGACAAGGGGCCTGAGAGCCTTGGAGACAGGAGACCTCTTGTTAGCCCATCCCCGGTACAGCGCAGGAGCCCCAGCACCATCTCCCCTCACACCCACTGCCATCTGCAGAGAGCCAGGAGTCCCCGAGAGCTGGGGAGACTGTGCAGGGAAACAGAAACAGTAGCCACAAGGCTAAGAACAGGTGTGACAGAGGCTCCCTTGGCTGACACACCCAGCACTGAACCAGGGACCCCTAGAGCTAAAAGCACAGGCTGCCCCAGCTTATGCTAAATATTCAACCCTTTATAACTGTCACAGCTCCACACACACACACCAGTGGGTTTCACAAACACCAGAGAGACATGGGTCTCAAAGAGCCTAAAGGCCAGGTAGGGAACAGGCAGTAGAAGTCAGCAGTTGTGATTCTCACCCTCCTTGCCAGGCTGCTCCACCAGATCCTCATGTCAGGCCGTGAAAGCCCCAGTCACTTGTTACCCCTTTCTGACCTAAGTGACTAGTCCAAAGTTTGGGGCCTTGCAGATGTTTCGGAGGAGTTGGTGTCAATTTGGACTCATCACACTTCATTCAAAGGCTCTTTACAGTCCACAGAAAAGAAATCATATGAGCCCACACCCAGTAAGGAAAGACCTAATGATATTCAATCAGCCCATTTCTGAGAAGGAAGTGAAGTGGGGCCAGCTAAGGAGAGAGAAGCAGCCCAAGCTGAGCTGGGAGCAGAGCTGCAGCCACAAAACCAGAGACACAGCTCAGGGAGGGCAGATCTTGTGCTGGGAGCAGGGCTGCAGCCACAAAGCCAGAAGGGCCAGAGAAGCAGCCCAGGGCCTGGAGTAAGCAGTACCTGATGATTGTATGATGTCCTTTTAGTCTCTTTACTTCTTATTCCTTGACTCTGGCTATAACAATGGCCTTCACACTTTTTTTTTTTTGATGCATACATTCCTCATTCACACAAACAGTTTAACAAACAGTACTATTTTATATTGAGCAAAAAAAGCATTGCAAATTAAACCTTGCTAAGTTTTACAATCAATAACCAAGACAATTTACATTGAGACCCAGGCCTTTAATGTTCCTCTAATCTACTTAACATAGACACAATAGAGAATCCTGTTTCTTTACTTACTAAACCTTAAAACAAAGAAATGTATATTTAACTAGAGGCCTACTTTGTAATACATATAGGAAACCATAGTAGACATTATAACTTATTCTAAAACAAAAGGGGGGACCATAATCAGTCATAAGGATTGTTCTGGTCTGTCATTCCTTTCTGCTATTCAAAAAGGGGCGGCTGACAGGATGAAATCCATTTCCTACATATCTCCCTTTTGACACTAAGATTATTAATCGCCAGTGTCACTTCTTATTTAGTTCATGTAATAGAAAATACTGGGAGGTGATTTGGGCCTATGCTTCTAGCTTTGCATACATTTGTTTTATCCAACAGCACATTTTAAACATTCCAATTAAACCCACATACAATTTAAAACCAAAACAATTAGGGTTAGTAACATTAGTACGCCAGTAGTTGTGGGAGACCATTGAGAAAATATGTTATACCAATGGTAAGCTGTTATGTTTTTTTGCAGTGGCAATTTTTAACATGTTGCCATTTGCATGTATAATATGAATGGTTCGGTTTTTTACATTGCCTTTTTGTTTGTTTTAGGAACTATGTTACTTTTTTACCTTTTGTAAACACAGTACTTACATTACATTTACATTTGTCTATTGGAAGATTGCTAACACTTTCATTTTTTAAAAACACTTTTTCCCAAGAATTAACACATACACATAGCCTATTATACAGTACTTTGATCTTATTATTTATTTTATTTCACATACAGGATTCTAGTGAAATGTTTTTACTACAGGGCTTTGGAGCAACAGGCATGAACAAGCATACCCCTTTTGAGGAGTCCACTTGGTATAACCTTTGATGTCCAATAGTTTTCCTCCCTCCACAGGCCACTGTGCAATCTGGGAAGTGGGCTAGCTTTTCATATTTTTGCTTTCAGAGCCTGTTGGTATACGATTTTAACAACAATTTTTTTACTTAACAAATTTGGTTTTACCACACTGGAGACATACTTATAAACATGAATGGATGCAGTATCAAACAAAGATCCTTTCTTTGCTTTAATAGATGCATTAAAACCTTAGTGTTTCCTGATATTACCCAAAACATTTTGTGTTTCAAGGTGGACAAAGCAAGTATCTGCACTCCAGTACATTACATAGCTATAGTAGTATGTTTTTCTTTTTATTTTCACTTTTATTTGTTTCTGTATTAGGTTGTCCTGTAGTTGGTATTAGCTTTTTTTGATTTTCTGAAAGACAAAAATAACATTTTCTACCCCTTTTGGGGTGGCATTGATTATTGCTTAAAATATTTTTTTCTTTTACAAATACCCTTGCTGATTGCAGGCAAAACAAGAGGAATTACCTCCATATTTTCCTGTGTTTTTGTTCTATAGGCAGGCCAGGTTTCAATGGCTTTTATCTTTTAAGAGTTATGGGGAAATTATTCCACTGTTTAGTCATTAAATCCATGAGATGGTGAACCTTAGTTTCTCCTCTACAGCAGACCAAGTTTACAATGTTTTTCCTGCTGTATTAAGCTTTAAGTTTTTTTTACAGGTAATAGCTGAAAAGCATTATTACCATAAAGGATATTTTTAAAAATTATACACACTATTCTTTGTTACGGGGGTACTTATTAACATTAAAGGTATCTTGTTATACCTGCCTTTTATTTAGACAATTTGTTTGCTGACCAGGTATGTTCTTTATTTGCAACTTTTTTGTGCTGGCAGTTTTCTCCTTTCTTTATTAGTTAGGTAATTTGCATCAACACAAGGCTTGCCTTTTGGATTTAAAGCCATCAGCAGAGCTTAGAGACGCTGTCTTAAAAGGAACACAATTAACTTTTACCAGAGTTTTAATTACTTTTAACTTTTGCTTTCAAAACGAAAACACAATTTATTGTGCCTCCTTTGGAGCCCTAATAGGATTTTAATTAAGTAGCATGTTTCGTTTGCATTTTTTACCCCCTTTATAATATACACTGCACATGTTTGCACATTTCCTCTATACTTTAACTTTTAAAACATTAGCCATATTAATTTTTATATAAGGTGTAACTGTTTTTTTTTTTTTGTTTTTACAGAGTTTTATGTACCCTTATTAAAGTGACAGTTTGATTACACATAGGGTTACCATACATCCAGTTTTTCCCAGACATGTCCGGCTTTTCAGCAATCAAACCCCCGTCCGGGGGGAATTGCCGAAAAGCCACACATGTCCGGGAAAATGCCGGCCGGCCGGCACTTCCTCTCCCCCTGCGGCTCTGCTCGGCTCCTCCCCTCTCAGACTTACAGAGTCAAGCTGCCCGAGCCAGCGCTACCGGCTTCGGGCAGCCCCCGTAGAGACTAACAAATTTATTAGAGCATAAGCTTTCGTGGACTACAGTCCACTTCTTCGGATGCATCCGAAGAAGTGGGCTGTAGTCCACGAAAGCTTATGCTCTAATAAATTTGTTAGTCTCTAAGGTGCCACAAGTACTCCTGTTCTTCTTTTTGTTTTGTGCACCTCACCCCTGCTGTTGCTTCAGAGGGCACTGTTAATTTCGTATTTTTTCACTACAGCTCTTATTTGCTATTTTGTTACAAAAAACGAACAAACAAACAACCAAACAAAAAGAATTCAGAAGCTCTTTTTATTTTCCTGATTTTTGACTGCCCTGCTGCAGCCATGACTTGATTTAAATTTTGTAAAGCATTAAGTTACCCCTTAAAGGTTAAATACCAAATCCCAAAGCCAACCAACACTGATTACCTGTGTCTGACAAAAAGGTCTGTCAGTTTTGCAACTTTGAATTAAAGAGTCAAATGGATTTTTAGTGGCATTATAAACAAAACAAAACCAATTTATCTTAAACCTACAAAACAGGAGTTTTACAAACCTCACATATTCCCACAGACAGACGAATACATACACATTTTCTTTTTCTTAACATTCCTTCTACACTGCTGTTTTTACATAGCTGTACATAGATTGCATTCCCTTTATACATTTGGGTCAGTTAAGTTTCAATAGAACCCCCTTATGTTCTTTTAGCAAATTTGACTAAATTGTTTATAGTCAAATTATTTTAATCAGATAGTCTCTTTACCTGGATTATTTACAGACATTTTTTTGGAAAAGGGCCCATTTTTCCTTCAGAATGGCTGCAAAGAAACCAAAAATTCTTTTTTTTTTAACATGGTCCTTTTTAACATTTTTACAAAGTTTAACTGCTGCAGCCTCTGTAGAGTTAACTTTTCACACTCTTTCCTTAAATCACTTGTTTTTTTCCCAAAATGATACCTTTATTAACTCAGATTTCACCATTTCAAGTATTGTCCCAGCATCTGAATTCCCCATGCCTGTACTTACTTACTCTTTTCCTTACTCCTGCTACTATGCCCTTAGGGCTTCCAACCTTCTTTATCTGTTTCTTGCCTGCTTGTCTGGGCCTGATTCTGCTTTTTTCAATGAACCATTTTTGTGAGTGATATTGTGGTCATTTCACAATTTTGAGAGAAATGTTTAAGGAAAGGGACCAGGAAGGGTGGGGGCTAGTTGAGGAGCCCACCCTCCTTGCTGAATTGGTAGTGGAACACTAAAGAATCAGTTTCTGAGGCAGAGAATGAAGGGAAACAGAACAAGGGGCTTTTTATCCTTTTTACAATGAGAGGGGAGTATGAAGGGAGTTGGGATCGATCCGGGGTTGTTTTTTTTGTCAGAGAACAGGGTGAAGGGGAGCGCTCAGTCTGGTGGTGGGAGAGGAGGCTTTTAATAAAGCTTTTAACTTATTATTTGAATATATTTGAGAGAGGCGAGTTTTGATTCTGTCCACCTATGATTTGCCTCTTCCCACCACTGCATGAAACAATTAACCTCTCCTTTAGCCAATTTAGTTTTAGGTTGGCCGAGTTTGTCTTTTAAGACGTCCACTTGGTCCTTGTCCCAAAATCCTAACAGCGGCTACTGAGTTTTGGGATCTCCCTGAGTTAGCCTAGACCATTTTTCCAGAAATTTACAGGTGTCCGGACCCTTCCTAAAACCGAGCCGGCGTTCCTTTAGGGAACTGTCCCAATTTAGACATCTGGTTACCAATACAGGAGGACTTTACACACCAATTACAAAGGAGGAAATTTGGGTTCGTCAGAGCGATGGCCGGTGCAGCACACAAAAGGAGCCCACAGGCTACTGACTCAATCGCCCTTGCTTTCACACCAAGGGTCTTACCCAAGTTGCCGTGCGGCTGCGACTGTGCAGATTTTACTCATTCAGACCGTGGGGACAGGAACCCCTTGGTCGGCCAATCCCCAGACGGAGACGGCACCCAGACTCAAACACTCCACAGGAGGACAGATAGACACAGAGACAAGACAGTCCTCAGTCCGGACAAAACACAGAAATAATTACCTGACCAGATTCCTGATGTCAGATCCCGGGATCCCTACCAGAACAAAGTGGGAACCAACAGGTTCAATGGAGTAGACCTCACTGTGGTCGTGTGCCCTTCCGTTCAGGAGGAGGACCACTCGGGCCAAATGCCCAGGTGCCGGCTACCACAGTCGTCCTACAAAAATGATCAGGAATCACACAGCCCCAGTGAAGATGGTTGCCATCTCGGTGGAACCTCCAAATTGTCAAAGTTAGACTCAGGACTTATAGTTTGTCAGACCACTCTGTTTTATTAGCACAGCGCTCTGCTAATACATTCAGATAATGTGAGCCCCCATGCAAGATTTAAACAGTCTTATTTATACAGATAAAAGGGTGCGAACTAAACAAAGGGACAGAGAGAGCAAATTGAAGAATTTGCCTAGGGCACAATATGCATATTCTACTTCCTTATTAGCTCTTATTATCTAAGTCTAATGCTTTACCAATCACCCTTAAATGGAGCAATTGATTAACAGTTTTCTGACACCTGGATTGCAGCATTTTATACAGCATTTTTTAATTTATTCTATTTTTTTAATATAATTCATTTTACTTTCACAACCAGCAGGGGAGTTGTAAACAAGGGATTTAGAAATCTGTAAGGGCTAGTCTACACTACCCGCCTGGATCGGCGGGTAGAAATCGATCTCTCGGGGATCGATTTATCGCGTCTCATCTAGACGGATAAATTGATCCCCGAATCGACGTGCTTACTCCCACCTCGTCAGGAGGAGTAAGCGCCATCGACAATGGAGCCGCGGCGGTCGATTTGCTGCTGTCCTCACAGCGGTGTAAGTCAAATAGCATACGCCGAATTCAGCTATGCTATTCGTGTAGCTGAATTTGCGTATCTTAAATCAACCCCCCCCCTTAGTGTAGACCTAGCCTAAGAGAGCTGTGCAAGCATCACATAATGGAGAATTGCTCAACTGAACTCTGTGACTCAGCAAAGCCCACCAAGAAATGTCTTGGGCTAGTGTTTTCCAGGAACATGGACTGGATATAAAATAGGGGACAGTGGCATGATGCTTTTACCTTTCTTCTCCACCTACTCCGGAAGCAACAAGAATGATGGGAAAACCAAGACTTGACAAAATCAGTGGGGTGAGAAAAAACTGCTTGATCCCAATACTGCCTAGTGTAATAAGGTTCAAGATTTAGACTGTGCGCTTACCTTTTATTTTCTTTCATAACTGTCTCTGACCTATTGGGCCTACCACGTAAAACCGACCTTTCTGTCCTTAGTAAATCTGTTTTATATTTTACCTAAAGCCGTGTGTTTTGGTTGAAGTGCTTGGGAAATCTCAGCTCAGGCTTCAAAGCCCTATGCGTGTCCTCTCCACATTGAGGTAGGAACAGACAGGGTAATAAAATTACACTGGGGCAAGCAGGGCAAGATAGTATATTTGGGGGGGTTCAAGAGTGGGGGTGTGGGAGATTTCCTGGTGTCTCTCTCTTTGTGATTCGTGAGTGGCTCAGGGAGCATAAATGCAATTCAGCTGGCTGGGGGCCTAGAGCAATAGACTTTTGATCTGAATGTTCTGAGGTACCTTGCAGCCCCTTAATAGAGGCTTGCAGAACAACTTCAGAAAGGATTTAAATACTGCAAAAAAATTCCACCTCTCCCAGTTGACATGGTGACGGTATCAGGACACCTTGATTGGCACAAAACAGTCATTAGTTTTAAGATTAAGGCTCTAAATAAGTAGAAATTAATGATAATTTAAATTTAGAAAATCCAATATGGCGGACCAAAATGGCAGAGACAAAGATGACGTAGTTTAAATTTAGAGAGGAAAATTCCAGAATCACAGCAGACCTAGCGCCCTATTGCCACGCTCACTTCTATGCTGCTGTTCCACCTTTCAGTGAGGGATTGGGGGAGGGAGGGAAGGAGAGCCCAAGTCCAGCCTGCCTCCCGGTGAGGGATTGGTGGGGGGAGGAGAACCTGAGCTCCGGCGGCAGGGCTCCGGCTGTCCCCTGTATTACTGCCTCCCAGCTGTGCAGGGCCCTCCTTTGTGAGCCGCAGCCCCTTTGTCAAGCTCTCTGGAGTAGTTGACAACTATGAGTGCCGACGTCTGGGCAGAATGGCAGAAAAGCGGGCAGCCATCTCAAGCTGGTTGTGCGTTGTGTCATTACATTTCACCAAGCCAGTGACAAATGTGAACTCCTGGATCATTATCCCAGTCTTACCCTAGACTCCAGACACTCCCCTTAGACTCTCCAGTCTGTCTTGTCACCCAGAGAATCAGGACTTTGTGATAAAAGGTCACTTATACCAAAACCACATTACATCAGGCTGCTCCCAGTCCCAGGAGATCGGACATTTACCCCACATCAATTGGTACCCTAGATCTGACACCAAAGACAAGGCTGGCAGCCAATTCTATAGGAAACTCACTAAAGCAATGATTCTTAACCTTTACTGCAGCCTCCACCCCGTTGGTTCTCAAAAATATGTTCTCGCACCCCTAATCAAACATTGTTGAAGTAGGTCACTTTTTAAACCTAGATATATCATAACTATAGAATGAAAGAGATATAATTATGTATTTATTTTAATTTCACAGTTAAAAATTAACACAGTAATCATTAAAAATGTATAATGTTAATAAATACATATTTATAATAAATACATATGTTTGATGAAACAAAGTAGTTGTACTTATGTGCCTGTGCTTAATTTGTGTTTTTGATGATTTACCTTCTAAAAAAATCAGACATGTCTCGCACCCCCAGAAAGGGCATCTCGCATCCCAGGTTAAGAACCACTGCACTAAAGGATCATTAGCTAAGGAGAGTTATGGAGAGGTTAAAGCAGGTAAAATATACACATAGGTGAGTCACAGTTTGTCATTCCAAATGGTGGCAGTGATGTAATAAACTGCCAGTTTCCCAGAAGCCTTTTCACAGTACCCAGATTGGCCCTGGGGATCTCCCGCTTTGTATTCAGTACTGTTCCCTGTAAGAGTCCACACAGTCCAAAGATGAAGGACTTTTCCTTGAATCCATACTCATGGCTTCCTCTCACAGAAAACAGGTGGACAGGGTCTCTACCCACATGGGCTTTTCCTCTGATGTCGGAGAGTGAGGAACGCATTTTGAGTTTTTGACCTCTGATCCTCATGCACAACGCCCACTTGCTTTGAAATTAGCACTTTTCTGTTAAAGTTCTTCACTTGCATTCCACAAGGCTTCTCTCTCATTGGATGGGATATTTAGTTACAGGGGTATACACAATGGAAATGTTTGCTACTACGTTATAAGAGAATATAGATAAGTAAAAACAATGCAAGTAACTCCCATTACTTGTCATGAAGTTTAAACACCAAATACACTCTTATACATTTAACAATCACTTTAATGTAGCCTAATACACACGTGAACAGGCCTAGGGCTCTGGCATGAGCTGGTGCATCTGGTCTGCCAGCGTCACACAGTTTGCACCAGGAAACCTGGTGGAGGGTCATAGAGAGGGGTTGGCTAATCCTGACCACATTTCCTACCACAGAGAAGCTGCTCTGAGGCTGATGCTGTGGAGGCAGCGGTGGGATCTCCAAGACCCCCACAAAAGGCCCTGTGGGAATCAGCCCCTCTCAGTGGCACTGTCTGAATGCAGAGAGGTCAGGGAGAAGGGGCAGAGGGGGTGAATGAGGAGAGGCAGCACTTCTCTGCCTGGTGCTCTCCCTCACCTCTTATCCCATGATCCCCAAACCCTCGATAGCCCAGCACCCAGCTCCTCCTGCTTCCCAGCTCCACCAGCCCCAACCATTCAATCCCCAGTGTCCTCCCCAGAGCCCATCCTCCTGGTCCCTGAATATTTCTCCCCCAGAACCCAGGACCTTGGGTGATTTGGGGAGGGGAGGAGTTACCAGCCCCCAGGGACACTCCCCCTGCAGAGAACAGCTCCAGGTAAGTGGGGGAGCCCAGAGCAGTGGCTGATGGAACATATGAATCCCACCATGCAACGTGTTAAATAGCTGCAACATTGTATCCAGCTGTAGGGCAGCCCTTGTAACCAGCCACATCCCTGGTAAGTGTTCCCTTCTCACCACAGCTGGATTTCCATGTCTGATCTCAGGTGGCTGCTCCCCCAGACTCTCCCAGGCCCCCTCTGTCTGTTCCCAGATCCCCTCCTGCAGCCAGACTGGACAAGTGGCCTGAGAGCCTTGGAGACAGGAGATCTCTGGTTAGCCCATCCCCGGTACAGCGTAGGAGCCCCAGCGCCAGCTCTCCTCACACTTGCTGCCATTCGCAAAGAGCCAGGAGTCCCCAGGAGCTGGGGAGACTGTGGAGGGGAAAGAGAAGTAGTGGCTGCCTGGCTAAGAACTGGTATGACAGCTGCTCTCTTGGCCAGCACACCCAGCACTGAACCAGGGACCCCTAGAGCTCTCTGTTTATCCCACACCCTGTGCAGTCCAGGACCCCTAGTGCCAGCTCCCCTCACACCCATTGCCTTCTGCCATTCGGTCCCAACCCTCACGCAGGAGACAGGAGCTTGGTCTCCCTGCACCACTGAGTCCCTGGCCTTGCTGCTGGGATTGACAAAAGTGGAGAAAACTGGGTGTGGTTGTGTGAGATGGGGGTCACCTGCCCCACTAGGGCCCAGGCTGAGATCCCAGCACATTCCACAGACCCCTGAGCCACCATCAGATGGACTTTCAGCCTCTGTCCGTGTGGTGGTTGGGGAGGCCCTGGGTTACTGCCCTGGGGGAGCTGCTGGGGTAGGGAGGAGACTTACTTCCCCACAGCTCCTGTGGGCTGCTTTTTACTTTAGTTCCCTACCAGATCAGGGGCAGAGACTGTGCATGAGGGAGAGATGTTTGTGTCTCTGTTTCTCATACTTGTCTGCACAGGAATCTTATTGGAAACAGGGGGTCCCTGGTGGAGAAGCCTGTCTAGGGAATGCAGACAGGACTGGGGGAGATGGAGCTGTAGGCAGTTGGGCCCAATAGCTGAGCACAGAAAGTGACTGGGTGTTCGGAGATGGCCTAAGCATTTTAAAGCAGGCCTAAAAAATCATACACTTTCCCTCCTGTCCACCTGTACCGGGGTCTATAACACCCCATACTGACCAGAGCTTTGTACAGGCAGGGGACCTTCTCCTGCCTGCAGGCAAACAGCCTGACCATACTTCCATGCGGTTGCCTCAACTGCCAGTCACAGAGGCAGGCACCCACAGCTGCAACCAACAAGGGAAATGACTGAGTGCTATAAAAGGGGTAATACCCAGGTACCAAGTTGCTGCTACAGATGTAGCCTGCTAGGTCTAATTAGACATGGATCAGGGGCTAACCAAAGAAAGCCAGTCCCCCTGAAAGACCACATCAAGGACTGGTGACATCACTGTTATGACCTGACTCTGCACAGACTGTCCTAGTGCCTGTGGGGAGCGTCAGTGAGATGATTATCAGACAAACTCTGTGAGCGCATCCATCTTTCTGTCCCCTTATCCTCTCCTCCCAGGTTCCGGCTGCAGAGGGAAAGGTTTGCCCAGCAATTAAGGTGCTAAGTTACCCTGAGCAGACCCAGGTTCCGTTCCCTGTTCTGTGTGAATTTAGGCAAGTCATTTATTTTGTCTGGGTCTGACTTTCCCCTCTTCTAAAATGGCGGTAAGAGCCCTTCCCCATCCGCAGTATGGTGCGGCTCAGCACATTGAAGTTTGTGAGGTAATGGGGGCCAGATAAGGAC
This sequence comes from Chrysemys picta bellii, assembly GCF_011386835.1. Lineage (NCBI taxonomy): Eukaryota > Metazoa > Chordata > Testudines > Emydidae > Chrysemys > Chrysemys picta. The sequence goes on along the minus strand of NC_088802.1, from coordinate 11,034,498 downwards.
CTGCAATAGCTAGAAGTGCAGCTGTTTCCTGTCCACATCAAATCACAAAAACATCACACTGGGGTTGTCACAAACTTTCCTGATTTCACACTGACTCTTTCGCTAGCTGCTGTTTCTTTTAATGCCCCAGCTCCTGGAATCCCATGATCAGGTGGCAATTTCAGCGCTCACTCTAACAAAGATCACTTTCTTGCTCTCAAGGCTGAGTAGAAAAGATTGAGAATGTGACCAGAGTGAATCCTGAATGTTCAGAACAAACAAAAAGTCCAGAATGTAATTTAAAAAAAAAACTCTCATGTTTCCTTCAGCCAATCTCCTGGTTTTTGTTTATGTGATGCTGGCAATGCTGCCTTGGCAGTGATCAGTTCATGTTTTCAGGTCTTGTCTCCAGCAAAGGCTCTAAGGACCTATATAAAAAAATGAAAGTTCTAATTTATCTCTTTACTTCACCCCCAGTCCAGTGGGGCTGTCCTCATTTGCTTCTTGGGCCTATGCGCATTCGCACACCTTGGCCTTTCTATTTCCCTTTCCATTAACTCTGCTGTTTTAGATAAATCAGGGCACTAAATTAGGGGGCTTTCCATGGGTAGCAGATAGCGATTTAAGGCCTGAATTCTCACAGTCTTGCCAGTCCCAAACTTTTTAAAATGATGAGTCAGGACCCCTTAATTGCCTTAAAAACCATGAGACTTACTTAAACGTAACAATAATAAATGTTGGGTTCTTTCTATTCTTCTCAGACCTTTATGCTACACTCAGATCACACTTTTTATAGTTTTTTTTTTCTCTGCAACCAAGAAAACTGGAAACTTCCTTTGTTTAGGAAACAAAAGCCAAGAGTCTCACCTCATCACATGCTTCCAGGAGTTGGGGCTTTAACAAACATACCAAATATTATAAGACTCCTTATAAAATCATGAGTGTTGGTGACGCTGTGGCTCCTTTACATTTAGCCAAAGAAGCCTCAGTATACATGAGAATCAGGCTTTGAAATGTTGATACCAGCATAACCAAGGTTTTGGCCTGTGAATTTCATATCACTGGACTTGGAAGGATTAGACTTTATCGGCTGATGTCTGCAAATGTTGATTTACACACAGAGACCATGAAAAAATACTTCCATTGATAATAATTAAAATTTACCAATAGGCACAGTAATGTGATGTTGACAATCTCTATTTTAATGGCTATGAAGCTTTAACTTTTTGAATCTGTCTCTGCTGTCATTAAATAGTTATCGTCTGACCCAAATATTGTCTGATCCCGCCCTAAATGTCCCACCACTGTGAACATTTAAATTGATAAAAATTGGAATGAAATGCTTAAAATCCACATTTTTGTGCACCTGTGAATGTTTAAATCAATAAGCATAAAAATTGGTTAAAAATAAACATCTGTCAACATTTTATATTAAAAAATGAATTCTACCAAGCCTGACTATCACTCCTTAGACACACAGACCCACCCTGTTCCTGCAAGCTCATCAGGACAGGCAGATGCTGATGTCCACGTGAAGCCCCAGTGCCCCCCGCACACCAGCACAGGGGGCTGACTGCAGGACCAGAACACTAGAGGTATATTTTTCACTAAACCCTCAGAGCTGAATTGTTACCAGTGGGCTCCTTCCAATTCAGCAAACAGTGTGCATCAGTCCAGGAAGGGAAACACCCAGTTGTTGCTGCAGGCGAGGCAGAGTGTGAAGTCAAGAGGAAATTGAAACTTCTTAGTTCTTACCCTGTTACACTACCCAGAGGGAGCCATGGCTGCAGAGAACCCCATGGAAAGTCTCCAGGAGGAAGCTACATGTCCCATTTGTCTGGAGTATTTTAAGGACCCAGTGATTACAAACTGTGGGCACAATTTCTGCCGAGCCTGCATCGCCCAGTGCTGGGAGGGATCCGATACAGCTGCCTCCTGCCCTCAGTGCAGAGAAACTGTGCAACAGAGAAACCTCAGGCCCAACAGGCAGCTGGCAAACATGGTAGAAATCGCCAATCGGCTGAGTTTACAGGCATATGAGGCAGCGAAGGGAGCAGGAGGAGATGGGGTGTGTGGGGAACACCAGGAAGCTCTGAAACTGTTCTGTAAAGATGATGAAACTTCGATCTGTCTAGTTTGCCATCTGTCCCAAGCGCACAGAGCTCACATGGTGGTTCCCGTAGAGGAAGCTGCCCAGGAGTACAAGGTAGGGAATTGCTGTCGAGTTTAATGGGTAATAACTTTGGATTTTAATTACAGGCTAATTTCACTGAAAAGTACATGGCACAGGTGTGACACATCATTCAGCTCTGTAGGGCCTTCATGGTATAGGAGATGCTATAAGAAAATTAATGATTTGGTAGTTTGGCAACATATAAAATCTTTACAGACACCTCCTGAGGTGGGAAACTTTTCTAAGATACTGAGTCCTTTTCAAACCACCCTTAACACAACGGAAGCTGTGAAATGCTCAGTGAAGCTTGACTCAGAAGAGCTGCAGACTGATCTATCTGAATGTGTTCCCCTCAGCCTGGAGAAGGGGAAGTTACAAGCAGTTCATAGAATAGAAGTCATAAAATATCAGGGTTGGAAGGGACCTCAGGAGGTATCTAGTCCAACCCCCTGCTCAAAGCAGGACCAATCCCCAACTAAATCCCCAAATGGCCCCCTCAAGGATTGAACTCACAACCCTGGGTTTAGCAGGCCAATTTTCAAACCACTAAGCTATCCCTCCCCCTGTTCTTGTTACTGATTTGTTTAATATAAATTATTATGATGATCATAGGCGCGGACTCCATGGGTGCTCCGGGGCTGGAGCAGTCATGGGGAAAAATGAGTGGGTGCTTTGCACCCACCAGCAGCCAAGCTCCCCTCCATCCCCGTGCCACCTCACCTCCTCCTCTGCCTACCTCGCAGTGCTTCCTGCCACCAAACAACTGTTTGGCAGCACTTAGGACTTTCCAGGAGGCGGGGGGGAGGAGCGGGGATGCAGCACGCTCAGGGGAGGAGGCGGAGACTTGGGGGAAGGGGGTGGAATGGGGGTGGGGACTTTGGGGAAGGGGTGGAATGAGGGCGGGAAGAGGGCAGTGCAGGGGTGGGACCAGTGGTGGGGGTGGGGTCGAGCACCCACCGGGAACAGTGGAAGTTGCCGCCTATTATTGTGATTACCTTTTTTGCATCACAGTAGCCCTTACAGACCCCAAATTGGATCTGGGCCATGCACAAAAAACAGCAAGGGATAATCTCTTCTCTGAGCAGGTTACAGCATAAATAGGCAAGACAAACAAAGGGTAGGAGAGAAACTGAGGCCCAGAAGGGACAGTGAGTTGCCCAGGGTCATCGGTGTATGGGAATAGAACTGAGGTCTTCCTAGACCCAGTCCAGGGCCCTGACCACTAGACCTCAGTGTCAGTTCCCCCCTGATGAAGTGTGTCCATTAGCAGGGAAAGATCCTTGATAAAGGTCCCAGGCCCAGCAGGGAGATGAAATTTCTCACTGGGATTCTGAATTCCTGTGTTGCTTCATGAGGGGTTAAATTCAGATGCTGCCGGCCTGCACTAGAGGAGATCACTGGGCTAAACACTGTGTGGGACCCCAAGAACCTTAAATCCACACACAAAAGGGCTCCAGACAGCGGAGGTCCATGCCAAATACCACTGGGATTAGACTGGATAGAAGCAAAATTAACTCCTAGGAGGTGCTGACCTGTGTCAGCCTGAAGTTTGAACTGTTCTGTGGTATAGGTGGGCAAAGACCAGCTAACATGTTTCCATTAGTCCCACCAGGCAGCCTTTTGAAATCTCCCAGAATCCACTGCTTCTGGGATCTTTACCAGGGAATGGGACCGTGGGGTACCTGCCCAGGGGGCATTGCCACGGAAAGGGTTTAGGACAATACTGGGGCAAACCCCAACCCGTCCTTTATACAAATCTGCATCGTGTCTAATTAGGGTGGTCACCGAGGCATCCACAGAACATGGGACATCCCCACGCCTGCCTGCAGGGGACCGTCCTCACCTGCATCAGTCACCCTGTGTGGGCCCCCCACCGCCTTTGTGAGCACGCCCCCACCTGCATCATTGGGCATGGAGGTGCCACCTCCAGCCCCGCCCCCACCCTCAAGGGTGTCCTCCTGCATCCTCAGCCTCCTCCTTTCTCTTTTGCACCAGACAAAGCCACGTCCAGTGCTGAGTACCTACTGGACAGGGATAGTGCACCACAAAACTGGGACTGCGCAGCGTCAATCCAGACGAATGGCCTCCCGACGTCTCATGGGCTTTGCCCCGGTGCTTAGACCAGCTCTGTCTAACTAGTGCAGTCCCCAAGGCTTCAAGGCTGAAATCCCAGCCCACATTGAAACCCTGGTGGCTTCTGGGAATTGTATCACTTTGTTCGTTAACGCTTCTCAAACACAGGTTTGTTGATTCACCTCCATGTGACTCCAGTGCCCTGTTTTGCGCTGTACCACTAATCAATTCATAAATACCAGTAAAGCTTGCTTATAATTGAGATCTCTCTCCAATTACTAAAGAGACTGAACCTGATTTGGTAACAAGTTGGAATATGACACGCTCTCAGTCTCCATTAATGAGGTTTCATCTCCTTCGTGGCCCTGATGTCACAAAGCGATTGGGACCAACAGTCATCTTAGGTTTGGGTGAAAAAAACACTCAGTTCACACCCCTCTCAACCCTCAAAACAAAAACTTCCTGAATCATTTCTGTTTCTTCAGGAAAAACTTCAGGCCCATTTGAAGACTCTGAGGGAAGAGAGAGAAAAGCTGCTGGAATTAAAAGTGACTGGAGAAGGGAAAAGCTGGGAGTATCTGGTAGGTGCCTGTTGTTATTAACCAGCAGGGACTGGCAGTGGGTGGTCTGTTTGGAGGCAGATTCCTCTGTGGCCTTGATGAATGTGGGCTTGTGTGTGTTCCTCCCTGATGGTGAATTGCTGGGTTAGATCTATGAGTAGACAAGACCTAAGCTTCCATTTCAGTTAATAAGTTAATGTCTTGCCCTTGTGGCTTTCCCAGAAATCCTCCCCAAGTGAACTGAATGTCCCTGTGAAGTGCTCTCCACTGTGTCTGGTCATTTCTTGCACTAACAGGATCTTAGAATTTTCCAAGAAGATCTTCCTCCTCCACACTCAGCTCTCCATGAAAGGACCCCGGGCTCCATCCGTGTCCCTGACCAGCCCTTGCCCTATTTTCATACATAGATAGAGACACAAACCGAGAGGCAGAAGATTGTGTCTGAATTTCAGCAACTGCAGCAGTTCCTGGAGGAACAAGAGCGTCTCCTGCTGGCCCAGCTGGACAAGTTGGACGAGGAGATTGTGAGGATCCAGAATGAAAATGTCAGTAAACTCTCCGAGCAGATTTCCCATCTCAGTGAGCTGATCAGTGAGCTGGAGGGGAAGTGTCAGAAGCCAGCAAGTGAATTCCTGCAGGTGAGACTGAGTGCGACACATCTGAGATCCCCACACAGGGAAGGGAGGGGTCCTGAATTCAAAGCACTGGGGTCCAGCAGACAGAGATCTTGGTGTAACTCGGCATGTGCATTGCTGACAGGTGAAGTACTATTGTTCTTTGCAGAGTCACAGACACAGAGATATAAGAGAAGGGAAAGTCCCATTAGCTCAGGGAATCCATGGCCCTGGGGCCAGCGTAGGGTCTCTCTTCCCCCATACTTCCTAAATCCCTTCCCTGGGATCCCCTGTGTGTGTCAGAGGGGACTGAGTATCAGAGGGGTAACCGTGTTAGTCTGGATCTGTATAAAGCAACAGAGAGTCCTGTGGCACCTTTAAGACTAACAGATGTATTGGAGCATAAGCTTTCGTGGGTGAATACCCACTTCGTCAGACGAATTGGGTATTCACCCACGAGAAGGGACTGAGATTCTTTTCTCTCTCTCTCCTCTAGGATGTCAGAAACACCTTGAGCAGGTATGTGGTTTTCTCTCACTCCTCCTCACACTTCACAACACTGTGAAAAAGCTTGGTGGTGATGTTAGCACTGCATCTCGCCAGGGCTCTACAGCAAAATGTGTGAGGAAGGTCTCATGCTGGATACGAACCCTCTCTGAACAACATCATCCAGAGGGTCTCACCCTGCACAGAAGACTCTGGAATTCTCCATTCAGTGGGAAAGACTGACCTCAAGTATTTCCTAGGGATGTCACCTCCCTGAGGGACTGGCTGCCTCAGGGTTTTAGGGATGGAATATGGGCCTTTCACTGCTGGGGCACTGGTTACCATTCAGCCCAGGGCAGCAGCGGTCAAGAGTCTTTCCCACCTGAGGACTATTTGGAGACCTGTGTGGAATGAGCTGGGGAGGGGGGAGTTGGTGTCTCAGTTTAATTCCTAGTCGGCAGATTTCTACAGCACATCACCAGGAGGCCATGGAGTGAATTGTCCATGGAGATTAAATTCCCCTTTTGTCCCCAGAGCTGATCTCTCCAGGCCAGAGTAGAAGAATATTAATGGGTCCTTTGAGGGGAACATTTCATGGCCATGGCCTGTGCTGCACCTGCTCTGAGGCTGAGAGAAGTTGAGGAATGCTAACTCCAGGCCTATTAGAGCAGCAACTCACTAATAAAAACTTATAATCAGTCACTAAATGCAATATAATCACATGAAATTATTTTTCTGCAGGTGTGAGAAGGGGACGTTCCAGCAGCCAGAGGAGATTTCTCCTGAACTGGAAGAGCGGGTCAATGGTTACTTCCAGAAAACTATTGCACTATTGGAGACTCTGAGGAAGTTCAAAGGTACCTAGAAGGGATGTAGGAGGGGAAATTAGGTTAAGTATCTGAGACTGTGGGAACACAACGGCACTAATCAATTGGTTCATAATTAATTTATCGCCTTGATTACCCTGAACAGCAGAGTCACAAATGGCCTCTCCCCTCTCTCCTTTTGCGGGTACAGGGGTGAATCTGGCCCATGGAGCCAACCTTCCCCCACCTCAATTTCCACATTGATAAAAAGATCTTATTGTTTCATCCTATGGTCTAGATCAGGGGTCCCCAACGTGGTGCCCACGGGTACCATGGCACCCGCCAGGGCGTCTAAGTGCGCTCGCGTACTGGCCGGTGGACAAGCATCCGCCGAAATGCCACTGACAAGCAGCAACGACAATAGGTGTCGCCGCCGAAATGCCGCCAACAAGCAGCGTCATCCAGAGAAATTGGCGGCATTTTGGCGGCGACGCCTCTGGATGACGCTGCTTGTCGGCGGCATTTTGGCGGATGCTCATCCGCCGCCACGGTCCTCCGTGGCTCGTCGTCTGGCGCCTGCCAGACGAAAAAGGTTGGAGACCACTGGTCTAGATGGTGCTTGGTACTGCCATGAATGCAGGGGACTGGACTGGATGACCTCTCGAGGCTCCTTCCAGTCCTATGATCCTATTATTATTCCTATTTCTGCCTATGAAGGACGAGGGCTCCTTCATGCTGCTCTCTTTAGAGATACTGAGTAAACAAACCCAACAACCCACAATTAGAACCAGGATTTTGCAAACTCTCAACATCCCGTGAGTGTCAAAGGGACCAAAGTGGGTAAAGTTGCTCTTATGATGATGTCTTTGCATGATCTACGTCTAGGTTATGACAAAAAGCAGTAAGTGAATGAGAGAAACCAACTGGGGTCTGAAGGGTGGGAGGGGATGATGAGGGGAAAAGAAAATCGCATTTACAGATTATCTGTCCTGGACCGATTGTGAGGCTGCAAGGACGCTGGTTCCATTGCTGAGAGATGCCTGAATGAGAAAGGAAATAGATTAAGGTTTCAGACCTTTTTATATTAAATACCTGAGTGTGTCTCTGGGCCTCTCTGTCTGTCTCTCTGTCATGATGAAAACACAGCTCTTTGAGTTCAGAGTGGGGATGCTGTTATAAATATGAAAGCCTGAAATCTCACCCCTCTCTTATCCTTTCCCCCTGCAGACACTCTGCCGTCTGCACTGGAGACAAAAAGAGGGGAACCACTCGGAGCACACAGACAGGGTGAGACTGCAGCCTCTTTCCGGCACTGGCCCCTCTCAGACTCCACCCCTGCTCCTCTTCCCCCGAGGCCCTGCCCCCTGCCCCCTGGCCAGGCCAGAAGCCAGAGCTCAGCTGTCACCCAGGGAGCTCGGGCAGTACTGGGGAACCTTGCACCCTCCACCTGCCGTGAGGTGGTGCGCTCTGGGGAGTGTGAACATGGGCCGGGGGCTGCTCCCAGGCCCGCCGGACACCAGCCCAGGGAAGGTGTAGGGTCAGGGGCTCTCCACAGTGGCCAAGGCTCCCAGCATGGTGAGGGGGCAGGGCCTCGGAGTGGGCGGGGCCGCAGGTGATGGGCCCTCATGGGCCCCTCCCCCCCAACTTCTACCAAGGTTCCGGAACACCTGGGGGGATTTGAAGCCGACATCATACAAATAATCCTGACACCAAAGTTAGTGCTGAGTTCATGCCCAGGCTGCTGAACAGAAACACTCTCCGTGAGCAGCACCCGAGCAGAGTTCTCTGCCCTGACGGCTCACAGATCCCTCTGCTTTACCCAGAGACTCCCCATCGCGCTTCTCCAACATCCGGCCTTTCCTCTGGGCAGGGCAGGGCTCTCCCATTGGAGCTGCTCACTGCTTCCTGGATTGGTGAGATGCTTTTCCTGTGATGTTGTCAGCTCCTCCCTTCTCTCCAGGCTGGGGATGGGGCTCCCCCACCCAGTGCCACCTCCCGCTCTCTGGTCATAAGCAGCTCTTCCCCAATGCTGCACCTTCCTCTCTGTTCCCTGGCCTGGGAGTGGAGGCTGCATTAGGAGATGGAATTTCTCGGCGGGCGGGGGGTGTTAAGCTGGTACCCGTCCCCTCTGTTCCCTCCTCAATGAAAGCTTCTGACACCTTCCTGGCTGTGTCACTGCCACTGGGAATGCAGCCGCCCCAGGAGCGGGAGCTGGGAGCTGAAGGTTTTGCAAGCAAATGAGAAACAGGCTGAGGAACTGCAGACACATCTCTGGTCAGCCTCAAGTGCCCAGGACAGAGGCAGCCCCCTGGGATCCAGGCCTGTCCCAGCCAGAACAGGGCTGCTGGGGAGTGTGAAAAATGGTTCCAGCCACCCCGAGGGCTGAGCTCTGCTTCTAACACTCTGATTCTATACCCTCCACCCCAGTGAATGTGACTCTGGATCCAGACACGGCTCATCCTGACCTCATCCTGTCTGCGGATTGGAAAAGTGTGAGATGGGGAGACACATGGCAGGATCTGCCCCATGACCCTGAGAGATTTGACACTGCGCTGTGTGTGCTGAGCTGTGAGGGATTCACCTCGGGGAGACATTGCTGGGAGGTGGAGGTGGGGGATGGGGAACGCTGGGCTGTGGGGGTGGCCAGAGAATCTGTAAGGAGGAAGGGGGTGATCAGCCTGAGCCCTGAGGAAGGGATCTGGGCTGTGGAGCGGTGGTGGGGTCAGATCCGGGCTCTGACCTCCCCTATAACCCCCCTGCCATGGCACCGGGCCCCCAGCAGGATCCGGGTTTGTCTGGATTGTGACCGGGGGCAGGTGACATTTATCGATGCTGGTGACGAGGCCTCGATCTTCACTTTCCCGTCGGGCTCCATCCCTGGGGAGAGAATCCAACCCTGGCTCTGGGTGGGGCCAGGATCCCAGCTCAGATTGTGTCCCTGAGACACGGCGGGGGGGGGAGGTCGGGAGTGGGGGTGGAATATCCTACTGGGGGTCCTGAGATCAGCCTCTTTAGCCTCACACACCCTAGTCTGTACGATCTCTGCCTGTGGACTTTTTATCTCTGTGACCCTGGAGGTTGCTTCGGGTCTCAACTCCGTGCAGCCTCTGGACTGTCAAACCATAGAGAGCATTCAAGTGAGCGAGGTAGAGAAGCCAATTTCATTGCCCTAGAAAAAAATTCTGATCACGCACTGGCAAGCATCTCCTTTCCCCCCACCCCCCGGCCGCCTGCTGGGGGTGGGCCCCGCCAATCAGCTCATCAGCATCCCCTCCAGAGCCTCCCACCCACCACCATCAGCTGTTTACTGGCATGCCGGAGGCGATGGGTGAGGAGGGGCAGGAAGAGGTGGGGCGGGCCTGGGCAATGCATGGCCCAGATGCTGGGAGTGGAAGGGCTGGGAAGCCCCTACCAGGCCAGCCACTGAGACACTGCTCTGCATCACTGCACGGCAGCTGCCTGAGAAAGCCTGGCTGGGGAGGTGACTTCTGCTCCCTGCCTGGGCTCAGGTGCCAGAGTTTGGCACCCGAGCCCAGGTAGGGAGCGAAAGCGACCTTCCCAGCCAGACTCTCTCAGGCAGCCACCCCAGCAAGAGGGGCTGGTGTTAAAAGTGGCTCCTTCCTGCTCCTCTCTGGGCTCCTGCCCGCCAGAGACAGCAGCTGAACATGCTATGAGGAGGGGCTGATGCAGTGGGAGGAAAAAGCGCACATCCACACACCCCGCAGGTAGCATCAGGGCGCCCAGAGCGGGTTCGGGCCCCCGTGAAATTTTTTTCCCCCCACCCCCCAGCAAGGGTGGACCGGCTAAGAGGAGGAGGGAAGCCGGGCCCCGGACCCCCTTCTGGAATTTTTTCAGGCCCCCCAGCAAGGGCAGACTGGCTAACCAGGGCCGACTAGGGGGGGGCAAGCAGGGGAAGCCGGGCCCCGGTAATTTGTACTGGCTTCCGCCCCACTCGTCGGCCCTGGGTAGCATGGGGCTGGGAGACAACGCTGTCCCCAAGGCTGGGTGCGGGGACACGGGACCTGACCTTTATACCGTTCCCCCCCCAGTACTGGGAGACACCAGTTGAATATGGAGCACCCCAGGAGAGGGGGCGAGAAGGGATGGAGTGGGGGTGGGGCATAGGATGGAGTGGGGGGTCGAGCACCCCCCAGAAAATCTAGAAGTTGGCGCCTAAGTAGACAAGCCAATCTCTTCACTGCCCCAGGGATTGTGCAGCCTGTTTGCCACTATTCTCTATGGTCCGGGAGGACTCTGGGGATCCTGAGTGAGACAGTGTCTCCGAGAAATGGGGGGGGGGGGGAACAGCCCACTGGGAATGGAAAAATGGGCTTCTCTTCCCACAGTTATCCCAGCCCCTACAGCCTGGAGGACTCCTGTCTTCCCAACCTTCTGGCCTCTTAGCTCTATGAGCCCTGGAAGCTCCTCCTCCCTCCCTCCCTCCCTCCCTGCAGCACCAAGGATGGGGGCCTGTGCAGCTGCAGGAGGAGCAGAGGGGACCTGAGGGGCAGAGGTTAGGGTTACCATACGTCCGGATTTCCCCGGACATGTCCTCCTTTTGTGTGCTAAAAATAGCGTCCGGGGGGAATTTGTAAAGCACTCACAATGTCCGGGATTAGCAGAGCGAGTGGCTTGGAGGGCTGCAGGGAAGTCCCGGGCTGGACTCAGGAGCAGCTGTAGAGGAGCCGGATCCGCCCTGCATTCTGAGCCAGCAGCTCCCTTGCAGCCCAGTCCAGCATCACTGTGCAGGGCCAGACCGGGTTTTGTTGTGCAGGGCCAGACCGGGTTTTGTTGTGCAGGGGAGCTCAGCCACGTGTCCGGCTCGGCTGCACAGAGCCCAACACTCTGTTCTGAGCAGCAGGGTAAGGAGGTCAGGGGGCAGGAAGGTTCTGGAGGTGGAGGTCAAGAAACGGGGGGGGCTTTTTGGGGGGAGTGGAGAAAGTTTTGGGCAGTCAGGGTACAGGTAGGGGGTAGGGTCCTGGGGGGCAGTTGGGGGGGGTCTTAGGAGGGGGCAGTTAGGGGACAAGGAGCGGGGGGGGGTAGGGGGCTGGGAGTTCTGGGGGGGAGCTGTCAGGGGGCAGGAGTGGGGAGAGGGATCGGAGCAGTCAGGGGACAGGGAGCAGAGGGGTTTAGATGGGTTGGGAGTTCTGGGGGGGGCTGTCAGGGGGCAGGAGTGCGGAGAGGGATCGGAGCAGTCAGGGGACAGGGAGCAGAGGGGTTTAGATGGGTTGGGAGTTCTGGGGGGGGGGCTGTCAGTGGGTGGGGAGTGGTTGGATGGGGCGTGGGAGTCCCAGGGGTCTGTCTGGGGGTGGGGGTGTGGATAAAGGTTGGGGCAGTCAGGGGACAAGAGGCAGGGAGGCTTAGATAGTCCTTGGGGGCAGTTAGGGGCAGGGGTCCCAGGAGGGGGTAGTCAGGGGACAAGGAACGGGGGGAGGGTTGGGAGGTCAGGGGGGGCGGGAAGTGGGAGGGGCAGGGGCGGGGCTAGGGCGGGGCTCCTCCCGTCCTCTTTTTTGCTCGCTGAAATATGGTAACCCTAGCAGAGGTGGGGGCTGGGCTGGGGACAGGCAGGTGTGGGGTGGAGGGACACCGATTTAATTAATTGTGGGTTTGGGGGGAAGCTGGCCTAAGAGGGGTTTCCCTGGAGCTAGCTGGAAACACAGGGGCTGAGGGATTGGCTGGCAGCTTGGGGTGTGTGAGTTAGAAAACCAAGAGAAGCAGTCGTGAGTGTGGTCTCGGCAGGAAACTGAGAGACAGAACTTGCTTCAGGCACAGGGTCCCCTGGAAAGGCAGACGTTTATTTCCGAGTAAGACAACTGCCAGCTGCTGTTAGTTTCTACTGTGTTTAGGGCACAGGAATGTGTGGACATTGTAAATAATAAAGACTGCACCAAAGAAATACCTGACTCCTATTATCCATTTCTCTTGCCAATGGAAGAACCTAGCAAGGCTCCAGACAAAGGCTAACTGCTGAGGTCAAAGGAGCGATGGTACAACCCGGGTCAGAATCTAGCCCCGTGGCGGAAATGTGTTGGTGGGAAACATTAGCTGGGAGCTCCAGCACCAAAGAGGAGCAGATGGCTGCTCACTGGACATGAGCACGTCCAGCTTTGTGTGCTGAGCAGTCCCCATTGTCCCTGCTCTCCGAGCTGATACGCCTCTGCCCAGAGTCAGACAAAACCCACGATCCCTGGCTCGTATTTCCCCACAGCAGAACCAGCCCACACAGCGATGATGGGCTCAGTATTGGCCCAAAAAGAAAAAATGGCTGGAAGAGACCAGGGCAGTTGGAATGGGCTGGGGGTGAGGGGTGGGTAGGATTGTTCGCTTCTTCTGCCTATGGAGTTTTACAAAGTTTAAACCTAAAAATCTTCTTTCCAGCTCTTATCTGGCATTGTGAACGGGCTGGGCTGTAACCTTTAACTGCAATGTCGTAGAGCTGCTGTTTTCATGCCCTGTCGCTAGCACCCACCAGCTGCCTCTGACCTTAACCCAGGGAGCCCTGGTAGCCCGGCTGGTCCCAGGCTGGTGGTTAGATGTTCAGTAAGACACAGCCAAGCCAAGGCTCCTCTGTGTAAGGGGACTGTTGCCCCCCACTAACATTCAGTGGGGGTGTTTTGGTTGACTAGCTCCCAGCACTAAAAGGGGAGGGGTCAATGGGAAATCAGGAGCCTGAGACTGACAGTCTCCAGGAACAATGGGGAGAGGCCAATGCTCCAGATCAGCCTGTTTGACAGGGCGGGCAGGCTAATCAGAGAGTCAGGAGGCCAGGGGGATCCCGTCCTCCGTGTGAACTTGAATTGCCTGAGTTAGACAGAGTGGGGCAGAGCTAAGGAGAGAGCAGGGGACGGAGCTAAGCTGCTGGGAGCAGAGCTGCAGCCCCAAAGCCAGAGCACAGCCCAGAGAGAGCAGACCTGCCCTGGGAGCAGAGCTGCAGCAACCAGAGCCAGAGGGGCCAGAGCAGCAGCGCAGGGAGCTGAAGGCAGAGCAGCAGCAGCAGCAGCAGCCATGCTGAGGCCGAGTGGAGCTGGAGCTGGAGCTGGAGCTGGAGCCGTCCGGAGCTGGGTGCGGTGAGCAGCTGGGGAGAGTGAGGGGGACCCTGGGCAGTGTGCCCAGCGCAGGGAGACGCCTCAGCCAAGAGGCTCCGCAGGCCAGACTTGGAGGGGGATCGTAACCCCGACCGTGCAGGGGCGACACTGGGAAAAAGGGTCCTGCCACCTAGAGCCTGAGAGCGTGTGGCCACCACCAGAGCAAGTGTCCAACCCACAGCATCTCTGCAGCACAGCCAGGGCCTGAGAAGGAGCCTGGGACCTACAAGGAACAGACTGTGAACTGCCCTGACGTTCCAGAGACACTGTTTGTGATTTTCCCTGCCACAGAGCGGGGTGATGTGTTTTCCTTTAACTTTTCCCATTTTTCCTTATTCTTTTTTAAAATTAATTGTTAATTAAACAACTTGTATTTGCTTTAAATTGTATGAAATGATCAGTGGGTCAGGGAGGTGCCCAGTGCAGAGAGAGTACCCCGAAGTGGGGATACCCTAGCCCCTGTCCTGTGTGACCACAGCAGGGTTGGGGGTCGAGCCCCCCAGGAATCCTGGGCCCAGCCTTGTCGGGGTTTACGAGGACTCTGCCAGGGAAGGGGAGTCCTCAAGGGCAGGGAGGCCTCTGGGTAAAGGAAGTGGGAGCCAGGACTCAGATCCTTTCGTTAGCCCACTTCACCGGGGTAGTGCAGAAGCCAGGAAAGTTCCCCACAATAGCGGGACCATTCCCCCGCTTACATTTGCACACGCATTGTCACTGAAATCACTCAATGGGATTTAGGCTACGTCTACACTATGAGGGGGGATCGATTTCAGATACGCAAATTCAGCTACGGGAATAGCGTAGCTGAATTCAACATATCTGATCCGACTTACCCCACTGTGAGGACGGCGGCAAATCGACCGCCACGGCTCCCCCGTCGACAGCGCTTACTCCTACCTGGGGTGGTGGAGTACGCACATGGATTCGGGGATCGATTATTGCATCCCGACGAGACGCGATAAATCGATCCCCGAGAGATCGATTTCTACCCGCCGATCCGGGCGGGTAGTGAAGACAAGCCCTAAAGTTCCCACCTATTGTAGTTTCAGTGCAAGTCTGCCTGTAGCTGTGGATGGCCTCATTGTGAATTAAGAATGTCCTAGTTCGTTTGAGGGTGCGTCTGCCCAGCACCGGGGCGGTGTGATTCCCAGCTAACGGCTGGAGCTAGCCTACTACCAAGAGTAGTGCAGCTGCAGAAGCCAGGAGGCTAGCCCCAGGAGTACAAGCCAGCCCAACCCCCACCTGGACATGTACTAGGTAGAATTGAAGCTTTTATGTGCTTGGGTTGTTTTTTTTTGTCCCCCCCCCTTTTCCTTTCATTCCTTTTCTGCTTCTTTACACCCCACTGCTCCCGTTCCTTGCCTAGGTAGTTCCTGCTTCCTTCTTTCCTTATCTTTCTCCTGCTCCACCTCCCGGCCTCTCCTTTCTCTTCACCTCATTCTGCACCCCCTGTGCAGCTGATAGGAGGTGGGGCAGGGACTGCCCATGATCAGCAAAACCATTTCTGGTGCAGCGAGAACAGAAGACCAGAGAGCCCAGCCGCCATGGCCTCAGCGACTCCTGTACAGAAAATCCAAGAGGAAACCAAATGCCCCATCTGTCTGGAGCATCTGACAGATCCAGTGACCACACACTGTGGGCACAACTTCTGCCGACGCTGCATCACTCAGCACTGTGAGACATGGGAAGAGCAGGACTCGGACCCTTGTGCTGAGCCCGAATCCAGAAAGGGGCTCTCCTGCATAACTCTCAGCTAGCAAATATAGTGGGAAAAAAATCAAACAACTGGATTTCAAACCAGGAAAAGAGAATCTGTATGAGAGACACGGGAAAGCACTAGATCTGTTCTGTGCAGAGGCCAGGGAAGCCGTGTGCGTGGTTTGTGAGAGATCCCCAGAGCACAGATCTCACCCGAAACACTCTGGATCCAGGTTAATTCAATTCTTTCCTTTTCAGACTCAGTCTCTCAGAACTACCGAATCTCCCAGTTTCCCAGATTTTCTCCCTGATCTCTAAATCTCTGTGTCAAGTGCCTGGTACTGAAATTCACTCGCACTCTCTCTCTCTTTTTCTCCTCTAGAATGTCAGAAGCACCTTGAGCAGGCACATGGCTCTCTCTCACACTTCACAACACCGGGAAAGGGCTTGGTGGTGATGTTAGCACTGCATCTCCCATGGGCTCCACAGCAAAATGTGTCGGGAAGGTCACGTGTTGGATAGAAATCTCTCCAATAAACCTAATCTTGAGGTTCTCACCTTTCTACAGAAGACTCTGGAATTATCCATTCAGTGGGAAATATTAACCTAAAGTATTTCCTAGAGATGTTACTTTGACATGTAGTACCTAGGGTAGTCCATGCAGAAAGTGGCTTCTAAACCTAATCTTGAGTTTCTTTGTTGATACAGCCTTGTTGCTAAAAGCTGCGTGGTGTAGACAAGCCCTTAGAGTTCCCTGTCCACAGACATGTTCTTACAACTCCTACTAACTCATAGGATTAGCCCCTGGCTTCTTTCATTGTACAGCTGATGGCCTTTGATGGGCCATCGAACAGGCTATATAGTGCTGATGCCAATCTGTCTGAGGGCGTGACCCAGACACACAGCACAAGTTTGAAATACAGAAACATCCCACTCATTCATAACTCGCAATTCAAAGATAATGCAAACATATAAACAAGATTATCATACTTGGCAAATCATTTCATTTTCATTGATACCTTACATGGCATATCTGGTAAGATTCATTGCAATTTTATAATGTTGGTATTAATATATTATAAAGTGTGTTGCATATTCCATATAGTGTCATGGTTACAGCCCTGGGGGACTGGCTGCCCAAGGATTGTGGGGATGGAATATTGGCCTGTCACTGCTGGGGCCCTGGTTACCATTCAGCCCAGGCCAGCAGTGGTCAAGAGTCTTTCCCACCTGAGGACTGTTTGGAGACCTGTGTGGAATGAGCTGGAGACGGGGGAAGTTGGTGTCTCAGTCTAGTTCCTAGTGGGCAGATTTCTACAGCACTTGGCCTGGGAAGCTCCTGTCCCTCAGAGCATGGAGGCCAGTGCCACAGAGACTTAATTCCCCTTTTGTGCCAGAGCTGGTCTGTCCCGGCCAGAGTTGAAGAATATTAATGGGTCCTTTGAGGGGAACATTTCACAGCCATGGCCTGTGCTGCACGTGCTCTGAGGCTGGGAGAAGTCGAGGAATTCTAACTTCCAGCCCAGTGAGCAACAACTCACTAGCCAGAACTTATAGAGAGTCACTAAATGCCATATAATCACCTGAAATTGTTTCTCTCCAGGTGTGAGAAGGGGAAGTTCCAGCAGCCAGAGGAGATTTCTCCTGAACTGGAAAAGAGACTCAGTGGTTTCTCCCAGAAAACTGTTGCTCTAATGGAGACTCTGAGGAAGTTCAAAGATACCGAGAAGGGATCTAGGAGGGGAAATTGGGAAAAGCCACTGAGACTGGGGGAGGAGACTGGCTCTGGCCAATTAGTTCAAAATTAAGTTATTCTTTTGTTTAATTGTTGGGTGAGAATGTCACACACTTGGGGTGCAAGACACTGAGGTTCATTAATTCAAAGCTTTGTTTGTACCAAAAGCATACCTTGCCATGACAATGAGTATTAAAGTAAGAAATGACAGACAGGCCTAGGAGAAGGTAACTGGACAAACATCTCTTTGTCCCACATAGCAACTTAGGAACACATCACTTAATAACAAGGTCACTTAAGCCAATATTTTCACTTATGTCAAGCAAACTGCCAACAAGGCCAAAGCCAAGTCAGTCAGTACAAACGCACAATCTTGGTCTCTCCAAATTATGCATAAGAAATTTCCCTTGTACCAGTTCTCAAAGTGTAACATAATAACTAGTGGAAAGCAGACAAATGGAGCAGATGGAGCAGGGGCCCAGGCATCACGATGTCTCACATTAATTCATGATTTACCAATGGTCAGAACATTCAGGCCCAAATTTACCAAAATGGCCTAATTTGGGCCACCTGAGTTTCTCTCTTCCAATTAGAGACCTGCAGGGCAGGTGCTCCAGAGCTGTGTAGCCTCCACAGCTGCAGGTGGAGTCAGTGGGAGCTGCAGGTGGCTAAACGCTCTGAGAACAAGGCCCCACGTGCCTAAACGTCAGTGCCCAAAATTTAGATGCTAAATGAAAGGCCCCTTTTGAAATTTGCACCCAGCCCCTCGTTGTGCTCTGGCTCTGCGTGGCAGATAGTCTGGGCCAAAGGGGCAGTAAACCCCACCGCCACCAGGGGGCATTCCTCCAGTGCTGGAGCCTCCTCTTCCTCCTCCTCATCAGCTGCAGGCACAAGGACTCCTGAGAGGCAGGAAAAGGGGTGAAGATGGTGGGGTGGTTGGAGAATGAGTGGGTGGTTCAGGAATAAAGGGGTTTGACCAGGGTGAATCTTTGCCTCTAATACTCTACACCTTTGCATAGCCCATAGGGGACACTCAGATTAAGAACCCTGATCCTGCAAACTCTTCACATCCCATTCATGTCAAAGGGCCCAAAGTGAGTAAAGTTACTTTCATGCTAAGGTCTTTGCAGGATCTGGGTCTAGGTTATGACAAAATACAATAGGTTACTGAGACAAACCAACTGGTTCTCTAGGGCGTGGGAGGGGATGATGAGGGGAAAGTAGATGTTCCTGACAACTCATGCCCTCTAGGATGGTGGTGAAACTTAATGCACCTTGATTGTGTTGCTGTGAGATGCTTCAATGAGAGGAAACAGAAGGTTTCAGATAATTTTATATTAAAGACCCGAGTGTGTCTCTGTGTCTCTTTCTCTGTCATAATTGTTAGTTATGTCAGTTGAGAGTGGGGATGTTATCAATATGAAAACATGGAATCTCATCTCTGTTTCCCCCTCCAGACACTCTGCCGTCTGCACTGGAGACAAGAAGAGGGGAACCCCTAGGAGCACACAAACAGGGTGAGTTTGCAGGTAGAGATTGTCTTTAAATTATGAGAAAATTCCAGTAAAAACATCTTCATGAACATAAGAATGGCCATACTAGGCCAAACCAAAGGTCCATCTAGCCCAGTGTCCTGTCTTCCGACAGAGGCCAGTGCCAGGTGCCCCAGAGAGAATGAACAGAACAGGGAATCATCAAGTGATCCATCCCCTGTCGCTCCTTCCCAGCTTCAGGCAAACAGAGGCTAGGGACACCATCCCTGCCCATCCTGGCTAATAGCCATTGATGGACCTAACCTCCATGAACTCATCTAGTTCTTTTTTGAATCCTTTTATAGTAGCTAATTGAAATTGTAGCTCAAGTTAAAAACCCAACCAACTCTGGCCATGATGTGCATAGCTCCAAAGATAAAAACATCAAATAGTAAGGAGATTCCAAGCTGAAGTCACACAAATGATCTTGACACCAACATCAGTGATGAATTCATGACCATGCATAGAAACACACTCCTAGAGCAGTAGCCAAACACCCTTAACTCTGACCCTGAGGTTTTCAAAGACATTCACAGGCCTTTTTCACAATAAAGTGAGAGGAATGAGCAGAGAACTCTCTCCCCTGAACTACCCCACCCCATGCCACCTCCTACTCTCTGGTCTTAAATGGTTCTTCCCCAATGCTGCCCCTTCCTCTCTGTTCTCTGGCTTGAGAGTGGAGGCTGCATTTAGAGGAGGGAGCTTCTCTCTAGGATTTTAAGCTGGTACCAGTACCCTCTTGCTCTCTCCTCTCTAAAAGCTTCTGACACTTCCTTGCTGCATCTCTACTGCTGGGAATGGAGCAGCCCCAGCACTGGGAGCTGAAGCCTCTGGAAGCAAATGAGAAAGGAAGGCAGTCACTCCAATTAAACAGAATGAGAAACTGCAGTGACATCTCTGCTCAGCCTCAGGTGCCCAGGACCGAAGTAGCTCTCTGGGATCAAGGACTGTCCCAGCAAGTGCGGAGTTGCTGGTCCCAGACACCTCAGGGCCGACTCTGCCCCTAATGTTCTGATTCTCTTTCTTTCCCCAGCGAATGTGACTCTGGATCCAGACATGGCTCATCCCCAACTTGTCCTGTCTGAGGATTGGAAAGGTGTGATATGAGCAGGCACACAGCAGGCTCTGCCCGACACCAATCCCTGTGTGCTGGGCTGTGAGGGGGACACATTACTGAGTGGTGGAGGTGGGGAGTGGGCAGTGCTGGGTTTTGGGGGTGGCCAGAAAGTCTGTGAGCAGGAAGGGATGGATCCAGGTTTGTCTGAACTGTGAACGGGGGCAGCTGACATTTTTCAGCGCTGATAACAAGGCCCTGATCTTTGCTTTCCCACCAGCCTCTGTCACTGGGGGGGTGGGGGGGGAGAATCAGTCCCAGGCTCTGGGTGGGGGCAGGATCCCAGCTCAGACTGTGTCCCTGACACACGGGGGAACATTCCACTGGGGACCCTGAAATCAGGCTCTCTAGCCTCAGACACCCTTCTCCCTATGACTCCAGAGGCGACATAGAGTCTGCGCTGTCAAACCATAGGGGGCAGGGAGGGATGGAGACAGAAAAAACAAACTCATTGCCCCCAGGGATTGTGCAGTCTTTTTGTCACTGTCCTCTATGGTCCAGGAGGACTCTGGGGATCACTGTGTCACTGTGATTGGGCCGGAGAGGAATAGGCCACCAAGAATGAAAGCTTCTCAAGCCTTAGTCATCCAAGTCTCTCTGACCCTGGAGGACTCAGACACGGGAACTAGGGATGCGGGGAGTGCTGCAGCACCCCCAGTTTTTGTGGGGGATCCTGCCTGCCCCGCTGCACCCAGGGTCCCGGCCCTGCCAGTCCAGTGCCAGGGGCTCTGCTCCTGGCCCTGCACCTGTGGTCCCGACTCTGTTCCCACCTTTCCAGCCCCGCACAGAAGTCCCAGCTGCTGCTGGACCTGCACCCGGGGTACTGTTCCCACCCTGCACACGGGACCCCGCCTGCCACCTGCCCTGCACACAGGGCTCTGGATAAGGGGTACTGTTTTCCGCCGGCCCCATGCCCGGGGGCTGAGCTCCTGGCTGCTGCGGGCCCACCCCCAGGGCTCTGTTCATGGCCCTTCACCTGGAGTCCACAGGAGGGTCCCAGCCTTGGCCTCTTACCCCTGTCTACATCTCCCACCCCAGCCGCAGCCCTGCTCCTGGCCCCAGCTCTGGGGAGTGGAGGGGGCATGGACAGAAGTAAGGGGGGGTTATGTAAAAAGTTTGGGGTGGGGACCAGTGGCTTTCAGCGCCCCCACTGTAAAAAATGTTCCAGCACCACTGGGAGGACTCCCATCTTCCCAGCCACCTGGGACCTCATTTCTGTGAGCCCTAGCTCTAGGTGGGGGCAGGATCTCATCTCATTGTGTTCCTGAGACATGGGTGGGGGAATATCCCACTGGCGACCCTGAAATCAGCTTGAGACAGAAGCCCACTGAGGGCTTGTCTACACTACCCGCCGGATCAACAAGCAGCGATCGATCCAGCAGGGGTCGATTTAGCATGTCTAGACGCGATAAATCGACCACTGAGTTCTCTCTTGTCGATGGGAGAGTGTCAGCTATCGACGTACTGCAGTGACGACACCGCAGTAAGGAGATCTAAGTATGTTGACTTCAGCTATGCTATTCACAAATCTGAAGTTGAGTAACTTCGATCAATCTCCTGGGGGGGTTTAGAGAAGCCCTAAGAATGAAAGAATGGGCTTTTCTCACTGCATGACACCGGAGGACTCCCATCCACCACTCCCCCAGCTCTTCATCTATATGACCCCTGGAATCTCTCCCACCGCACACACACCTTGTTCCCTGCAGCACCAGGGATGGGAAAGGGGAGGAAGGGAAGAACCCCTGGAGGGGCAGGCGTGGTGGGTCAGAACTGATGTAGAGTCTGGGAGCAGAATTGATGTGGGGGCTGGTTGGGGGCAGAATGAATAGCTGGGCTGGGGACAGGCAAAATGTGGGAGTGGCAGGGACAGGGACACAGCATTCATTAATTAAATTATGGGGAGAAGTAATTAGACCTCATTGTGGTCTCCCAGTGGGTGTTATACTTAGAAAATGAAAACCAGCAGGATCTTATTTAGGAGATAAGGGGGTTTATTGTGACTACAGAAAGAATTAATCAGTTATAGCTATAACATTCTACTCACTCACACACACACACACACACACACACACACACACAAAGTTCTGCAAGGTTGTTGTTATAGTTACCAGCCTTAGAGTTGCTCGTGCCAAGTCACTGGCCAGGTGGCCTGGACACGAGGATGGAGCATGTCAGATGTGCATCCGATTCTCCTGGAGGGTGGTTGCAGAACCAGACTCAAAGTTCTCAGTTTTTAGAGTCGGTCTTTATAGGAGCTCATTCAAATCCATAGGGTTTGCTTCGTCATGGTGTTTTCACATTTGAAGTGATAATCAATTACTGTTCTCACGTTTAAAATGATAGTCCATCATGCAGATGACACAGCAGTGACAGCTTGTTGTTATCTTGTTCTTCGGTTCTTTGGCCCCTCTGTCCTTGGCGTAGTTGGGGGTGGATTCCAGTTTGCCCTATGGGGTCATCCAGTTATCTCCATCCTGCGCATTCTTCCCGAATGTTCCTGGGCAGTTATTATTTATTAGGCTGACACTTCAACCTTTTATTACTCATTCAAACATACATTTACAATCACACCCTATTTCACTTAACATAATTATTCTCAAATCATTGGGGCATGACAGACTCCAATGAATCTATCCATGCCACTTGTCACACATGAAAAGAAAATAAGCAAGATAGGAATGTAAAAGTGGAGGAACAACAAATCTTGTTCCTGAATTCAGAAAAAAAACATTAGTATCATGTTGTTATCTTATCACTTTTTGGACAAACTCTTTGTCTCCAAATGTTTTTCTACAATTAGCACAGACCTTGCAAACTAACAGGCCTGCTTCACTTAGCACAAACTCAGCAGGCTGAGAGAATAGGCGGAGAGACATATTTCTTTCTAATAAATACAAGCTAAATCCGGGGTCTGTACTGGACCATATTTTCCCCGAAAATAATTAATGTATTAATTATTACTTTTAAGCCAAACCCCAAAACCACTTCCTCGTTAGTATAGTGGTAAGTATCCCCGCCTGTCACATGGGAGACCGGGGTTTGATTTCCCCAACGGGGAGAGTAATGTTTTTTTGACAGAACAAGGAGCAGTGGTTTCAAGTTGCAGTGGGGGAGGTCTTGGTTGGATATTAGGAAACACTGTTTCACTAGGAGGGTGGTGAAGCACTGGAATGTGTTACCTAGGGAGGTGATGGAATCACCTTTCTTAGGGGGGAGAGAGCTCAGTGGTTTGAGCATTGGCTTGCTAAACCCAGGGCTGTGAGTTCAATCCTTGAGGGGGCCACTTAGGGATCTGGGCAAAATCAGTACTTGGTCCTGCTAGTGAATGCAGGGGGCTGGACTTGATGACCTTTCAAGGTCCCTTCCAGTTCTAGGAGATACACTATCTCCATTAATTTATTATTTATTTTTATTATGAGAACTCCTGCAGCAGGGCACTAAGTCACCTTCCGCTATAGATACAGGAGAGCTGTCAACGTTGTAATTGTCACACACATAAGGGATGTAACCTTGGTTCAAAATTTGGCTGTATTTCTTCTGAGGTCCCTGCCTTCTGTCTTCACTTCCAGAGCCTTCATTTCATTACCAGCCCTTTCTTATCTTGTAAGCAAAAGGCAGACTTCCTTCCCCAGGGCATAAGCGGAGACCAGCCCCTCTCCTCTGATGAGATCACATTCCACATTCATCATGCTAGGCTCAGCCTGGGGTTAGGACCTGCATGGGGAGCTGAGCTCCTGTATGAAACTCTCCACTCCTGCCGCAGACAGGAGCTTGGTCTCTGAGCACCACTGAGACCCTGGCCTCTCTGCTGGGACAGACAAAAAGGGGGGAAATGGGTGCAGGCCTTGCTTTGTGTGGTCGTGTTACAGGGTCACCTGCCTCACTACGGTCAGATCCCAACACATTCCACACAGGCCCCTGAGCCACCATCAAGATGGACTTTCAGCCTTTGTCCAGGTGGTGGTGGGGGAGGCATTGGGTCATTGCCCTGGGGGAGCTGCTGGGGGAGGGAGGAGACTTACCTGCTCACTGCCCCAGGTGGCAGGTGTTGGGTGTGTTTAGCGCACCCTGGGAGGATCAGGTCCCCCCAGCAACCATCCAGAATCCCCTTGCCTGGTTTGAAATCCTGCTTCGGGGCTTACAGCGAGGGCTCCAAACTGCTGGTTAGCTTTTACTATGTCATTAACGAATTGTGGTTAATTTGGCTCCTGAACCACTGAGGTCTGAGTCTCACTGGCCTAGAGGATCCGGGCCACGTGTTAGTGTTTTCCTATCTGTAAAATGGTGTCTTGTCTGTTCACACTGTTAGTTTTGCAGGACAGGGTCTGTGTTTCTTTGCAATGCTTAGCACTTTCCCCTTGATTTCCAACCAAGGCCTTCCAAATAGCAAACTCCCTGAGCACGGCACCCCCCCCCACCCCGGTCATCATGGCCAGTTCTCCTCCTGCTATTGCGGCTTCTTGCTGGGCTGTGAGCTTCTATCATACTGAATCATAGAATCATAGGACTGGAAGGGACCTCAAGAGGTCATCTAGTCCAGTCCCCTGCACTCATGGCAGGACCAGCACCATCTAGACCATCCCTGACAGGTGTTTGTCTAACCTGCTCTTAAAAATCTCCAATGATGGAGATTCCACAACCTCCCTAGGCAATTTGTTCCAGTGCTTAACCACCCTGACAATTAGGAAGTTTTTCCTAATTTCCAACCTAAACCTCCCTTGCTGCAATTTAAGCCCATTGCTTCTTGTCCGATCCTCGGAGGATAAGGAGAATAATTTTTCTCCCTCCTCCTTGTAACAACCTTTCAGGTACTTGAAGACTGTTATTGTGTCCCCTCTCAGTCTTCTCTTCTCCAGACTAAACAAACCCAATTCTTTCAAACTTCCCTCATATGCTCCCTATACTTCTGTTAATCTTAAAGGTGCCACAGGACCCTCTGTTGCTTTTTACAGATTCAGACTAACACGGCTACCCCTCTGATACTTAAGGCAACGTTTCCCTTATGGCAAGCAAATGGCTAACCAGGCCAAAGCCAAGTCAGTCAGTACAAACGCACAGTCTCGGTCTGTCCAAAGTTATGAATAAAAAATGACACTAATACCCTTTTTCAATACTTAACATAACAAATAGTGGAAAAGAGACAAATGGAGCAGATGTGGCAGGGGCCCAGGCATCAGGGTGTCTCACATTAATTCATAACCTACCAAAGGTTACAACATTAAAGCTCAAATTTAGCAAAATTCCTTCATTTGGGGCACCTCTCTCCCAACTAGAGACCTGCAGGGCACGTGCTCCAGAGCCATGTAGCCTCCACAGCTGCTAGGTGGAGTCAGTGGGAGCTGCAGGTGCCCAAACCCTGTGAGAACCAGGCCCCAGGTGCCTAAAGGTCGGCACCCAAACTCTAGACCCTTAATGAAAGGCCATTTGTTAAATGTGGCCCCAGCCCATCACTGAGCTCTGGTCCCATATGGCAGTTAGTCTGGCCAAATGAGCTGTAGTAGGGAAGAAGAAAGTCCTTCCTGCCCAGGAGCCTCTTGTGCCTCCTCCACAGCAGCTGCAGGGACCAGGCATGTTCCTGAGAGGGCTGGGAATGGGGTGGGGATGATGAGGGCGGGTGGAAGAGGGAGGGGGTGGACAAGGGACGTGGGCAGTGTAAAGCTGGGCCTCTGACACTCTGCACACTGGGCAAGACACACGGGGGCCATTGTCATAGGGATGTAACTCTGGCTGCTTCAGAACTTCCTCAGCCTGTGCCAAGGTCTGCACCGGCCCCTGCAGCCACTGAACAGCAGAGTCACAAACTGTCTCCTTTTGCCGGTATGGGGTGAATCTGGTCCCTGGAGCCAACCTTCCCTGACTCAATTTCCAACACTGATAAAGTGATTTTATTATTATTATTCCTGTCTCTGCCTAAGGAGGACAAAGGCCCATTCATGCTGTTCGCTGTCCCAACAGCTTTCTAACCATAGCAGGTCACAAGCCCTCCACCGTGGCACCTCCTGCTGGTCGCTCCAGGAATTAGCTCAGTCCAGCCTGGAGCGCCCTCTACGCATGGTGACATGCCCGTTCCTGCTTTCTCTCCCCACTGTCTCTCTGGACCCACATCGCTCTTGGACCACGGTGTCCCCTTCAGAGCACTGCTCTCCGGCAGTGCCCACTACTCCATTCTCACCCCCCTTCCGGGGGGGGGGGGGAAGAGAATCAGCAGCTCTCAGTCAGCACCTGCCGCCGTGGCCACTTGTGGCCCCAAAGCCTCAGGGGCAAGCCACTGTTTGTATCAGGCCACACTCCTCTGCAGCTAGGTGCTGTGTAAAGGGGGAACCCAGGCCTCCCCATTCCTCTGGCTCCCAGCCTAGGGACCCTCTGGTAACAGCCATGTCCTGCCCTCTTTCTCTCCCCTCTACTGCTCATGCTCCCTGGACCACTTCCCCTTGGCCCTGGTACCTTCTCAGCCCCTTCTTTCAGGGGCCTCAGCCTGGCAGGTATCAGGCTGGAGTTTTCCCCCTGCTCCCCTGAGCCTGCCCAGCACTGCTCTAGCTCAGGTGCTATCCCTGGGAGCCAGTCCTCCTCCCTTGCCTGTCAGGGAGAGACTCCCCTCTGTTCTGCTGGGCAGCCCCTTATATCTGGGCATCCCCAGCAGCTGCCTCCTGTTTGGCTCCTAACAGGCCAACTCCTTAATTGGCTGCAGGTGTGAGCAGCCTCCCTGGCTGCTTCTGCCCCTCCCCCTGCTGGAGTGGGCCACTCGCACCACTACACTAACAGAGCCAGGATTTTGCAAATTTGCAACATCCTGTTAGTGTCAAAGAACCCAAAGTGGGTAAAGTTACTTTTATGCCAAAGTCTTTCCCTAACGTGGGTCTAGATTATGACAAAAGGCAGTAAGTAAATGAGAGAAACTGGAGTCTGAAGGGTGGGAGGGGAAAGTAAATCTCACTTACAGATTGTCTGTCCTGGGATTGTCGTGAGGCTGCAAGGATTTTGGTTCCATTTGTCAGGAAGGAGTTAAAATTCAGCCAGCAGAAAAGACAGAAACTGCTGAGAAGCATATTTCCATAAAGCCTTATGGGGTACATCCTTACACCGTCTATCTCTGCTTAGCCACCCACAAACAGGAACCAGCGCCCAAAGTCAGGTGGCTAAGGCGTCTAAGGCATTTCTTGCTGGAATGAGGTAGGCACCTGCCTCGCGCCACACAAAATGTGGGAGAGAAGGAGGGGAGGGTGTTGGTGATGTCACCCTTCTTCCAACTTTTATCCCCATGGTTAGAGCACTCAGCTGGCATGTGGGAGACCCAGGTTCAATCCCCCTGTCTAGAGTAGCTCAGGAATGTGAATACCAAACCAGGGCACAAACCCCATGCTGGTTAGATTTCACCCACTAGGTATCAAGTGTGAACCCCTCAAGCACTATAACAGCCTTAACATGGAGTCACAGACTGTCATATATCCTGCCACTCAGGCAAGCCTGCCTTTGTGATAGATGGTCCCTTACACCAACTCACCCCAATATTAAGGTTACACCCAGTTCCAAAGGACCAGTCCCTTAGCCCAGGTCAGTTGTACCTCAGATCTCTCGTCAAAGACAATGCTCATAGCTAATACTATAGTAAACTCTCTGAGGATTTATGAACTAAGAAAATAAATACGAGAGTTATTTACAAAGTTAAAGCAGGTGTAGAGATAATTTCTTTTTGACAAGGAGTTTTATTCACTTGCTTCCCCTGAGAGTTCAAGCTGATGGGAGGAGTGCTTGTGCATGTCTCCTTTTTATGGGTGTGTGGGGAGCAATCAACAAAGTCTTTTGTCCACTGATGTCCCATAATGGCTTGTCTGATATCTATGGGCCTTCTTGTGTTGGAGAGGAGTTGCATTTAATTTCTTTGGAGTTTCATTCCAAAAACTTAAAGCTAAATAACCCTGGAGTTAGTCCTCATTTTTCTGCCCCAATTCAAACTACCTTCTTTCCCAAGTGGAAAATGTTGGGGAACCATGAAATGAGTGTGATTCCACATGGGAATGAGAACAAAGGCCAATTCCTGCTCACAATTACACCTGTGTGGCCTTATTGACTTCCGGGAGAACAGATTTTTGCACAAGAACAGTTTTTGGTCTCTTCTGCTTTTTCACATCTGGTATAAGCAAAATCTCATTCACTTTCCTTCCCTAAATGCTGAGCACTTTAAGGGGAAAAAATAAGCAAGGTCTGCAGTCTGCTTGATCCTTCATTCTACACCAGCCTAGGAAACAACCACCAGACCTGATGGGTGTCACTACAGCAGCCTTGCTTGGGCTGTTCTTTTGAAAGATCCTTAATGGTTCTTTTCAGATGCTGATTTTCAATGAAGTCTTTTTGTTCTGGGGGGCAGAGAACACAACAGGGAATAGCTCTGTTTTGTCAACTCCTAGTCATTCAAAAACTGAAAGGCTTTAGATTCAATTTGTTTAATTTTTGTACAGTGATTGTGAGGAGATAACATGGTATGACTGGGCAGTGGGCAACCATCTAAAGATCTTTGTCACTTCTAGCTGTTACCTTTTTCCTACACAATAAAAGCTGGCTGCCTCCCAGACTGCAGTCGGAGCGAGGTAGGGTATGTGGTGTAGAGCCCATAGCTTGGGGAAAACACCTGCAGGAGGGCTGGGCTTTGCACTGGGACATGAGGAGAACTGAGGGTAAAATCATGAGGTTGAAAGAGGTGAGCAGGATGAGGAATGTTGCAGAGGCTTCCCCCCTCCCCGCAGCCTCAGCTCGCCACGCTGCCAGCGCGCTGCTCTGGGTGGCAGGGCTGTGAGATCCTCCAGGCGGCATGGTTCACAGCCGCCAGCCTGCTCCGGGCTGCGCGTCATGGTTGGCTCTGGCCTGGCAGCTCAGTAATGGGATGGGGAGCAGGGGGGCGTGGATAGGGGGCAGGGAGTTACGGGGTTGGTCGGGGTGGGGGTGTGGATAGCGGATGGCGCAGTCAGAGTGCTGGGAACAGGGGTTGGATAAGGGTCAGGGATCCTTGGGGGGTGGTCAGGGGACAGGGAGCGGGGGGGTTGGATGGGGCAGGGTTCCGGGGAGAGCAGGAAGAAGGGGGGATTGGATAGCGGGTGGGGGCCTGGCCACACCCGGCCCTCCATACCATTTTGGAACCCCAATGTGGCGCTCAGGCCAAAATGTTTGCCAACCCCTGACCTAGGAGTAAGGAGGCCTAAGAGAAAGGCAGCGGTGCATCCCTCTTACTACCTCTTACTCAGAAGTGTCTGTTTGAAGAATAGAGTGTAGTCAGAGTAGAAGAAATCTGTTAATTTTAAATAAATAAATAAATAAATAGAAATGTTTGATGACATAATTTGTTTGCAATATGTAATTCCTACTTAGGCTCTTCCCTCGCATTAGCCTTAGGTCCCTCATAACCTTAATCCAGCTCTGTCTCTAGGCTAGAGCAGCTGGTGGCTTTAACCATAGACTCCTGTGGTGAGTAGCTGCTCCGACTCTACTGCTGGGAACGTGGCAGCCCCGGCACGGGGAGCAGGTGTCAGACCAAAGGGTGGCTTGGATACACTCAATGAAGCCACACCAGGTGTAGAAGTATAACCGGTTTTATTGCCAAAGTATAATAAGCTTCCCAGTCTGCACGTGTTACTACATATGTGCTTTCCAGCAACCAAGCAAGCATCAATGCTTACACCCCTTCTGCTACGGACAGTCCTGGACCCTCCAGCCTTCTCCTTGAGGGCTCGTAGCAGGCGCTGCTCCAGCGTGGGGAGTTCCTGGGCCCCCCCAAGGCCAACGTCCGCAGGTGAGACTGCTCGTCTAAAGCAATTTGAGTAGCTGTTTTTATCATCCGCTCTTTCTAAGGGGGCGTATTCATACACAAGCAGGCTCTGGCAGGAAACACTATTGCTTTCTATTCCCACACTTAACACTCTCCGTCCCTCCTCATCTCTTTACTTGTTTAACCATTCAGAGTGGCTGCAAGCCAGCCCCGCGGGTCAAAGCCAGTTCACCACTAGCTCCACCCGGCCCATTCTGTAATAACAGGCCAAGTAACTTGCGGTCAAAGACAACAGCAGGGAGATGCAGCAGGGGAGGAGGCAGAAAAGCAGCGAGATAGACCGGAGAACCCAAGGGGACTGTCTGTGACTCCATGTTCAGGCTGTTCTAGCGCTTGAGTGTTCTCACTTGATACCTAATAGGTGAAATCTAAATACAGGACACACAAGCAGTGGGAGGTCTGTGCCCTGGTTTATAACTGTTTGCCCTGAGATTGGTACTCACGTTGATGAGCTGCTGTATACAGCTTGATGGGAGAACTGAACATCTGTCTCCCACGTGCCAGCTGAGTGCTCTCACCATGGGGCTAAAAATTATAAGGCAGGTGATAGCACCAAAACCACCCCCTCCTTCTCTCCCCCCCTCCTGTGGAGCGAGGCAGGTGCGTACTTCATTCCAGCAAGAAACGCTTTAGGCGCCTGAGCCACCTGACATCAGGCGCTGGGTTCCCGTCTGTGGGTTGCTAAGCAGACATAGATGCCCCTCTGCAGCCCCAATTTAGGCACCTGTCTGTGAGAGGGGGCAGGGATTAGGACACCCCTCCCCCTTGTCGCCTCTCCCATTGGCTAGCTTAGATGGATCCCCGCCTAGTGAGCTGGCTTTTGTGAATCGCACTGTAAGGTGCCTGTGATGTCCATGCATTGTCTAGGGAGTTTAGGCCCCTCATTCAGCTTTGCAGAGTTGCAGATGATGATTTTCTAGTTGCCTACAAATTAAGCCCTGTGATGCTCAGCATTGCAACACCAAGTCATGGATTGCCCCCGTGCAGCCAGTCTCCTCTCCGCAGAGCACAGCTGAGCAATTCCTGATTGACATGGGTGTGCACAGGACAGAGAGAGTACAGGCTGGAGAGTGACACAAAGCAGTAAAACCCAAACTCTCCTCCTCAAGGTGCGATATTCCCTGTGGGTGCTGGGGGGACACAACCAAGTCAGGAAGCAAATCCCAGGACTCTGCCCTCAACAACTGCAGTGGGGTCATTAAAGTGGAACAAACATGAACAATTGTTTGTAATATTTTATTTACAGTAGTAACTAAAGGTGGTAAGTAAAGGAAGCTGAGAAGGAGCCTTAATAACCACAGCATGGAAAGGAGATTCCCCAGCTACTGAGAACAGTTTTCTTAATGGCACAACAACAGTACAGTCATCCAGGAATCAATATAGGGAATTAATGAGTTACAGTGTCACTTTCAGTAACTTTTCATAAATCTCTGTCCCTCTCATGTTCCCTTTCATACTGTCCTTTTCTAATCATTTTTCTAAGCCTCACTTCTGATCCCTGCTTATTTTCCTGTGTCTCTCCCGCTCGCCTCCCCTCCCTGTCACAGATCATCTCCCATGGCTGCTCCATTTCCCGATTTTATTCCTTCCCCTCTTACTGCCCCCGACTCGTTCCCATCAGGGATATTTTCCTGTCACTCTTCTCATTTCTGTTTTCCACCATTTACCATAAACTCTCCCTTTCTTCTTGTTTTATTTTAATTTACATTTTTTCTTGCTTCTTCTAATTCCCTCTGGTTAAACCTGCTCTGTCCCTGCCTCCCCCAGAACTGCCAACATCAGGACTTAAATCATGAGACTGACCCAATGATGATTTTTTTAAGGTTATATAAAGGGTTTTTTTTTTTTTTTTTTTTTTTGGTCAATCTGCACCCATCTCCACCTCCCCACCCCTTTTGTGACAATTACAGGGTTACCAGCTTTTCTGTAATTACAGGGGAAGGTGATTTGGGCCCTGCAGCAGGAGCTCTGGTTGAGACACCCCGGTGAGATCTAATCCCACAGATCTGTACAAACCACTCCCTGCTGCTGCTTCTCCGCAAGCCCCCAAACCCTGATTGATTCATGGTGTGTCCCTGCCACCCCCACCTCTGCCTGTCCCCAGCCCGGCTGTTAGTTCTGCCCCCTGCCCAGCCCCCACCTCTGCCCCTCAGGGCCCCTCTGCCCCTCCTGCAGCCCCAGGGGTTCTTCCCCCCTCCCATTCCTGGGACTGCAGACAGGGAGGGTGAGGAGCTTCCAGGGGTCATAGAGATGAGGAGCCAGGGGCTGGGTAGATGGGAATCCTCGAAGGTCATAGAGTCTGGGGTCCATGAGGCTAGAGAGGCTGATTTCCGGTTCCCCCCTCTGCTGTGTGTCTCAGGGACACAGTCTGAGCTGGGCTCCCCCAACCCCCACCCAGAGCCAGGGTCGGATTCTCTCCCCAGGGACGGAGCCTCGCGGGAAAGTGAAGATCGGGGCCTCGTCACCAGCATCGATAAATGTCACCTGCCCCCGGTCACAATCCAGACAAACCCGGATCCTGCTGGGGGCCCGGCTCAGGGTCAGGGGGGTCACAGGGGAGGTGAGAGCCTGGAACTGATCCCAGTCCCACTCCACAGCCCAGATCCCCCCCTCAGGGCTACGGCTGATCCCTCTCTTCCTCCCCACAGCCTCTCTGGCCACCCCCACAGCCCAGCCTCCCCCACCCCCCACCCCCACCTCCACCTCCCAGCAATGTCTCCCCGAGGTGAATCCCTCACAGCCCAGCACACAGGGCAAATAGTCAAATCTCTCAGGGTTGTTGGGCAGTCGCTGTCGTATGTTTCCACATCTCACACTTTTCCCATCCTCAGACAGGACGAGTTGGGGATGAGCCGTGTCTGGATCCAGAGTCACATTCGCTGGGGAGAGAGAATCAGAGTGTGAGGGGCAGAGCTCAGCCCTGGGGGAGGCTGGGACCATTTCTCACACTCCCCAGCAGCCCAGTCCTGGCTGGGACAGACCTGGATCCCAGGGAGCTGCCTCTGTCCTGGGCACCTGAGACTGAGCAGAAATGTCACTGCAGTTCCTCAGTCTGTCTAATGGGACCCACTTCATTAGTTTTTCATTTGCTTGCTGAGGCTTCAGCTCCCTGCTCCCTCTGCTGGGGCTGCTCCATTCCCAGCATCAGAGACACAGCAAGGAAGGTTTTGGTGAGGAGGGAGCAGAGGAGGCAGGTACCAGCTTTGAACCCCAGAGGGAAGCTCCCTCCCCTAAGTGCAGCCTCCACTCCTCAGCCAGAGTGGGACGAGCCAATTAAGAAAAGAGAGTACGAAATGGCATTGGGTGGGGTAGCCCCATCCCCAGTCTAGAGAGAAGGGAGGAGTTAACAGCCTCACAGGGAGAGCATCTCCCCAATCCAGGAAGCAGGGAGCAGCTTCAGTGGGAGAGCCCAGCCCTGCCCAGAGGAAAGGCAGGATGTTGGAGAACAGCGATGGGGGAGACCCCCTGCACCGGGGTAAAGCAGAGGGATGTGTCAGCTCTCAGGGCAGAGAGCTCTGTTCACATGCTTCTCAAGGAGAGTTTTTCTGTTCAGCAGCATGGGCATGAACTCAGCACTAAGGTTGGTGTCAGGAGTGTTTGTGTGACTTCAGCGTGGGAGCTCCTCACTGTGCAGTGTGTTGTTTTTAGGGCTGTGTGTGTCATGGTCGATGTCACATTGGTTGGTAACTTTAGCTACAATCTCATTAAGACTTTTTCTGACAATCTAAAGACAATTTCCAGCTGCAATCTCACCCTGTCTGAACCTTCCTAGGGATCCTCCTCTTTTTGTCTCTAGTGCAGACGGCAGAGTGTCTGGAGGAGGGAAGGAGAAAGGAGATGAGATTTCAGGATTTCATATTTATAACCGTCTTTTTCCTCTCTCATTCAGGCATCTCCCAGCAATGGAACCAACATCTTTGCAACCTCACAACTATCCCAGGACCCACAATCTGTAAGTGAGATTTACTTTTCCCCTCCTCTTCCTCTCCCACCCTTCAGATCCCAGTTGGTTTCTCTCATTCACTTACTGCCTTTTGTCGTAACCTAGACCCAGAGCCTGCAAAGACTTTGGAATAAAAGTAACTTTACCCACTTTAGTACTTTGACACTAACAGGATGTTGAGAGTTTGTGAAATCCTGGCTCTAATTGTGAGCTCTTGGGTCTGTTTACTCAGCGTCTCTACAGAGAGCAGCAGGACGGGGCCTTGTCCTCCACAGGCAGAAAAAGAAATAATAGTAAAAGCATTTTATAAATGTGGAAATTGAAGTGGGGGAAAGGTTGACACAATGGGACATATTCATCCCTATTACAATGGCCCCCATCTGTCTTGGCCAACGTGCAGAGTTTCAGAGTCCCAGCTTTACACTGCCCATGTCATTCTGTCCCTTGTCTACCCCCCTCCCTCTTCCATCCACTCTCACCCCCCCCACCCCATTCCCAGCCCTCTCAGGAACCCGCCTTGTGCCTGCAGCTGCTGTGGAGGAGGTACCAGAGGCTCCTGTGCTGGACGGATCCCTGATCATGGGGGAGGGGCTTTCTCCTTCCCCCTACAGCCTATTTGGCCATGACTAGCTGCCATATAGGACCAGAGCTCAGTGATGGACTGGGTCCGCCTTTGAAATATGTGTCCCATGGATGGTGATGGGGCAGTAGATAGGGAGGGCTCTGTGTTATAGAAAATTCTTTGCCATATGTCTCACTGTTGGGTCTTGCCAAAATGCTCGGTATTCAACTGACCACCATATTTGGGGTCTGGAAGGAATTTCCTCCCAAGTCAGATTGGCAGAGAGCCTGGGGGGGTTTCTGCCTTCCTCTGTGGTTGTGGGGGATGGGTCACTTGCAGATTTAAACTAGTGTCAGTAGTGGATTCTCTGACCTGAAATCTTTAAATCATGATTTGAGGACTCCAGTAACTCAGTCAGAGGTTAGGGATCTATTGCAGGAGTGGGTGGGTGAGGTTCTGTGGCCTGCAATGTGGAGGAGGTCAGACTGGATGATCATGATGGTCCCTTTTGGCCTTAAAGTCGATGAGTCTGAGTCATTTCTTTCTTTAACAGTAATTGTCATGGCAAGACATATTTTTGGTAGAAATAAAGGTTTGAATTAATCAACCTGAGTGACTTGGAGCCCAAATGCGTGACATTCTCACCCAACAATGAAATAGAAGCATCATCTAATTGTGAACCAATTGGCCAGAGCCATTCTCCTCCCTCAGTCTCAGAGGTTCATCCCAATTTCCGTTCCTAGATCCCTTCTAGGTACCTTTGAATTTCCCCAGAGTCTCCAATAGCACAATCATTTCCTGGGAGAAACCACTGACTCGCTCTTCCAGTTCAGGAGAAATCTCCTCTGGCTGCTGGAACTTCCCCTTCTCACACCTGGAGAGAAACAATTTCAAGTCATTATATTTCATTGTTTGACTCATTATAAATTCTGGCTAGTGAGTCGCTGCTCTGATGGGCCTGGAGTTAGAATTCCTCGACTTCTCCCAGCATCAGAGCAGGTGCAACACAGCCCATGGCCGTGCAACCTTCCCTTCAAAGGACTCGTTAATATTCTTCAACTCTGGTCTGGAGAGATCAGCTCTGGGGACAAAAGGGGAATTGAGTCTCTGTGGCCAATTCACTCCTTGGCCTCCATGCTCTGAGTGACAGGAGGTTCCCAGGTGAAGTGCTGTAGAAATCTGCCTTCTAGGAATTAAACTCAGACACCAACTCCCCCCTCCCCAGCTTATTCCACAAAGGTCTCCACATAGTCCTCAGGTGGGAAAGACTCTTCTCCACTGCTGCCCTTGGCTGAATAGTGACCAGTGCCCCAGCAGTGACAGGCCCATATTCCATTCCCACAATCCTGAGGCAGCCAATCCCTCAGAGAGGTGACATCCCTAGGAAATACTTGAGGTCAGTCTTTCTCACTGAATGGAGAATTCCAGAGTCTTCTATACAAGGGTGAGAACCTCAAGATGAAGTTAATCAGAGAGATTCGTATCCAGCAAGTGACCTTCCCCACACATTTTGCTGTAGACCCCTGGGGAGATGTGGTGCTAACATCACCACCAAGCCCTTTCCCAGCATTGTGAAGTGTAAAGGGGAGTGAGAGAGAGCCACGTACCTGTTCAAGGTGCTTCTAATATCCTAGAAGAGAGAGAGACAAAAGAATTTCAGTCCCCTCTGACACACACACAGGATTCCAGGGAAGAGATTTTACAAATATGGGGAAGAAAGGCCCTGCCCTGGCCCCAGGGTCATGGATTCTCAGAGCTAATGGGGATTTTCCATCTCTCATATCTCTGAGTCTGTGACTCTGCAAAGAATAATAGTTATTCACATGTCAGCAATGCACACGCCGAGTTACATCATGGTCTCCGACTGCTGGACTCCAGTGCTTATGATTCAGGAGCCCTCCCTTCCCCGTGTGGGGATCTGGCATGTTTCTAATGACAGGCACTGCTTTCCAATTGTCCCTGGGGGTGCTCAATCCCACCCCCACTCTACCCTTTCCCGCAATGACACAACTCAGCTCAACTCTTCCCGCTCCCACTCCACCACCACCCTGCCTCTTCCCCGCCTCCTCTCCTGAGCACACTCCACCCCTGCTTCTCCCACTCCCTCCTAGCATCTCCTGCACACAGTGGAACAGCTGATCGCAGCAGGCTGGTGGTGCTGGAGGGAGTGGGAGGAGTTGATCGGCAGGGCTGCGGGGTGGGCAGCACTGAGGGGGGGAGCTGGCTGCCCAGGAGCACCCACCTGTGTTTCTCATTCAGTCTCACCTGCAGGAATTCATTTGCTGGCTTCTGACACTTCCCCTCCAGCTCACTGATCAGCTCACTGAGACGGGAAATCTGCTCGGAGAGTTTACTGACATTTTCATTCTGTATCTTCACAATCTCCTCATCCAGCTTCCCCAGCTGGGCCAGCAGGAGTCGCTCTTGTTCCTCCAGGAACTGTCGCAGTTGCTGAAATTCAGACACAATCTTCTGCCTCTCGGTTTGTGTTTGTTTCTGTATGAAAATAGGGCAAGGGCTGGTCAGAGACATGGATGGCGCCCGGGGTCCTTTCATGAAGAGCTGAGTGTGTAGGAAGCTGAATTTCTTTGAAAATCCTAAGATTTCTGACATTTGACTCTATCCTGTGAGTACTAGGCAGGGGATTCTCTCACGCCTTCCCCTTTGGCCCCTGTATCCCTCTGAAAGGGATGTTTCCATGCCTGTCATGGTCAGCATCTTCTGTTATTTATGGTCTCTGGAAATTCAGACCCAGAGCAGCAGGAGGCAGGACTCAGCACTACACTGACAGAGACGCCAGGGGAGTTAAAAGAAACAAACATTTGAAAAATGCACAAAATGACCAGACACAGTGGACAGCACTTCACGGGGACATTCAGTTCACTTGGGGGGATTTCTGTGAAAGCCACAAGGGCTAGACATTAACTCATCAACTGAAATGGAAGCTTAGGGCTTGTCTACACACGAATCTAACCCAACAATCCCCATGATCATGGAGAAACACACACAAGCCCACGGTCTCCAAGACCACACAGGAGTCTGCTTCCAAAAAGACCTCCCGGTGCCAGTCCCTGCTGGTTCATAACAAATGGCACCTACCAGATACTTCTCTCTCTTCCCTTCTCTAGTCGCTTTCAATCCCAACAGTTTTTCTCTCTCTTCCCTCAGAGTCTTCAAATGGGCCTGGATTCTTTCCTGAAGAAAGAGAAATGTTTTGGGAGGTTTCATCTGGATAGTTGAGAGGTGCTTGGAAGTGGGTGTTTTTGCAAACCCAAGATGACTGTGGTTCTAATCGCTTTGTGATATCAGGGCCACCAAGGAGATGAAACCTCATTAATGGAGACTGGGTGCGTGTCACATTCAGACTTGTTACCAATTCCAGTTCAGTCTTTTTAATAATTAGAGAGAGATCTCAATTATAACCAAGCTTTGGTTTCTGAACTGATTAGTGGTACAGAGTATAACAGGACACTGGAGTCACATGGGGGTGAATCAATAAACCTGTTTTGTAGAAGGTTTAACAAACCAAGTGATACAAATCCCAGAAACTACCAGGGTTTCAATATGGGCTGGGATTTCAGCCCTGAACCGCTGGGGACTGCACTGGTTGGGCAGAGCTGGTCTAATCACAAGGGCAAACCCCATGAGACACTGGGAGGCCATTTGTCTGGTTTGAAGCTGCACAGTCCCAGTTTTGTGGAGCACTATCCCTGTCCAGTAGGGACTCGGCACTGGACGTGGCTTTGTCTGGTGCAAAAGGGAGAGGAGGAGACTGAGGATGCAGGAGGACAAGCAAGTTAAAGTAGTATGGGCTGGATGAATGGACTATAAGGAGGATAGAAAGCTGGCTAGATCGTTGGGCTCAATGGGTAGTGATCAATGGCGACATGTCTAATTGGCAGCTGGTTTCAAGCGGAGTGCCCCAAGGGTTGGTCCTGAGGCTGGTTTTGTTCAATATCTTCATTAATGATCTGGAGGATGGCGTGGACTGCACTCTCAGCAAGTTTGCAGATGACACTAAACTGGGAGGAATGGTAGATACGCCGGAGGGTAGGGATAGGATACAGAGGGACCTAGACAAATTAGAGGATTGGGCCAAAAGAAACCTGATGAGGTTCAACAAGGACAAGTGCAGAGTCCTGCACTTAGGACGGAAGAATCCCATTCACTGTTACAGACTAGGGACCGAACGGCTAGGAAGCAGTTCTGCAGAAAAGGACCTAGGGGTTACAGTGGATGAGAAGCTGGATATGAGTCAACAGTGTTCCCTTGTTGCCAAGAAGGCTAACTCATTTTGGGCTGTGCAAGTAGGGGCATTGCCAGGAGATCGAGGGACGTGATCATTCCCCCTCTATTCGACATTGGTGAGGCCTCATCTGGAGTACTGTGTCCAGTTTTGGGCCCCACACTACAAGAAGGATGTGGAAAAATTGGAAAGAGTCCAGCGGAGGGCAACAAAAATGATTAGGGGTCTGGAGCACATGACTTATGAGGAGAGGCTGAGGGAACTGGGATTGTTTAGTCTGCAGAAGAGAAGAATGAGGGGGGATTTGATAGCTGCTTTCAACTACCTGAAAGGGGGTTCCAAAGAGGATGGATCTAGACTGTTCTCAGTGGTGCCAGATGAGAGAACAAGGAGTAATGGTCTCAAGTTGCAGTGGGGGAGGTTTAGGTTGGATATTAGGAACAACAATTTTCTCTAGGAGGGTGGTGAAGCACTGGACTGGATTACCTAGGGAGGTGGTGGAATCTCCTTCCTTAGAGGTTTTTAAGGTCAGGCTTGACAAAGCCCTGGTTGAGATGATTTAGTTGGGAATTGGTCCTGCTTTGAGCAGGGGGTTGGACTAGATGACCTCCTGAGGTCCCTTCCAACCTTCATATTCCATGATTCTATGACACCCGTGAAGGTGGGGGTGGGGCTGGGATGGCACCTTCATGCAGAATGATGCAGGTGGGTGGCATGCTGAAAATAGCAGTGGGGGGCCCACACAGATCGACTGATACTGGTGAGGACGGGCCCAGGCATGTTCTGTGGATGCCTCAGTGATCACCCTAATTAGACATGATGCAGATGTGTATAAAGAACTGCTTGGGGTTTGCCCCAGTGCTGTCCTAAACCCTTTCTGTGGCAATGCATCCTGGGCAGGTACCCAGAGTTCCATTCCCTGGTAAAGATCCTGGAAGCAGTGCATTCTGGGAGATTTCAAAAGGCTGCCTGGTGGGACTAAAGGAATCACTTAAGCTGCTCCTTGCCCATGTACACAATGGAACAGGTCAGACTGGCACCGGTCAGGTCCAGCCTATGGTTAGTTTTGCTACAATCCAGTCTAATCCCAGTGGTACTTGGCATGGACCTGAGCTGTCTGGAGCCCTTTTGTGTGCGGACTGAAGGTGCTCGGGGTCTCATACAGTGTTTAGCCCAGTGATCTCCTCTAGTGCAGGCCGGCAGCATCTGAGCTTAATCCCTCATGGAGCAACACAGGAGTTCAGAATCCCAGTGAGAAACCACCTCTCCCTGGTGGGCCTGGGACCTTTATCAAGGTGTCTCTCCCTCCTAATGGACACACTTCATCACTGGGTGGGGCTGATGCTAAGATGGCAGCATGGCAAAGTGGTTCGCATCTTGGACTGGGTCTGGGGAGATCTGGGTTCTACGCTAAGCTCTGTCACTGACAGGCTGGGTGACTGTGGGCAACTTGCTGCCTTGCTTTGTGCCTCAGTTTCCCTTCCCCATCTTCGGTCTACGTAGTGGTCACCTACCGGTCGATTGTGATTGACTAGTCGATCCTGGAGACACTCCCAGTTGATCATGATCTCCGGCGGCGCAGTGGGTTTGCCCACTACTGCTAAGGCTCCCTGCCTGCCCCAGCCGTACGGCACCCCCAGAAGCAGCCAACATGCCCCCGCAGCCTGGGGTGAGGGCAGGGTTCTCTGCTCATGGCTTCTGCCTGCAAGCACCGCCCCCACAGCTCCCATTGGCCAGGAATGGGGAAATGTGGCCAATGGGAGCTGCAGGAGTGGTGCCTGTAGAGAGGAGCAGTATGCAGAGCTACATTCCTCCCCCAGAGGCCACAGGGGCACATTGCCCCTTCTGAGAGTGACATATAGTATTGGGGCAGGCAGGGAGCCTTAATTGGCCCAGCTGCACTGCCGACTGTGAGCTGCCTGAGGTGAGTCAGTGCCGCCCGGCTGGAGCTAGCACCCCGGACCCCCTCCTGCCCTAGCCCAGAGTCCCCTCCCACACTGCAAACCCCTTGGCCACAGCTTGGAGACTGCACCCCCACCCCAGACCAGTGAAAGTGAGCAATGGAGAGGGGGGTATAGAGCGAGTAGGGATTTCGGGGGTGGGGAAAGGGAGGGGCCTCGGGGAAGGGGTGGGGTAGATCCTGCTGTCAAGGCTTGATATTTTGCCTCTGTTGCCACATTGCCAGATCATTAATTTTGTTACAGCATCTCCCGTAGAATGAAGACTTTACAGAGCTGGATGAAGAGTCACACCCGTGACAGGTAACTTTCGGTGAAATTAGCCTGTAATTAAAACCCAAAAGATAAACCATTAAATCTGACAGCAGTTCCCTACCTTGTATTCCTGGGCAGCTTCCTGTATGGGAACCACCGTGTGAGCGCGGTGAGCCTGGGATCTGTCACACACCACACAGATGGGGGTTTCATCCTCTTCACAGAACAGTTTCAGAGCCTCCTGGTGTTCCCCACACACCCCGTCCCCTCCTGCTCCCTTTGCTGCCTGTAAACTCAGCCGCTTCGCGATTTCTACGACATTTGCCAGCTGCCTGTTGGGCCTGAGGTTTCTCTGTTGCACAGTTTCTCTGCACTGAGGGCAGGAGGCGGCTGTATCGGATCCCTCCCAGCACTGGCTGATGCAGGCGCGGCAGAAATTGTGCCCACACTCCAGAATGACAGGTTCTGTGAAATACTCCATACAGATGGGACATGTCGCTTCCTCCTGGAGACTTTCCACGGGGTTCTCTGCAGCCATGGCTCCCTCTGGGCAGTTTGTAACAGGCTTAGTTTCAATTTCCTGAATTCACACTATGCCCCGCCTGCAGCAGCAAAGGGGTGTTTCCCTTCCTGAAAATGACTCCTGCTGTTTGCTGAGCAGGAAGGACCCAGCCAATTTCACCCCTGGAGGCTTTAGTGAAAAAATAAACAGTCACACCCATGGCAGGTAACTTTCAGTGAAATTAGCCTGTAATTAAAACCCGAAAGGGCTCCCGGCCTCCAATCAGCTCCTGTGCTGCTGGGGAGGGTCACTGAGGCCTCTACCTGTGGGGATGAGCCTACAGGAGCAGGAGCTGTGTGTCTAAGGAGTGATAGTCAGACTGGGCAGAATTTTATTTTTATGATAAATAATTTTGACAATTCTGTTTATTTTAAGCATTTTTTAATATTTATTGATTTAAACTTTCACAGTTGCACAACAATCTGGGTTTTAAGCATTTAATTCCAATTAAAATTTTCACGGTTGTGGGAAATTATGGGGGGAACAGACAATATTTTGGTCAGACCAGAACTATTTAATGACACTAGACACTGAGATTCAAAAAGTTGAAGCTTTAGAACTGTTAAAATTGTCTGTGAGCAGGTAAATCTCCTCCCTCCCCCAGCAGCACCTCCAGGGCAATGACCCAGTGCCTCCCCCACCACTACACGGACAGAGGCTGAAAGTCCATCTGATGGCAGCTCAGGGCCCTGTGGAATGTGCTGGGATCTCAGCCTGGGCCCTAGGGGCAGGTGACCCCCATCTCACACAACCACACCCAGCAAGGCCTGCTCCCATTTGTCAGTCCCAGCAGAGAGGCCGGGACTGCACAGACACCAAGATCCTGTCCCCCAGGTGAGGGCCCAGGACCGGTGTAACCACTAGGCGAACTAGGCTGCTGCCTAGCGTGCCAAGATTTGGGGGTGCCAAAAAGCGGTGTCCCAAATTTTTTTGCTCCGCCTGCTCCCTGGCCCATTGGAGCCCTCCCCAAATCCCCGCACTGGCCCCACCTCTTCCCCAAGTGCGCTGCATTCCTCCTCCTCCCCCCTCCCTCCCAGGCTTGCCACATGAACAACTCTTTCACAGCGCAAGTGCTGGGAGGGAGGGGGAGAGGCAGGACATGGCGGCGTGCTCGGGAGGAGGCGGAAGCGGAGGGGAGCTGGGGTGAGGGGGCAGGTCAGGGGCTCTGCACCCACAAATTTTTCCCTCCAGGGGAAAATTGCTCTGGGGGAGAGTGGGCACAAGGTGGAAGTTTCGCCTAGGGCACAAAATATCCTTGCACCGGCTCTGGCTGGGGCCCAATGGCCGAGGGCAGCTGGTGTGAGGGGAGCTCGGACTAGGGGCCTGCAGGGTACATGGTGTGGGATAAACAGAGACCTCTCAGGCCACTTGCCCATTGCGGCTGCAGGAGGGGATGTGGGGACAGACTGAGGAGGCCTGGGGCAGTCTGGGAAGCCGCCATCGGGGACAAGGAGAGGGAATTCAGCTGTGGCGGGGAAGCCGTGCTGTGCAGAGATGCTGCTGCGGATGCAGCTAGTTACCCGAGTCCAGTGTTGCAGCAGTTTAACAACGTGGTTAATA
Source organism: Chrysemys picta bellii (assembly GCF_011386835.1). Lineage (NCBI taxonomy): Eukaryota > Metazoa > Chordata > Testudines > Emydidae > Chrysemys > Chrysemys picta. The sequence goes on along the minus strand of NC_088802.1, from coordinate 10,991,743 downwards.
GAGACGTTGCAGCTCAGCGGAGTGAAGTGCTGATCTTTTGCTGGTCTCCGCGCGGCTTGAGATTTGCAGCCATCATTCAAACACCTTTCCCCTGCTGCTGTCTCAGGTACCTGGGTCTGCACTCAGCATTGCAGAGCGGAGCAGATTCAGTGCTTCGGTACAGGGTTGCGGAAAGGAAAAAGACTGGAATGATACATATAGTACCTGTCATTTCTCTCCCCTATCTGTCGGATGTACCATGTGCAGCAGTTACTTTGAGACATTCAGTCAGACAGCTGGGGGGGCATTTTTGTGATCTGCCCCTTTCTCAATAAATTGTGACTGTAACTTTACCCATTTCGGTCCCTTTGGCATCACTGGGAGGCTGAGACCTTTCAGGATCGGGACACTAAATCGTAAGCTTTTGGGGTCTATTTCCTCAGTGTCTGCTCAGAGCTCAGCACCATGGGGCTCTTGTCCTCCATAGACTGTAATGTGAAGAGATACACAGGCATTGTATAGATGGGGAAACTGAGGCAGGGAAAGGGCTGGTTCAACAGGCCCCTATCAGTGGCTGCAAGGGCCAGTGCAGACCTTAACAGCAGCTAGGCAAGTCCCGAGCTCCAGCCAGAGCTGCATCCCTGGTTTAATGGTCCTCAGGGGCTTTGCCAGGGTGCAGAGTACAAGAGATGCAGCTTCACCCTGGCCAAATCCTTCTATCCCTTTCCGTCCCTTCCTCCTCCAGCCTGTCCATGCCCCAACCCCACTCCCTCCCGTCCCTCCCAGGAGCACTCCCTGTGCCTGCAGCTGCTGGGGAGGAGGCACAAACAGCCGTGCTAGCCGGCACAGGAACCAGAGCACAATGATGGGCTGGGTCCAAATGTCACAAATATCTTTTGATGTAGAGTCCAAATTTGGGTCCTGACCTAAGTGCTTAGGGGCTGGTTCTCCAAGGGGCTGGGCACCCGCAGCGCCCACTGACTCCGGCTGCAGCTACGAATGCAGGTGGAACACGTGCCATGAACTCCTGTATTTCGAGGAGATAAACTGAGACACCCACAATTAGGCCACTGCTGTAAATGTAGGCCTTACCGACTTGTCCATTAACAGCAGCTCATGGGCTAAGTCTCATTGGAAGTCGCTGTTTATATTTGGTCACTGCTCGGTCCCATGATTGTAAGGAGCAGAGGTGCCAACTCCATGGGTGCTCCGGAGCTCAAACACCCATGGAACAAATATAGGTGGTGCTCAGCACCCACCAGGTATAGCTATTCTGCGGGCTGCCAATGAGCTATTTGGTGGCATGGGGAGGTGCCTGGAGGAGGGTGGAAAGCAGCGAGCTGCAGATTGGCTGCGGCTTCGGGGAGGGGTTGGAGCAGGGGCAGGAAGAGGCAGACAGAGGGCAAGGACATAGGGGAGGAGGTGGAGTGGGGTTGGGAAGAGGCGGAGCAAGGGTGGGGCCTCAGGGGAGGGGCATAGTGGGAGTGTGACATCAGGGCAGAGTGGGGGTGGAGCACCCCTGGGGAAAAATAACAGTCAGCACCTATGATCCTACTGCCTGCCAGGGGTGGGAGGAAGTATTTGAACAAGAGCCCCCACTACTCAGGAGAGTGCGCTAACCTCTAAGCCAGTGTTTTGCAAACTGGAGGGTCCTGACCCAAAAGGGGATTGCAAGGCGCGTGTGTGTGTGTGTGTGTGTGTGTGTGTGTGTGTGTGTCTCACGAGACCACAAAAAATATTATGATAACCACGGGTACGAGTGGAACACAGAGGTCATGGATAATGTGATTTTATTTGACCTCCATGACTTCATCTCCACACAACAGGGCTTCGTCTTCAGCCCCACACACGTGGCTCCGGCTGTCAGCCCCACATGGCGGGGCTCAAGCTTCAGCTGCTTTGCATGTCCAGGGTTGGAAGTGCTGCAGGAACAGCAAGTGACAGGGGAATCTCCCACTGAACTGAAGGCAAATTCTCAGGAAGCCCAAGGACTTACAATGATCTGATCTGCCCTATGGATGCAAGTGTCTCTCAATTATCCCTGGAGTCTGTCCATGTCCCTGCCCTGCTCTCTCCCTGGTCCAATGTTACAGGCAAAGACAGAAGCTGAAAGGCAGAAACTTTTGTCTTACAAAGCAAATTTTCCAGGAAATACCCTGTGCCAGTGAGCTGATCAGTGAGATGGAGGGGACTGGTCAGCAGCCAGTGAGTGAATTCCTGCAGCTGAGACTTCGGGAGAGACAACTCAGAACTTTTCCCAGTGGAGGGAGGGGTATTGGAGTCCAGGAGTCAGAGATCTCAGAGTAACTCAGTAAGTGCATTGCTGGAATAGGAAATATGATTGTGCTTTGGCTGGCGTGGCCAGTTCTGCCCCGTCCCGACCCCTGTTCAGCTCGCCCCCCACCCCAGCAGCAGTTGGGCCGTGGCTGTTTCCCCCCCCCACTATGGGACTGTCCTACCTGCCATACTGCTTCATGGGCTCAGGTGTTTTTGAAAAGCAACAACAGGGGATGCCAGCTCATGAACAGGCGTGTGTGTATATGATCACAAACTGGAGAACTTGGAGGACGCTGATGTGGCTAGTAAGTAGGTTCAACTAGCAGAATAACATTGCTATTGTGATGAAGGAATAAAACCACTGAATATTGTTTCCTTTTGAGCCATCTTTATATTACATAAGAACGTGTGCAAAAAAAAAAGTTTGGTTGTCCATAATTTTTTTCTATACTGTCCAAAACAAATATTTTCAGCACTTGGCAACCCTCGTCCCAGACACTCTCTAAGGGTAACCCTCCAGTGAGTGAGATGTTGAAGCAAAACGCTCCGCCCTGGGATTTTCTCTATCAGAGAACACAAATGTTAGTAGAAGCCATCCACTTTTAGAGAAGCTGTTTTACCAGGGAGACATATCTTGGGAACCCTTCGTCAACTGGCCTCCAATTTGGCCCCCAGCCCGACCATGCTCCTCCCCAGGGCACATGAAACGTTCAGGCAAACTGAGGGACGGTGTCGATCTTAGTGTACTTACAATAGTCAAGTTTTAAACAGAAAGCTGGTCTCATCCATAACTCTAGTCATCCCAGTGGTGTACTACAATAAGGGAGGTGATGTGACATGACCCTCACATCCTCCTCCAGCCATGGGGTGTGCAGCTAAGCAGGTGTCTACCTCTGTGAAGGAAGGCCTTAGCACTTGCCCCTCTCATTGGCATCTCCCATTGGTTGGTTTAAGTGGCTTCCCCACTACAGTGCTGGCTTTTCCGGATCAAAGTCTAAGGGTGTGTTTACACTACGTCTGTGGCAGAGGCAGCTGTTATATCGACAGACGATTTCCTCCATTGACCTATTTGTGTCTACATCAGGGGTTAGATCCGTCTAGCTACGTCACACAGGGTGTGAAAGTTTTCACAGAGCTGAGCGTTATACCTAGGCCAACCTAAGTTGTAGGTGTAGACCAGGCCTCAGGAAGAATAAGGGTATGTCTACGCTCCATTCACTACTGCAGCAGTGCTACAGCTGTGTCGCTGAAGTGCCGTAGTGTAGATGCCTCCTGCATTAAAGAAAGTGGTTTTTCCATCTCTCTAGCTAATCCCCTTTTCTGAGAGGCCGTAGCCAGGTCACCGGCAGAATTCCATTGTCTACACCAGGGGTTAGGTCAATCTAGCTGTGAAACTCAGGCCGTGAATAACGTAGCTGAAGTCACAATATTGAACTTGGAAAGGCCATTTCCAAGAGCTTCTGCATCTGAACGTGCCATATTGCCAGATGATCCAGTAAAAGTAGTGTCATCAGAAATTTCAATTGGGGCAACACAAATGTTTCTAAGTTCATAGGGAAGAGGCTTCAAAGCATCAGTGCAACTCTCCCATTACACTGCTCTACAGCCAACATGCTTCTCAAATAAATGTAGTCAAACTTTACTAATTCTGGGTCACTGAGAACAAAAATGATGCTTAAAATTGTTGATTGGTTCTAGTTTTCAAGATATGCTATTGGGTCAGTATATACAACCCTTGACTTGGGAATGGCAGAGGATAAGTGAGTTATAAAGGGAAGGGATCTCACTTTAAACCAGAAATGACTAAAATACATCTTTGACTGGATCTATGAATAAATCTATGACTGGGTTTGGACAGTACTTGCTTTTTAGGCAAAAAAATGAATGATGCAATCTGAAGCTGGTATTGCGTCATACATGATATTAATTGCATCATGCTATTCCTAGAAGTCATGGATGATGTAATCATAACGAAGCTTACATCACTCTGCTGAACAAATTGCCCTATATCAGCTCTAGAAATCATACAGTGTCGTGCTCTCTTATTTGTCAGTGTTTGATTTTGCAAAGGGACACATTTCTGTTTAGCTAAAGTGAGCAGAGATGCCTCGTACTTGTGTGAACAATGCAGATAACTTCTGCTATGTTTGTGAAGTGACTTTTGCATCACAAAAGCGCAGTATAACCACTCTGGTTAGGAAAGCCTATCACCTTTATTTTGGCTGCAAAATTGGAGATCAGGACAAGAGGTGGGCCCCACACATATGCTGCAACACTTGTGCAACAAATCTTTGCCAGTGGTTGAACAGGAAAAGGAAATCTATGCCTTTTGCAGTGCCAATGATTTGGAGAGAGCCAACAGATCATACCAGCAATTGTTACTTCTGCATGGTGCCTCCAGTAGGGAAAGGTGTGTCAAAGAAGAAAAAGTGGACTGTGCATTATCCAAACATTCCATCAGCTATACGCCCAGTACCCCACGGAGAAGGACTGCCGGTTCCTGATGCACCAGAATCATTCTCACTTGAGTCAGATGAGGAAGAGGAAGAGGATGAAACTTCTGGTCCTGAACCATCAATATCACAGGACCCACATTTTCTCCCATCCTCCTCCTCTGAACCACACCTCATAACACAAGGTGAACTGAATGACCTTGTCAGGGATTTGGAACTACCCAAGAGTAAGGCAGAGCTGTTGGGCTCCAGACTACAGCAGTGGAATCTCCTGGCAGGTGATGTTAGGGTTTCCATGTTCCGTGACCATCAAAAGGATCTTGTCCCATTCTTCTTCATGGAAGGTGATCTTGTAGCCTGCAACAACATCGATGGTGTGATGGCAGCCCTCAACATCGTTCACGATCCAGATGAGTGGAGACTGTTCATTGGTTCATTGAAGACGAGTCTTAAAGCTGTTTTACTGCATAATGGCAATGTTTTGCCATCAATTCCAGTTGGTCATGCAGTCCATATGAAGGAAACCTATGACAACATGAAACAACTTTTGAGGTGCATAAACTATGACCAACATCAGTGGCAGCTTTGTGGCGATTTGAAAGTTGTTGCTCTCTTACTTGGTCTGCAGACTGGATACACAAAGTACTGCTGTTTTCTCTGCGAATGGGATAGTCGTGCAAGAGATTCCCACTACATCAAGAAAGATTGGCCACTCCGACAGTCATTGGAGCCTGGGAGGAAAAGTGTTCAGCATCCACCACTTGTTGAATCAAGGAAGATTTTGTTACCACCCTTACACATCAAGCTGGGTCTGATGAAGAACTTTGTCAAGGCTATTGACAAAACACAAGCAGCTTTCAAGTACCTCTGTGGAAAATTTCCAAGGTTAAGTGAAGCTAAGATAAAGGAAGGTGTCTTTGTTGGTCCTCAGATTCGTGAACTTCTTCGAGATGATGCATTTGACCATGCACTGCGTGGCAAGGAAAAGATGGCATGGAAAACCTTCCAGTTAGTGGCAATAAATTTTCTCGGAAACAAGGCTGACAACTACAGGTTGTTGGTGGAAAACCTCCTCAAGGCATACAAAAGCCTTGGTTGCAACATGTCACTAAAGATACATTTTTTGCACTCTCATCTAGATTTTTTTCCACCGAATTGCGGAGCAGTGAGCGACGAGTACGGCGAGCAATTTCACCAGGACATTGCAACAATGGAGAAACGCAATCAGGGCAAATGGAGCCCATCAATGCTTGCAGACTATTGCTGGACAGTGACAAGAGATGCTCCATTTAATGAATACAAGAGACAAGCCAAGAAGCGCCGAGTAGACACTAAATAGGACTAAACTATGTACATAATAGTTTTTGCCTTTTGTTTCATAATAAATTTTATTTATATAACCCTTTTGCTGATTTTTAAAGTGTTACATAAACAGGACAGGTGAAATATTATCATGTAAAGAAACCACAAACACATGAAAAAACCTAGGTTTACAATTTATTATTAAAACTCTACTATCTACACAATATACATAGACATAAAATGTAAAAACTTAAAGATCTTAGCAACAGTACCCAATCAGTTGTTTTAATTGTCATATTTGAATTCAGCACATCAAAATACATAAGAAATAGCACATTTTATCTCTGAAGCAGATGGCTTCTCAAAAATTGTAGACCAGTGTTATTGAAAAGTATTTTGCAGAATGGGCAGCTTCTACAATTTTCTTTTTAATGGCATTTGCTAGGATTTGCATCAGTTCATTCTGCATATTTTTTCCTAAGTAATGAACCTGTGTTTCCTGATCAGTTATTTTACGTATGTAACCCTTCTGCCCATCTAAGTTGGCAGCAACAAGGGCCGGGTTCTGTATCTAGGGGTTCCGTTTCAATAACACAATGCAAAACCGTCTCGAGCCCCCACCCAGTGACCTGGAACAATTACATACCACCCCCTGGGTGCCTCTAAGAGGCAATACTTCCCCTCTCGTAAGCACAGAGTCTGAGTGTAGCAGAAAATGTTTAATAACAGGAGGTAAACAACATCAGCATTAAATTGGAAAAACACCACAAACAGGATTCATAACACAAACCATGAGCAAAAAACCCCACCCCAGCAAATTGGGCTGTGTCCTTTCCCTTTGGTTCTTGAATCCAGCAACCCAAAAATCACCCAGAGTGCCCCAAAGTCCAACACCCCCGAAGTCTCTTGGGTCCAGCAACCACCCAAAGTCCCAAAAGTCCAACAAACCCCAAAGTCTCTGTCCCTGGTCAGTGCAGCCCCAGAGTATAAGGGGGGGCATGCAGGGTGTTAAGGGGCACCTTACGTGATCCGAGGCCGGCCGTCCCTTCGCGGGGGTCCGCCGCAGCCTTCACCACAAGCCAGTCCACTTCCTGCCGTCCCATGAACCGCTGCGCTCTATGAGCTGCTCCGCTTCACTCACCGACCTGTGAGCCTCTCCAGCCGTCCCTACAAACAGCTCCGTTTGCCACTCCAACCGTCCCCACAAGGCTCCGCGCCGCTCGCTGCTCCTCCAGTCATCCCCACAAATTGCTCCGCCAGCTGCTTAGCAATATAGCTTCACAGCACTCTTTTGTGATTTCAGCTCAGAGTAGGGGAGCCCCAGTGCTGGTACACCATTGGCCCAAAGTGAATTCAACTCAGCAGCCTGTAACTAGACTCCTAATAGAATCAAAATCAGCTCTGACATTCAACAGTGGAGAGAGGGAGTGGTGCAATTAGATGTGGCAAACCGTCAGAGGGGCCCTATACCATCAGATACAAATACCTGGCCCCAGAGCCGGCTTTAGGAAGTGCGGGGCCCAATTCGAACAGTTTTGACGGGGCCCTGGCAGGGATGACTGAAAAAAAATAAAAAAACCACACACACGTAAAAAAACATGTGGGGCTTGTACTCACCGGGCGGCACTCATAGTCTTTGGCGGTTTGTCCTTCACTCACTCCGGGTCTTTGGTGGCACTGAAGGACCTGCTGCCGAAGTGCTGCCGAAGACCCAGAGCGAGTGAAGGACCCTCCGCTGAAGTGCCGCCGAAGACCCGGAGCGCTGACGGGTGAGTAAAAATTAAAAAGGAGCCTCTAGCCAGGGAAGGGATTCTCGGCCACTTGCCCCCCCGGCAGCCCTGTCACTGGGCGCGGGGCCCTCTTAGGTGCGGGGCCCGATTCGGGGGAATTGGTGGAATTGGCCTAAAGCCGGCCCTGCCTGGCCCCATCCTTTTTCTATTCACTGGGTTTTGTAACCCATGCCCCTTGTCAAGCAAGTGCTACTTAGGTAATGGTGAAGGACTCATTCATGGAGTTTACTGGGATGTGTCACTAACCAGCCTGTTCTCTATCTCTGTCCTGTACACGCCCATGTCAATCAGGAATTGCTCAATTGTGCTCTGTGGAGAGGTGACTGGTTACACAGGGGGCAATCCATGCAGGGACTCAGATGTTGCAATGCTGAGCGTCACAGGGCCTAGTTTTTAGGCAGCGAGAAAATCACAGGAACAGCAGCACTGTGACCCTCAGAGCTGAGTTAGGTTCCTAAACTCCCTAGACAATGCATGGGCATCACAGGCACCTTACAATGCAATTCACAAAAGCCAGCTCAGTAGGCAGACGCCATCTAAGCCAGCCAATGGGAAAGACCAACAAGGGGGGAGGGGTGTCCTAAGCCCTGCCCCCCTCACAGACAGGTTTTAACGCTGGGCTGCAGAGGGCATCTATCTCTGCTTAGCCACCCACAGATGTGAACCCAGCGCCTGACGTCAGTTGGCTCAGGCATCTAAGGCATTTCTGCTGAAATGAGGTAGCACCTGCCTCGCTCCACACAAAATGTGGTTGGAGAAGGAGGAGAGGGGATTGTTGATGTCACCCTCCTTACAACTTTTACCCCTGTGGTTACAGCAGTCCCCTGGCATGTGGAAGACCCAGGTTCAATCCCCCTGTTCAGCTGTCTACAGTAGCTCAGGAATGTGAGTACCAAATCAGGGCACAAACCCCATGCTGGTTGTACCCCTCAAGCACTATAACAACCTTAACATGGAGTCACAGACTGTCATATATCCTGCCACTCAGGCAAGCCTGCCTTTGTGATAGGTGGTCCCTTACACCAACTCACCCCAATATTAAGGTTAAACCCAGTTCCAAATGACCAGTCACTTAACCCAAGTCAGTTGTAACTCCGATCTCTAGCGAAAGACAACGCTCCTAGCCAATCCTATATTAAACTCTCTGAGGATTTATGAACTAAGAAAATAAATAAGAGAAAAAAACCCTCTCTCCCACAGGTGCCAGTGTGAACACCCTGGTCTATTACTGCACTCTGATAGGCCTCCAGAAGTGTCCCACAATGCCTGTTCTAGCCACTCTGGTCATCACTTGGAACTCTACTGCCCTGCCCTCAGATGACCAACTGTCAGACCCGCCCTTTAAATTCTCTGGGAATTTTGAAATTCCCCTTCCTGTTTGCTCAGCAAGGCATGGAGTGCTCTCAGCGCATCTTTCCAGGTGACCATGCCTTCACGCACCAGGCAATCCTCAGTATGGAGCAATGGCGAGGTGCTGGACCTCATCAGTGTTTGGGGGAAGAAGCTGTTCAATCCCAGCTGCACTCCAGCCACAGGAATAATGATACCTATGGGCAGATATCAAGGGCCATGATGGAAAGGGATAGCTCAGTGGTTTGAGCATTGGCCTGCTAAACCCAGGGTTGTGAGTTCAGCCCTTGAGAGGGCCATTTGGATCTAGGGCAAAAATCTGTCTGGGGATTAGTCCTGCTTTGAGCAGGGGGTTGGACTAGATGACCTCCCGAGGTCCCTTCGAGCCCTGATATTCTATGACCGGGACGCAGTGCAGGGTTAAAGTAAAGGAGCTGCAGAATGCCTACCACAAAGCGTGGGAGGCAAACTGCTGCTCTGGTGGTTCCCCTACGACATGCCATTTCTCCAGAGAGCTGTAGGCGACACTTGGGAGCAACCCAACCTCCACTCTGAAGACCACCATGAACACTTCAGAGGCTGTAGCAGCACAGAGTTCAAGGATAGGGAAAGTGGGAGCAAGGTTATTGAGGGGGGCCCAGAGCCAAAGGATGGCCCAGCATCCTAGATGTATGCCTCTAGAGGCTGTTTTCAAGCTAGGAGGAAGGTAGCCAGTCGCAGCAGACAGTGCTTGGGGAGGAACAAACAGCAGAGGAGGTAAGCGGTTTTTATTCTGGAAAGGAAGTTGTTTGGTGCGGGATCATGGGGCAAGGAGGATTAGGGCTGCATGCATGGGCATCCCTAGATGCAGAATAGGGCATTGATGTGCTTTCTCACATCATGGTAATCGGCCTCAGTGATCTCTTCAAGTCTCATGCAGAAGCTGGGCAATCCACTTGTGCATGTTCCTCGGCAGAGCAACTGTGCTCCTTGTCCCAGTAAGGCTAACATGTCCACGCCACTGTGCCGTGAGGGGCGGGGGGACCATTGCTGCACACAGACAAAATGCATAAGGGCCAGAGCAGAAGCCACATTGTAGTAGAAGTCCCTCCCTTGCTTCCCAGGTCACCCTCACCAGCGAGATATATTCCAGGACGAATTCATCCTGTAGAAAATGTGGGGATAGTGTTCCGTATGGGGGCCCGCTGACAATGTTGGCTCTCCCCAAGGCACAGAACCAACCCCAGAGGACACTATGGCCCTGAAACAATCAGTCCCCCTTGCCCCTGTGCTTACTTACCATTTGGGGGTTCCTGTGGGTTATGTACACACCTTTTTCTGCTATTGTGTACCCTGTACTTGTTTTTAAGTACAGCCAAATAATTGCTCTGTCTAGTGTTAAGTTTTGCATTTTGGCTTTACAGATGCAACCTTGAGATCCCAGCCATCCTTGTTATCAATGGCCAAGAGATTACAAAGAATCAGGAAGCATATGTGAAGAACCAAAGAGGACCACTACAGGAGTGGTGGGAGACTGAAAGGAGGCTCCTCTGGCAGAAGCTCAAGTTGATAAAAACATACATGTGACCCCTGATTTTATCCCTTCCTCACTTGCTGCCTGTGGTGGGGGACGACTCACCAGCATGGTGCCTCCTGCTGGCCGTCTCAGGAATTAACTCTTCCAGCCTCTGGAGTGCCCTCTGCAGGCCAGTGTCTGGCCTGCCGCTGGCCCCCCATGTCCCTCCCAGATCCTGGTGCCCTTTACATCAGGGTTCTGCCCAAAGCAGTAACCAACAATCTGGGTCTCCCCATCCAGGGGAACCCCCAACCCTCTCTCCCCACCTTGCCTTAGTGGCTACTGCCAGTCATCATCCAGCTCCTGCACACTAGGGCAGACTGCAGTCTATAAACCACTCATCATCAGCAAGGGGGGTTGGACCATATATCTGGGCTGCCCCTCTGCAGCCCAGTACATATTTATGGGCCTTTAATTAGGCCTGCAGCCTGGGGTTTTGCTAGGCTGGAGCTCTCCAGCTCCCTCTGCCCTTCCTCAGCACTGCTCCACCCAAGGTATCCTTCTCAGTTCATTCTCTCTCTGAAGCTAAATAGAGTCATAGACTCTGGCCCTCAGCCCTCTTATAGGGCCAGCTGTGGCCTGCTTGGGTCATTGCCTCAGCTGTGGCTGCTTCCCCCAATCAGCCTTTCCCCAGCTACAGCCCTCTCCAGGGCTGTTTTAACGCCTCCGAGCAGGAGCAGGAACAGGGTGACACACACCCCCCCCCCCCCGGCTACACTGCCCCTGGCTGGTTCCCCTCCCAGGGATATTTTCCTGTCACTCTTCTCATTTCTGTTTTCCACCATTTCTCATAGACTCTCCCTTTATTCTTGTTTCATTTTCATTTACATTTTTCTTCTTCCTTCTTTTAATTCCCTCTGGTTAAACCTGCCCTGTTCCTGCCTCCCCCAGTGCTGCCAACCTCACGAGTTGGGAAAAAAATCATGAGACTGACACAATGATGATTTTTTTAACGTTATATAATTTTTTTGGTCAATCTGCACCCATCTCCCCCTCTCCCACTTTTGTGACAATTACAGGGTTACCAGCCGTCCTGTAATTACAGGGGAAGGTGACTTAGGGCCCTGTAGCAGGAGCTCTGGCTGGGAGACTCCAGTGAGATCTAATCCCACAGATCTGTACAAACCTCTCCCTGCTGCTGCTTCTCCCCCCAAACCCCGATTGATTCATTCTGTTTCCCTGCCATGCCCACCTCTTCCTGTCTCCAGCCCGGCTGTTAGTTCTACCCCCTGCCCAGCCCCCACCTCTGCCCCTCAGGGCCCCTCTGCTCCTTATGCAGCCCCAGGGGTTCTTCCTCCTCCCTCTCCCATCCCTGGGGCTGAAGGGAAGGGGAGGGGCTTCCACAGGTCATAGAGATGAGGAGCCAGGAGCTGGTTAGACAGGAGTCCTGCAAGGGCATAGAGACTGGGTGTGTGTGTGTGTAGGGTTACCATATTTCAGCAAGCAAAAAAGAGGATGGGAGGAGCCCCGCCCCTGCCCCTCCCACTTCCCGCCCCCCCAGAACCCCCAACCCTCCCCCCGTTCCTTGTCCCCTGACTGCCCCCTCCTGGGACCCCTGCCCCCTCCTGGGACCCCTGCCCCTAACGGCCCCCCAGGACTCCACCCCCTATCTAAGCCTCCCTGCCTCTTGCCCCCTCCTGAGACCCTCCCCCCATCCTAACTGGCCCCCTAGGACTCTACCCCCTACCTGTACCCTGACTGCCCCAACCCTTATCCACCCCCCCACCCCCAGACAGACCCCTGGGACTCCCACGCCCCATCCAACCACTCCCCACCCCCTGACAGCCCCCCCCCAGAACTCCCAACCCATCTAAACCCCTCTGCTCCCTCTCCCCTGACTGCTCCGATCCCTCTCCCCACTCCTGCCCCCTGACAGCTCCCCCCCAGAACTCCCAACCCCCCCACCCCCCCGCTCCTTGTCCCCTGACTGCCCCCTCCTGGGACCCCTGCTCCTAACTGCCCTCCAGAACCCCACCCCCTACCTAAGACTCCCTGTTCCTTGTCCCCTAACTGCCCCCTCCTAAAACCCCCCCAAACTGCCCCCCAGGACCCTACCCCCTACCTCTACCCTGACTGCCCAAAACTTTCTCCACTCCACCCCAAAAGCCCCCCCCCAAACTCCCGACCCCCCCGTCTCCTGACTGCCCCCTCCAGAATCTCCCTGCCCCTTCTCCTGCCCCCTGGCCCCCTTACCCTGCTGCTCAGAACATGGTGTTGGGCTCTGTGCGAGACGGACATGTGGCTGCGCTCCCCAGCACAACAAAACCCGGTCCCTGGCCCTGCACAGTGCTGCCGGAGCGGGGCGCGGGGCTGCCGGGGAGGAGGAGCTGCCGGCTCAGAATGCAGGGAGGGAGGGAGGGAGGGGGGGAGGAGGAGCTCTACAGCTGCTCCAGAGTCCAGCCCGTGACTTTCCTGCAGCCCTCCCAGCCGTTCGCTCTGCTCTGCCTGGGGGGGAAATCCCGGACATTTTGAGTGATTTACAAATTCCCCCCCGGACGCTATTTTTAGCACAAAAAGGAGGACATGTCCAGGTAAATCCGGACGAATGGTAACCCTAGGGGTGTGAGGCTAGAAAGGTTGATTTCCAGTTCTCTGGTGGGATATTCCTCCCTGCCCCTCCCCCCTCCCCTTCAGGGACACAGTCTGAGCCGGGATCCCAGCCACACCCAGAGCCAGGGTCGGATTCTCTCCCCAGGGACAGAGCCCGGCGGGAAAGTGAAGATCGGGGCCTCGTCACCAGCATCAATAAATGTCACCTGCCCCCGGTCACAGTCCAGACAAACCCGGATTCTGCTGGGGACCCGGCTCAGGGGCAGGGGGGTCACAGGGGAGGTGAGAGCCCGGAACTGACCCCCCCACCGCTGCACAGCCCAGATCCCCCCCTCAGGGCTATGGCTGATCCCTCCCTTCCTCCCCACAGACTCTCTGGCCACCCCCACAGCCCAGCCTCCCCCATCCCCCACCTCCACCTCCCAGCAATGTCTCCCCGAAGTGAATCCCTCACAGCCCAACACACAGGGCTCAGTGTCAAATCTCTCAGGAGTGTTAAGCAGTCGTGTCTCCCCCTCTCTCACACTTTTCCAATCCTCAGACAGGATGAGTTTGGGATGAGCCGTGTATGGATCCAGAGTCACATTCGCTGGGGAGAGAGAGAATCAGAGCATTAGAGGCAGAGTTCAGCCCTGCGGGAGGCTGGGACCATTTCTCGCACTCTCCAGCAGCCCCATCCTGGCTGGGACAGGCCTGGATCCCAGGGAGCTGCCTCTGTCCTGGACACCTGAGACTGAGCAGGGACGTCACTAAGTTCCTCAGTCTGTCTAATGGGACCCACTTCATTAGTTTTTCATTTGCTTGCTGAGGCTTCAGCTCCCTGCTCCCTCTGCTGGGGATGCTCCATTCCCAGCATCAGAGGCACAGCAAGGAAGGTTTTAGTGAGGAGGGAGCAGAGGAGGCAGGTACCAGCTTTGAACCCCAAAGGGAAGCTCCCTCCCCTAAATGCAGCCTCCACTCCTCAGCCAGAGTAGGAAGAGCAGATTAAGAAAAGAGAGTAGGAAATGTCATTGGGCAGGGGAGCCCCATCCCCACACAGGAGAGAAGGGAGGAGCTGCCAGCCTCACAGGGAGAGGATCTCCCCAATCCAGGAAGCAGTGAGCAGCTCCAATGGGAGAGCCCAGCAGAGAGCTCTGTTCACATGCTGCTCAGGGAGAGTTTTTCTGTTCAGCAGAGTGGGCATGAACTCAGCACTGAGGTTGGTGTCAGGAGTGTTTGTGTGACTTCAGCGTGGGAGGTCTTCACTGTGCAGTGTGTTGTTTTTAGGGCTGTGTGTGTCATGGTCGGTGTTGGTTTGGTTGGTAACTTTAGCTTAGGGTTACCATATTTCCACAATCAAAAAAAGAGGACACTGGGGGGAAGCCCCGCTCTAGCCCCACCCCCATCCACTCTGTCCCACTTCCCGCCCCCTGACTGCCCCCTCAGAACTCCCAACTCCCCCCTGCTGCTTGTCCCCTGACTGCCCCCTCCTGGGACCCCTGCCACTAACTGCCCCCTAGGACTGCACCCCTATCTAAGCCTCCCTGCTTCTTGTTCCCTGACTGCTTCCTCCTGAGAACCCCCCACCCTAACTGCCTCCCTAGGATCCTACTTGTCCCCTGACCCTTATCCACACCCCTGCCCCAAGACAAACCCCCGGGACTCCCATGCCCTATCCAACCGCTCCCCACCACCTGACAGGACCCCCAGAACTCCCGACCCATCCAACCCCCTCTGCTCCCTGCCTGCCTTGACCCCTCTCCCCACCCTCTCCCCCAGACAGACCCCCCGGGACTCCCATGCCCTATCCAACTACTTCCCGCCCCCTGACAGGACCCCCAGAACTCCTGACCCATTCAACCCCCTCTGCTCCCTGCCTGCCTGCCTTGACCCCTCCCCTCTCCACACCCCCACCCCCTGACAGGCCCCCCCAGAACTCCCAATCCATCCAACCCCCCCTACTCCCTGTCCCTTGACTGCCCCCTCCAGAAACCCTCTACCCCTTCTCCAGCCCCCTGGCCCCCTTACCCTGCCACTCAGAACAGGGTGTTGGGCTCCGCACGGAGCCCAACAAGTGGCTGCGCTCCCCAGTGCAACACACAACCCGGTCCCTGCCCCCGCACAGTGCTGCCGGAGCGGGGCGCTGGGCAGCAGGGGAGGGGGAGCAGGGGAGAAGTGGGGGGGAGGAGGAGGAGCTACTGAGGCCCGATGCGAACAGCCCGGCTGGCGATCTGAGAATGCAGAGAGGGAGGGAGGAGTAGCTGTACAGCTGCCGGAGTCCAGGCCAGCCAATGATCTTAAGCTGCGGGGGAAGGGCTCTGGCTGCCGGAGCCCCATGCGAGTGGCTAAATTTCCTGCAGCCCTGCCGCGCTCTGAATGTGGGGGGGAAATCCTGGACATTTTAAGTTATTTACAAATTTCCCCCCGGACGCTATTTTTAAACACAAAAAGCCGGACATGTCCAGGAAAATCCGGACAAATGGTAACCCTACTTTAGCTACAATCTCATGAAGACATTTTCTGATAATTTAAAGACAATCTCCAGCTACAATCTCACCCTGTCTGAATGTTCCTAGGGATCCTCCTCTTTTTGTCTCTACTGCAGATGGCAAAGTGTCTGGAGGGGGAAAGGAGAAAGGAGACAAGATTTCAGGCTTTCATATTTATAACAGCGTCCCCACTCTCAACTCCTAGAACTGTCTTTAATTATTACAGAGAAATACACCAAGAAACACTCAAGATATTTAATATAAAAAGCTCTTTCCTCTCTCATTCAGGCATCTCCGAGCAAGGGAACCAACATCCCTGCAGCCTCACAACCGTCCCAGGACAGACAATCTGTAAGTGAGATTTATATTTTGCCTCCTCATCCCCTCCCCCCCTTCAAAATCCAGTTGGTTCATCTCGTTCACTTACTGCCTTTTGCCGTAACCTAGACCCAGAGCCTGCAAAGACTTTGGCATAAAAGTAACTTTACCCACTTTGGTCCCTTTGACACTAACGGGATGTTGAGAATTTCCTAAATCGTGGCTCTAACTGTGAGCTGTTGGGTCTGTTTACTCAGCGTCTCTACAGAGAGCAGCACAACGGGGTCTCATCTTCCATAGGCAGAAATAGAAATAATAGTAAAACGATTTTATAAATGTGGAAATTGAGGTGGGGGAAGGTTGACTCAAGGGACAGATTCACCTCTGTACCAGCAGGAGAGGGGTGACTCTGCTATTCAGTGGCTGCAGGGGCCCATGCAGACTTTGGCACAAGCTGAGGAAGTTCTGAAGCCAGCCAGAGTTACGTCCGTATGACAATGGCCCCCATCTGTCTTGCCCAGTGTGCAGTGTCAGAGGCCCAGGTTTACACTGCCCACGTCCCTCTGTCCCTCGTCCACCCCCTCCCTCTTCCACCCACCCTCACCAACCCCACCCCATTCCCAGCCCTCTCAGGAACCCGCCTTGTGCCTGCAGCTGCTGTGGAGGAGGCACCAGAGGCGCCTGTGCTGGAGGGATCTCGGACCATGGAGACAGGGCTTTTTCCTTCCCTACAGCCCATTTGGCCATGGCTAGCTGCTGTATGGGACTAGAGCACAGTGATGGGCTGGGTCCGCCTTTGAGAAATGTGCCCCATGGCTGGTGATGTAGCAGTAGATGAGCAGGGCTCTTTAATTATAGAGAATTCTTTGCCGTATATCTCGCTGTTGGGTCTTGCCAAAATGCTCGGTATTCAACTCACCACCATATTTGGGGTCAGGAAGGAATTTCCCCCCAGGTCAGATTGGCAGAGAGTCTGGGGGGTTTTCTGCCTTCCTCTGCAGTGTGGGGCATGGGTGATTTGCAGATTTAAACTAGTGTCAATGGTGGATTCTCTGTAACTTGAAGTCTTTAACTCATGATTTGAGGACTCCAGTAACTCAGCCAGAGGTTGGGGTAAATTGCAGGAGTGGGTGGGTGAGGTTCTGTGGCCTGCAATGTGCAGGAGGTCAGACTGGATGATCATGATGGTCCCTTTTGGCCTTAAAGTCGATGAGTCTGAGTCATTTCTTTCTTTAACAGTAATTGTCATAGCAAGACATATTTTGGGTAGATAAACGTTTGAATTAATCAAACTGAGTGACTTGGACCCCAAATGCGTGACATTCTCACCCAACAATTAAATAGAAGCATCATCTAATTGTGAACCAATTGGCCAGAGCCACTCTCCTTCCTCAGTCTCAGAGGCTCATCCCAATTTCCATTCCTAGATCCCTTCTAGGTACCTTTGAACTTCCCCAGAATCTCCAATAGCACAATCATTTTTTGAGAGAAACCACTGACTCGCTCTTCCAGTTCAGGAGAAATCTCCTCTGGCTGATGGAACTTCTCCTTCTCACACCTGGAGAGAAACAATTTCACATGATTATATTTCACTGAGTGACTCGTTATAAGTTCTGGCTAGTGAGTCGCTGCTCTAATGGGCCTGGAGTTAGAATTCCTCGACTTCTCCCAGCCTCAGAGCAGGTGCAACACAGCCCATGGCTGTGCAACCTTCCCTTCAAAGGACTCATCAATATTCTTCAACTCTGGTCTGGAGAGATCAGCTCTGGGGACAAAAAGGGAATTGAGTCTCTTTGGCCAATTCACTCCTTGGCCTCCATGCTCTGAGGGACAGGTGGTTCCCAGGTGAAGTGCTGTAGAAATCTGACCACTAGGAGCTAGACTGAGACACTACCTCCCCCTTCCCAGCTCATTCCACACAGGTCTCCAAACAGCCCTCAGGTGGGAAAGACTCTTGGTTGCTGCTGCCCTGGGCTGAATAGTGACCAGTGCCCCAGCTGTGACAGGCCCATATTCCATCCCCACAATCCCGAGGCAGCCAGTCCCCCAGGGATCTGACATCTGTAGGAAATACTTGGTCAGTCTTTCCCACTCAATGGAGAATTCCAGCATCTCCTATACAAGGGTGAGAACCTCAGGATGAAGTTGATCAGAGAGATTCGTATCCAGCATGAGACCTTCCCCACACATTCTACTGTAGAGCCCTGGGGAAATGCAGCGCGAACATCACCACCAAGCTCTTTTTCAGCATTATGAAGCGAGAGAGAGAGTGAGAGACAGCCACATACCTGATCAAGGTGCTTCTCATATCCTAGAAGAGAGAGAGAGACAAAAGAATTTCAGTCCCCTCTGAAAAAAGAAGAACAGGAGGACTTGTGGCACCTTAGAGACTAACAAATTTATTAGAGCATAAGCTTTCGTGGACTACAGCCCACTTCTTCGGATGCAGTCTCTAAGGTGCCACAAGTCCTCCTGTTCTTCTTTTTGCGGATACAGACTAACACGGCTGCTACTCTGAAACCAGTCCCCTCTGACACACACATGGGATTCCAGAGAAGAGATTTTGCAAATATGGGGAAGAAAGGCCCTGCCCTGGTCCCAGGGTCATGGATTTCCTGAGCTAATGGGGCTTTTCCATCTCTCATATCTCTGTGTCTGTGACTCTGCAAAGAATAATAGTTATTCACATGTCAGCAATACACACGCCGAGATTCACCATGGTCTCTGAGTGCTGGACTCCAGTGTGTAAGATTCAGGATCCCTCCTTTCCATGTGTGGGGATCTGGCATGTTTCTAGTGACAGGTGCCGGTCTCTAATTGTCCCTAGGGGTGCTCAACACCACGTCCCACCCCGACTCCACCCCTTCCCCCAATGCCATACCCCAGCCCAACTCTTCCTGCTCCCACTCCATCCCCACCCTGCCTCTTCCCCACCTCCTCTTGTGAGCACACTCCCTCCCCGCTCCTACCCCTCCCTTGTAGCATCTCCTGCACACAGTGGAACAGCTGATCGTAACAGGTGGGAGGTGCTGGAGGGAGGGGGAGGAGTTGATCGGCAGGGCTGCGGGGTGGGCAGCACTGAGGGGGGGAGCTGGCTGACCTGAAGCACCTACCTGCACTTCTCATTCAGTCTCACCTGCAGGAATTCACTTGCTGGCTTCTGACACTTCCCCTCCATCTCACTGATCAGCTCACTGAGATGGGAAATCTGCTCGGAGAGTTGACTGACATTTTCATCCTGGATCCTCACAATCTCCTCGTCCAGCTTCTCCAGCTGGGCCAGCAGGAGTCGCTCTTGTTCCACCAGGAACTGCCGCAGTTGCTGAAATTCAGACACAATCTTCTGCCTCTCGGTTTGCATTTGTTTCTATATGAAAATAGGGCAAGGGCTGGTCAGAGACATGGATGGCGCCTGGGGTCCTTTCATGGAGAGCTGAGTGTGCAGGACGCTGAATTTCTTTGAAAATCCTAAGATTTCTGACATTTGACTCTACCCTGTGGGTACTAGGCAGGGGATTCTCTCACACCTTCCCCTTTGGCCCCTGTATCCCTCTGAAAGGGATGTTTCCATTCCTGTCATGGTCAGCAAATTCTGTTATTTATGGTCTCTGGACATTCCGACCCAGAGCAGCAGGAGGCAGGACTCAGCACTACACTGACAGAGACACCAGGGGAGTTAAAAGAAACAAACATTTAAAAAATGCATGAAATGACCAGACACAGCGGACAGCACTTCATGGGGACATTCTGTTCACTTGTGGAGGATTTCTGGGCAAGCCACAAAGGCTAGACGTTAACTCATCAACTGCAATGGAAGCTTAGGGCTTGTCTACACATGAACCTAACCCAGCAATCCATGATGATGGAGAAACACACACAAGCTCATGTTCACCAAGGCCACACAGGGGTCTGCCTCCAAACAGACCTCCCACTGCCAGTCTCTGCTGGTTCATAACAACAGACACCTACCAGATTCTCCTGGCTCTTCCCCTCTGCAGTCGCTTTCAATCCCAGCAGCTTTTCTCTCTCTTCCCTCAGAGTTTTCAAATGGGCCTGGATTCTTTCCTGAAGAAACAGAAATGATTTGGGAGGTTTTATCTGGATAGCTGAGAGGTACTTGGAAGTGGGTGTTTTTCCACCCAAAACCCAAGATGATTGTGGTTCTAATTGCTTTGTGACATCAGGGCCACCAAGGAGATGAAACTTCATTAATGGAGACTGGGAGCGTGTCACATTCAGACTTGTTACCAATTCCGGTTCAGTCTTTTTAGTAATTAGAGAGATCTCAATTATAACCAAGCTTTAGTGGTATTTATGAATTGATTAGTGGTACAGCTCGTAACAGGACACTGGAGTCACATGGGGGTGAATCAATAAACCTGTTTTGTAGAAGGTTTAATGAACCAAGTGATACAAATCCCAGAAGCCACCAGGGTTTCAGCATGGGCTGGGAGTTCAGCCCTGAAGCCCTGGGGACTGCACTAGTTCGATGGAGCTGGTCTAAGCACCAGAGCGAAGCCCATGAGATGTCGGGAGGCCATTCGTCTGCATTGAAGCTGCACAGTCCAGTTTTGTGGAGCACTATCTAGGGCCGGTGCAAGGATATTTTGCGCCCTAGGCGAAACTTCCACCTTCCGCCCCCCCAAACCTCCCCGAGCATCGCTTATTAAAAACTTTCAAAAATGAATGCTGCATAATGTGGCATTGTTCATTAGAATTAATACATGTTCTGCTTGAAAATTTAATTTAATTATTTAGTCTACATATTAATGAAAATAAATGAATAACCTGACAGTGCTGACACTGTTATTGTTTTCACTTTGCACAACATAGCATGGATCTTAAAATAAATCACATACATTATACACAATACACTGTCACAGAGTAACACGTTATAATTTAGAATTTATTTTTCTGCGCTTTCAGTTTAGCAAATTTAGAAACAAGTTCCTCCAAGTCAAATGCTGCGAGCAATGTCAGGTTCTATTGACAAGGTAGATAGCCCGACAAGTCTTTGTTGCAACATTGATGTTCACATGTATGTTTTTATCAACTTGAGCTTCGCTCACCACTGGCCACAGAAACTGGGAGAGTCAAGAGGATGTGAAGAGCAGTAATTGTGTTGGCGACACTATCTGTCAGTTTATTTGTGCATATGAAGTTCAATACATCTTGCGGTGATGCACTGTTTTGGACTCGTCGTGCAATAGCTTGCAATTCGTTGCACAAGTCAAAGGCATCAATATCTTTGGATTCACCATGTTGCAAAGCTTGCTCCAGATTCAAGCAATGTTCCATAATTTGCTTTGGAGTTGTATTTTGCAAACTGCAACAGAGGGTCCTGTGGCACCTTTGAGACTAACAGAAGTACTGGGAGCATAAGCTTTCGTGGGTAAGAACCTCACTTCTTCAGATGCAAGTAATGGAAATCTCCAGAGGCAGGTATATATCAGTGTGGAGATAACGAGGTTAGTTCAATCAGGGAGGGTGAGGTGCTCTGCAAACTGTAAACATCATATAGGAAGCCAAATACTGAACTAATTTGCTGCATCAATGTGAATCTTTCTTCAACTGAATGTATTGCTGTGTCGATGACTGAAAAGTAAAAGTTCACTTTGAATTTTTCTTTCGGATTATAAATAGGTTCGTCAGCTGTTTCATATGTGAACTGCTTCCTCTTTTTTCTAATACGGATTGGATCTGGTTCAAAAAGTGCCAGTACATCCAACTCCTCCACAAGTTCACCTGCATCTACCAAGTTTTCTCAAAGTCTGCGTCACTTCTGCGGACTACAAGAAACTTCTTGGTTTCTCCAAGTTGATTAATGGCATCACGTATGTCGAATTCTTTTGCCTGAAGTTGTTTGCTAGTCATGTTGATCTCAAACAATATGTCATACCACACAACAAGAGAAACAAGAAACTTGAAACTAGAAATGGCTTTTGCAAGATCCTTTGCATCAACTCGTGACGTATTGCCAGATGATCCTGTTAGAGTAGTGTCGTCATAGATCTCTATCAGAGCATCATAGATGTCACCAAGCTGATAGCGAAGAGGTTTCAAGGAATCAATTCAACTTTCCCATCTTGTTTCACTCAATGGTTTAACTGTGAGATTAGATACGTGGGGTGTTAGAATTTCCCAGCGACGTGTAGAAGCTGAGAAATACACATAAACGCGTTGAACTAAATCAAAGAAGGCAGTTGCCTCCAAGGAACACTTCGTGGGGGTTCAGGTTTGGCTGGGGAGTGCAAGGGGAGCAGACCGGGTTTGGGTGTGGAGGGGGGTGGCGGACGGGGTAGGATTCAAAGAGCCGCAAGGTGAAATGGGCGCTCTCCTCTCCAGTCCCTGGCATGCAGCAGTGGGCCAAGTCACAGTGCAATTGCAACAGGGCAACGGGAGCGTGTCGCCAGTCCATCCTGCGCCCCGGCTGGGGAGTTGAATGCTGGACTCTCACTCCGGCAGGGGAGCATGGGGCAGGCAGGACTGTGAGGCAGAGAGTGCGCAGTCCTCACGCCAAAGCAGGGTCGGGAGGGTAGAAAGCTGGGGCGCAGGGAAGTGGGTTAAAGCAGCTTAGCCGCCCCTCCACGCAAGAGAGCCCACAGAGCTGCCAGCCGTGGCCCCCCTCCCTTCTCTCCCCAGGGAGCAGAGCCTCTGCCCTGGAAAACCTGCAGCCCGCCCTCCGAGAGGAGCATGCCATGTGCAAGCCGCGCTTGATAATGGACCTACCACCATAGCAATCTCTACAATTAACCATTCACAATCAAAGGACTTCACATGGCAGGAGTCGGAGAGCAATTGGGACTTCCCCGGTTTTCTAAATGGCAGGAGACAGGAGTCAGAGAGCAATTCACTGGGAGCGTGGTTCTTATCATCTCCTCCTCCCTATAGTCTGTGATCTAATCAAAGGACTTCGCTGGCTTTAGGGTGACCAGACGTCCCGATTTTATCGGGACGGTCCCGATATTTGCTTGTTTGTCCCGCGTCCCGCCCGATGTGCAGTCGGGACACTGGACAAACAAGCAATTTTGCCCTCCCGGAAGGGCTCTTGCCCCCCCCGACTCCACCCCGTCCTTCCCCCATTGGCTCCCTCCCCAAATCCCCGCTCTGGCCCCCCACCTCTTCCCCAAGCACGTGACATTCCTCCTCCCTCCCAGGCTTGCCACTGTAATGGCGGCAAGCCGGGGAGGGAGGGGGTGGTGGTCGGCTTCCAGTTCCTGGAGCTGGTGAGTACGGGCACCGGGCGGGCAAGGAGGCTGCTCCCCCAGGAGGGAGACGGGGGGGCTCCGGACCCCAGCAGCAGTGGGGGAGAATGGCTCAGGGCCGCACGAGTGGCCATGTAAAGTTTATCGGCTCGGGGTGGACCCCGGCCAGTCCTCGCCCCTGAGGGGAGTGGTAAGGAGACAAGTCCCCCTCCCCCATCCTGGCTCCTCAGCTGAGCCCCCCCCGTCTCCCTCCTGGGGGAGCAGCCCCCTTGCCTGCCCACCCGGTGCTTCCAGCTCCAGGAACTGGAAGCCGGCCACCACCCCCTCCCTCCAGGCTTACAGCTGCAAGCCTGGGAGGGAGGAGGAATGCCGCTCAGCTGAGGAGCCAGCACGAAGCAGGAGGGGAGACTCGGCTCCTTACCTGGCCTGCGGCGGCCGGCGAAACATGCTGGCACGGGGCGGGGACGCTACCCCCCTACAGGGCAGGGCGAGGAGCCGGCCGGGGGTCACCCCCAGCCGATAAAATTTACGTGGCCACTCACGCGGCCCTGAGCCACTCTCCCCCACCGCTGCCGGGGTCCGGAGCCCCGCGCCTCTAGCTCCAGCGGCTCCTTCCCTGCGGGGCGGCGGGACGTGCCGCATGTGGCCGCGGCGCTGCCGGGGCCTGCTAATTCCCCAGGCACCAGCAAAACAGCTTTTTTTTTGGTGGCTTTTTTTTTTTTGCTCCCTCCCTCCCATTCTCCCCCACCCCCCCGCATCCCGATATTTCATGTCAGTGATCTGGTCACCCTAGCTGGCTTTCTAAATGGCAGTAGTTGGAGACCAATTCATTGGGAGCGTGATTCTTATCACCGCCCTATAGTCTGCGATCTAATCAAAGGACTTCTCTAATTGCTGGCTTTGTAAATGGCAGGAGAGCAATTCATTGGGATTGTTATTATTAACCATGATGCAGATTTGTATAAAGGACAGTTGGGGTTTGCCCCAGTGCTGTCCTAAACCCTTTCCGTGGCAATGTCCCTGGGGTAGGTATCCCCCGATCCTATTCCCTGGTAAAGATCCCGGAAGCAGTGCATTCTGGGAGATTTCAAAAGGCTGCCTGGTGGGACTAATGGAACCACTTCAGCTGGTCCTTGCCCACGTACACAACAGAACAGGTCAGACTGGTACCGGTCAGCTCCAGCCTGGGGTTAGTTTTGGTACAATCCAGACTATTTCCAGTGGTACTTGG
The DNA here is from genome assembly GCF_011386835.1 of Chrysemys picta bellii. NCBI lineage: Eukaryota > Metazoa > Chordata > Testudines > Emydidae > Chrysemys > Chrysemys picta. The sequence continues at coordinate 10,967,265 of NC_088802.1, read as the reverse complement.
CATGGACCTGAACTGTCTGGAGCCCTTTTGTGTGTGTACTGAAGGGGTTCGGGGTCTCACACAGTGTTTAGCCCAGTGATCTCCTCTAGTGCAGGCAGCATCTGAGTTTAACCCCTCATGGAGCAACACGGTAGTTCAGAATCCCCGTGAGAAATCTCCTCTCCCTGGTTGGCCTGGGACCTTTATCAAGGCGTCTCTCCCTCCTAACGGACACACTTAATCACTGGGTGGGGCTAAGGCTAAGATGGCAGCATGGCAAAGTGATTCGGGTCTTGGATTGGATCTGGAGAGATCTTGGTTCTATGCTAAACTCTGTCACTGACATGCTGGGTGACTGTGGGCAACCCACTGCCCCATTTTGTGCCTAAGTTTCCCTTCCCACCTTTTGTCTATCTAGACCAGTGGTCAGCTACTGGTCTACTGCGATTGACTAGTCAAGCCTGGAGACTCTCCCAGTTGACCACGATATCTGGCAGCACAGCAGGGTTGCTTGCTGCTACTAAGATGTCACGTTATTGACTTGAACTGGGACTGTATAGAACATGGTTGCAACCAAGGTCCTGTAGTGGCACCAAATCTGTATAAAGGGGGTCAAATGATGTGTCTAAGACAAGGTTATGGTTTACCGGTTATGATTATGCTGTCTATATGTGTGTATCAATTTTGTAGTTGAAGTTATGAATATTGGCTCTATACTGTCTGTATTTCAAACTTATGCTATGCTTCTAGGTGACCTCCCAGACAAGTTGGTGTTAGCTCTGCCTAGCCTGCTTGATGGCCCATTAAGGACCATCAGCTATACAATTGACCCATTGAGAGAAGGCAGATACCCCTTGTAATTCAGCAAAGTATGCAGGGACTTGCCCATGTGACTGCAAACTCAATTTTGCTATAATTTTCCACAATAAGAACAAAGAGGTGTTCTTACACCTGGAAAAGACTATAAAAGGATGATGCCTCATCTCCATCTTGTCTTCAATCCTGCTTCTTACTTCGGGAGGGACTTTGCTACAAACGGAAGCTCTACACCAGGGGTGTCAAACTCAATTGCACAGGGGGCCAAAACTCAAAACTCGCGGGCCGAACAGTATAACCATTTATTTAACAGACTAAATATTTGTTTTTTAACCATTAATATGAACCAAAATACAGGATATCATTCCAAAATAAATACATTTCAACTTAAAATATTTTGCTCTTCATAAAAAAATATCCTGTCAATACAATACATTCAAAATCTGTACATGCTGGAATATTAAAAAATCTGAAAATATAAATAAAAAATTGAATTTAAAAGCAAAAGTATAATCATAACAAATCATAACATTCCATTTTCTTGTCCTATTTAGTCAGAGCCTGATACTTGGAGTCTTTTCTTTGCAACAAGTTCATTTATGTTTGGGGTTAGGTTCTGTGTTGTGAAGATTCTCAGGATCGATTGCAGGTGTTCATCAGTGAGGCGACTCCTGTGTGACGTTTTGTTAATTTTCATCACAGAGAACAGCTGCTCGCACAGATATGTGCTGCCAAACATGGACAGGATTCGAGCCGCATGTTGGCGGAGCTGCGGCATCGCTTCAGGAATGAAGCGAGTGAACTGTGCTGGCCCCGCAGTGTCGTACTTTGCCTTCAGTGTCCCGTTACATTGCAGTTCTATCAGCTCCATCTGCATTTCTACAGGTGCGGTTTCCACATCGACTGCAAATGGGTTGCGAAGCAGCTCGAAGTTACTTTTCTGTGCCTCAAAGTCACTGAAGCGCCGTGCGAACTCAGTGCGCAGCGCGCTGAGTTTTCAGCAAAGGTGGCATTTGGGAAAACTGTGGCACTTTCTTGGTTCCGTATTACTTGGCAACAGGGAAAGTGAGACAAGTTGCATTGGTGCATTTGTGTCTCCCATAAGCGCAGCTTCACTTGAAATGCCTTCACTGCATCATGCATATTGGTTATTATGTGCTCCCGTCCCTGGAGTTGAAGGTTTAAAGCGCTAAGATGCGACGTTATGTCAGCCAGGAACGCCAACTCACATTTCCACTTTTCATCCCGCAGAACTGTGCAGTCTTTCCCCTTACTGTCCATGAACTGGCAGATTTCCTCTCGCAGCTCAAAGTGTCTTTTGAGAACTTTTCCCCGACTTAGCCACCGGACCTCCGTATGATATGGCATATCGCCAAACTCGCTATCTATTTCCCGCAGAAAAGACTGGAATTGGCGGTGATTTAAACCGTGGGCTCTGATAAAGTTGACGGTTTGTGTTACAGTGTTCATCACATGATCCATTTTTAGGACTTTAGCACTCAGCGATTCCTGGTGTATGATGCAGTGATACACTGTCAACTCACCGGCACAGTTCTCCTCCCGCATCTTTGAGCGCATCCTTCCCACCAGTCCATTTTTTTCACCACACATAGCAGGTGCGCCATCTGTTGTAAGTCCAACGAGTTTTTTCCCACGGCAGTTTCATGTCGGTTACGCTTTGTAATACATTTCCAAAGATGTCTTCTCCTTTCGTTGTCCCGTGCATCGATTTAATGTCCAGTATTTCCTCTGTTACGCACAAATGGAATCCACACCACGGATAAATATCGCCAGCTGTGCAGTGTCAGTCGCGTCAGTAGTTTCATCCACGGCAAGGGAGTATGCAACAAAATCTTTTGCTCTTTCAGTCAACTGTGTTTTCAAATCAGTCGCCATCTCACAAACCCGATTAGCAACAGTGTTTCTGCTGAGGCTTACATTTGCAAACGCTCGCGTTTTATCTGGACAAAGGACGTCGCACACTTTCATCATACAATTCTTTACGAATTCCCCCTCGGTAAACGGCCGTCCTGATTTGGCGATCTCTTCGGCCACAATGAAACTTGCTTTCACAGCAGCTTCACTTTGTGATTTTGCTTTGGTGAAAAACGTCTGCTGGGATGTCAAATTCTTCTTCAACTCCTCTACCTTTTGTAGCTTCTGTCCTGCGCTCAGGTTTTTGAATTTGTTCTCATGTTTCGTCTCGTAGTGCCGTCTTAGGTTATACTCCTTCATTACAGCGATATTACTCCCGCAAAGGAGACACACTGGTTTACCTGCAATTTCAGTAAACATATACTCATTCTCCCACCGGCTTTGAAAGCCTCGGTTTTCAGAATCAATTTTTCTCTTGGCCATTGTTGGGGTCTAGCTTTGATTTGATATTAGCGAACTTGAACCGCGGCTTGCCGTTGGCGGCAATTGCACTGCATCATGGGATTTGTAGTGTGTGTTATTGGGGCGTCATATCACAGGGCCATTAAAAACAGATATATAAAACGATTTCGCGGGCCGGATATAATTGTATGGCGGGCCGGATGTGGCCCGCGGGCCTTGAGTTTGACACATGTGCTCTACACAAAGGACTGAATGACCCATCCCAGCTGGGGATGTTCTCCAGAGATTTGATTTGAACCTGCCTTTTATTCTATCACTGAACCAAGAACTGTGCCATTACTGTATGTAATCGATTCCATTTAACCAATCCTAGCTCTCATCTAGATTTTTTTTCCTTTTATGAATAAACCTTTAGATTTTAGATTCTAAAGGATTGGCAACAGTGTGATTTGTGGGTAAGATCTGATTTGTATACTGACCTGGGTCTGGGGCTTGGTCCTTTGGGATCGAGAGAACCTTTTCTCTTTTACTGGGGTATTGGTTTTCATAACCATTTGTCCCCATAACGAGTGGCACTAATGGTGATACTGGGAAACTGGAGTGTCTAAGGGAATTGCTTGTGTGATTTGTGGTTAGCCAGTGGGGTGAGACCAAAGCCCTCTTTGTCTGGCTGGTTTGGTTTGCATGAGAGATGGAAAATCCCAGCCTTGGGCTGTAACTGCCCTGTTTAAGCAATTGGTCCTGAATTGGCACGCTCAGTTGGGTCCCGCCAGAACCGCATCATTACATAAGGCAGGTTCCCTGCCTGCCCCAGCAGCACTCCCAGAAGTGGCCAGCATGCCCCTGCAGCCTGGGATGAGGGCAGGGTCCTCTACACGTGGCTCCTGCCTGCAAACACTGCCCCCCGCAGCTCCCACTGGCTGACAGGAGCAGCAGGCGGAGCCACATGTCCCCCCCGGGGCCACGGGGGCACATTTGACCCTTCCGGGATTGGCGTAGCGTTGGGGCAGGCAGGGAGCCTGTGTTAGCCCCGCTGCACTGCCGACCGTGAGCTGTCTGAGGTAAGTCCGTGCCGCACAGCTGGAGCCAGCACCCCATACCCCCTCCTGCACCCCAACCCCCTGCCCTGACTAGGGTGACCAGATGTCCCGATTTTATAGGGACAGTCCCGATTTTGGGGTCTTTTTCCTTATATAGGCTCCTATTACCCCACACCCTTGTCCCGATTTTTCACATTTGCTGTCTGGTCACCCTAGCCCTGACCCAGCACCAGGGGCAGCGCGGCTCTAGGCACCAGCAAAGCAAGCACATGCTTGGGGCAGCCCATTTACAGGGGCAGCAGGGATCCAGCCTGGGAACTGAGAACCAACAGGGGGTCCTGGGAACTGTAGTTCCTTGGTTAGCTCCCTGCCTATAGAGCCAGCCATGGAGCAGGGAAAGAACTACATTTCCCAGCATTCCCTTGGGCACTACCAACAGGAAAGGGGGAGGGAGTGAGGAAGCTGAGACCTCATTCTACAGCCTGCTGTGAATGGAGAGCTGCACTGGAAGGGCAGGGATACCATATTTTAATATTCAAAAAATAGGACACTCCACGGGGAGGCAGGGTAGCCCCACCCTGCCACCATCCACTGCCTCCGACTGCCCCCCACAGAAACCCCAACCCATCCAACCCCCCTGCTCCCTGATCACCCCCCTCCTGGGACCCCTGCCCCAACTGCCCCCCAGGACCCCACCCCCTATCTAAGCCCCACTGGTCCTTGTTCCATGATTGCCCCCCTCCTGAGACCCCACCCCCCATCTAAGTCTCCCTTCTCCTTGTCCCCAACTGCCCCCCTCCTCAGACACCCCCCCAAGTTCCCCCCTAGGACCTCACCCCCTACCTGTCCCCTGACAAACCCTTGGGACTCCCATGCCTATCCAACTGCTGCCTGTCCAATGAATGCCCCCCGAACCTCTGACCCATCTACCCCCCCTGCTCCCTGTCCCTTGACTGCCCCCCCCGGAATCCCCTACCCTTCTCCAACCCCCCAGCCCCCTTACCGTGCCACTCAGACCAGCGGTGTCTGGCTTCGCGCAGTGCCAGACACGCTGCTGCATACGTGCTGCCGTGCTCCCCTGCAGAGCCACAGCCCCCTCCCCCCATCAAATGCCTTCCAGATTTGAACACCTCCAAAATTCAGGAGTGCTCAAGCTCAGTTACTTCATTTCTCCCAAATCAAATATACTGATCCACTGTCCTTGCTGTAGAAAAAGTAGGATAAAATTGAACAAGAAATGCTTCTCAGTGGTTATTAGGACTGGAATTGCTATTTTCAACAGCCAGTGCCTTTTTTGTTTGTTTGTTTGTTTGTTTGTTTGTTTGTTTAAAAGGAAGACAGTGATATCACATTGGCAAATTCCTCATAGAAACAAAGAGTGGAACAAAAGAATAATAAAGGCACCTCATTGATGGAGAACAGGCTTATAATATGCATCCAGATATCCTCCAATCACACAAGCTGAAAATGGTTCCACTTTACTGCAGTTCTGTAACCATATGGGAACCAATCCTGTCTGTGTTCTGTGCACATCCAAAATTCCTGCTGAATGACTCACCCTGGGAGCAAGTTACCAGTGACCCAGGGCTGTGGCAGAAGGAGGGTACAGGTAGGGGGTGGAGAGCCCAGGGCTGGGGTGGCAGGAGGTGTGGGGGGGGCAATGGTGGGGGGTTAGGGGAAAGCCCAGGGCTGGGACGGCAGGGGGGTGTGGGTGGGGGGGTGAGAGCCCAGGGTTTGGGCAGCAGAAGTGTGGGGGGGGCGAGGAGCCCAGGGCTGGCATGAGGGGGGCTGCCAACATTTTTTTTGCTTGGGGCAGCAAAAAACCTAGAGCCGGCCCTGCCCAGCACCCTGTACCCAAGGCTGCACCCCAACCCCCTGCCCCAGCCCACAGTCCCCTCCCACACTGCGAACACCTTGGCCACAGCCAGGAGCCCGAACCCCCACCCGAACCCCAACCCCAACCTCCTACCCCAGACCGGTGAAAGTGAGTGATGGAGCAATGGAGAGAGGGGGGTATGGAGTGAGCAGGGCTTCGGGGTGGGGGGTAGATCCTGCTTACAAAACTTGATATTTTGCCTCTGTTGCCACACTGCCAGATCATTAATTTTGTTACAGCATCTCCCGTAGAATGAAGACTTTACAGAGCTGAATGATGAGTCACACCCATGACAGGCAACTTTCAGTGAAATTGGCCTGTAATTAAACCCCAAAAGTTAACCCATTAAATCTAACAGCAGTTCCCTACCTTGTACTCTTGGGCAGCCTCCAGTATGGGAACCACCGTGTGAGTGCGGTGAGCCCAGGATCTGTCGCACACCACACAGATGGGGGTTTGATCCTCTTTACAGAACAGTTTCAGAGCCTCCTGGTGTTCCCCACACACCCCGTCTGCTCCTGCTCCCTTTGCTGCCTGTAAACTCAGCCGCTTGGCGATTTCTACCATGTTTGCCAGCTGCCTGTTGGGCTTGAGGTTTCTCTGTTGCACAGTTTCTCTGCACTGAGGGCACGAGGCGGCTGTATCGGATCCCTCCCAGAACTGGCTGATGCAGGCTTGCAGAAATTGTGCCCACACTCCAGAATGACAGGTTCTGTGAAATACTCCAGACAGACGGGACATGTAGCTTCCTCCCGGAGACTTTCCACGGGGTTCTCTGCAGCCATGGCTCCCTCTGGGCAGTGGAACAGGGTTAGTTTCAATTTCCTGATTCACACTATGCCCCGCCTGCAGCAGCAAGGGGGTGTTTCCTTTCCTGAAAATAACTGATGCTGTTTGCTGAGCAGGAAGGACCCAACCAATTTTACCCCTGGAGGCTTTAGTGAAAAAAATGTACAGTCACACATGTGACAGATAACTTTCAGTGAAATTAATCTGTAATTAAAACCCTAAAAGGCTCCTGGCCTCCAATCAGCCCCTGTGCTGGTGTGGAGGGTCACTGAGACCTGTGAGGATCAGCCTGCAGGAGCTGTGTGTTTAAGGTTGGATAGTCAGGCTGGGCAGAATTATTTTATATAATACATAATTTTGACAGACAATGTTTATTTTAAGCATTTTTAATATTTTTTGATTTAAACTTTCACAGTTGCACAAAACTCTGGGTTTTAAGCATTTCATTCCAATTAAAATTTTCACGGTTGTGGGAAATTATGGGGGGATCAGACAAGATTTTGGTCAGACCAGAACTATTCAATGACATTAGACACTGAGATTCAAAAATTGAAGCTTTAGAACTGTTAAAATTCTCTGTGACCAGCTAAATCTCCTCTCTCCCCCAGGGCTAGGGCCGGCTCTAGGATTTTTGCCACACCAAGCAAAAAAAAAAAATGTGTCTGCCCCCACCCCAGAGCCCTGGGCTCCACACCCTCCTGCTGCCCCAGCCTTGTGCTTTCCCCCCCACCCACACCCCCTGCCACCCCAGCCCTGGCCTCTCCCTCCCCACCCCGTGCCGCCCCAGCTCTGGGCTCCCCTCTTTCCCCCCACCAGTGCCCCCCACATACATCCCCTGCCGCCCCAGCCCTGGGCTCTCCCCTCCCCTCCACCTGCATCCTCCTTCTGCCCCAGCTCTGGGTCACTGGTAACTTGCTCCCAGGGCGGGTCATTCAGCAGGAATTTTGGATGTGCATAGAACACAGACAGGATTGGTTCCCATATGGTTACAGAACTGCAGTAAAGTGGAACCATTTTCAGCTTGTGTGATTGGAGGATATCTGGATGCATATTATAAGCCTGTCCTCCATCAATGAGGAAAAGTTGAGGTGCCTTTATTATTCTTTTGTTCCACTCTTTGTTTCTATGGGGAATTTGCCAATGCGATATCACTGTCTTCCTTTCAAACAAATAAAACAAACAAACAAACAAAAAAAAGGGCAATGGCTGTTGAAAATAGCAATTCCAGTCCTAATAACCACTGGGAAGCATTTCTTGCTCAATTTATTCTACTTTTTCTACAGCAAGTTACAGTGGATCAGTATATTTGATTTGGGAGAAATGAAGTAACAGCTGCCCAAATTGAGCTTGAGCACTCCTGAATTTTGAAGTGTTCAAATCTGGAAGGCAGGTGCTAGATTCCCTTTCTGAATATTAGCTAGATCTGGAAAAGAAAAGTCAATTTCTGCTTCCATGGCTCAGAAGTGAAAATCCTCCTAAGTGCCTGATACTGTATCTCATGCTGCCCAGGACCTCTAGCAGAGCCTCCCCTCCCTTACTTTTCATTTTAAATTCTAGTGGGATCCACATACCTCCCTTGCTAGGTTTCAGATAGAAAGGGGCACTGTCCATTTATAATGAAAGGTTTCAGAGTAGCAGCCGTGTTAGTCTGTATCCGCAAAAAGAAGAACAGGAGGACTTGTGGCACCTTAGAGACTAACAAATTTATTAGAGCATAAGCTTTCGTGGACTACAGCCCACTTCTTTGGATGCATATATGCATCCGAAGAAGTGGGCTGTAGTCCACGAAAGCTTATGCTCTAATAAATTTGTTAGTCTCTAAGGTGCCACAAGTCCTCCTGTTCTTCTTTTTACTGTCCATTTAGTCCACCCAATTCCTTCTTTAGGAGCTGCAAAGTGAGGTCACACCAGGATCCCTAATCCAGTCTGGGGAAGTCTTCTGAAGGGAATATCTGGGCCACAGCCTTCTACTCCTTGGGCACATTTGTTCCCCATTCACAGTGCCACCCCCCTCTAGCAATGAGCTCTCCCTTCACAACAAGCTGCAGCATGAGGTTTCAGCTATCATACTCTCTCCCCATTCTTTTCCTGTTAATAGTGGCCAAGGGAATGCTGGGAAATGTAGTTCTTTCCCTGCTCCATGGCTGGCTCTATAGGCAGGGAGCTAACCAAGGAACTACAGCTCCCAGGGCCCCCTGTTGGTTCTCAGCTCCCAGGCTGGATCCCTGCCCGCTGCTGCCCCTCCAAATGGGCTGCCCCAAGCAGGTGCTTGCTTTGCTGGTGCCTAGAGCCGCCCCTGCCCAGGGCAATGGTCCAGTGCCACCCCCCCACCGCTACAGGAACCGAGGCTAAAAGTCCATCTGATGGTGGCTCAGGGGCCTGTGGAATGTGCTGTGATCTCAGCCTGGGCCCTAGTGGGGCAGCTGACCCTGTAACACAACCACTAGGGTTACCATATTTCAGCAAGCAAAAAAGAGGACGGGAGGAGCCCCGCCCTAGCCCCGCCCCTGCCCCTCCCACTTCCCGCCCCCCCAGAACCCCCAACCCTCCCCCCGTTCCTTGTCCCCTGACTGCCCCCTCCTGGGACCCCTGCCCCTAACTGCCCTCCAGAACCCCACCCCCTATCTAAGCCTCCCTGCCTCTTGTCCCCTGACTGCCCCAACCCTTATCCACACCCCCACCCCCAGACAGACCCCTGGGTCTCCCACACCCCATCCAACCACTCCCCACCCCCTGACAGCCCCCCCCAGAACTCCCAAACCATCTAAACCCCTCTGCTCCCTGTCCCCTGACTGCTCCGATCCCTCTCCCCACTCCTGCTCCCTGACAGCTCCCCCCAGAACTCCCAACCCCCTACCCCCCCGCTCCTTGTCCCCTGACTGCCCCTTCCTCGGACCCCTGCTCCTAACTGCCCTCCAGAACCCCACCCCCTACCTAAGCCTCCCTGTTCCTTATCCCCTAACTGCCCCTTCCTAAGACCCCCCCAACTGCCCCCCAGGACCCTACCCCCTACCTGTACCCTGACTGCCCAAAACTTTCTCCACTCCCCCCAAAAAGCCCCCCCCTGAACTCCCGACCGCCCCCCGTTTCTTGACTGCCCCCTCCAGAACCTCCCTGCCCCTTCTCCTGCCCCCTGGCCCCCTTACCCTGCTGCTCAGAACAGGGTGTTGGGCTCTGTGCGAGCCGGACACGTGGCTGCGCTCCCCAGCACAACACACAACCCGATCCCTGGCCCTGCACAGTGCTGCTGGAGCGGGGCGCGGGGCTGCCGGGGAGGAGGAGCTGCTGGCTCAGAATGCAGGGAGGGAGGGGGGGAGGAGCTCCTCTACAGCTGCTCCGGAGTCCAGCCCGTGACTTTCCTGCAGCCCTCCCAGCCACTCGCTCTGCTCTGCCAGGGGAGGGGGGAAATCCCGGATATTTTGAGTGATTTACAAATTCCCCCCCGGACGCTATTTTTAGCACAAAAAGGAGGACATGTCCGGGTAAATCCGGACGAATGGTAACCCTACCCGAGGCGGGCCGGAGCCAGAGCCGCTTGGCCGGGGCCAGGCTGGCGCCCCAGGGCCCGAGCCAGGCCAGAGCCAGAGCCGCTGGGGCCGGGGCCGGGTCCGGACTGGGCCGCGCCACGCCTCCCAGGAGCCCTCCTCGCGCCCCCCCCAGCTTACCTGTTGCTGCCACCGCCTGTCCCTGCTTCTTTTCAGACTTCCCGCGAACATCTGATTCGCGGGAAGCAGTAGAGGGGGAGGAACAGGGGGTGGAGCATTCAGGGGAGGGAAGGAGGGGGAAGTGAGCTGGGGGCAGAGTGGACAGCTGCGGGGCCCTCTTAGGCGTGGGGCCCAATTCAGCCAAATTGGCTGAATTGGCCTAAAGCCGGCCCTGCCCTGGGTCGTGCACTTTGTAGCATTGACATGGGCTGGGGTCTGCTCTCAGGCCCCCTGGACACCTGCCCAGGGCAGGTGGAGAGTCGGAGTCTCTCCACACCAACCAAGGCTCCCAGCCTTGCCAGGGATGGGGCCTCAGCAGGAAGAGGAGGAGGGGGCGGGGCCACAGGTAGTGGGACCTCATACCACCTCCCCCCAACTTCTATCAAGGTTCCAGAAAACCTGGGGAGATCCCAAGTTGACTCCTGACACCAACCTTAGTGCTGACTTCATGCCCATTCTGATTAACAGAAGCACTCTCCCTGAGCAGCACCTGAACAGAGCTCTCTGCCCTGAGGGCTGACACATCCCGCTGCTGTAACCCGGTACAGGGGGTCTCCCCATCGCTCTTCTCCAACATCTGGCCTTTCCTCTGGGCAGGGCTGGGCTCTCCCATTGGAGTTGCTTCTTGCTTTCTGGATTGGGGATATGCTATCCCTGTGATGCTGGCGGATCCTTCTTTTTCCCAAGGCTGAGGATGGGGCTACCCCACCCAATGCCACCTCCTACACTCTAGTCTTGAGTAGCTCTTCCCCAATGCTGCATCTTCCTCTCTGTTCCCCGGCCTGGGAGTGGAGGCTGCATTAGAGGAGGGAGATTCCCTCTTGGGATCCACCTCCTCTGCTGCCTCCTCAAGAAAAGCTTCTGATACCTTCCTGGCTGTGTCTCTGCCACTAGTGTTAGGGCGCTTATTCCTTCACCCTCTCACTTCCCTGGTCCTTCTCACATGAACAGAGAGCAACAGTACCCGAAGTCCGAAGGTGCAAACAATTCAAGGTTTATTGGGGTGAACTTCCAACAATCATGATTCCAGTTTCCTTCCTCAGTGTCCCCCTTCCCAGCTCTGACACCACAGAGCCTTGCCTGTGTCCCTGTTCCCATTCCCTGTTCCCATTCCCCGCCCTTAGTGAAACATGATTCCAATTCCCCCACCCCCATTCCCTGTTCCCATTCCCCCCCACTTCCTGATTGACTGCAGACTATATAGTAAAACTTGAGTTCTGCTTAGCTATACCTTAACCAATCATTTTACTGAAATTTAACTAACCAATCCTAACATATTGTAATGTGATTATTTAACCAATTATATCCCATAACCTTAATTGGTTTACACCCAACAAAATTAATAATACAGCAGACAGAAACAATCACAGAACCAGAAAGAGATTATACAGAGAAACAATAGGGAAGTGGAGACTACAGTGATAGAACAATACAAAAATGAGGATTTCACATCCCAGCTATTGATGAGTGAGTTCTTGCCAGACAGGATGCTATCAAACTAAGTTTCCTTTTACATCTTCTAGGCTCTTCCCTTTCTCTGGAGGTGATAGGAATATCAGGATGGGATTGTTTTCCTAACAGCCCAATAGCACCTTATTTCAATGTGACTAGTTTGGAATGTGAGGATGTGACCATACATTCGCTTCCCAGTTTATGGCTGCCTCTGCTACTTAGCCAAAGGCCTTAGCCTAAGAACAGGGCCTCAGACTGTAGAGAAGGCCCTTACACAGACAGACAGTGATTTTGAGTCTTTCTTTTATTCCTCTATAACTAGCTTAGTGATAAGAAGACACCTACATTCTTAAAGTATAGGCCTTTGCAGACAGGCCTGAATAGCTATATCCTAACAGCTAGGAATGGAGCAGCCCCAGCAGAGGGAACAGGGAGCTGAAGCTTCTGTAAGCAAATGAGAAACAGAGTCTGGAACTGCAGTGACATCTCTGTTCCATCTCAGGCTACATCTACACTACAGGGGGGAGTCGATTTAAGATACGCAAATTCAGCTACGTGAATAGCGTAGCTGAATTCGACATATCACAGCCGACTTACCCCGCTGTGAGGACCGCGGCAAAATCGACCTCCGCGGCTTCCTGTCGACGGCGCTTACTCCCACCTCCCCTGCTGGAGTAAGAGCGTCGATTAGGGGATCGATTGTCGCGTCCTGACGGGACGCGATAAATCAATCCCCAAGAGGTCGATTTCTACCCGCCGATTCAGGCGGGTAGTGTCGACCTAGCCTCAGATGCCCAGACCAGGGCTGTTGGGGAGTGTGATAAATGGTCCCAGCCTCCCCCCGGGGCTGAGCTCTGCCCCTAAAGCTCTGATTCTCTCTCCCCAGTGAATGTGACTCTGGATCCAGACATGGCTCATCCCCAGCTCGTCCTGTCTGAGGATGGGAAATGTGTGAGACGGGCAGACACACAGCAGGATCTGCCCAACAACCCTGAGAGATTTGACACTGATCGCTGTGTAGTGGGCTGTGAAGGATTCACCTCAGGGAGACATTGCTGGGAGGTGGAGGTGGGGGTAGCCGATACTGGGCTGTGGGGATGGCCAGAGAGTCTGTGAGGAGGAAGGGGAGGATCAGCTGTAATCCTGAGGAGGGGATCTGGGCTGTGCAGTGGTGGCTGTATCAGTTCTGGCATCTCACCGATCCTGTGACACCCCTGCCCCGGCGCTGGTTCCCCAGCAGGATTCGGGTTTGTCTGGACTGTGACCGGGGGCAGGTGACATTTATCGATGCTGGTGATGAGGCCCCGATCTTCACTTTCCCACTGGGCTCCATCCCTGGGGGGAAAATCCGCCCCTGGCTCTGGGTGGGGTGGGGATCCCGGCTCAGCCTGTGTCCCTGAGACATGGGTGTGTGTGTGTGTGGTGGGGGTGATATCCCTTTGTGGGCCCTGAGATCAGCCGCTGTAGCCTCAGACACCCTTGTCTCTATGATCTTGGAGGACTCCTGTCTACCCAACCCTCTGACTCCTCATCTCTATGACCTCTGGAAGCCCCTCCCCCTCCCTGCAGAACCCCTGGGGCTGCAAGAGGAACAGAGGGGCCCTGAGGGGCAGAGATGGGGGCTGGGCAGGGGGTAGAACTAACAGCCGGGCTGGGGACAGGCAGAGGTGGAGGTGGCAGGGACACAGAAGGAATCAATCAGGGCTTGGGGGGTTGGGGAGAAGCTGGAAGCAGCACAACAACAGGGAGCGATTTGTACCAATCTGTGTCATTAGATCTCATTGGGGTCTCCCAACCAGAGCTCCTGCCACAAGAGCCCAAAAGAAAAAAATAATGGAGATATCCTATCTCCTAGAACTGGAAGGGACCTTGAAAGGTCATCGAGTCCAGCCCCCTGCCTTCACTAGCAGGACCAAGTACTGATTTTGCCAGGGCCGGCTTTAGGCCAATTCCACCAATTCCCCCGAATCGGGCCCCGCACCTAAGAGGGCCCCGCGCCCAGTGGCAGGGCTGCCGGGGGGGCAAGTGGCCGAGAATCCCTTCCCTGGCTAGAGGCTCCTTTTTAATTTTTACTCACCCGTCAGCGCTCCGGGTCTTCGGCGGCACTTCAGCGGAGGGTCCTTCACTCGCTCTGGGTCTTCGGCAGCACTTCGGCAGCAGGTCCTTCAGTGCCACCAAAGACCCGGAGCGAGTGAAGGACAAACCGCCAAAGACTATGAGTGCCGCCCTGTGAGTACAAGCCCCACATGTTTTTTTACGTGTGTGTTTTTTTTTTTTCAGTCATCCCTGCCGGGGCCCCGTCAAAACTGTTCGAATTGGGCCCCGCACTTCCTAAAGCCGGCTCTGGATTTTGCCCCAGATCCCCAAGTGGCCCCCTCAAGGATTGACTCACAACCCTGGGTTTAGTAGGCCAATGCTCAAACCCACTGAGCTATCCCTCCCCCCCCCGAGTCACCTTCCCCTGTACTACAGGACAGCTGCCAATGCTCTAATTTGACACACACTGGGAATTGGCAGGGAGTCTTCAAAAAAATCGCAAGATAAACCAGGAAACATTTTTTTTGAAACCCCATTTTTTAGGAGGGTCAGTTTCAGTTCTGACTCATGATTTTTGAGCATTAGCGACACTGTGAGAGAGTCAGGGGCAGGGTGAAAATGGAGGAAACAAAAGGAAAAGATAAAGTAAAATCAAATAAACAGAGTCCTGGAGAAAGAGTGAAAAATAGATACGAAAACAATGAAGAAGAAAACACTGTGAAGAGGAGAAACAGCCTGAGGCAGTGAGAGGGGAAGGGATAAACTCAGTGAAAAGAATGTAAAACATGAGGGAATGATCTGTGACGGGGATTAGAGGAGAGTGGAAGGGACACAGAAATAAACACGGATGGTAAATGAGGGCTAGTAAAATGGTGAATAAAAATGAACAGCGTGACAGAGAAGGGAGAAGAAAAGTGAACACAAGAGGGACAGAGATTTATAAAGCATCACTGAAGGTCAGACTGTCACTAATTAATTTCACGTGTTACTTCCTTGACTTTGTTGCCATTTAAGTGTCATTAAAAATAACGAAAGGTTTCAGAGTAGCAGCCGTGTTAGTCTGTATCCGCAAAAAGAAGAACAGGAGGACTTGTGGCACCTTAGAGACTAACAAATTTATTAGAGCATAAGCTTTCGTGGACTACAGCCCACTTCTTCTACAGTTAAAAATAACTGTTCCCAAAACCTGTGGGCCTGTTTTCCATTGTTGTGGGTATTGAAGCCACTTCTCAGCTCCTTTTCACTTGGAAAGGTGTGCAGGGTAAATAAAGCAGGAAAGACAATTCTGATTTGTTCCTTTTTAATTTTCCAGCAGCAGTTGCTGGGGGAAGAGTCATGGGAATTGTTTCCCTACTTGGTTGTGTCCCCCCAGCATCAACAGTGACTTTGCACAAAGGGCCCCTTTCAGGGACCTGCTGGTGAGGTTGACCTACATGGGGAGGGGGCTGGGGGGTTGGGGAGAAGCTGGAAGCAGCACAACAACAGGGAGCGATTTGTACCAATCTGTGTCATTAGATCTCATTGGGGTCTCCCAACCAGAGCTCCTGCCACAAGGGCCCCCAAAAAATAATGGAGATATCCTATCTCCTAAAACTGGAAGGGAGTGTGTCTGCGAGTCCCAGAGCTGCTGCCCTCATGGACACACTTCAATGGGCAATCTCCAGTTCTCCCAGGCAGGGGGGGAGGGAAGGAGACAGGAGGGGGAGGGGTGATACCGATAGGGGCAGCAGGAGCAAGAAGTGGGGAAGGAGGTTCCCAGCACAAGCCCTGCCCAGATCCATTCCCTGCACCCCCTGGACAGACTGACTCTCCTGGGAACAACGGGCAGAGCTTAGAGAGGAAAAACCAGTTGGTGACTCTGCTGAGCACCGCACTACTTGCAGGGGGGGGGGAAGGGGAGAGTTAGAGACAGTGACACAACAATGTCAAGGGGGATCCCCCAAAGTGGCTCCATTCATTCTGCTCTTTTTCTAACATTTTTCTCACAGATGCTGTTACGTGTGGAGAATTGAAAAGTGCCCCAGTGGGCTTAGTTCAGCTGGCAGGGGCCTGGCCTAGGTGGTAATAAACTAACGGGGTTTCTTCCTAGCATGGCAGAGTCCAGAATGTCTGAACTGTAGGGAAAGATCTAGGGAGAAATTGGGATGTGAAATGGACTCAAGCGCCTTCTGAGAGGCTGTGGAATAACATCTGGATTTGGCTCAAGGTTCCCAGGGGAGGGGGAAGGGAAATGGCTGTAGTGGAGCTAGGAAAGGTAGGAGATTTTCAGGGAGCTGCTGGGAGTGGAGGGAGAAGGAGGGAAGGGAAGAGGGTGTGATGAACCTGCTGATTCTCTGAGCAGGCCCATTGGCAGTTGGGGAAAGTCCCCCCCAATTTGTAAAACAAGACACAACTCCCCTGTTCAGTGTTGGGAACATTTTCTAGACTCCCAGTGCTGGAGCCTGACCCTACTGGCCAGAAGCTGCTGTGAAATAGGAAGAGAAGCTGTCAGGATTCCTGACCAAATTGCTGGCTCACAGCTGTGCTTCCTGTAGCAGCTTGTGGCTGCCAGGAGTGTGGTGAATGAAAAGACCCTGTCCTGCTCCATCTGCTGGGGAAGAGAGACAAGGAACTCTCATCTTCTCCCCCCGAAGCCTCCTGGCTGCTTTGAGCAGGGGGTGGGGAGCGGATTCTGTTTTTCTGGGCCTCCTCCCCTGTGAATAGCAAGATTGTGGCTTTGGCAACAGGTGCTGAGTGGGGGACTCTTATTGTTTCAGATGCCAGAGACCTTCAAGGAGGTGGCTGTGTATTTCACCCACAGGCAGGGGGCTCTCTACAGGGATGTCAGGCAGGAGAACTATGAGACGATAACCTTGCTGGATAAGCAATTCCCATCCCCTCGGTTATTAGAAGCCGTGGGGTCTGCGTGTCTTAATCTGGTCAGGTTGTTCCCTGGTCAGTTAGATTAGAGGAGAATGGGTTCCATAATGCACAGCTGCCGTGTGAAAGAAACCTGCATCCCTGTACCCTCTCCAGTGGGACATGGGTGTCAAAACTTAATGAACATGCTAGTTCATTCCCATCCCTCCAGCTTTTCAAGGGGGAGAAGATGTATTGTTTCCCATTCACACAAAAAATCCCTCTTCACTTACCTTCATGGGAATAGCTCCAGCAATGGGGAGGGCTCTGCAGATTTAGAAAGAGGCAGGGGTTTAACTCCAGAGCTGTGTGTGCATCAGCAAGCCCCCCAGAGTGCACAAAACCTGGGAGCTCCTAGTGAGGGTGTAAATATTCTCCCCACTTCCCCAAATATCTGCCTGTCCCAAGGGGGCTCAATGACCATGTTCCCATCCTCTTGGATTCCACGATCCCCCAGAAAAACCAAGAGGACAGGTTCAACTCACAGAATGTCTTTTGCGACAGACACTCTCCCACTACTTCAAGCACCCTGATGTGGTCTGATTTCACCACCTGTGCAGGATTTCCCATTCCCAAACCTGACCTGATGGCCCAGCTGAAGCGAGGGGAAGAACCAAGGGTGAACCATCTCCAGGCCTGTGAGGAAAGCATGATCCCAAGAGGTACCCGCACAGGTGACAACTGACATCTGGTGAATGAAGGAAAAAGTTGAGAATCCCAAAAATGTGGTGTTAGTAAGCACCCTCAGTTCTTCCTCATCTCACCCAGGGCAGGGCTGTATTCAGCAGATATCACTCACGCCTTTTCACCCAGCCTGTTAGCTGCAGGAGTTTCCTTCCCATCTTTCCTTCTCTGTGAGTCTTTGAGTGGGATGTGGAGGCAGAATCCAATTGCTCAGTCTGTGCAAATGTAGTGTGTTGGGTTTTCCCTTGGTGCTATTCCTCTTTCTCCCCAGACCAATGATTCCTGTCTGGATTGTCGCTCTCTCCCAGCAGATGATGAGACACTGAGTTAGAACAAGGAGGAGAATTATCATGAGGAAGTTTCTAGTGAAGTAGAATCACTGGGGACCTTTGTGAGAAGAGATGCAGGGAAATTTTCCCAGTGCTTGGAACAGGGAGAAGCCTGGGGAAATTGGCACAAGTCAGAGAGGCTGCTGGGGAACCACCCAAGGAAGAAAGTGTATGGATCTATTCTATATGGGGGAGGAGACAAGGGTCCCAATGAAACCACAATCCAGCAGATAAATCCCACCAAAGAGAAACCCTATCAATGCCTCGAATGTGAGAAAGGCTTCATTCTGAGATCATACCTTGTTACACATCAGACAGTTCATAGTGGAGAGAAACCCCTTCAATGCTTGGAGCATGGGGAAAGCTTCAATAACTGCTCAGACCTTAATAACCATGGGAGAAACCACACAGGAGAGAAACCCTATCAATGCCTTGAGTGCAGGAAATGTTTCAAAGGAAGTCAACCCTTATTGCACATCAGAGACTCTGCACT
The DNA here is from genome assembly GCF_011386835.1 of Chrysemys picta bellii. Lineage (NCBI taxonomy): Eukaryota > Metazoa > Chordata > Testudines > Emydidae > Chrysemys > Chrysemys picta. The sequence goes on along the minus strand of NC_088802.1, from coordinate 10,948,831 downwards.
GGAGAGAGACCCCATAAGTTCTTGGACTGTGGGAAAACTTACACAGCAAGATCAGGCCTTGTTACACATCAGGCAAGCCACACAGGAGAGAGACTTTATAAATGCTTGTCCTGTGGGAAAAGCTTCAGTAATAGCAGAAACCTTAATAACCATCAAAGAATCCACACAGAAGAGAAACCCTAAAAATTCCTGCACTGCTGGAATGGTTTCCATTGGAAGTTAGCCCTTAATAACAAAAGGAGGAGTCTGGCAGCACCTTAAAGACTAACAGATTTATTTGGGCATAACCTTTCATGGGTAAAAAAACCACTTCTTCAGATACGTGGAGTGAAAATTACAGATACAGGCATAAATATACTGGCACATGTAGAGAAGGGAGTGAGTTACCTTACAAGTGGAGAACCAGTGTTGACAAGGCCAATTCAATTAGGGTGGATGTGGTCCACTCCCCAATAATTGATGAAGAGGGGTCAATACCAAGAGAGGGAAAATTGCTTTTGTAGTGAGCCAGCCACTTCCCGTCCCTATTCAGGTCCAAATTGACAGTGTTAGTTTGCAAATGAATTGTAGCTCTGAGGTTTCTCTCTGAAGTCTGTTTCTGAAGTTTTTGTTGTTGAAGGATGGCTACTTTTAAATCTGTTATTGAATGTCCAGGGAGATTGAAGTGTTCTCCTACTGGCTTTTGTATGTTACCATTACTGATATCTGATTTGTGTCCATTTATTCTTTTATGTAAAGACTGTCCGGTTTGGCCAATGTACATGGCAGAGGGGCATTGCTGGCACATGATGGCATATATCACATTAGTAGATGTGCACATGAATGTGCCCCTGATGGTGTAGCTGATGTGGTTGAGTCTTATGATGGTGTCGCTAGAGTAGATATGGGGACAGAGTTGGCAACGGGGTTTGTTTCAGGGATTGGTTCCTGGCTTAGTGTGTTTCTGTGGTGTGGTGTGTAGTTGCTGGTGAGTATTTGCTTCAGGTTCGGGGGCTGTCTGTAAGTGAGGACTGCCCTGCCTCTCAAGGTCTGTGAGAATGAGGGATCATTTTCCAGGATAGGTTGTAGATTGTTGATGATGTGCTGGAGAGTTTTTATCTGGGGGCTGTATGTGATGGCGAGTGGTGTTCTGTTATATTACTTGTTGGGCCTGTCCTGTAGTAGGTGACTTCTGGGTACCCGTCTTGCTCTGTCAATCTGTTTCCTCACTTCCCCAAGTGGGTACTGTAGTTTTAAGAATGCTTGATAAAGATCTTGTACCATGTTGGACATCAGAGACTCCTCCACACAGCAGGGAAATTCTCTCAGGGCCCTGACTAGGCCATAGTAACAACCCCATTTCCTCATTCCCACACATATCAGGGGCTTTTGCCTCCCAAGGATCCAGCTGCCCATTGCTGGGGTGAGGATTCAGCAGCAGCCGAGAATCAGCTGGTCAGTGACTCTGTGGCTCTGCCTGGTCTAAGCAAACCTCAGGCAGAGAAGGAGAAGCCCCCATCAGCCCCTGCTCCCTGCTGCAGCCCTGGCTGCAGAGCTGATGGGCCACAGGGGGGAAAGGAGGGAGAGAAACTCCTCCAGACACTTCCTCTCCCTGGCTGAAGTTCCGCCTTCTCCATCCCCTCCCAGCTGGGATCCCCCTGTCATGGAGATGAGGAGAAGGACACTTGGGCCAGGCCCCACCTTTACTCTAGACCCCTGTCCCCACCCCCCACCTTCCACCAGCCCATGGGGTGAGTTCCCCCACTTACCTGGAGCTGTTCTCTGTAGGGGGAGTGTCCCTGGGGGCTGGTAACTCCTCCCCTCCCCAAATCCCCCAGAGTGCTGGGCTCTGGGGGAATCAAATATCAAGGGACCAGGGCTTTGGGTTCTGTGGAGGACATTGGGGATTGAATGATTGGGGCTGGTGGACCTGGGAAGCAGGGGGAGCTCGGTGCTGGGGTATCAAGTGGAGATACATGGGATAAGTGCAGAAGGAGAGCACAGGGGTAGAGAGGTGCTGTCTCTCCTCACTCACCCCTCTGCCCCTTCCCCCTGCCTCCTCTGCATTCAGACAGCACCACTGAGAGGGATTGATTCCCACAGGACCTTTTGTCAGAGGCCTGGAGATCCCACCTCTGCCTCCGCAGCATCAGCCTCTGAAGTTCTATCTATGCTACAAGGTGTGGTCAGGATTAGCCAGCAGATCTCTGTGACCCTCCTCCAGATTTCCTAGTGTAAACTCACTCTGAGCATCTTATGTGTAAGGCTAAGAGTTTGTCATGGATATTTTAGTAAAACTCATGGTGACAGGTCACAAGCAATAAAGCTAAATTCACAGAATCCCATGACCTGTCCATCAGTTTTACTAAAAATATCCGTGACAAAATGGGGAGGGAGAAAGCTCCAGCACCCATTGCTGCTTGGGTCTGGTGTCCCTTGACTGCTGGACAGCTGCAGGGGGCCCATGCTGGCTAGGATTTGGAGCTCCAGGAGCCCCCTTCCACCTGTGACTACTCAGATCTGTGGGCACCACCCACAGCATCTGGAGCTGCGGGGTACCCAGACGGCCTGCAGCAGCTCAAAGCTCCACTGAACAGCTCTTGGTTGTCACGGGCAGCAGGGGGATCCTGCAGCTCTGAGCTGCCACGGGCTGAAGTCACTGAGTAGGTCTCTGGAAGTCACAGATTCAGTGTCTTCCGTGACCTCTGTAACAAAATCGTAGCCTTACTAATGTGTTCTAACTCTCTCCCATTAGCAGAGTGATCATTAGTCCCTGAGTTTCCCCTTTGGGGCCAGATTGTCTCATTCCCAAATAGTCTCACATTACTCCAGGCCATGCTGAAAAGCATTTAGTTTTTGTTCATTTTCTCCCTTATGGAGCAGAATTAACTAGATGCTAAAAGAATGTGCAGCAGGGACAGTAAAATGTGGTGTTTTACCTTCTGTGGTATTTCAGGGCGATGAGGTGAGTCCGAGGGATTCCCTCCTTCCCCCATCACCATCACGCTCCACTCTCCACACAGCAGCCTCTGTCTCAGCAATGCAGAGTTTTATCCTGACCCAATTCTACCCCTCCATGTCCCAATGTCACTTACCACCATGTCCCTGGCTCTCCATGCTTAGGAATCACAATTTTGATGTCTATGATCATAAGTCAGACCCCTGAGGGCTTGGGAAGAAAGTGCCCCAGACCTGGGAGTAGGCAAGGAAATCCAAAAAAAACCTCAAAGCAGTTTTACCTTTCCGATCTTATAGGCTAGCTTCCATCCATTGGTAAAATTGCTTCCCAGCTTTTCTAGGCTTAGTCCAGATCATTTATAGATGGGGAGATTTTTCTTTCTTTCTCTTTCTTTTATTATAATGATGCAACTAATACAACCGAATAATGAAGCTAGAAGTGAAGCTGGTTTAGCCACTTCAGAAGAAAATGGGTCCGTTTATTTTCCTGTTTTGAGTCTTAAAGGATTCTTTGAGATTTCACTCTATGAATGTGAAAGTGTTTTATAGCCCACCCTGGACTGTGGGTTTTTCTCTCTCCGTGAAGGCCATTAGGTCACGTACTTTGATATTAGTTTAGTTTGACAGGATATAGCTCAGATTTATTGAGGACTTCAGGAAACACATGATCGTTTGTTGGAATCGTCCTTTTTTAGATTTTATTTTAATTTTTAACTAACACTTTGTCTTGAGATATTTTTGTGTGGTTTGAACAATGACAGTGTCAGTATCTCTTAGCACAAACACGGATGGTGTGAGCTAGATTCAGAGTGGAAGAGGCAGAGACTGAAATGGAGAATAAAGTTACTGCCTGATCCCTGCAGTGATGTGAGATACTGCTGGGAGGGGAAGAAGGCAGGAACAGCGGAGCTGGGAAACTGTTTGGTTTGCTCCTGAGAGCCAAATGGCTGAGGCTGTGAACTGTGAACTCGATCCATCACAGCCACAAAGCGACTACACTTGGCTTGTCAGTTTCATGTGAAGCTGCCCGGACACTTGCTGTAATGGGAAAACCCTGCTCGTCAGGCTCAAAAAAGAGGCTCTGTCTGGGAAAACCCAGACATATGATAACCCTATTTCTTACTGAAATATGTCGTAGTTCTAGGGAATGCCCACAGAGTAACTTCTCAGAGATGACCAAGGATTGACCATTTGGTGTTAGAAATCTATTATCTGATCGTCCATCAATAGGAAGAAGGGGGGTAAACAAATAAATTTACAATTCATCTGTAGGCTGCTTTGGAGCTCACCTATGCCATGGAATTGCCTGACTCCAGCAAAAACTTTTCAAGTAAAAAGGATTGGAGTATGAGAAGAAGGAAAAAGGCCTCTGGCCATCTCCCAACCCCTATTTCAAGATACCTTAAAAATGCATGATTGAACTTGGGGGAAGTGGTCCTGGCTGGAGGGCTTTCCAGTGAGTTCAGGCTGCTGAAAGCTTTTGGGTGAGAGAAATCCTTTTGCTTATGACGGAACGTCTATGCGGTAAACCTAAATCGACCTATATTAGGTTGATTTACAGCCACCACAGTAACGACAATGTCCACACTACCCTCCTTGGGTCGGTGGTGTACATCCTCATGAGGAGCCCTTCCACTGACCTAAGAGGGGCCATGTGAGGAGCTGAGAGCCTGGTCTCTTAAAGCCAGCGGCAGGTCCCTCCCAGGAGCTTGGCTGCCCCACAGGCTCTGGGTGAGCTGCCCCGCTCTACACTCCATTCCCTGGAAAGAGCGGGGGAAGCCACTTGGAGTGTCTCCCCTTCCCATTCCCTGCTGGTAATGCCACCTGGGGCTTCTTCCCTACACATACACAGTTCCCCTCCCACACTTTGTTAAACATCATGCAATCCACACCAGAGAGAGACCCGACAGGTGCTTGGACTGTGGGAAAGATTCAGACAGACAACAGCCCTTGTTTCACATCAGAGAACCCACACAGGAGAAAGACCCCAGAAGTGCTTGGGGCACTTGTGGCAAAAGTTTCAGACAGAGATCACACCTCATTAAACATGGGATCTAAACTTCTGTCACACCTGTCAAGAAAGGGTTAAGCAGCTTGCTTGTAATTGACTCAGATTCAACCTTTAGAGAGATATTTTAAAAGTGTGTCCACCTTAGATAAGCTAGAGTTTGAAATGTAAACGTGTATTGTTAAAGACTTGGAAGAAGAGGGGTAACTGTAGTGGTCTATGTTTAGCTGTATCCTGTTAGAAGTTTACAATTTATCCAAAGGGTTCCTGTATTCTGTTAATTCAGAGATCAATCATTCAGAGATTATACCTGTTGCCCATGCCACCTGCCTAATTCTAGATCAGTCTCAGTGAATTTGCCGGGGGTAGGGGCTGAGGGATGGAGGGAATGTTAATAGCTGAAATTACTGAAATGTGTTTTGGAAGGTTAATGTTAATGGGATCTGTTTCGCTCTCCTGCTCAGACATTTTCTCTGGGGATCCCGGACACAGAAAGGAGCAGGTGTTACCATCTTGGCTACCAATCCTAATGGTGACTATCTACGTGAGCAATTCTCAAACTATGGGGCAGCACCCAGGGGAAAGTGGGGAAGTTGGCACCTATGCTCCCTGTTCCCTGTAAAGAGTGAGGGAAGCCACATGGGGCTTCTCCCCTCCCCCACCATTCCCTTCCCAGTTTGACACCAGACCATTGATAACTACTCTGTCTCTGAGTATAGTCTTTCAACCAGTTGTGCACCCACTTTATAGTAATTTCATCTAGACCAATGAATTTGTCCCTGCTGGTCAGAGCTGAGTCTAACCTGGTTGCCCCCTGCTTACTTCCCCACCTTTGGAAAACCAAAGTTGTCCCTGATGCATTCCCAGCACTTATTGCACATTGGGTGCTATTAGGGTGGCCAGGTGCCCGGTTTTTGACCAGAAAGTCCAGTCGAAAAGGGGACCTGACAGTGTCTGATCAGATCTATTGACCGGACACCCGAAGTCTGGTTACTGTGGGTGGGGAGGCACTGGGTCATCACTCACACCAGACCCTACTCATCTGGGGCTGCCTGATACCTGCAGCTCCCAGCCCTGACTCCACAGGCAAGTCCCTCCTGACCTGGGAAGGGAGGGGTAGGAGGAATGGATGTGAAGAGAACCTTGGGGGAAGAGGCAGGGCAGGTGTGGGGCCTCGGGGGGAAGAGTTGGGGCAGGGGAGGTTCCGGTACTCCTGCTGTAGTGTCTGGTTTTAAATATTACCTGGTTGGCAACCCAAGTTGCTCGCTGAGAGGCTGGGAAAAATATTAACCAATATACAAATATCACTTTTCACAGCAGCAGACTTACTGGCTAGCAATAAATAAATTACAATGATTTTGATGTGTCTCTGGGTAAGGGGACTGTTGGCCCCTCACTGAAACTTAGTGTGTGTGTGTGAGGGGGGTTGATTGGCCCTCTCCCAGTACCAGCCCGGGGGAAGGGCCAATGAGAAATGAAGAACCTGAGACTAGTCCCTAGGGCCAATGGGCAAAGGTCAATGCTCTAGGTCAGCCTTGTTGACAGGCAGGCCAATGAGCTTTGGTCTACACTACACGTTTAGGTCAAATTTAGTAGCATTAGGTCAATTTAGCCCTGCACCAGTCCACACGATGAAGCCATTTTTTTCGACTTAAAGGGCTCTTAAAATTGATTTCTGTACTCCTCCCTGATGTCGCCGGGATGAATTTGGGGTAGTGTGGAAGCAATTCGACAGAATTGGCCTCTGGGAGCTATCTCAGAATGCTCCATTGTAACCACTCTGGACAGCACTTTCAACTCAGATGCACTAGCCAGGTACACAGGAAAAGTCCCAGGAACTTTTGAATTTCGTTCCTGTTTGGCCAGTGTGACGAGCTCATCAGCACAGGTGACCATGGAGTCCCAGAATCTCAAAAGCGCTCCAGCATGGATCGAACGGGAGATACTGGATCTGATCGCTGTATGGGGAGATGAATCCATGCTGGCAGAACTCCATTCCAAAAGATGAAATGCCAATACATATGCCAAAGTCTCCAAAGGCATGATGGACAGAGGCTACAACAGGAACACACAGCAGTGCCACGTGAAACTTAAGGAACTCAGGCAAGCATACCAGAAAACCAAAGAGGCAAACGGACACTCCAGGTCAGAGCCCCAGACATGCCACTTCTTTGATGAGCTGCATGCAATTCGAGGGGGGGCCCCTACCACTACCCCACCCCTGTCCATGGACATCTGTAAGGGGGGAGTCTCACGCAACAGGGATGAGGATTTGGGGACAAGGAAGATGAGGAGGAGGACGAGTTGAGGATAGCGCAGAGCAGGCAAGCAGAGAGACCATTCTCCCCGACAACCAGGAACTTTTTATCACCCTGGACCCAATCCCCTCCCAACCCTCCGAAGGTGGGCTTCTGGACCATGAAGCCAGAGAAGGCACCTCTGGTGTGTGTACCTTTGTAAATATAATACATGGTTCAAAAGCAAGAGTGTTTAACGATTAATTTGCCCTGAAGACTTGGGATGCATTCGCGGCCACTACAGCTACTGGAAAAATCTGTTAACGTGTCTGGGGATGGAGCGGAAATCCTCCAGGGACATCACCATAAAACTCTCCTGGAGGTACTCCAAAAGCCTTTGCAGAAGGTTTCTGGGGAGAGCAGCCTTATTCTGTCCTCCATGGTAGGACATTTTACCACGCCAGGCCAGTAGCAAGTAGTCTGGTATCATTGAATAACGAAGCCTGGCAGCATATAGTCCCGGTCTTTGCTGGCATTCAAGCAACATCTGTTCTTTATCTCTCTGTGTTATCCTCAGGAGAGTGATATCATTCATGGTCACCTGATTGAAATAGGGGAATTTTATTAAGGGGACATTCAGCGGTGGCTGTTCCTAGTAGGCTGTTTGCCTGTGGCTGAAAAGAAATCCTCCCCTCAGATAGCCATACAGAGGGGGAGGGGGCCGTTCACGCAGAGCTGTTCGCGTTTGGCTAGCAGGGATCTTCCCTGATACCAGCCACACAGTGGGGGGAGGGGTGAAGCGATCATCCCAGAGAATTGGATGGGGTAGGGTTAGCTGGGTTTCTGCTGCACGTTAACCCCAAAACCGCAGCACCTCCTTCTAAATAGCTAACTCAATGGGTTTTGCTTGGTATGGGAAAGGAGGGCGCTGCTGTTTGAAACCATTCCCACATGTTATGAAGGTTGAAGAAGCCGAAAGACTATGGATTATCATGGCTGCCTGCAAGCTGAATTCTGTTGCCCGGTCCTGCATGTGTGATCTCGCACACCAAACCAGCAGGCACTCAATATAAGAGGCAAAATGCGACCTTGTACCGAAAGCACATGTGCTATGTAATGTGAATAGTTTGGTTCACCATGAAAGAGTCTACCTATTGTTCTCTAAAATGTGTCTTTTTAAATACTATTCTCCCTTTTTCCCTCCCACAGCTGCAAATGCTTCAACGCTCCCCGTATCATCTCCATCCCAGAGGCTAGCACAGATAAGAAGGTGAAAAAAATGAATGTGCGATGAAATGTTCTCTGAGCCCATGCAGTCCTCCTGCACTGAAAGACCTCAGCAGAATGCATGGAGGCTAAAACAAGATTAGAGTCCAGGAAGGTGGTAAATGAACTTGAGGACAGGAGGGATGATCAAGATGAGAGGTGGGGCAGTGCGATAAGATGAGGCAGGATGCAATGCTACACCTACTGGGGGGTCAAAGTGACATGCTCCGGTGTCTGGTGGAGCTGTAGGAAAGGCAGCAGGAGCACAGACTGCCACTGCGTAACCGCCCGCCCTCCTCTCCAAGTTCCATAGCCTCTTCACCCAGAAGCCCAAGAATGCGGGGGAGGCTCCGGGCACCTAACCACTCCACCCCAGAAGACTGCCCAAGCAACAGAAATCTATCATTCAATAAGTTTTGAAGTGCAGTGTGGCCTTGTCCTTCCCTCCTTTCCTCATCCACCACCCCACCTGGTGCGTCCCTCCTCCCCCATCCCTCCTGGGCTACCTTGGCAGTTATCCCTCTATTTGTGTGATGAATTAATAAAGAATGCATGAATTTTGAACCACAATGACTTTATTGCCTCTGCAAGCGGTGATCAAAGGGAGGAGGGTGGTTGGCTTACAAGGAAGTAAAGTGAACCAAGGGGGTGGGTTTTCATCATGAAGAAACAAACAGAACTGTCACACCGTAGCTTGGCCAGTCATTAAATTGTTTTTCAAGGCTTCTCTGATGCGCAGCGCGTCCTGCTGTGCTCTTCTAAACACCTTGGTGTCTGGCTGCGCGTAATCAGTGCCAGCCGATTTCCCTCAACCTCCCACCCCACCATTAACGTCTCCCCCTTCCTCCCACAGAAAATGTGGAGCACACAGCAAGCAGCAATCAAAATGGGAATATTGGTTTTTGTGAGGTCTAGCCAAGTCAGTAAACTGCACCAGCGCACTTTTATACATCCAAATGCACATTTTACCACCATTCTGAACTTGCTCAGCCTACAGTTGAACTGCTCCTTACTACTGTCCAGGCTGCCTGTGTATGGCTTCATGAGCCATGGCATTAAGGGGTAGGCTGGGTCCCCAAGGATAACTGTAGGCATTTCAACATCCCCAACAGTTATTTTCTGGTCTGGGAAGTAAGTCCCTTCCTGCAGCTGTTCAAACAGACCAGAGTTCCTGAAGATGCGAGCGTCATGCACCTTTCCCGGCCATCCACGTTGATGTCGGTGAAATGTCCCTTGTGATCCACCAGTGCTTGCAGCATCATTGAAAAGTACCCTTGCGGTTTATTTATTGGCTGCCAAGGTGGTCCGGTCCCAAGATAGGGATTTGCATTCCATCTATCGCCCCACCAAAGTCAGGGAATCCCATTGCAGCAAAGCCATCCACTATGACCTGCACATTTCCCAGAGTCACTACCCTTGGTAGCAGCAGCTCAGTGATTGCATTGGCTACTTGGATCACAGCAGCCCCCACAGTAGATTTGCCAACTCCAAATTGATTCCTGACTGACCGGTAGCTGTCTGGCGTTGCAATCTTCCACAGGGTTATTGCCACTCGCTTCTGAACTGTAAGGGCTGCTCTCATCTTGGTATTCTTGCGCCTCAGGGCAGGGGAAAGCAAGTCAAAAGTTCCATGAAATTGCCCTTACACATGCAAAAGTTTTGCAGCCACTGGGAATCATCCCAGACCTGTAACACTATGCAGTCCCACCAGTCTGTGCTTGTTTCCCGGGCCCAGAATTGGCTATCCATGGAATGAGCCAGCCCCATTGCCACCAGGATGTCCAACTGTTGGGGCCCACACTTTGAGAGAAGTTTGTGTCCATGTCCTCATCACTCTCGTCACCACACTGTCGTCACCTCCTCGCCTGCTTTTGCAGGTTTTGGTTCTGCACATACTGCACGATAATGTGTGAGGTGTTTACAATGCTCAAAACTGCCGTGGTGATCTGAGTGGGCTCCATGCTTGTGGTGCTATGGCATCTGCGTGGGCAATCCAGGGAAAAGGGCGGAAAATGATTCTTTGCCGTTGCTTTCACGGAGGGAGGGGCGACTGACGACATGTACACAAAACCACCCGTGACAAATTTTTTGCCCCATCAGGCACTGGGAGCTCAACCCAGAATTTCAATGGGCAGCAGAGACTGTGGGAACTGTGGGATAGCTACCCACAGTGCTCCGCCCCAAAAGTTGACGCTAGCCACGGTACTGTGGCCGCCAATTTACTGTGCTTAGTTGGGATGCATGCATTCGACTTTATACAATCTGTTCCGAAAAATTGACTTCTAAAATATCAACCTAATTTCGTAGTGTAGAGATACCCTGAGGGAGTCAGGAGTCCGTCCTCTGTGTGTGCCAGAAAACGGGAGAGGCAGGGCGGGGGCTTGGGGGAATGGATGGGGGCAGAGGGAGGTCGAGCATCCACCAGCCAGAGAGGAAGTTGGCACCTATGGCAGCAGTGCTGAGCCAGAGGGAGGCTGGAGCAGTCTGGAGCTGGGTACAGTGAGCAGCTGGTGAGAGCGAGGGGGACCCTGGGCAGAGGGCCCCAGAAAATCTAATAACCTCAGCCCACAGGAGGGTTAATCTGGCCCTGCTCACAGAGTGGGGTGATGTGTTTTCCTTTCACCTTTCCCATTTTTTCCTTAATTTTTTTATTACTTGCTGTTTAATAAATTGTATTTGTTCTGAACACTATGCAATGGAACTGGAGTGATTCATTACATTAGAAATAGTGTTTCCTAATATTCAACCTAAACCTCCCCCACTGCAACTTGAGACCATTGCTCCTTGTTCTGTCAAAAATAGATTATACTCCCCGTCGGGGAATCGAACCCCGGTCTCCCGCGTGACAGGCGGGGATACTCACCACTATACTAACAAGGAAGTGGTTGATGGGTGCTCTGGGTTACATACTCATGATGGGCCCTTCTGACCTTAAAGCCTGTGAGTGGAGCAGGAGCCGGACACAGAGATGCTGCAGCGCGGTGGGTTGATCGCTAGGACCCAGGAGCAGCTGGGAGGCGGCTCTGGGGGAAGCGATCGCTGGGCTCAGGCCCGGCAGCAGGAAGTGACTCGCAGCCGCTGCGGGGACTCTGGCTCCAGGCTCCTGGCGAGATCCCCGAGCCCCGGCGGCTGGTGCTGGGAGCCCGGAGCCCTGGCTGCAGCCGGGAGAGGGGAATCTCCAGCAGGGCCCTTCCCGCTGCTCCCCAGGAGCCTCTCCCAGGGCAGAGCCCCCAGCCCGGCCAGGCCCCTTCCCGGCCCGGCCCCTGCCCCGGGGGGGCCCCGCTCGGAGGGAAGGTGAGAGAGACCCGCCCCCCCCGTCACCCCCGGGCTGCAGGGGGAGGTTTGGCCCCAGGCTGCTCCCAGCGGAGCTGGCTGCGATTCCCTGCCCGGGGCCCGGGAAAGCTGCCGCCAGCTCCCGGTGTGTGCGGGGCGGGGGAGCCGGGGTACAGGCCCGGCAGGAAGGCCGGAGGGGGAAACCCAGGAATACGGAGGGACAGAGGGAATAAAAATTGTCCCCAGATGGGTTGATCCAGCTGCAGTGTTTGAAAAAATAGTGCATTGGGGCTTTTCCTCCCCCCTTCCCCAGGATCTCAGCTCCCATTTCCCAGGGCCGTGTCCTTAAAGGCCTAGTGCATCGCAGAGCCCGGACAGGGCAATTCTCCCCCTGTATAAGATGTTACTGAGCTGCTAAAGGAGACTTGATCCAGTGAAATATTTACAGACACCCCCACAAAGATCTCACTGTCACACCTGCTTCGAGTGTTTAAAGAATCCGGGTCTCAGTTCCTGTGTCTGCGTAAAGCCGCCCAGCGCTTCATCCGTGTGTCCCAGCCACTGTCCCTGTTCCCCTGAGTTTCACTCCTCTTGGACTCCAGTCTGGGCAGTTTCACTCCTGCACATTAGTTCCTTATAAAAACATTATTTTCATTACTCTGAGCTCTTCAGCCTAAACTTCATTAGCTTTGTGTGGAGGGACGTCATTGGGCCATAGAATTCATATTTTTAATGGCAAATCATCATGGGAAATATGAATAGTTGCGAGTAGTTTCAGCAATCACATCTCAGGGTGACACTGTAACAGTTCCTGTTTCTATTATAATGTAATTTAAGGGCAGAGCTGACTGATTTCATGGGCTGGTCTCAAAACTCATCACATGAGTGAAGTGAATTTAGTATGTTTTGTTACACCTGCCAAACGGTGTCCTCACACCTTTGTGACCATGGCAGTCACAGACTCACCGATATGACCATCCCCATGTACGACAGGGGTAGCAGACAATGCTGTCTGTCCGAGTTACATTTCCCCAGCAGTGCCTAGTTACAAGGCAAATATCCACACGCGACCCCCCTCCCTTCTCTCTCTCTCTCTCTCTCTGCTCCCAGCTTACATTGGATTTTTTTAAAAGAGACAAATTCATGATTTTGGGGGCTCTGATCCTTGAGTGTTCAGGGCTGCCCTAGGTCTTGGTCGGATTTTCGTGCAGGATTCAGATCTCAGCCACACCGGTGTCAGACCGGAGTCACTGCGGGCTCTGGCAGGGGGGACGTGCGGATGGGCCAATGGGATCAGCCTCTGCCTGCCTGTCCCTGGGGGCTGCTGGGGGAGTCCAGGGCAGCTCATTCTTCAGGTGTTGCCACCAGAGGGCTCCAGCTATTGCTAAGGGAGAGGGGCTTACACTGCAAATTGGGGCAATCCCCCAAAGTTGCCCCTTTGATTCTGCTCTTTTCCTAGTGTTTTGCTCAGAGATGCTGTTACTGGGAGGGTCTAAAGAGCCTGGGAGGACTCAGGGTGTGACATGGACTCCAGCCCTGTCTGTAACATGCCCCATAGTCCCTCTCGCTCCAACAGGCTGAGGAATCACGTCCACATTTCACTCCAGATCGTCCCGTCTTCCAGCAGACACGTAAGGGAAATGGCTGTGATGGAGCCAGCTCAGGTAGGGGATTTTCAGGGAGCTTCTGGGCATGGGGAGGGAGAGGCAGGGAGGAGACAGAGTGTGATAAACCTGCCGATTTTCTGAGTAGGATCACTGGCAGCAGTGGGGGAGAGGGACATTTGCCCATTTTGAAAACAGGACACAACCCCCTGCACAGGACTGGAGCCTGAACCCACTGGCCAGAGGCTGCTGGGAAATATGAAGGGAAGCTGTTGAGATACCTGTCCCTGTCCCTGGCTCAGAGCTCTGCTTCCTGGATCAGCCTGTGGCTGGCAGGTGTGTGGGAAATGAGAAGACCCTGCCCTGCTCCGTGTGCTGGGGCGGGACAAGGAGCTCTCACCTTCTCCCACCCCCTGAAGCCTCCTGGCTGCTCTGAACAGTAGGGGTCTGATTTTGTTACTCTGGCCCTCCCAGAGCTTTGAGGTTTTTTTCCTTTCCCTGTGACTAGTGGGATTGTGGCTGGAGCAGCAGGTGCTGAGTGGGGGACTCTTGTTTCAGATGCCGGTGACCTTCGAGGAGGTGGCTGTGTATTTCACCCAGGGGCAGGGGGCTCTGCTGGACCCCGCTCAGAGAGCTCTCTACAGGGATGTCATGCAGGAGAACTACGAGACAGTGACCTCACTGGGTAAGGGATTCCTGTCCCCTTGGTTATTAGAAGCCGTGGAGTCTTCATGTCTGACACTGGTCAGGTTCTTCCCTCGTCAGTTAGATCAGAGGAAAATGTTTTGCGTAATGCACAGCTGCCCTGTGAGAGAGACTTGCATCTCCGTGCCCTCTCCAGTGAGACATGGTGTCAAAACGTAATGGACATGTTAGGTCATCCCCACCCCTCCTGCTTTGAAAGAGGCAGAATTCATTCATTGTCCTTTTTGTATTGATTCCCATTCACACCAAATCCTTTTTTACCTCCCTTCTTGGGAATAGCTTCACCCATTGGGAAGGCTTAGAAATAGGCAGGGGTTTAATGCCAGAGCTGTGTGTGTGTCAGCAAAGGTCCTAGGCTGTGCAGATCCTGGGAATTCCTAGTGAGGGTGTAAAAATTCCCCTCACCTCCCCAGACGTCTGCCTCTCCCAAGAGGGTTCAGTGACCATGTTCCCGTTCTCTTGCATTCCACGTTGCCCAACAGAGCACAGGGACAGATTCCTCTCACAGAATGTTCTTTATGACAGACGCTCTCTCAATCTTCCATGCACCCTGATCTGTCTGATCTCCCCCCCCCCACAGGATTCCCCATTCCCAAACCTGAGCTGATCTCCCGCCTGGAACGAGGGGAAGCACCGTGGGTGCCGGATTTCCGGGCCTGCGAGGAAAGTGAGAGCCTGAGATGTGCCCGCACAGGTGAGGACTGACACAGAAATGGGGAATGAAGGAAAAAGTTGAGAATCCCAAAAATATGGTGTCAGTAAACGCCCTTAGTTCTTCCTCCTCTCACCCAGGGTAGCGCAGTAGTCAGCAGATATCACTCACGGCTTTCCACCCGTCCTATTGGCTACAAGAGTTTCCTTCCCATCTCTCCTTCCCTTTGAGTGTTTGGGTGGGATGTGGAGGCAGAATCCAATTGCTCAGTCTTTGTTTTGGGTTTTCCCTTGGTGTTATTCCTCTTTCTCTGCAGCACAATGACTCCTGTCTGGATCGTCTCTCTCTCCCAGCAGGTGCTGAGCAAGGGAGTGAGAACGAGAATGGGAATCATCATCAGGAAGTTGCTGGGAAAGTGCAACCACAGGGGACCTTTGTGGGAAGAGCTGAAGG
The DNA here is from genome assembly GCF_011386835.1 of Chrysemys picta bellii. Classification (NCBI taxonomy): domain Eukaryota; kingdom Metazoa; phylum Chordata; order Testudines; family Emydidae; genus Chrysemys; species Chrysemys picta. The sequence goes on along the minus strand of NC_088802.1, from coordinate 10,933,696 downwards.
GAATTTTTCCCAATGCTGGGAACAGGGAGAAACCTATGGAAATTGGCACAGGTCAGAAAAGCTGCAGGGAAACCACCCAAGAAAGAAAGTGGATGAATCTATTAAATATGGGGGAGGAGAAAAGGATCCCACAACCCAGCAGGCAAATTCCAAGGAAGACAAATGCTGTGAATGCCTCGATTTTGAGAAAGGATTTATTCTGAGATCACATCAGACAATCCATACTGGAGAGAAACCCCTTCAATGCTTGGACCTTGGACAAAGCTTCAATAATCGCTCAGACCTGAATAACCATGGGAGAAGCCACACAGGAGAGAAACCCTATCAATGCCTCCAGTGTGGGAAGTGTTTCCTTTGGAAGTCAGAAGTAATTAGACATCAGCTAAGCCACACAGGAGAGAGACCACATAAGTGCTTCAACTGTGGGAAAAGTTTCATACAGAGGTCTGACCTTCTTAAACATCAGGCAATCCACACAGGAGATAGACCCCATAAGTGTTTCAACTGTGGGAAAAGTTTCATACAGAGATCAGACCTTTTTAATCATCAGGCGATCCACACAGGAGAGAGACCCCATAAGTGCTTGGACTGTGGGAAAAGTTTCATACGGCGGTCAGACCTTATTCAACATCAAAGAATCCACACAGGAGAGAGACCTCACAAGTGCTTGGACTGTGGGAAAAGTTTCATACAGAGGTCAGATCTTATTCAACATCAGAGAATCCACACAGGAGAGAGACCTCACAAGTGCTTGGACTGTGGGAAAAGTTTCAAACGGAGGTCAGTTCTTTTTAAACATCAGGCATTACACAGAGGAGAGGAACCCCATAAGTGTTTAGTCTGTGGAAAAAGATTCGTATGGAGGTCTGACTTTGTTAAACATCAGGTATTCCACACAGGAGAGAGACCCCATAAATGTTTAGATTGTGGGAAAAGATTCATACAGAGGTCAGACCTTGTTAAACATCAGGCAATCCACACAGGAGAGAGACCCCAGAAGTGCATGGAATGTGGAAAAAGTTTCATACGGAGGTCAGACCTTCTTGTACATCAGAGAATCCACACAGGAGAGAGACCCCACAAGTGTTTATTCTGTGGAAAAGGTTTCCTATGGAGGTCACGCCTTCTTAAACATCAGAGAATCCACACAGGAGAGAGACCTCACAAGTGTTTAGACTGTGTGGAAATTGCACTTCTAAACTTCTCTGATGCAGGGACAGAAAGTGTTAAGGAAATTGCATGTAATTGACCTAGATTCAACCTTTAGAGATATGTTAGAAAAATGTGTCCTCCTTAGATAAACTAGAGCTTTGAAAGGTAAACGTGTATTGTTAAAGACATGGAAGAAGATGGTAACAGTAGTAGTCTTTGTTTGGCTGTATCTTGTTAGAGGTTAACAAGGGAAATAAATGGTTCCTGTGTAGGGCTCTATTCTGTGAATTTAGAGATCAAAAGGGAATATTACCATTAAGTAAAACTTGGTTGTAATAATGTCATTTTTTGTCTCCTGAAAGTTTATGGCAAACTGTCTATGAATTGCTTTATGGAGAATCACCTCATGTTAATCCATGTAATTAATTACCAGTGATGTTTAGGAACTAGAAGGTTACTTCAAAAGCCTATTGTTCAGCCAAGGACTGTGAGCTGTCGAGACACTGCAAAAATGATCCTTTCTTCTCTTATCTGCTTAAGCATTTTTTTGCGGGGGAGGAGAGGGAGTGTGAGTTGGAAGATGGAGATCTCCAGTCCCATCTGGACCACCCTGACATTGAAATTTGGACATTGGACTAGAACGTGATGAAATGTTTCTGTAAAGGACTCTTTGTAATTCTAAAGCATCATTTCTACAGTGAAACAGACCTAAGGACTCTATGCATCTCTGTATGTATAATGATTTTTTAACCAACACACTCTCTCTTTTCTTCTTTTAATACATCTTAGTTGAGTTAATAAGAATTGGCTGTAAAGCGTGCATTTGGGTCAGAACTGACGAATTCCTTAACTTGGTGGATAATGTATTGGATCCTTTGGAATTGGTGGAACTTTTTAATATGAGGAATAAGATTTTCAGCAATCCCCATCATGTTTAACTGGGCTGTCTGGGAGGAATCCCAAGGCCAAGTTGCTTTAAGGGAGCTGTGCTTTGGCCTCTGTGTAGCCAATAAGGTATTGTAGAAGCTGTTTTGTTGCTGGCTTGGAGAATCTAAGTATTGTAATAGCCACTAGTTTTGGGGATTGTTGTCCCGTTCTTTGCACTTTTCCCTATTTGAGCAATCTCAGTATGCCCCCCCGGGACCCAGGTCACAATTACATAAATGCCTGGCCTGTGGGGAAAGTTTAATTTGGCCATCGCAATCCACCACCAAGGGAGGTGGGGGACTCTGCCAATGGTCCCCATTTCTCATGGCCCTATGGCTCCCAAATCAAGGGTAGTGACTCTGGGAAATGTGCAGGTCATAGTGGATAGCTTTGCTGCAATGGGAGTCCCTATCTATGGTGGGGCGATAGATGGAACGCATATCCCTATCTTGGGACTGGACCAACTTGGCAACCAGTAAGTAAACCGCAAGTGGTATTTTTGAATGGTGCTGAAAGCACTGGTGGATCACAAGGGACATTTCACGGACATCAACTTGGGATGGCCGGGAAAGGTGCATGACGCTCACATCTTCAGGAACTCTGGTCTGTTTGAACAGCTGCAGGAAGGGACTTACTTCCCAGACCAGAAAATAATTGTTGGGGATGTTGAAATGCCTATATTTATCCTTGGGGACCCAGCCTACCCCTTAATGCCATGGCTCATGAAGCCATACACACGCACCCTGGACAGTAATAAGGAGCAGTTCAACTATAGGCTGAGCAAGTGCAGAATGGTGGTAGAATGTGCATTTGGATGTTTAAAAGCTCACTGGTGCTGTTTGCTGACTAGGTTAGATCTCAGCGAAACCAATATTCCCATTGTTATTGCTGTTTGCTGTGTGCTCCATAATATATGTGACAATAAGGGGGAGACATTTATGGCAGGGTAGGAGGTTGAGGCAAATTGCCTGGTGACCCATTTCTCACAGCAGGGCAATTAGAAGAGCACAGCTGGGCATGCTGCACATCAGAGAAGCTTTGAAAACCAGTTTCATGACTGGCCAGGCTATGGTGTGACAGTTCTGTTTGTTTCTCCTTGATGCAAACTCGCCCCCTTGGTTGACTCTAATTCCCTGTAAGCCAACCACCCTCCCCCATTCCATCACCACTTGCAAAGGAAATAAAGTCACTATCATTTCAAAACCATGTATTCTTTATTAATTGATTAAAAATAGGGAGATAACTCACAAGGTAGCCCGGGTGGGGTGGGGGAGGAGAGAAGCACCGGGTGGGGTGCGGGAAGAGGGGAGGAGGAATGGACAAGGCCACACTACAAATCAAAATTGATTGAATGCCAACCTTCTGTTTCTTGGGCAATCCTCTGGGGTGGAGTGGCTGGGTGCCCGGAGCGTTCTTGGGCATCTGGGTGAGGAGGATATGGAACTTGAGGAGGAGGGCAGGTGGTTATACAGGGGCTGCAGCGGCGGTCTGTGCTCTTGATGCCTTTCCCGCATCAGCTCTACCAGATACCTGAGCATGTCTGTTTGCTCCCCCATTAGCTCGAGCATCGCATCCTGCCTCCTCTCATTGTGCTCACTTAACGCTTTCCTGGACTCTGCCATTGTTTGCCTCCACGCATTCAACTGTGCTCTATCAGTGCAGGAGGACTGCATGAGCTTGGAAAACATGTCATCGTGAGTGCGTTTTTTTTCACCTTCTAATCTGTGATAACCTCTGGGACGGAGATGTTAGAGGGAGTGTAGAAACATTTGCACGTGCAGGAGGAAAAAAGGGGAGAGTAGAATTCTAAAAGATACATTTCAGAAAACAAAAGAGACTCTTTCACAGTGAATCAAGCAATTCTCAGCAGGCAGCCCATGTTCTTTAGGTACAAGGTCGCATTTTGCCTTTTATATCCAGTGCCTGCCGGTATGGTGTGAGCCATCACACATGGCTGGGCCACAGAATTCGGTTTGCAGGCAGCCATGGTAAGCCAGAGAGTACGCAGGGTTGGCTTCTTCCGCCTTCATAACCTGTGGGAATGCTTTCGAACTGCGGTGCCCTTCTTTCCCATACCAAGCAATGCCTGTTGGGTTGGCCATTTAAAAGGAGGGGCTGTGGTTTTTGGGTGGATGTGCAGCACAAATCCTCCCCCACCCAATTCTCTGGGATGATCCCTTCACCCCTCCCCCCACCACGTGGTTATTATCAGGGATGATCCCTTTCAACCAAACGCAAACAGCTCAGCATGAACAGGCTCCTCTAATTGTCCCCTTAAACAAATTCCCCTATTTCAACCTGGTGACCATGAATGATATCACTCTCCTGAGGCTAACACAGAGAGATAAAGACCGAATGTTGCTTGAATGCGACCAAAGCCCAGGACCATTCCCTGCCATGCTTTGTGCTGCAATGATCCCAGACTACTTGCTACTGGCTTGGCATGGTAGTGTCCTACCATGGATGATGGAATAAGGCAGCCCTACCCAGAAACCTTCTACAAAGGCTTTTGGAGTACCTCCAGGAGAGCTTCATGGAGATGTCCCTGGAGGATTCCTGCTCCATCCCCAGACACGTTAACAGACTTTTCCAGGAGCTGTACTGGCTGTGAATGCATCCCAAGTCTTCAGGGCAAATGAATCATTATACACACTTGCTTTTAAACCCTGTAGTTCAGTGGTCCCCAACCTTTTCCGTGTGGCTGGCGCCAGATGATTAACCACTGAGGACCGTGGCCGCTGGACAATGCCACCGAGAAGCGGCAACGTCAAGAGGTGTCACCACTGAAATGTCGCAGAAAATCGGCGGCATTTCGGCAGCAGCACTTCTTGACGTTGCAGCTTCTCGGCGGCATTTTGGCGGCTGCTTGTCTGGTGGCTAGTAGGCGGGCGCACATAGATGCCCCGGCGGGCGCCCTGGTGCCCACGGGCACCGCATTGGGGACCCCTGCTGTAGTGTATTTACAAAGGTACACTCATCAGAGGTGCCTTCTCCGGCTTCATGGTCCAGGAGCACGCCTTCGGAGGGTATGGCTCCAGGGTGATGAAAAGTTCCTGGCTGCCGGGGAGAACAGATTCTCCGCTTGCCTGCTGTGTACTCTCCTCCTCCTCCTCCTCCACAAAATCCTTCTCCCTTTTGTGTGAGACTCCCCCCTTGTAGGTGTCCACAGACAGTGGTAGGGTAGTGGTAGGGTCGTCCCTCCCTAGAATTTCATGCAGCTGATCAAAGTAGCGGCATGTATGGGGCTCTGACCTGGAGCAACCGTGTATCTCCTTTGTTCTTTGGTAGCTTGTCTGAGCTCAACTTTCGGGTGGCACTGCTGTGTGTCCCTGGTGTAGCCTGTCCACCATGCCGTGTGTGATTTTGGCATATATATCAGCATTTTGTCTTTTTGAATGGAGTTCTGCCTGCACAGATTCTTCTTCCCATACAGTGATCAGATCCAGTGTCTCCCATTCAGTCCATGCTGGAGCTCGTTTGCGATTCTGGGACTGCATGGTCACCTGTGCTGCTGAGCTCGCCGCGCTGGCAAAACAGGAAATGAAATTCAAAAGTTCACGGGGCTTTTCCTGTGTACCTGGCTAGTGAATCAGAGTTGAAAGTGGTGTCCAGAGCAGTCACAATGGAGCACTCTGGGATAGCTCCCAGAGGCTAATACCGTCGAATTGCGTCTACATTACCCCAAATTCAACCCAGCAAGGCCGATTTTAGCACTAATCCCCATGCTGGGGAGGAATACAGAAGTTGATTTTAAGAGCCCTTTAAGTTGACAAAACAAGGTTGCTCATGAGGACGGATGGAGCATTAAATCGACCCAACGCTGCTAAATTTGACCTAACCCTGTAGTGTAGACCAGGGCTAAGTATTGGAATATCCACCAGTTTTGAGGATGGTCGGCTCCATTCTTTGCAGTTTGCCCTAGTTGAGCAATCTCAGTGTGGCCCCCCGGACCCTGGTCACAACTTCATAAATGCCTGGCCTGTGGGGAAAGTTTCATTCCGCCGTCGTGGCCCCCAACCCCCTGTGGATGGGGGGGGATGCCCTGCATTTCCCCAGCCCATGGTGTTGGGGGGGGAATTCCATGCTGCTCCGCTGCCACTTCGGGTGGTGGAGAAACACCCCCGCAGCTCACAAGCTGCCACCAACGGAGGTGTTGAATCCTCCAATGGTCCCTAGTCCTCGCAGGCCCATGGCTCCCCACTCTTCCCGGGTGCTGGGGAATGCCCTGAGGTTCCCCACTGCCCATGGGCATTGTGGGATCAATCTCAGTTCCCCAGTCGCCATGCGTGCCTGGGACCACTGGAGTTCCCAATGGCCCGTGGATCCAAGGGGAATCCTGAGTAGCTCCCCTCTTCCCATGGCAGCTGGGGAGCATTTCCCGACTAGCTCCCCTCTTCCCATGGCAGCTGGGGAGCATTTCCCACCCCGGACTTGGTGGCTGGGGAGGTGTGGGGTATTTCTTCCCCACCGGTGGGGACTGCCATGTTATCTGCGACTGCAGAGCCACGGGGGATAATGCAAGGCCACAGACACTAGGCAGCCGCGAGGGACACCACGCTCTTGTCTGTGGGGCCAGGAGAATGACAGGGGGATCTCCAATGCTCACAGAGACTGGATTCCCCCACACCCATGGGCAACAGGGAGCATCAAAAGATATCCTCCCTGCACCTTGCACTGTGAAGCTGGGGACAGATTCCCAAGGGGGATTCCCAACCCCATGACCTCTGGAAAGGTTTAAGGGGGATTTCCCCCCATCTGCAGGGCCTGGGGAGCTGCAGGGAACTTCCCAAAGCCCAGGGGGAACTGGGGAGCCATTTCCTCCCTGCCCCCGGGGAAATTTCCCTATGCCCCCGGCCCCTAGGGAGCTACTCAGGATTTTCCCCACATCCGAGGGTCCTTGGGAACTCCAGTGGTCCCAGGCACGCATGGCGACAGGAGAACTGAGATGGATCCCACAATGCCCGTGGTTAGTGGGGAACCGAAGGGCATTCCCCAGTGCCCGGGAAGAGTGGGGAGCCGTGGGCCCGCAAGAACTGGAGACCATTGGCAGACTCCCCCACCTCCGTTGATGGTGGCTTGCAATCTGCGGGGGGTGTTTCATGACGGCTGAATGAAACTTTCCCCACAGGCAAGGCATTTATGAAGTTGTGACCAGGGTCACACTGAGATTGCGCAATTAGGGCAAACTGCGAAGAATGGAGCAGACAAGCCTCAAAACTGGTGGCTATTCCAATACTTAGATTCTTCAAGCCAGCAACAAAACAGCTTCTACAATACCTTACTGTTATACAGAAGCCAAAGCACAGCTCCCTTACAGCAATACAGCCTTGGGCTCCCTCCCAGGCAGCCCACTTCAACATGATGGGAATTGCTGAAAATCTTATTCACCATATTAAAAAGTTCCACCAATCCCAAAGGATCCTATACATTATCCACGAAGTTAAGGAATACTTCAGCTCTTACCCAAATACACGCTTACAACCAATTCTTATTAACTCAACTAAGATTTATTAAAAGAAGAAAATAGAGAGTGTGTGTTGGTTAAACGATCATTATACATACAGACATGCATAGAGTCATTAGGTTAGTTTCACTGTAGAGATGGTGCTTTAGAATTGCAAGGAGTCCTTTTCTTAATCATTTAATCAAGTTTTAGTCCAATGTCCAATTTCAATGTCACTGCGGTCCAGATAGGACTGCAGATCCCCATCTTCCGAATCACACTCCCCCCGTATAAAGGTTAGGCAGATCAGAAAAGAAAATCATTTTTGCAGTATCTCGACAGCACACAGTCCTTGGCTGAACAATAGGCTTTTGAAGTAACCTTCTATTTCCTAAACATCACTGGTAAGTAATTACATGGATTAGCATGAGGTGATTCTCCATAAAGCAGTTCATAGACAGTTTACCACAAACTTTCAGGAGACAATGACATTATTACAACCAAGTTTTGTCTAAATGTTAATATTCCCTTTTGATCTCTGAATTCACAGAATACAGCTCTAGAAAAGAACTGTTTACTTCCATTGTTAACCTCTAACAAGATACAGCCAAACAAAGACCACTACAGTTACCATCTTCTTCCATGTCTTTAACAATACACGTTTACCTCTCGAAGCTCTAGTTTACCTAACTAGGACACACTTTTCTAACGTGTCTCTAAAGATTGAATCTAGGTCAATTAAATACAATTTCCTTAACACCTTCTGTCTCTGTGTCAGAGATGTTTAGCTCCAGTGTCTATTCTCTCGTGTTTAATGAGGTGGGATCTCTGTGTGAAATTTCCCCAGGGTCCAAGCACTTGTGGGATCTCTCTCCTGTGTGGATTGACTGATGTCTAACAAGGTGTGACCTACACATTAAACCTTTTCCACAGTCTAAGCACTTGTAAGGTCTCTCTCCTGTGTGGATTCTCTGATGTATAACAAGGACTGACCTCCATGTGAAACTTTTCCCACAGTCTAAACACTTATGGGGTCTCTCTCCTGTGTGGATTGACTGATGTCGAACAAGGTCTGACCTACATGTGAAACTTTTCCCACAGTCCACGCACTTGTAAGGTCTCTCTCCTGTGTGGATTCGCTGATGTATAACAAGGACTGACCTCTGTGTGAAACTTTTCCCACAGTTTAAACACTTATGGGGTCTCTCTCCTGTGTGGATTGCCTGATGTCTAACAAGGTCTGACCTCCATGTGAAACTTATCCCACAGTACACGCACTTGTGGGGTCTCTCCCCTGTGTGGCTGAGCTGATGTCTAATTAGTTCTGACTTCCAAATGAAACATTTCCCACACTCGAGACATTGAGAAGGTTTCTCTCTTCTGTGGCTTCTCCCATGATTACTCAGGGCTGAGCGATTATTGAAGATTTCCCCACAGTCCAAGCACTGAAGGGGTTTCTCTCCGGTATGGATTGTCTGATGTGTAACAAGCTGTGATCTCAGAATGAATCCTTCCCCATACACGAGGTATTCATAGCGTTTGTCTTCCTTGAAATTTGTCTGCTGGGTTGTGGGATCCTGGTCTCCTCCCCCACATTTAATAGATTCATCCACCTTCTTCCTTGGGTGGTTTTCCCGCTGCCTCTCTGACCTGTCCCAATTTCCCCAGGCTTCTTCCTGTTCGAAGCATTGGGAAAAATTCCCTTCAGCTCTTCCCACAAATGTCCTTTGTGGTTCCACTTTCCCAGGGACTTCCTCATGATGATCCCCTTCTTCCTTCTCACTCCCTCGCTCAGCACCTGCTGGGAGAGACACAATCCAGACAGGAGTCATTCTGCTGTGGAGAAAGAGGAATAGCACCAAGGGAAAACCCAGCTCACTAAATTTGGGAAGAATCAGTAATGGATTCTGATTCCACATCCCACACAAACACTCAGAGGGAAGGAGAAACAGGAAGGAAACTCCTGCAGCTAACAGGACAGGTGGAAAGCCGTGAGCAATATCTGCTGACTATAGCGCTGCCCTGGGTAAGAGGAGGAAGAACCGAGGGCATTACTCACACCACATTTTTAGGATTCTCAACTTTTTCTTCATTCCCCAGATGATTTCTGTGTCAGTCCTTACCTGTGTGGTCGCCTCTCAGGCTCTCTCTTTCCTCACAGGCCTGGAGATCTGGGACCCACGGCTCTTCCCCTCGTTCCAGGCGGGAGATCAGCTCAGGTTTGGGAATGGGGAATCCTGCGCAGGGGGTGGAAGTCAAACCAGATCAGGGTGCATGGAGGATTGAGAGTGCATCTGTCACAAAGGACATTGTGTGAGCGGAACATGTCCCTGTGCTCTGCTGGGGAACATGGAACCCAGGAGGACAGGAACATGGTCGCTGAGCCCTCTTGGGAGAGGCAGCCCTCTGGGGAGGTGAGGGGAATTTTTACACTCTCATTAGGTGTTCCCAGGATCTGCGCAGCCTAGAGGCATTGCTGACTCACACACAGCTCTCGCGTGAAACCTCTGCCTATTTCTAAGCCTTCCCAATGGCTGGAGCTATTCTCAAGAAGGGAGATAAATAAGGATTTGGTGTGTATGGGAGTCAATACAGAGAGGACAACGAATGAATTCTGTCCCTTTTAAAGCCAGAGGGGTGGGGATGAGCTAACATGTCCATTAAGTTTTGACACCGTGTCTCACTGGAGAGGGCACGGAGATGGAAGTCTCTCTCACAAGGCAACTGTTCATTATGCAAAACATTCCCCTCAGATCTAACTGATCAGGGAAGAACCTGACCAGATTCATACATACAAACTCAACGGCTTCTAATAACCGAGGGGACGGGAATCCCTTACCCAGCGAGGTCACAATCTCGTAGTTCTGCTGCATGACGTCCCTGTAGAGGGCTCTCTGAGCGGGGTCCAGCAGAGCCCCCTGCCCCTGGGTGAAATACACAGCCACCTCCTCGAAGGTCACCGGCATCTGAAACACCAAAAATCCCTCACTCAGCACCTGCTGCCCCAGCCACAATCTCACTTGTCACGCGGGAGGAAGAATAAAGAAATGGAAGCTCTGGGAGGGCCAGAATGGCAGAATCCCACCCCCACCCTGCTCATAGCAGCCAGGAGGCTTCAGGGGGTGGGAGAAGGTGAAAGCTCCCTGTCCCCCCCAGCACACGGAGCAGGGCAGTGTCTTCTCATTTCCCACACACCTGACAGGAATCCCAAGAGCTTCCCTTCGTATTTCTAAGTAGCCTCTGGCTAGTGGGTTCAGGCTCCATCCCTGTGCAGGGTGGTTGCGTCCTCTTTTTGAAATGGGTGAATGTCCCTCCCTCCCCATCACCAATGGTCCTACTCTGAAAATGAATAGGTTTCTCACACCCTGTCTCCTCCCTCCCTCTCCCTCCCCCTACCAAGCAGCTCCCTGAAAATCTCGTACCTGAGCTGGCTCCATCACAGCCTGGAAGATGAGCCAATCTGGAGCGAAATGTGGACGTGATTCCTCAGCCTGTCGGGACGATGGGGGAGGTTACGGAAGGGACTTCGGTCCATGTCACACCCCGGTTCCCTCCAAGCTCTTCAGACCCTCCCAGTAACAGCATCTCTGAGCCAAATGCTAGAAAAAGAGCAGAATCAAGGGGGCCATTTTGAGGGATTGCCCCAAATTGCAGTGTAAACCCCTCTCCCTTAGCAACAGCCGAAGCCCTCTAGTGGCCACACCTGAAGAACGAGCTGCTCTGGACTCTTCCGGCAGCCCCCAGGGACAGATAGGCAGAGACTGAGCCTATTGGTCCATCTGCACTCACCCCCTGCCAGAGCCAGCAGTGACTCTGGTCTGACTCTAGTGTGGCTGAGGTCTAAAGCCTACCTGGAAATCAGACCAAGACCTAGGACACCCTGAACATTCAGGAATCAGAGCCCCAAAAATCATGAGTTTGTCTCTTTTTTAAAAAATCCAATGTAACCTGGGAGCAGTGTGTTTGTGGGAAGGGAGGGGGGTGCCTGTGGATCGTTCCCTTGTAACTAGGCACTGCCAGGGAAATATAACGTAGACAGACAGCATTGTCTGTTACCTGTCATGCATCAGAATGCAGGGGCGGCCCTAGACTAGGTCCCCGAGGCAAACCATGCAATCGGCGCCCCCCAACCCCAAACCCCAAGGGCAGGTGTAGGCTGAGGATTTCCGTAAACCGGGAAACATTTTGCCCCTTTTCCCTTTTATCATTTTTTAAGCATTTTCTTTTAAACAGAGGCGTAATCATTCGGTTTGTCCATCCACACTACTGTCCAACTAATGTTTCTGAGATCAGATAAAATAGACACACGAAATTTTCAGAATAGATTTGTACACAAGAGCTAGATGATATTTCAGTCCAATTACAAATAAAAATGTCTTAAAAATGTTAATTATAATTTTTATTATTACAAATCCAAAATCATCCATGACGCTAAACAGCTTTAACTGGCTTTACCACCACATCCAATATTGAAAGAAATAAGAAACCTCTTCAATGAACTTTAACCTGTATTTACAAAACACTCTGAATTAAAAACACTCTGTGCTCTTAAAACATGATTTTTCTTGCTTTAAGTTTTGAAAATTCAGACACTAGTTCTTCTAGCCTTGCTCTACGGGAAGGGGGAGGGGGAGGTCTCGAAGTAAGGGACGCAACTTCAGCTACGTGAATACCTCGATCGACTTACCGCAGCGTCTTCATGGCATGGGGTCGACTGCTGCTGCTCCCCCATCAACTCCGCTTCCACCTCTCGTGGAGGTGGAGTACCAGAGTCAATGGCAGAGCGATTGGGGATTGATTTATCTCATCTAGACTAGACGCAATAAATTGACCCCCAATAGATCGATCACTACCCGCCAATCCAGTGGGTAGTGTAGACATACCCTTAGATCCAGTTTTCCAGCTATTTCATGTTCTATAGACATTGTTGCAAGTCCAACAAGTCTCTCTTGCACCATTTTTAAAGCAGATAAGTTTTTATCAATTTTAACTTTGAGAAGCTACTTTCCCCACTAGCTACGGAAACTGGCAAAATTAAAAGAATGCGTAGAGCTATAAAAATGTTTGGAAAACTGTCAGAGTTTATTTTCACAAACAAACTTCAGTACTTTTTCAGGAGTGGAATGTTTCTTAAGTCAGCATGAAAAAGCCTGAAGCTCACTACACAAATCTGTAGCATCAATGTCTTTTGAATTTTCATGAGTCAATGCCAACTCCAGTTTTATATAAAATTCTCTTATCTGTTTTGCTGTTTTCTTTTGCAAGCTGTGGATATCATATAGAAAGCCAAATACTGAATCTAGCTGCTGCATCTGTTGAAATCTTTTGTCAACTGAGTGAATAGCGGTACCAAGGACTGCAAAGTAGAAATTCACTTTGAACCTTTGTTTTGGGTTCTGCATGGGTGCGTCTCATCCTTCATATGAAAATTGCTGTTTCTTTTGCTGAATGCAAACTGGCTCTGGTTCAAATTCTGTCGGAAAGTCTATTTCTTCAACAAGCTCAAGAGAATCTACCAGTGTTCTTTCAAACCCTTCATCACTTTTGAATTCCTCCAGAATATTTTTAGTTTTCTGCAGTTTTTGATAGCAGACTGTATGCTCAGGTTCTTTTCCTGAGGCTGCTTACTAGCGAGGTTAATCTCGAAAAGGATATTATAGCACAAAATGAGTGAAGTCACAAATTTGAACTTGGAAAGGCCATTTGCAAGAGCTTCTGCATCTGAATGTGCCGTATTACCAAATGATCCAGTAAAGGTAGTGTCATCAGAAATTTCAATTAGGGCATCATAAATGTTTCCAAGTTCATAGTGAAGAGGCTTCAAAGCAGCAATGCGACTCTCCCATCTTGTCTAAGTGGTTTCACAGTTAGAGAATTCACATGGCGAGTCAGAATCTCCCAACGGCGTGTTGAGCCTGAGAAAAACACATAAACACGTTGCACCAGGTCCAAGAAACTGTTTGCCTCCAAACAGCATCTAGCAGCATCACTGACAACCAAATTCAGAGAATGTGCATTGCAAGGAATGAAAAAGGCCCTAGGATTGACTTCCATCATTTTCTTTATTCAAGATCTTGTAGAATAGTTTCAGTCATAAAGGCTCCAGTCGTCCTCTTCAGTGGTACGAAACCCCCGAAATGTTCCTTTTTGAACATTTCAACATTATCTTTATCTGCAGACTTTTCCATATCCACAAAACGAATGATCATTGTCATTATGTTCAACATGACTCACATCTGGTGTACAGTCCACTATTAATGAAAAGTATTTTGCGGAATGGGCAGCTTCTACAATTTTCTTTTTAATGGCATTTGCTAGGATTTGAATCAGTTCATTCTGCATATTTTTTTCTAAGTAATGAACCTGTGTTTCAAGATCCGTTATTTTACGTAGACGCTCCTTCATGACTGGATCAAACAAAGCTAGGTATTCAACAAATTTTAAAAAGTTTCCATTACCTGGAGTTATAATTTTTCATTTCTACTGGGGCCGCAGAATGCTAAATTTTGCCCACTGAGAAATCTCACTAAAGCAATGAGACATTCTAATATTTATTGCCAATATTCTTCTTTTCCCTTGATATCACATATAGTTCCTTCATCGATAGTTTTTCCTTTTTTCAATCATAATTCAAGTTCTTTCCAATTTTGAAAACATTGCAAATGTTCTGTACTTCTTTCATGTGAAGAGAGAATAGAAGATATTATTTTCCAGTCCTTCAAACCATTTTCAGTGAGTGGTGTACCACTTGTTTGATTTCTAAACAACTTTCAGCAAAAGCAAAACATGGAGTCCTTCAACACTGAATATTGTAACTAGTTTCGATGAATTTCTTCCCCATTAATGAGTTTCCTCTTGTAATGCTGAGCAGAGAATTTTCTTTTATTTCCACCCTTACGGAAGGGAAATTCATGAATTTCTTCGGGTCCATGTTCCACGAGAATTTGCCACACACTGTCATCACATCTGAGACATGAAGCTGGGTCTACACACTGTAAATTGTTTGTAACTTCCTCATCCTGTCTTCCTTCTTCTTCATTACTTCAATTTCTGCATGTCTCTCTGAAGGTAAATAAATTTTCTCCACTTCCATATGAGTCTGATACTGTGAGCTCCCTTCATCTAGAAGTAAGTTTCCATCATCTTGATGTTCCAAACTACTTCCATGCGGATGTGACCTAACCTCCTCTCCAAGTAAAAGTCCTTCATCTGGATGCTGTGAACTACTTCCATCTTTATTTGGATTAAAGAGAAGGTATTTCTGGAAGAATCCCTGCTGTTTTCTTGGTCCTTTTCTTTCTCAGCCTTTCATTTCCAATCCTCACCTCCTGAGGGTTTTCTTTTTCCTCTTTCTGCCATGGGACATTTGAATATTGTTATGTACTATGCTCCCGACTAAAAGCATTATACCGTTCAGGATGGCTGACACACCCACCACATGGTTGGCGATTTAAAGCACATTGCAGCCATCCCAACACGTCTTTTCACTGCTTAAAGGTCCAATGATTAGTAACATACACTCACTTACCTATTAAAACAGTTAGTTACAGCATTTACATGGAAACAAAATGACCTTTTTTGCCATTATAACCCAACACTGGTTGTTTGGAAAGTAATCCCCTTCCTCACGGTTACCCGCTTGGAGTGTAATGTCATCACTTTTGTAGTGTATTAAGCATTAACACTGTTACTTTTCTTTTATGGACCTTATTTATTGCATGTGAACCAGTTATAACAAAGAAAAGTTCATAATTATACAGCCTGAGAATAACACTAAGGTTTAATAACGTTTAAAGATACTCACATTTTGGATTTATAATGCTGAAATGTTATTCTTTATTCTTTGGCACCAAGAAACACTATTTTCCACAATATTTGCTCAATTCTTAACTATCTACCTATGACGTGTTAAAATGACCATTTTACAAGTATCAACTCGTGGTATCTCCGCTCTACATGAATTTCTGGCTATGCGACCTTGATGTATGTTCAAGTTAGGTGTCACTAGCATTGCAGCTCTTGCCGCTGGCAGAAGTGTTTCATTGTGGTTGAGCTATTGCTTATCAAAATTGCAGAGTGGGTCATCTTTACCCTATCTCGCAAATTGGAAAAAAAAATTCAGTGAAATATTATTTTTGAAGTAAATAAAAGCTTTGACATATTAATAAATTTTCAGAAATGTAGAGAAATGAATTATAATTCACATTCCCTCGATATACGAATGGGAATTGAAATAATGACATCTTCATTATTTTATTTGTATTTTTTTCATCTTTTTCGGGGTTCACTCTTTCTTTAATTTTATTTTTTTCCTCGAATTTGGTGCCCCATTTAACTTGGCACCCTAGGCAACCGCCTAGTTAGCCTGTATTTCCAAGCTGCATCAGAGGTTTTCATTGGGCACATGTCACATGTCACGGCCACTCCCTCTTTACTCACCTGAGAGCTGAGGCAATCAGAGCTTGGATGGGAGATAGCTGTTTAGCCCAGTCACCGTCTCCATGCTCTGAAATGGCTCTGAATGAAGCCAGGCAGGACTCTGGTGCAGTGTGTCTCCCTCAGGGCGCACTCTCACCAGGGCAAGAGATCAAAGGATCTTTATAGTTCACTCCCATGGGACAAGAGTGTCACCACTTGGTCTGTGTTCCTTATGAAGGAGATCAAAGAGCTGACAGGCCAATGCTCTCCGTGCGCACAACAGGATCTACCATGACACTATCCGGCCACCGCTCTCCTGCTCATGAGGGATGTCCTGTCCTTTGCAGGAGAGAGAAGAGGAGCGCGATCACCTTACATTTCCGCCTTAACCCATCTACTGAAATTCTGTCAGACCAAAGCTGATACCTGGGAAATATTCTAATTGTGTTTCTACACAAGGCAACACTCAGGGAAGGTGAGATGAGCACCCCACTGCTTCTCTTTGGACTTGCAATATCACATGTGGGTTACACCTGGACTATACAATACTTAAAAAATGTTCAAGAAGTGATCAAAGACTTGATGATTTATAGCAGGTTTCCCCAATGCGGTGCGCCCGCCTACTGGCCACCGGACAAGCAGCCGCCAAAATGCCACCGAGAAGCGGCAATGTCAAGAAGTGCTGCCGCTGAAATGCCGCCTATTTTCTGCGATTTCGGCGGTGACCCCTCTTGACTTTGCCGCTTCATGGCGGCATTTCAGCAGCTGCTTGTCTGACGGCCACGGTCCTCGGCGCCCGCCCCATGGAAAAGGTTGGGGACCACTGATTTATAGCATTGAGGGGAAGGTCTCCTGCACTGGTCTGTGCCTGTCCTACTACCAATGTCAAAATTAAGGCCACCTGACTTCTGAATGAGAGCGTCCACACAGGGGTTTAAAGCTCTGGAATTCATGTGCATTAACTTCACACCTTTAACATTAGGCCACGGAGACAAGCCCTGGAGAAGGAAAGGGAAGGGAATAAGACAAATTGGTGAGGCGGGCTAGGGGAGACTCTGCTGTTTCTTTTAGTTTTAAAAGAAATAATTTGTTTTCCATGACACCCCCACACATGGGCACAGACATTCAGATGCAGCGCCTGGCACAGGAACAGGAGACACACCATCAGCATCAGAGTTTTCAGCCCATGAACAATAATGGGTCATTTAACATCAGAGTCAGCAGCATAGTCTGTGTCTATAAGAAAATGGGTGTTTTTCCCATGGGGTAACTAACCTGCATTAGCGAGCCCCCTGCGAAAACATAAACGAAAGGGTGAGGTCAGCACACTGCGTCCCCCGGCCTGAGCAATGCGAAGGACACATAGAACAATTCATTTAAAAAAATTCTTGACTTTGAACGTACAAATCAGTACATGTGTCAGAATGAAGAACATCCCTGAAATGGATCACAACTAAAATTGTCAAACATAGGCCATTAGAAGTATAAACACTGTGGGAGAAAAATCCATATCAATGCATGCAATAAATGAAGTCATAGGAAAGTAAAGTGGACACTTCAGAGTGTTCCAGATGGGGGGGTTACTTAGAGAAATATGGTTTTAAAATCAATTTTCAGTTGCAAGTGGGAGAGGGGAATCACATGTTCCCAGAAGTGTAAAATGGCATCAGCTGTTACAGGATTGTACAACCATTTTAGATGTATGGACCCTTTGGAAGGGGTAGCAGTAAACCAATGTAGCTAGTACACCCCAAAGGCTCAAACACAAAAAGGTAATAAAAGAAAAACCTCTTTCTTTCTTTCTTTCTTTCTTTCTTTCAATTCTCGACTCTTGGGTTCATAACTCATGAGGTTTTAATGCTTGAGGTTGTCAATCTATCTTGGGATTGTATATCTATGCTTAGTAAAAAAAAAACAAAAAAAACCCACAGAAAGTTCCTTTTGAGATGCCCTGTATAGGAGACACTCTACGGCCCTTAGGGACAAATTTTTTAAAGGGATTTCAGCCACTAGTGAAATATTACAAAGTATCTAGGTGCCTTCAACCTGAAGTTAGTGAGTATTTGGGAACCAAGTTCTACACACAAATGGGACATGGGATAAAGCACTAGGGTGCTGGATAGAGAGACAAAATAACAATTGGCTACAGCAAAGGAAATTGAAGGTGTTTTCAGACCAGCCCATGAAATCAGTCAGCACTGCACTCAAATTACAACATTGCAATAGAAACAGGAACTGTTACAGTGTCACCCTGAGATGTGATTTCTGAAGCTACTCGCAACTATTCATATTTCCCATGATGATTTGCTATTACAAATATAAATTCCATGGCACAATTACATCCCTCTGCACAACGCTAATGAAGTTTAGGATGAAGAGCTCAGAGTAATAAAAATAATATTTTGATAAAAAACTAATGTACAGGAGTGAAACTGCCCAGACTGGATTCCAAGAGGAGTGAAACTCAGGGGAACAGGGACAGTGGCCAGGACACACGGATGAAGCGCTGGGCGGCTTTACGTAGACACGGGAACTGAGACCCGGATTCTTTAAACACTCGAAGCAGGTGTGACAGTGAGAGCTTTGTGGGGGCACCTGTAAATATTTCACTGGATCAAGTCTCCTTTAGCAGCTCAGTAACAACTTATGGGGAGGGGGGAGAGCGGCCCTGTCTGGGCACTGCCATGCACTGGACCTTTAAGGATACAGCCCTGCGAAATGGGAGCTAAAATCCTAGGAAAGGGGGGAGGAAAAGCCCCATTTCCCCCCATTTTTGTAACTACTGCAGCTGGCTCAGCCCATCTGATCTGGGGGAAATTTTATCCCCTCTGCCCCTCCCTATTGTTGGGTTCCCCCCTCAGGCCTGCCTGGCGGGGCCTGTACCCCGGCTCCCGCGCCGCGCACACACCGGGAGCTGGCGGCAGCTTTCCCGGGCCCAGGGCGGGAATCGCAGCCAGCTCCGCTGGGAGCAGCCTGGGGCCAAACCTCCCTCTGCAGCCCGGGGGTGACGGGGGGAGCGGGTCTCTCTCACCTTCCCTCCGAGCGGGGCCCCCTGCGGCAGGGGCCGGGCCGGGAAGGGGCCTGGCCGGGCTGGGGGCTCTGCCCTGGGAGAGGCTCCTGGGGAGCAGCGGGAAGGGCCCTGCTGGAGATTCCCCTCTCCCGGCTGCAGCCAGGGCTCCGGGCTCCCAGCACCAGCCGCCGGGGCTCGGGGATCTCGCCAGGAACCTGGAGCCAGAGTCCCCGCAGCGGCTGCGAGTCACTTCCTGCTGCCGGGCCTGAGCCCAGCGATCGCTCCCCCCAGAGCCGCCTCCCAGCTGCTCCTGGGTCCTAGCGATCAACCCATCGCCTGCAGCATCTCTTGGCACACGTTACCCGCACTTAGGGGGACCAGGCAGCAAGGGTGAAAAATCAGGACAGGGGATAGGGGGTAATAGGAGCCTATATAAGACAAAGCCCCAAATATCAGGACTGTCCCTATCCAATTGGGACATCTGGTCACCCTACCAGCACTGGTGCTAAAGTTGGAGCTGTCTGGGCTGGCTGAGCCGGACTTGTGGGAAAGAGAAGCAAAAGGAGAAAGAGCAGAAGTAAGGGGGGAAGGAAAATAATGCCTGAGGGGAAAGGTGACAGCAGAAACCCACCCTCATATCCACCAGGGTGCAGGACTGGCCTTGGGGCCTTTTCCCTTGGCCCCGATGGGCTCCCCCTCCTGCACCCGTTTTGCCACTAATCCTTGCCCCCTCCTGCACCCTAACCCCTACATTTTGCCACCTTCAACCCAACTTTTCCAAAGTGCCACCTTCACACTAACCCCTGCACTTCCCTCCCACCTGCGCACCCAGCCCTGTGCTGCCCGTGTGCCTGCCACACTGCCACCCTGACCAGGTCCACCTCCCCCTTTATGCCCAGCAACCCCCATGCCCATGGTGCAGGGGTTTGGGGGAAAGGGTGAAGTGAGGGCGGGGCTGGGGCGCAGCAGGGGCAGGGGCCGGAGCTGCATGCATTTGGTGCCCCAAACTTCCTGGTGCCCTACGCAGCTGCGTACTTTGCAGACGGCCCTGGTCAGTACATACATGTGGAGGCTCCAGAATGGCAGTGGCAAGCATTGGCCCCTGGCTGCATGGAGGTGGGAGATCACCCTGCAGCCTTCCCCGTCCCCTCCCCTTGTGGCTAAAAGCCGGCGTGTGTAAAAGCTCTTTGTCGTAGGGTTACCATATTTTGAATGTCCAAAAAGAGGACACTCCACAGGGCCCCGGCCCTGCCCCCAGCCCCGCACACGCCCCCGCCCCAACTCCACCCCTTCCCCAAAGTCCCCGCCCCAACTCCGCCCCCTCCTCTGCTTCCCGCGAACATTTGATTCACGGGAAGCCTGAAGCAGGCAGCAGGTAAGCGGGGGGGGAGGAGGCGCGGCCCAGTCTGCCCCCCCCAACCAAGCAGACCCCGGCCCGGCCCCAGCCCCCGGCCCAGCACTGCCAGCCCCCGGCCCGGCCCCAGCCCCCGGCTCAGCACCTCCGGCCCTGGTTCCCAGACCCGCACCACTGGTGCAAAGCTGGGGAGCTGCTGCGCTTGTACTCACCCGGCGGTGGTCCGTGTCTTCAGCGGCATTTCGGCAGCGGGGGGGGCCCTTCAGTTGCCCGCGTCTTTGGCAACACTGAAGGGCCCCCCACTGCCGAAATGCCGCCGAAGACCTGATACCACTTCCCTGGGAACTTCCTCATCATGATTCCCATCCTTCTTCTCAATTACTCTCTCAGCACCTGCTGGGAGTGAGACACAGTCCAAACAGTAGTCATTGTGCTGGGAAGAAAGAGGAATAGCACTGAGAGAAAACAGCACACTAAAGTTGCGAAGAATCAGCAATTGGATTCTGCTTCCAGATCCAACACAAACACTCACAGGAAGGAAACCTGGGAGGGAAACTCCTGCAGCTAACAGGATGGATGGAAAGCAGTGAGAGATATCTGCTGACTGCAGCCCTTCCCTGGTTGAGATGAGGAAGAACTGTGGGCTCTTACTTACACAATATTTTTGGGATTCTCAACTTTTTTCCTTCATTCCCCAGATGGTTTCTGTGTCAGTTCTCACCTGTGTAGGTGCATCTCAGGACCTCTGTTTCCTTGCAGGCCTGGAGATCAGGCACCGACGGCCCTTCCCCTTGTTCCAGCTGTGCAATCAGGTCAGGTTTGGGAATGGGAAATCCTGCACAGGAGGTGAAATCAGACCAGATCAGGGTGCCTGGAGCCTTGAGAGAGTATTTGTCACAAAGGGCATTCCATGAATGGAACCTGTCCCCGTGCTGAGGGATAATTCAAATCCAGAGGATGGGAACAGGGTCACTGAGCCCCCTTGGGAGATGTAGGCAATGTTGGGATATGTACATATATAGATCCTTATATAATCCATATAATATATTATAGGGCTTGGGGCCTAGTGTGGCTGGAGTATGTTTCGACATGAGTGTATGATTTGCATTTTGGAAACCAAAGTGAGAACTGAAAGGTGAATTGGTCAAAAAGAACTGTTTATAAAAAAAAATCTGTCATGTCCTTGGAAAAAATGAAGAATCAGCAAAAAAAGAAATAACACCAGCGGGACGGCTTTAAAACTGTGTAAGAATTGGAGGAAATGGCACCCCTTGGATCCTGGCAGCCTGCCCAGGACTGTCTCATTGGAGTTGCAGATGAAGGACAACAGAGAATCCTCCTCCTCCGTATAATAAAGGGTTCCACACTCTCATAGACCTTCCAAAGAGAATTTGATAAGGCTGGTAGTCAGTATCCAATCGATCATTGCTTCGGATGGCTGCCAACACCACTAGTAATTTATTGTCCCAACCTTTGCCAGTTTCTTTGTGAAGGGCTTGCTTGATAGTCTGATCCATCCTTTCTACTCTCCCTGATGATTGAGGATGGTAGGGGATACGCAGTTGTTGCTTTACTCCTAAAGCTTTTAATATTTTTATAATTACTTTTCCTACAAAATGTGGTCCATCATATAAACCAATGACTTTTGGAGACCCATATCTACTAAACAGTACTTTCCACAACTTCTTGGCGGTGGTCTCTGCATTATGATTCCTGGTGGGAATTGCCTCCACCCATCCAGAAAAAGAATCTATTATCACTAATAAATACTGAGTCCCTCTTTGGATCTTAATATAATCAACCTGTATTCTACTCCATGGCCCTACAAGTCTTTGGTACCACAAGGGTCCCAAATTCAGTGGTCTATTCCCATCTGCTGCACATCTTATGCAGATTTTAACCAAATTTTCTACGTCCTCTCACACCTTAAGCCGTATTCCAATCTGTTTTTACCTTAAAAGAGAGTATTTTCTATTCCTCAGTGGGCCATAGAATGACACAGGTTAATGATCTCTTCTCTGTAAAGTTTGTCAGGTACCCACTTTACCTCTCCTGTTTTCCTATTCACTGAATAACCCCCTTTCATACTCCAGGTTCCGCATCTTTAGGTTTAGCCTCCTGTTTTATGGTGTGAGCTCTAGTAATTACCATAACCCCAAAAGGTTCCTTTTTTTGCTAATTTAGCTAAAGCAGCCACTTTATCTTTCTGATATTTTTCATCCCCTTCTCCCTTTGGATGACTTTTAGTATGTCTTACTTTTAATTTTCCCAGGTGTTCTTTCAACCAATCATAGATACATTTCCAATTTTCCTTTTGGACCAAATTTCCACCTTCAGCTATGGTTCTTTTTCCAAATCCAGTGTAACAGTCCCTGTACCACAAAATCTGAATCCATACACAGACGCTCCCCAGGTTACGCAAGACCCGACTTACGCAAATTCACACTTACAGAAAAAGTTCCGTACGCAAGAAATAGGATTTTCGAGTCCAGAAATTTTTGCATAACGTACAGGTATATGTTTCTGACCTACACAAAATTCAAGTTACGCAAGGCTTTCTGGAATGGAATGATTGCATAAGTCGGGGAGCGTCTGTAGACATAAAGGCAAAGTGCGACATTATTTTTTTCTGTTTAAGCAGATCACTAAGGCTAAGACTACACTAAAAACCTCAAAGTGCTCCCACAGCAGTGCTTTGATCTGACAGTGTGGCCACCCGCGAGCATTTGGGAGAGAGCTCTCCCACCTCAACGAGGGGAATAGCTCAGAGCACCGGGAACCTGTCTACACTGGCGCGTTACAGCGCGCAAACTTGCTGCACTTGGGGAAGGGTTAGGGTTAGTGGAAATCCATCAACCTCATGAAAAAACTCGTACAGATACAGACAGACATCATCTTCCTTTCCAAATGCAAGCAGATGGACATCATACCAAAAGGACTAAAGATAAAAAATCCATTACAATCTACATATCACAAAGACTATGCTGAGAGACTGTGTCACACACTCTCAAAGAAACTGCGAAACCACCTGATCAGCATCCTATACAGCAAACAGGGAAAGATTAAGAATGAGCTCTCAAAACTGGATACTCTCATAAGAAACCAACCTTCCACACAAACTTCCTCATGGATAGACTTTACAAAAACTAGACAAGCCATTTATAAGACAAACTTTGCCTCTCTACAAAGGAAAAAGGACACTAAACTATCTAAACTGCTACATGCCACAAGCAGCCACAACAGTAGTTCCCTTAACCCACCCAGCAATATTGTTAATCTTTCCAGCTATACTCTTAGCCCAGCAGAAGAGTCTGTCCTATCTCGGGGCCTCTCCTTTTGTCCTTCCAGACCCATGAATATGATACAGTTCTGCGGTGACCTAGAATCCTACTTTCGATGTCTCCGACTCAAAGAATATTTCCAACATACCTCTGAACAGCATACTAACCCACAGAATCCCCCCTACCAGCACTACAAAAAAAGGGATTCTGTGTGGACTCCTCCGGACGGTCGAAACAACAGACTGGATTTCTACATAGATTGCTTCCGTCGACGTGCAAAGGCTGAAATTGTGGAAAAGCAACATCACTTGCCCCATAACCTCAGCCATGCTGAACACAACGCCATCTACAGCCTCAGAAACAACCCTGACATCATAATCAAAAAGGCTGACAAAGGAGGTGCTGTCGTCATCATGAATACATTGGAATATGACCAAGAGGCTGCTAGACAGCTCTCTAACACCACATTCTACAGGCCATTATCCTCTGATCCCACTGAGTATTACCTAAAGAAACACCACCATCTGCTAAAAAACCTCCCTGACAAAGCACAGGAACAAATCTGTACAGACACATGCCTAGAACCCCGACCAGGGGTATTCTATTTGCTACCCAAGATCCATAAACCTGGAAATCCTGGACGCCCCATCATCTCAGGCATTGGCACCCTAACATCAGGCGTGTCTGGTTATGTGGACTCTCTCCTCAGACCCTATGCTACCAGCACTCCCAGCTATCTTCGAGACACCACTGACTTCCTGAGGAAACTACAATCCATCGGTGATCTTCCAGAAAATACCATCCTGGCCAGTATGGACGTAGAAGCCCTCTACACCAATATTCCACTTAAAGATTGACTACAAGCTATCAGGAACAGTATCCCCAATAATGTCACAGCTAACCTGGTGGCTGAACTTTGTGATTTTGTCCTCACCCACAACTATTTCACATTTGGGGACAATATATACCTTCAAGTCAGCGGCACTGCTATGGGTACCCGCATGGCCCCACAATATGCCAACATTTTTATGGCTGACTTAGAACAACGCTTCCTTAGCTCTTGTCCCCTAATGCCCCTACTCTACTTGCGCTACATTGATGACATCTTCATCATCTGGACCCATGGAAAAGAAGCCCTTGAGGAATTTCACCATGATTTCAATAATTTCCATCCCACCATCAACCTCAGCCTAGATCAATCCACACAAGCGGTCCATTTCCTGGACACTACTGTGCTAATAAGTGATGGTCACATAAATACCACCCTATATCGGAAACCTACTGACTGCTACACTTACCTACATGCCTCCAGCTTCCATCCAGGACACATCACATGACCCATTGTTTACAGCCAAGCTCTAAGATATAACCGCATTTGCTCCAATCCCTCAGATAGAGAAAAGCACCTACAAGATCTCTATCAAGCATTCTTAAAACTACAATACCCACCTGCTGAAGTGAAAAAACAGATTGACAGAGCCAGACGAGTACCCAGAAGTCACCTCCTACAAGACAGGCCCAACAAAGAAAATAACAGAACACCACTAGCTGTCACCTTCAGCCCCCAACTAAAACCTCTCCAGCGCATCATCAGAGATCTACAACCTATCCTGAAAAATGATCCTTTACTCTCACAGATCTTGGGAGACAGACCTGTCCTCGCTTACAGACAACCCCCCAACCTAAAGCAAATACTCACCAGCAACCACACATCACTGAACAAAACCACTGACCCAGGAACCTATCCTTGTAACAAAGCCCGATGCCAACTCTGTCCACATATCTATTCAAGTGACATCATCATAGGACCTAATCACAGCAGCCATACCATCAGGGGCTCGTTCACCTGCACATCTACCAATGTGATATATGCCATCATGTGCCAGCAATGCCCCTCTGCCATGTACATTGGCCAAACCGGACAGTCTCTACGCAAAAGAATTAATGGACACAAATCTGACATCAGGAATCATAATACTCAAAAACCAGTGGGAGAACACTTTAACCTGTCTGGTCATTCAATGACAGACCTGTGGGTGGCTATATTACAACAGAAAAACTTCAAAAACAGACTCCAACGAGAGACTGCTGAGCTGGAATTGATATGCAAACTAGACACAATCAACTCAGGATTGAATAAGGACTGGGAATGGCTGAGCCATTACAAACATTGAATCTATCTCCCCTTGTAAGTATTCTCACACTTCTTATCAAACTGTCTGTACTGGGCTATCTTGATTATCACTTCAAAAGTTTTTTTTTCTCTTACTTAATTGGCCTCTCAGAGTTGGTAAGACAACTCCCACCTGTTTATGCTCTCTGTATGTGTGTATATATATCTCCTCAATATTTATTCCACTCTATATGCATCCGAAGAAGTGGGCTGTAGTCCACGAAAGCTTATGCTCTAATAAATTTGTTAGTCTCTAAGGTGCCACAAGTACTCCTGTTCTTTTTGTGGATACAGACTAACACGGCTGCTACTCTGAAACCTGTCATAGTAATAAAGTATCTTTCACAGGATAGATATAATCAATGGTTTCTACAGACAGTAGCATACAAGTTTTAACAGAAGACCCAAGAGATTTTTGTACTTGGTGAAACTGTTGGATTTTAAAGTGTGGGGGACAAATTATGAGGGGGTCACTGTCATTTGGGGGAATCACTGTTAGTACCTTCTTTTATATCCCTACATCGGGGCTCCTGGTAGTGGCCATTGCCCTGGGCCCTTTAAATCACTGCCCAAATACCGGGGCTCCCGGCCACCGCCACTACCTCAGGGCTCCGGCAGCGGGGCTCTGGGGATGATTTAAAGGGCCAGGGGCTCTGGCCCCTGCTACTGCAGCAGAACCCTGGGCCCTTTACATCGCTGCCGGAGCCCCGAGGCTCCCTGCCGCTGCCGCAGCTCCTGCTCCTGCCATGATTTAAAGAGCCTGGGGCTCCCAGCCACTGCCACGGCAGCCGGAGTACTGGGCCCTTTAAATCTCAACGTAAAGGGCCGAGGGATTTAAAGACCCCACCAATTCCAGTTCAGGCCCCGCCCCCTGCTCAGGACTCTGGCATATCACTAAGTCCTTTAAATTACTTTCACCCCTGACCATTGGGAAGGCTGGCAGCAGAACCTCAAGTCTCACATCTCAGTGGGAGTTCAGGATTTAGCCGAAGCCAAAGCAGTTGAGGATGTCGGCTGGTTCCTATTCTCTGGTTTGCCCTGCTCAGCTTCCCTTTCAGGATCAGGATGGCAGTGCGTGTAAGACATACCCAAGGGTACAATCTGGACTGTTGAAGTGCTTAATTCTCCATCCCAGGGCATGTTTTATATTGCTTCTCAGGGTGAATAAAAGTCACTTACTTTTTTTAAAAAAAACAAGAAAATCAAATTTGTATTATTTAAATCAGATTTTTTTGATGGTTTTTGAGGAAAAAACCATTTTATCTAAAGATAGTTGTAATTAAGATACATTATAGCTCAAAGATCTCTCATCATGGAATAGGGATTATACATTCTAATTCTATAGTATGAGACAACATAAACATGTCTTGTTTAAGAAAAGTTTTGTCAATGAGTTCCTCTAGTTCATGCATTAAGGACCCAGTCTTACGGGGATCCACAGGCTTCTGTATAGATTACTTAGGTTAATCTTTCTATCTACCCACTGGGACTCAGTGCTCATTCTAGAAGATACCATCAGAGATGCTAAGTTTTGCAGTTCTCAAACTGTGGTTTTGTGTCTGCAGAGGTAACATGCTTGTTAACAGCAAAAATGTACTAAAATAAATTAATATATAGAGGTGAGAAATAACAGACCTCACCTCTATTCTCCCTTTGCAAATTTGTGTACACAGTCAATCCTTTACCTCTCTCAAAAAGTGCAAAGTTGAATGAATAGAAGACTGTTGGAGGCCTAATAGATCTGGACAAGGAGAAGGAGTCTGGAGATAAATTTGAGAAGCAAGGGGCATATGCTTTTCTGTTAAAATATTATATGTTTGCTGTTGAAGAAAAAAATCGAGAATACTTAATGTTATTTTAGTTAAATAAAACAATTTAAATGTCTGTCTGGTGATGTTCTCCTCCTAATACAACATGGCATGAATGAAATAACCAAACAATGAAATACCTAAATGAAATTAAATGAAATGAAATAACCAACCATTCATTGTCTGATATAGCTGTAAAACTCATCTGAACCCAGAGCCGCCCCCCTGCGGAACACGGCCTCTAAAACGACAGCCAAATAGCTGGTGGGGATCTTTGCCCGAGTAGGGCTACCGAAGGAAATATTAACAGACCAAGGAACCCCATTTATGAAAAAGCTAATGAAGGACCTCTGTATGCTGCTCCATATACATACCCTGAGAACTTCAGTCTATCATCTGCAGACTGATGGGTTGGTAGAACGGTTTAACCGAACCCTCAAGGCTATGATAAGGAAGGTCGTAAGTTGGGACAGAAAGGACTGGGACACCCTACTACCTTACCTTATGTTCGCTATCTGGGAGGTACCTCAGGCCTCAACTGGATTCTCCCCCTTTGAGCTGTTATATGGGCACAACCCCCCGAGGCATCCTGGACATAGCCAAGAAAATTTGGGAGGAGGAACCCAGTGAGTGGAAGAACATAATACAACATGTCTACAGATGAGGGACCGGATAGCCTGGGTCACTCCCATAGTGAGGGAGCACCTAGAGAAGGGCCAAGAGGCCCAGCAAACCTACTACAACGGTCAAGCCAAGGTTCATCAGTTTCAGCCTGGTGACTGAGTAATGGTACTGGTACCCACAGCTGAAAGTAAACTGTTGGCCCAGTGGCAAGGGCCCTACGAAATAGTTGAACCCGTAGGGAAAGTAAATTAGAAGGTGCGACAACCGGGACATCAAAAACTAGAGCAGATATATCATGTCAACCTTCTGAAACCCTGGCATACCCGAGAGGCGTGCACAGTAGTTAGGGAAGACCTCGACCCAGGGAACAAAAACCCTGAACAGGTGAGGGTGTCTCCCGATCTAACGACAGCCCAGAAGAAAGAGGTAACTGAGATGATCACCCAATATCAAGACGTATTCTCAACAAAGCCGGGTTGCACAACTGGGACATATCACCACATCGTCACAAACCCTGGGCCCAGAGTAACAATGAGGCTCTACCAGGTGCCAGCAGCGAAAAAGGAGGAAATAAAAGCGGAAGTTAGGAAAATGCTGGAGATGGGGATCATTAAGAATCTCACAGTCAGTGGTCCAGCCCAATAGTGTTGGTGCCCAAACCTGATGGCACCACGAGGTTCTGCAATGACTTCCGTCGACTAATTGAGATATCCCAGTTTGATGCCTACCCTATACCCCGCATAGACGAATTAGTGGACCATCTGGGGAATGCCCGATACTTGACGACCCTAGACTTGACAAAGGAGTATTGGCAGAATCCCCTAGCCAAAGATGCAAAGGAGAAGCCGGCGTTCTCTACACCAGAGGGTCTTTTTCCAGTATACCGTCCTTCCTTTTGGACTACATGGGGCCCCAGCTACCTTTCAGCGCCTCATGGACAAGTTATTATGCCCCCATGCCAGCTATGCTGCGGCCTACTTGGATGATGTGGTGATTCATACCCCAGACTGGGAAACCCACGTGAAGAAGGTTGGGGGGGGTCCTTGATAGCTTCATGCGAGCTGGCCTTACAGCAAACCCTGTTAAGTGTGCTGTGGGGTTCACGGAGGCCAAATATCTTGGCTACATGGTAGGAAAAGGTCTGGTAAAACGTCAACTGAACAAGTTAGAGGCCATCCAAAATTGGCCAGGACCAAGTAGTAAGAAGCAGGTCCGAGCATTCCTAGGGGTGGTGGGGTATTACCTGCGTTTCATCCCCCATTTTGCCACAAGGGCAAGTTCCCTAACGGACTTAGTGAAGGCCCATGGTCCGGATCGAGTCAGATGGTCTGACGCAGCAGAGAGGGCATTCACAGACCTACGGACTACCCTCTGCAGTAACCCCGTATTGATAGCCTCTGATTTCACCAAGGAATTCATCCTTCAGACAGCTGCATCCAAGGTGGGGTTAGGGGCTGTCCTGTCGCAGATGGTTGGGGAAGAGGAACACCCAATTCTCTACCTCAGCAGGAAACTCCTTCCAAGGGAACAAAAATATACAATGGTAGAGGGAGAGTGCCTCGCCATAAAATGGGCCATGAAACGTTGCATTACTATCTTCTGGGGTGCAGATTTGTCCTCCTGACCAACCATGCCCCTCTTCAATAGATGCAACAGAAGAAGGAAAAGAACACAAGGGTAACCAGTTGGTTCTTATCCCTCCAACCTTTCCAGTTCCGTGTACAGCACAGAGCAGGGAGTCGCCATGGCAATGCGTGTACACTGTCTGGTGTCCCAAGATGCCCAACAGACTACCTGCACCATACAGGAGCCTCTGCAGGGCCTGAAGGCAGAAGACATGGATATGTGATAGTCCCAGGCCAGTTGGGAACAGCAGAGTAGTCCTGTTGGTATCCAGGAAAGGACCTCCCCCCAGCCTAAGGGGAGGATCCAAAGGTTCGAGATACCAAATAAATACGGGGGACAACTAATGAAAAAAACAGGAATGGGACTGAGGTTAAAGGGAACCTGATGGGGACACCAAGCAGAGAACCCCGGACAGCGCCCACTGCTCCTCGAAGGCGTCAAGGGAGCCAGCAGACGCTGCCAGAGGAACTCTACCCGGATGCATGAACGGACGGAGGAGCGGAAATAGGCCCCACAGTCGCAGGAAATCCCGTTGGCTAACCTCTTCTCCCTGGTTTTGTAGATGGCTAGTTTGGCCAGGGCTAAGTGGAGGTTGATAACGAGGTCCTGCAACTTTGTGGGGCCACAGACGGGGAGTGCATAGATGAACAGGTGAGAGGAAAAGTGCAACCAAAAACGTAATAATATATCTAATAGGGGCTGCGATCTGGTGCACTCTAGATAAATGTGCGCCAGTGTTTCCTTCATGCCGCAAAAGGAGCAGGTGTTTGGGATGGGGTATACCGTGTCAAGTACACACCCGTGCTCACGGCCCTATGAAGGAGCTGCCAACTGATATCTCCAGTGGGCCTTGGAACCAGGGTGGAGTATAGGCTGACCCACCGGGGCTTCTCACCCTCGAGAGGTGGCAGGAGGTCCCGCCACTTTGTGTTGGGGCGGGACGCGAGGGTGAGGAAGTGAAGGGTGTGGAGCACAAGTGTGTACAGATGCTTCTTTGGTGTGGTCTGGAACAGAACCGGCTGCAGATTGCGCAGCCAGCTCACAGTGAAAGGGCGGGGGGCCGGTTGGGTCCACGGGGCAGGGGCCCAATGAAAAGGTCCACAGGGCCTGGGGTGGAGGGTGGGCAGGGCGTGCCCTCTCACAGGACCCGGTCGAGGTACGCCCGAGCAGCGGGCAGTAAAGTGGCCTTCACCTTCTGAAGTACGCGTTGGGAAGTGCGAGATCTGGAGAGCCCCATGCGCTTAGCGAGCATCAGGGGAACCAGCCAGTCTCCCTGGTCGTAGTCCAGGAGGTCTCCGACCCTGGTGACTTCAGCCAAGACCAGCCTCTGGTGCACCGCGGGGGACTCCGCCACCTGCGCACGAAGCTGAGGGTTGTGTAGCAGGTTCTCCGCGAGGAGATCAGCCCCCACGGTGGCCGCCACAGACCTGGTCATTGAAAACAGCTTCCAGGTCCGGAGGAGGTCTTGGTAGAAGACCGGCCGCCTGGAGAGGTCTCATGGAAGACCTCTTGGATGGAGATAAAGGAGCTGCCGGTTGTATCAGAGCCCTCGGAAGCGGCGCAGGAAGGCG
Organism: Chrysemys picta bellii; assembly: GCF_011386835.1. Taxonomy (NCBI): domain Eukaryota; kingdom Metazoa; phylum Chordata; order Testudines; family Emydidae; genus Chrysemys; species Chrysemys picta. The sequence continues at coordinate 10,902,309 of NC_088802.1, read as the reverse complement.
TGTGCCAGTACTCTCCATGCCAGACTACCTGCACCATACAGGAGCCTCTGCAGGGCCTGGAGGTGGAAGACATGGACCTGAGTGCGTAGGCAGTTCAGGCCCTGCCCCCACTCCTCCAGGGGCAAATGGAGGACCCCTGCAGAGACCCAGTGCATTCCTAGCCAAAAGAACTCCAGAATCGCCGTCTGGAGGTTGGCCAGGAAACCCGGGGCCGGGACCAGGGTGTTGAGCCGGTACCAGAACATGGACAGGACTAGTTGATTGAGTACCAATGCCCTCCTTCTGAGGGAGAGGCACCAGAGTAGTCCTGTCCATTTCCGCAGCTGCTCCATCACCCTGCCCTCTAAGCCGTGCCAGTTCTCCGGCAGAGATGGATGAGTGGCAGAAAGGTAAACGCCGAGATAAAGCAGAGGACCCGCGCTCCACCGGATGGCCTGAAGCGTGGGTGGGAGGGAGCTCACCTGCCACCCGTCCCCGACCCCCAGGCCAGAGCTCTTGACCCAGTTGACCCGGGTGGAGGAGGCTGCCAAGTAGATGGCCTGGCAAGCCTCCACCCGCACCAAGTCGCCCGGGTCCTGGACCACGAGGAGCACATTGTCGGCATATGCCGACAGGACTAGCCGCAGCTCTGGCTCTCAGAGCACCATCTCTGTCAGCCTCCGACAGAGGAGACAGAGGAAGGGCTCGATCACCAGAGCATACAGCTGACCCGAGAGGGGACACCCCTGCCGTACTCCTCGCCCAAAGCTGACTGGATCGGTCAGGGTCCAGTTGAGCCTGACCAGACACTCTGTGGAAGCGTACAGCACCTGGAGAAAACCCACAAACTGGGGTCCGAAGCCAAATGCTCACAGAGTGCTCAGGAGATAACCATGGTCCACCCTGTCGAATGCCTTCTCCTGATCCAGCGACAAGAGGGCGAATGACAGACCATCCCTACACCCTAGTTCCAGGAGGTCCCGGACCAGACACAGGTTATCAAATATTGTGCGGCCCGGGACGGTGTAGGTCTGGTTTGGGTGGACCATGTCTGCCAGCATGGACCCTAGCCGCATCGAGATGGCCTTTGCCACGATTTTGTAGTCCGTGCTGAGGAGCGAGATGGGATGCCAATTCCGTAAGTCGCGGAGGTCCCCCTTCTTCGGCAATAAGGCGAGCATGGCTCACCTGCACGAAAGAGGGAGGACCCCGCTCTGCAAAGACTTGGCCCAGACGGTGACTAGTTCTGGGCTGAGGATGTCCCAGAACACACAGTAGAACTCCACGGTCAGCCCGTCCATGCCCGGAGATTTATTGGTGGGCATCCGACGGAGGGCTTCCGAGAACTCTGCCAGAGCGAAAGACAACTCTAGCCAGTCACGGTCACCCGCGCTGACCGTCGGGAGTCCATCCCAGAGCACTCTGCAAGCGTTAGGATCGGTCGGATCCGGGGAGAAAAGATTTGCTTAGAATGCCCTGACCTTCCCGCACATCTCCCTGCCAGATCCGTGAGAGGGGTGCCGTCCTCCTCCAGGAGACAGGTGATGTGCTTCTTGGCCCTCCTCTTTTTCTCCAGGGCATAGAAGAAGCGGGAGCCGCAATCCATCTCCTGAAGGAGGCAGATGCGGGAATGAACAAAAGCACCCTGGGCTCAATGGACTTCGAGGACCTGGAGATCCTCCCGCTTCTCCCAGCACGCTCCACAGAGGGATGGATCCTCGGGGTTGGAGGCCAGATGCCTGTCCAGTGCTAAGACCTCCCGTTCCAACAGCTCTATCACCGCATCCCTCCGTCGGCTGGTGCCCCGGGTGTAGTCACGTCAGAAGAGCCGGGCGCGTACCTTCCCCAGGTCCCACCACCGCCGCGCAAAGGGAAAGGCACGCCTCTGCCCTCGCCAGGCCAGCCAGAACTCTCAGAAGGACGTTATGAATCCCACATCCTCCACTGTTATTAAAGTGCCAAAAGGCCAGCCCCGGCCTCTCCGCACAGAGAGAGGCTGTCACGGTGGCGATCTGAAAAAGGGGCTGGCCAAATGCTGGAGGAGTGGGCCCGTGAAAGGTGGAAATGTCACAAATAGATGCGGTCCGGCTGGGAGTGGTGCGACTGATGGGCCTCCATCTAGACGAAGGTGAACGTCAAGACGTTGTCCGGGTGGTGGTCGTGCCAGATATCCACCAGGGAGTAATGTTCGACGATCTTCCGGAGGACGTCTGCGGTGGCTGGGCACTGCTTGGTCCCTGAGCGGTCCCGTTCCTTGAGGGTGGCGTTAAAGTCCCCGCCCAGGACCAGGCACTTGTGAGGATCCAAGGAGACGAGGAAGGCGGACGCCTGCTGATAAAAATGCAACCTCTCTGGGTCCGATGTTGGGGCGTAAACGTTGACGAGATTGACCACAAGCCCCTCCATGCAGACCCGGAGGTGCAGCAGGCGGCCCGGCACAGCCTCGATGACCCCTAGCACCTCGGGCCGTAGGTTGGGGGAGAACAGGGTTGCCACTCCAGCCGTACGAACTGTGAGGTGGCTAAAGTAGACCCTGTCCCCCCACTCCAGCCACCAGCTAGCTTCAGCGGCCGGATCCGTATGGGTCTCCTGCAGGAAAACCACAGAGTACCCCCACTCCCAAAGGAAGGAGAGCACCTAGCTCCTGCGGAGACCCATCCTACAGCCCCGGGTGTTCAATGTTGCAAGGATGATCAGTGCTATGAGGAGGGCTGGGGGGATCCTCACAGGCAGAGACACCCACGGCTTCTGTTGGGCCACGCAGCAAACCGTGACCTACCCTGTAGGCGAGTAAGGAGTCACAGAAGAGGCAGACCCGCTGGTAGGCCGCGGCGGCCTGCCTCCCGGTCCTCTTACCCTCCCCCATGAGGGCCCTCGCAGCCTGGAGGATCTGATGGAAATCCCCTCCATCGCTGGAGTGCAAGCTGTACCTTGTCACGGGAGCCATGGACGTCCTCAAGGATCTCCCGCTGCTCCTCTCTCAGCATAGGGGGGGTGGGGTTACCGATCTAAGCCTTTCCCCCAGTGGGGCCAGTCACAGCCCCGTGGCCCACCGAGACGGGCAAGCAGGGGGCAGACCCTTGACGTGGTGTCCGATGGGCTGACGCCATGAGGTGTGCCCTGTTCCCTGGTTCAACAGGGGGCGGCGGAGAGAAAACAGCAGCCCCTGGTGGGTCAGGACAGGGAAAAACAAAGGCCGCTCCCTGGGGGTCATCCTCTGGGGTATGGACGGATTCGACCCCAGGGGCGGCAATGGCATCACAGGAGGTAGAGGGGATAAGGACGGGGCTGGCATCAGGGACAGGGCTGGGGTCAGGAGTAGGGTCAGGGCAGGGATCAGGAACAGAATCAGGGAGGGGGACAAAGGCAGGATCCCGAGCACTAGTAGTTGGGCCGCTGGATGGTGGTCCCCCTTGGTCCGGCTCAGGAATCTGGGGCGTGTGAAGGGGACCCTCAATGATGCCGGGCTCAGCCACTATGGCCGGTGTGGCAGTCACGGCATCTGGAGATGGACGGTCTTTAATGGGGTCCCAGCCCGGGAAGTAGGTCGGTTGCCCCACACCTAAAAGGGACACTCCATGGGAATCGGGTCCCGGCAGCATGGCACCGGCTGTCACCTCAGTAGGCTCGGCGGCCGTCAGTGGGGTGCCATCCGCGGCCGGGCAGATGGAAGAATCCAGGGAACCCTCAGAGGCGGGAGTAGAAGCAGCGGTTAGGGGAAGGGAACAGAGGGAAAGGTGAATTGGGGTGAGGTCGCTTAGATCGAGGCCCGCTGGCAGAGGGTCGTCCTCCCGCTGGGTGACCGGGGTCAGACCCAGGGCCTCGATCTCCTCATAAATGGAGGGGAGATCACCTTCCACCACCCCAGGGCTCTCCCCGCCAGAACCCAAAGTGACACTCGCCTTGGTGCTCACAGGGGCTTCAGATGGTAAGGGGGCGAGAGGGGCTCCATCGGAGGCTTCCACAGGAAGGGACTCGGGAGGAGGGTCGATGTTACCTTCCGGTGCTGCCATGTTGTCCCCAGCCAGCACCATTGAATGGGAGTTGTCAGGGGGCAAAGTGGAAGGCTCAGCATTGGTGCCCCCCTTCCTGCTCTTCCGGGGGGCATCCGAATCCGAAGAATGGATCGGAGCCCCAGCCTTCCACTTGCCCCGCTTCCCCTGCTCTAAGGACCAGCCCTCCATGGCATCATCTGTGGGCTGGCTAACAGGGGTCGTGTCGGGGAGCAAGGGCGATGGCTCAGGGACTCGGGGAGGTAATGGTGGGGCAGCATGTAGGAGGAAGGATTCCCCCTGGGGCGGGCCCTCACCAATGCCCGGCGGTATCTCTGCCGCACCCTCCTCCACAGGCCAGGCCGGATCACAGACAGCGGAGGCGGGGCTCTCCCGCTCTTCTGGGCACGCTGGTGGGAATACCCCTTGGACCCGAGCGGGAGCAGTGATGGACCGGGAAGGAGGAGGGGCAGCTCCGGGCGCCGGGCAGCCAGGGACGCCGGCGATGACAGGGCCGGTGTCTTGCCGGGGCTCGGGGGTCCTGGACGCTCCTCCGTGCCGGGCCAAGGGGCAGTCCCTCTCAAAGTGCCCCATCACCCGGCAGAGGTAGCACCGGGCCTCCCCTGTGGAGTAATGCACCCAGTAATGGGCTCCATGGTAGGGAAGGAGGAAGGATCCCTCGAGCACCTCTTCGCCACACGCAGCCGGCAGCAGTTGAAGCTGCACTTGCCAGCGGAACAAGAGGATGCGACAGAGGGCGAGGTCTTTGCAGCGCAATGGAAGAGAGCTGATGACAGAGATAGGTCATCCGAGGGCAGAAAGGGCAGGCAGCAGGGCGGCATTCGGTAGTAAGGGAGGGACGGAGGTCAGAATTAATCGGTGATTTCAGCTATAAACATTCCCTCCATCCTTCTGCCCCTACCCCCAGTGAATTCAATGAGACTGAGCTGGAATTGGGCAGGTGGCATGGGCGACGGGTATAATCGCTGAATTATTGATCCCTGTTTTAACAGAATACAGGAACCCTTTGGATAGCTAAACATAGACTATTACAGTTACCCCTCTTAGAATCATAGAATATAAGGGTGGAAGGGACCTCAGGAGGTCATCTAGTCCAACCCCCTGCTCAAAGCAGGACCAATCCCCAAATAAATCATCCTAGCCAGGGCTTTGTCAAGCCTGACCATAAAAACCTCTAAGGAAGGAGATTCCACCACCTCCCTAGGTAACCCATAGTAGTGCTTCACCACCCTCCTACTGAAAAAGTTTTTCCTAATATCCAACCTAAACTTTCCCCACTACAACTTCAGACCATTACTCCTTGTTCTATCATCTGCTACCATTGAGAACAGTCTAGAACCATCCTCTTTGGAACCCCCTTTCAGGTAGTTGAAAGCAGCTACCAAATCCCCCCTCTTTCTTCTCTTCTGCAGACTAAACAATCCCCGTTCTATCAGCATCTCCTCATAAGTCATATACTCCAGCCCCCTACTCATTTTTGTTGCCCTCTGCTGGACTCTTTCCAATTTTTCCACATCCTTCTTGTAGTGTGGGGCCCAAAACTGGACACAATACTCCAGATGAGTGCTCACCAATGTCGAATAGAGGGGAATGATCACGTCCCTCGATCTGCTGGCAATGCCCCTACTTATGCAACCCAACATGCCATTAGCCTTCTTGGCAACAAGGGCACACTGTTGACTCATATCCACTGTAACACCTAGGTCCTTTTCTGCAGAACTGCTGCCTAACCATTCGGTCCCTAGTCTGTAGCAGTGAATGGGATTCTTCCGTCCTAAGTGCAGAACTCTGCACTTGTCCTTGTTGAACCTCATCAGATTTATTTTGGCCCAATCCTCTAATTTGTCTACGTCTCTCTGTATCCTATCCCTACCCTCGAGCATATCTACCACTCCTCCCAGTTTAGTGTCATTTGCAAACTTGCTGAGGGTGCAGTCCACGCCATCCTCCAGATAATTAATGAAGAAATTGAACAAAACCGGCCCCAGGACCAACCCTTGGGGCACTCCACATGATACCGGCTGCCAATTAGAAATGGAGCCATTGATCATTACCCATTGAGCCCAATGATCTAGCCAGCTTTCTATCCACCTTATGGTCCATTCATCCAGCCCATACTTCTTTAACTTGCTGGCAAGAATACTGTGGTAGACCATATGAAAAGCTTTGCTAAAGTCAAGGAATAACACATCCACTGCTTTCCCCTCATCCACAGAGCCAGTTATCTCATCATAGAAGGCAGTTAAATTAGTCAGACATGACTTGCCCTCTTCTTTCAAGTCTTTAAAAATACACATTTACATTTCAAACACTAGCTTATTTAAGGTTGACACACTTTTATAATGCCTCTCTAAAAGTTGAATCTGAATGTGTCATAGAAGTTTACATCTTAAGTGGATTTTTCAATGTTTAATGAGGTCTGAACTCCGTATTAAACTTCCCCCACAGTCCAAGCACCTGTGGGGTCTCGCTCCTGTGTGGATTGCCAGATGTTGAACAAGGTCTGATCTTTTTTGAACAAATTGCTCAAAATTGATTTTTTTTAAATCATTGATTTTTATTCACTCTGGGAAGCAGTGTAAAACATGCCCTGGGATGGAGAATTAAGCAGTTCAACAGTCCAGATTGTACCCTGGGGAATGTCTCACACCTGCTGTCTCCTTGCACCATTGTGCCTTCATCATCCTGATCCTGAAAGGCAAGTTACGCAGGGCAAACCAGAGAAGAGGAACCAGCCGACATCCTCAACTCCACCGACGTTGGTTTTGGCTAAATCCTGAACTCCCCCTGGCATGGGAGACTTGAGGTTCTGCTGCCAGCCTTCCCCTCATGCATCTGTTTCCTTCCCAATGGTCAGGGGTGAAAGTAACTTAAAGGACTTAGCACAGGGGTGAGCAAACTTTTGGGCTCGAGGGCCACATGAGGGTTGTAAAATTGTATGGAGGACCAGATAGGGAAGGCTGTGTCTCCGCAAACAGCTTGGCCCTGCCCCCTATCCACCCCCTCCGACTTCCCAGCCCCTGACTGCCCCCCTCAGAAGCCCCAACCCCATCCAACCCACCCCCACTCCTTGTCTCGTGACCACACTCTCCGGAGACCCCCACCCTAACTGTCCCACCCAACCCCCCCTTGATCCCTGTCCAATGACAGCCCCAACCCCTATCCACCCCCCTGCCCTCTGACAGACTCCCGGGACTCCCACGCACCATCCAACCCCCCCTGCTCCCTGACCGCCCCCTCCAGAGACCCACCTGCCCCTAACCACCACCCCAGAACCCCAACCGCTATGCAACCCACCCTGCTCTCTGTTCCCTGATTGCCCGCGGGGAGTTGCTGCCACTTATGCAACCCCACGGCCCTGTCTCCCCTACCATGCTACTCAGAGCAGAGTGTCTGGCTAGGTGCGGATCTAGGCACACTGCTCCGCAGAAGCGCACAGCCCCACCCCCAGAGCGCTGCCCACACAGTCAGACCTTGTTTGTCATCAGGCAATCCCCACAGGAGCGAGACCCCACAAGTGCTTGGACTGTGGGAAAAGTTTCATATGAAGGACAGACCTTGTTTATCATCAGGCAATCCACACAGGAGAGAGACCTCACAAGTACTTGGACTGTGGGAAAAGTTTCATACAGAAGTTTTTTGGTTGAAGGATGGCTACTTTTAAATCTGTTATTGAATGTCCAGGGAGATTGAAGTGTTCTCCTACTGGCTTTTGTATGTTACCAATCCTGATTTGTGTCCATTTATTCTTTTACGTAGAGACTGTCCGGTTTGGCCAATGTACATGGCAGAGGGGCATTGCTGGCACATGATGGCATATATTATGTTAGTAGATGTGCACCTGAATGTGTCCCTGATAGTGTGGCTGATATGGTTGGGTCCTATGATGGTGACGCTAGAGTAGATATGGGGACAGAGTTGGCAACGGGGTTTGTTGCAGCGATTGGTTCCTGGGTTAGTGTTTCTGTGGTGTGGTGTGTAGTTGCTGGTGAGTATTTGCTTCACATTGGGGGCTGTCTGTAAGCGAGGACTGGCCTGCATCCCAAGGTCCGGATGGAAGCTGGAGGCAGGTAGGTAAGTATAGCGGTCAGTAGGTTTCTGGTATAGGGTGGTGTTTATGTGACCATCACTTATTTGTTGTGGTGTCCAGGATCTCTTGTGTGGACTGGTCCAGGCTGAGCTCGATGGTGGGGTGGAAATCGTTGAAATCCTAGTGAGGGATGGTTTCCTCTCCCCAGCAACTCCAGTGGACCTGGGCCAAGCCTGCAGAGGGGCTCCTCTCCGTGCCTGCCTTCACAGCCCTCGATGGCCAGCAGGTCCCGCCCTCCCCATGTCCCACCCTGTCCTGCATTGGGATGACAGAGAGTTTCTTTGCCCCACTCGCCCCACACTGATCCCTCTTGTGATAACCTCTGCACCCCATGTTCACCACTTGTGTATGGTTATGATATTTTGTGTGCAAAGTGTGGCTGGTGAGGGATCATTGCTAAACTCATGATCTGCTGAATATTGTGCCGTTGAAATGCGTGTGACACCAGTGCATGTAGAATGGTGGGGTGGCAGTTGACAGGGGATGTAGAGTTAGGGGTGCTGGGGTGACCGTTCCTGCCACTTACCTCTGTGAATATTTATTGGTTTCTCGTAAAGTGAGTTAGGATTATGGGGGAAAGTGTCACAGCTGCCACTGGTAAGAGTTGCTGGCCACACTCTGAGGCCACCAAATTTGGTCGTGAGAATTCCTGGGCTAGAAGCTCATGATGGGCCCTTCTGACCGTAGAGCTTGAGTGTAACAGGAGCCGGACACAGAGATGCTGCATCGCGGTGGGTTGATCGCTAGGACCCAGGAGCAGCTGGGAGGTGGCTCCGGGGGGAGCGATCGCTGGGCTCAGGCCCGGCAGCAGGAAGTGACTCGCAGCCGCTGCGGTGACTCTGGCTCCAGGCTCCCGGCGAGATCCCCGAGCCCCGGCGGCTGGTGCTGGGAGCCCGGAGCCCTGGCTGCAGCCGGGAGAGGGGAATCTCCAGCAGGGCCCTTCCCGCTGCTCCCCAGGAGCCTCTCCCAGGGCAGAGCCCCCAGCCCGGCCAGGCCCCTTCCTGGCCCCTGCCGCAGGGGGGCCCCGCTCGGAGGGAAGGTGAGAAGGACCCGCCCCCGCCCCCGTCACCCCCGGGCTGCAGGGGGAGGAGGGCACAGGAGGCGGGTGCTGGGGATGCGGGGTCAGGCTGTGATGGGGGCTGGGGTGCACTGAAGGGAAGATGGAGGGATCGAGGGGTTGTGGGGCTGAGGGGAGCGAGGCTGGAATGGGGAAAGATGTGAGTGGGGGGCACTGCGAGGGAAGGGTGTGTGGGGGGAGACTGGCGGTGGACAGAGGCAAAAACCCAGCCCCCCACACCACACCCTGCTACCAGTGTGTTATTGTCAGACACACACGTGCTGGTTGGGTCTGTGCAGGGCCGGCTCTAGGTTTTTTGCAGCCCCAAGCGAAAAAAAATGTGGCTGCCCGCACCCCAGAGCTCCTTCTGTTGCCCCAGCCCTGGGCTCTCCTCCCCCAACTGCACCCCATGCCGCCCCAGCTCTTGGTCTCCCCTGACCCGCACCCACTGCCACCCCAGCCCTGGGCTCTACCCCCCTCACCACGTGCGGCCCGAGCTCTGGGCTCTCCTCCCACATCTGCACACCCTGCCGTCCCAGCCCTGGGTTCTCCCCGCCCCTCCACCTGCACCCTCCTTCCGCCCCAGCCCTGGGTCACTGGTAACTTGCTCCCAGGGTGGGTCATTCAGCAGGAATTTTGGATGTGCACAGAACACAGACAGGATTGGTTCCCATATGGTTACAGAACTGCAGTAAAGAGGCACCATTTTCAGCTTGTGTGATTGGAGGATATCTGGATGTATATTATAAGCCTGTTCCCCATCAATGAGGAAAAGTTGAAGTGTCTTTATTATTCTTTTGTTCCACTCTTTGTTTCTATGGGGAATTTGCCAATGCGATGTCACTGTCTTCCTTTCAAACAAATTAAACTAAAAAAAAGGCAATGGCTGTTGAAAATAGCAATTCCAGTCCTAAAATCCACTGGGAAGCATTTCTTGCTCAATTTTATCCTACTTTTTCTACAGCAAATTAGAGTGGATCAGTATATTTGATTTGGGAGAATTAAAGTAACAGTTGCCCAAAATGAGCTTGAGCACTCCTGGATTTGGAGGCTTTCAAATCTGGAAGGCAGGTGCTAGATTCCCTTTCTGAATATTAGCTAAATCCGGAAAGGAAAAGTCAATTTCTGTTTCCATGGCTCAGAAGTGGAAATCCTCCTACGTGCCTGATACTGTATCTAAAGCTGCCCAGGTCCAGAGCCTCCCCTCCCTTACTTTTCATTTTAAATTCTAGTGGGATCCACATATCTCCCTTGCTAGGCTTCAGATAGAGAGGGGCACTGTCCATTTAGTCCACCCAATTCCTTCTTTGGGGGCTGCAAGGTGAGGTCACACCAGGATCCCTAATCCAGTCTGGGGAAGTCTTCTGAAGGGAATATCTGGGCCAAAGCCTTCTACAACTTGGGCACACTTGTTCCCCATTCACAGTGCCACCCCGCTCTAGCAATGAGCTCTCCCTTCACAACAAGCTGCAGGATGAGGTTTCAGCTACCATACTCCCTCCCCCTTCCTTTCCTGTTAAAAGCAGTCAAGGGAATGCTGGGAAATGTAGTTCTTTCCCTGCTCCAGGGCTTGCTCTATAGGCAGGGAGCTAACCAAGGAACAACAGCTCCCAGGGCCCCCTGTTGGCTCTCAGCTCCCAGGCTGGATCATTGCCCGCTGCTGCCCCTGCAAATGGGCTGCCCCAAGCAGGTGCTTGCTTTGCTGGTGCCTAGAGCCACCCCTGGGTCTGTGTCTCATGAGTTTTGGGGTCGCCCAGGGCCCTGTTCTGATTTCTGGGCACGATTCACATCTCAGCCACACCGGAGTCACTGCAGCTTTGGGCAGGCTGGGAGTGTGGATGGGCCAATGGGATCAGCCTCTGCCTGTCTGTCCCTGGGGGCTGCTGGGGGAGTCCAGGGCAGCTCATTCTTTAGGTGATGCCACCAGAGGGCTCCTGCTGCTCCTAAGGGAGAGGAGTTTACACGGCAGTGTGGGAAAATCCCCCAAAGTGGCTCCTTTAGTTCTGCTTTTTTTTCTAGCATTTGGCTCAGAGATAGTGTTACTGGGAGGGTCTGAAGAGTCTGGGGGGGAACAGGGGTGTGACATGGACTGAAGCCCCTTCTGTAACCTCCCCCATTGCCCCTCTTGCTCCGACAGGCTAAGGAATCACATCCACCTTTTGCTCCAGACGGTCCCGTCTTCCAGGAGACAGGGAAGGGAAATGTCTGTGATGGAGCCAGCTCAGGTAGGGGATTTTCAGGGAGGTCCTGGGCAAGGGCAGGGAGGAGAGAGGGTGTGATAAACCTGCTGATTTTCTGAGTGGGCCCATTTGTGACGGGGGAGGGGAAATGGGACTTCCCCCCATTTCTCAAACAGGATACAACTCCCTTACACAGGGCTGGGAACATTTTCAAGGCTTCCAGTGCTGGAGTGAGACCCCACTAGCCTGAGGCTGCTGTGAATTATGAAGGGAAGCTGTCGGGTTTCCTGTCCCTGTCCTTGGCTCAGAGCTCTGCTTCCCATATCAGCCTGTGGCTGGCAGGCGTGTGGGAAATGAGAAGACCCTGCCCTGCTCCGTGTGCTGGGGAGGACAAGGAGCTGTCACCTTCTCCCACCCCCTGAAGCCTCCTGGCTCCTCTGAGCAGTGTGGGCGTGGGATTCTGCTACTCTGACCCTCCCAGAACTTCCATTTCTTTATCCTTCCTCCCACGTCACTAGTGGGATTGTGGCTGGGGTAGCAGGTGCTGAGTGGGGGACTTTTGGTGTTTCAGATGCCGGTGACCTTCGAGGAGGTGGCTGTGTATTTCACCCAGGGGCAGGGGGCTCTGCTGGACCCCGCTCAGAGAGCCCTCTACAGGGATGTCATGCAGGAGAACTATGAGACAGTGACCTCACTGGGTAAGGGATTCCCGTTCCCTCAGATACTAGAAGTAGGGTGACTAGATGAGAGAGGTGAAATATTGGGATGCAGGGGGGAGCAAAAAAAACCCAAAAACAAGCCGACGGTGAAGCAAAACTCAAAAAACCACCGGAGCACAGGAAAAATTGGTGGGAGCTGAGAACCCACCGGCAGCTCCACGCCCCGCCCACCCGCCACACCAGCTTGCCTCCGTTCCGTCTCCACCTCCCCCCTCAGGGAGGGAGGGGGCAGCACGCAGACCCCCTCCCCCAGCCAGAGGGACCCGCCAGGGGGCCAGGTGAGTCCCAGCAGTGCTAGCCTTACTTGGAACGGCTCCCAGGAAGCATCCAGCAGGCAGATCCCATCCCTCTGGCTCCTAAGGTCGCTCGGGTCGGGTCGAGGGGGGTGGGGGCGGGTGGGTTCTCTGCCGGCTGCCGGCGTCTACAAGCCCCGCCCCTGCAGCACGCAGCGGAGACCTCTTCGCCGCCTCCATGCGTGCCTGGGGAGTGGGGTTGCAGCACTCTGTAGGCTCCTGCCGGCCGGCAGGCAAGCACCAGGAGTTCAGCTGCACTTCCCCAGGCCCAGGAAGAAGAGGTGAGTGGTGCTGGCTGGCATCCTCCAACAGACGGTCCCCCGATATCGGGAAATAGTGCGTCCCGACCGATATAAGGTCGGGACACGGGACAAATACCCTAAAATTGGGACTGTCCTGATAATATCGGACGTCTGGTCAGCCTAACTAGAAGCAGTGGGGTCTTCATGTCTGAATCTGGTCATGTTCTTCCCATGTCAGTTAGATCATATGCAAGTGGTTCCATAATGCACAGCTGCCGTGTGAGAGAGACTTGCATCTCCGTGCCCTCTCCAGTGGAACATGGGTGTCAAAACCCAATGGACAAGCTAAACCATCCCCACCCCTCCAGCTTTCAAAGGGGCATAAATCCAGCATTATCCTGTCTGCTTTGTTTCTCGGCTGCACACACAATCCCTGTTCACCTCCCTCCTTGGGAATAGCTCCAGTCATGAGGAGGGCTCTGGGCTCTACAAGTTAGAAAGAGGCAGGGGTTTAAGTGCAGAGCTGTGTGTGAGTCAGCAAGGCCCCCAGAGTGCACAGATCCTGGGAATGCCTAGTGAGGGTGTAGTAATAATTCAACACACCTCCCCAGACAACTTACTCTGCACAAGGGGGCTCAGTGACCGTTTCCCCATCCTCTTGCATTACACGTTCCTCCAGCAGAGCGCAGGGACAGGTTCCACTCACGGAATATCCTTTCTGACAAATACTCCACCAATGCTCCACGCACCCTGATCTGGTCTGATTTCACCCTCTGCACAGGATTTCCCATTCCCAAACCTGAGCTCATCTCCTGGCTGGAACGAGGAGAAGAGCCGTGGGTGCCCGATCTCTGGGACTGCAATGAAAGAAGGCTTCCGAGATGCACCCATACAGGTGAGGACTGACACAGAAACAATCTAGGGAATGAAAGAAGAAGTTCAGAATCCCAAAATATGGTGTGAGTAAGCGCCCTCAGTTCTTCCTCATCTCAGCCAGGACAGGGCTGCAATCATCAGATATAGCTCACGCCATTCTATCCAGCCTCTTAGCTGCAGGAGTTTGCTTCCCAGCTTTCCTTCCCTGTGAGTGTTTGGGTGGGATTTGAAGGCGGAGTCCAATTGCTCAGTGTTTGTGTTGGGTTTTCGCTTGGTGCTCTTCTTCTTTCTCCCCTGCACAATGATTCCTGTCTGGATTGTGTCTCTCCCAGCAGGCGCTGAGCTAGGGAGTGACAATGAGGAGGAGAATCATCATGAGGAAGTTGCCGGGGAAGTGGAACTGCAGGGGACCTTTGTGGGAAGAGGTGAAGGGAATTTTTCCCAGTGCTTGGAGCAGGAAGAAGGCTGGGGAAAGTGGCACAGGTCAGAGAGGCTTCTGGAAAACCACGCAGGGAAGAGAGTGGATGAATCTATTAACGGTGCAGGAGGAGACAAGGATCCCAGAGAGCAGCAGACAAATCCCAAGGAAGAGACACCCGGACACTACCCTCAGTGTGGGAAAGAATTCATTGTGACATCACAGCTTGTGAAACATCAGACAATCTACACTGGAGAGAAACCCCTTCAATGCTTGGACCATGGGGAAAGCTTCAATAAGCTCTCAGATCTTAATAACCATGGGAGAAGCCACACTGGAGAGAGACCCTCTCAATCTCTCAAGTGGGGGAAATGTTTCATTTCGAACACAGAAATAACGAGACATCAGTTAAGCCACAGAAGGGAGAGACCCCATAAGTGCTTGGACTGTGGGAAAAGTTTCATAAGAAAGTCAAACCTTGTTAAACATCAGGCAATCCACACAGGAGAGAGACCCCACAAGTGCTTGGACTGTGGGAAAAGTTTCATACAGAGGTCACACCTAGTTCGTCATCAGGCAATCCACACAGGAGAAAGACCCCACAAGTGCTTGGACTGTGGGAAAAGTTTCAAAAGAAGGTCAGACCTTGTTCAACATCAGGCAATCCACACAGGAGAGAGACCCCACAAGTGCTTGGACTGTGGGAAAAGTTTCATACAAAGGTCAGACCTTGTTAAACATCAGGCAATCCACACAGGAGAAAGACCCCAGAAGTGCTTGGACTGTGGGAAAAGTTTCATAAGAAAGTCAAACCTTGTTACACATCAGGCAATCCACACAGGAGAGAGACCCTACAAGTGCTTGGACTGTGGGAAAAGTTTCATAAGAAAGTCACACCTAGTTCATCATCAAGCAATCCACACAGGAGAGAGACCCCACAAGTGCTTGGACTGTGGGAAAAGTTTCAAAAGAAGGTCAGACCTTGTTCAGCATCAGGCAATCCATACAGGAGAGAGACCCCACAAGTGCTTGGACTGTGGGAAAAGTTTCATACAGAGGGCACACCTTGTTCGACATCAGGCAATCCACACAGAAGAAAGACCCCACAAGTGCTTTGACTGTGGGAAAATTTTCATACAGAGGGCACACCTTGTTCAACATCAAGCAATCCACACAGGAGAGAGACCCCACAAGTGCTTGGACTGTGGGAGAAGTTTCATAAGAAGGTCACTCCTTGTTTATCATCAGGCATTACACACAGGAGAGAGACCCCACAAGTGCTTGGACTGTGAGAAAAGTTTCATAACAAGCTCACAACTAGTTCGCCATCAGGCAATCCACGCAGGACACAGACCTCACAACTGCTTAGACTGTGGGAAAAGTTTCATACAAAGGTCCGACGTTGTTAAACATCAGGCAATCCACACAGGGGAGAGACCTCACAAGTGCTTGGACTGTGGGAAAAGTTTCACGGAGAGGTCAAACCTTGTTAAACATCAGGCATTACACACAGGAGAGAGACCGCACAAATGCTTGGACTGTGAGAAAAGTTTCATAAGAAGGTTACAGCTTGTTAAACATCAGGCATTACACACAGGAGAGAGACCACACAAGTACTTGGATTATGGGGAAAATTTCACAGTGAGGTCAAACCTTGTTCAACATCAGGCAATCTACAGAGGAGCGAGAGCCCACAAGTGCTTGGACTGTGGGAAAGGTTACATACAAAGGTCAGACCTTGTTAAACATCAGTCATTACACACAGGAGAGAGACCCCACAAGTGCTTGGACTGTGGGAAAAGTTTTATAAAGATGTCACACCTTGTTCAACATCAGTCAATCCACACAGGAGAGAATCCAGAGGTGCTTGGACTGATGGAAAAGTTTCATATAGAGGTCTAGCCTCATTAAACATGGAAGAATCCACACAGGATATAAACTTCTGTGACACATGGCAAGAAAGGGTTAAGCAACTTGTATGTAATTGACTCAGGGTCAACATTTAGAGAGAGATTTTAACAGTGTGTCGACCTTAGATAAGCTATAGTTTGAAATGTAAATGTGTATTTTTAAAGACTTGGAAGAAGAGGGCAAGTCATGTCTGAGTAACCTAATTGCCTTCTATGATGAGATAACTGGTTCTGTGGATGAGGGGAGAGCAGTGGATGTGTTATTCCTTGATTTTAGCAAAACATTTGATATGATGTCCTACAGTATTCTTGCCAGCAAGTTAAAGAAGTATGGGCTGGATGAATGGACCATAAAGTCGATAGAAAGCTGGCTAGATCATCGGGTTCAATGGGTAGTGATCAATGGCTCCATGTCTAGTTGGCAGCTGGTATCAAGTGGCGTGTCCCAGGGGTCGGTCCTGGGGCCAGTTTTGTTCAGTATCTTCAATAATGATCTGGAGGATGCCGTGGACTGCACCCTCAGCAAGTTTGCAGATGACACTAAACTGGGAGGAGTGGTAGATACGCTGGAGGGTAGGGATATGATACAGAGGGACATAGACAAATTAGAGGATTGGGCCAAAATAAATCTGATGAGGTTCAACAAGGACAAGTGGAGAGTCCTGCACTTAGGATGAAAGAATCCCATTCACTGTTACAGACTAGGGACCGACTGGCTAGGCAGCAGTTCTGCAGAAAAGGACTTAGGGTTTACGGTGGATGAGAAGCTGGATATATCAACAGTGTGCCCTTGTTGCCGAGAAGGCTAACGGCATTTTGGGCTGTACAAGTAGGGGTGTTGCCAGCAGATCGAGGGACGTGATCGTTCCCCTCTATTCAACATTGGTGAGGCTTCATCTGGAGTACTGTGTCCAGTTTTGGCCCCACACTACAAGAAGGATGTGGAAAAGTTTGAAAGAGTCCAGCGGAGGGCAACAAAAATGATTAGGGGGCTGGAGCACATGACTTACGAGGAGAGGCTGAAAGAACGGGGATTGTTTAGTCTATAGAAGAGAAGAATGATGGGGGATTTGGTAGCAGCTTTCAGCTACCTGAAAGGGGCTTCCAAAGAGGATGGATCTAGACTCTACTCAGTGGTACCAGATGACAGAAAAAGGAGTAATGATCTCCAGTTGCAGTGGGGAAGTTTAGATTGGATATGAGGAAACACTATTTCATTAGGAGGGTGGTGAAGCCCTGGAATGAGTTACCTAGGGAGGTGGTGGAATCTCCTTCCTTAGAGGTTTTTAAGGTCAGGCTTGACAAAGCCCTGGCTGGGATGATTTGTTTGGGGATTGGTCCTGCTTTAAGCAGGGGTTGGACTAGATGACCTCCGGAGGTCCCTTCCCTCTCTAATATTCTATGATTCTAAGAGGGGTAACTGTAGTAGTCTATGTTGAGCTATCCAAAGGGTTCCCGTATTCTATTATTTCAGGGATCAATAATTCAGCCATTATAACCATCGCCCATGCCACCTGCCCTATTCTAGCTCAGTCTCATTGAATTCACTGAGGGATGGAGGGAATGTTTATAGCTGAAATCACCAAAATGTGTTTAGCCAGGTTAATGTTAATCGGATCTGTTCCGCTCTCCTGCTCGGACATTCTCTCTGGCGATCCCGGAGTCGGAAAGGAGCTGGTGTTACCTTCTTGGCTACCAATCCCCACGGTGACTCTCTACACTAGCAATTCTCCAAATGTGGGCAGAGCATCCCAATGAAGGCACAGGAATGTGTCAGGGGAGGCGTGAACAGTGTGGGTTGTTTGGTTTTTTTTTTTAAAGAGCACTGGCTGTAAGCCTCAGTTGGCTGGGGCTCATGAGGAAGGAACAGGCCTATCTGGGAGGTGGGGATAAATGCTCAGGCTCTCGAACCCAGGTGGAGCAGCAGCACAGAAGTAAGGGTGGCAATGGGGTGATAAGTGTTGTGAACAGCGATATTGATGAATATTATTTTTCAGGTGGCCACCCTAACTTCTGTGCTGCTATTAGAGGTCTTCAGAGCTGTGCACATTGCCAGCAACTACTCTGCCTTTAGAGCTGGGTGGTGATATATTTGTTTTTGAGGGTGGGGGCGTAAATGACCACAGACACCAAGATGGGGGGGCGGTAATGAAACACATCTCAGAACCACTGGTCTACACTATTATGGGCACCACGTTTACAAAATGATAAATCTTCTCCAAAGTATGTCTTGTGAGGTATCGTAGGAAAAGCCATCACCTGCTGAATATTAGTGTCCCATTAAAATATGTCTATCAGCACTGTCCATGGAGCTCTGAGAGTTTGCTGTTTGTTTGTTACATAATGAAAAGCTGGAAAATGCCCACAGACAAGCTCCTCCTAGACAATGGCACCTGCACACCAGCTAGGTGCTAAGTGGGCAGTAATTGCTTAGCCGGCCATTAACCAGCTGTGGAGCTGGGAACAGGAGAGTTACAATTCACCGGAAGGACGGCTGGACGCTCACTTAGGCCACAGACTGGTTGTCGCCTGCCCCCCGGCTGGGGGATGAACCTCAAAGAGGAGAGTGGTATAAAAGCACAAGGGAGAATTGCCTCAATTTTTACCTCTCCTTTCCCATCTTTACAGAAGGGAACAAGATGGCTTGAATGGCAACAGGGGCCTTGGACTGGGGAGGGTGGATCAAGGCTGGAAGGATATCCAGCTTGGGTTTAAGAACTGTGAACTGCCTGCAACAGTGGGTGGGGTGAGAAAACCTGCTTGCTTCACATTTTCCTTAGTTTGGTATAATTTAGGATTTAAAATGCATGTTTTAATTTTATAGTTTTAAACGTTTCTGACCTTTAACATCTTTCTCCCTTGTAATCCCTGAAAACCCCCTTGCTCCAGTTACTAAACTGGTTTTAGTGTTTTGTCTGGACCTGTGTGTTTTCATTGAAGTGTTTGGGGGATTTGACTGGAGAGAACAAGGCTGTGGCTTAATGCGGCCCCTTTATGGGGGCGACCCAGTAATTACTGAGTTTGTCCAGCGCAGTGGACAGACTGAGCACTCCAAGATGCACATTCCCAGGGTGCAAGTCTGGGAATAGAGCACTGGCTGATGTTGCTGTGTCGTTTGGTACATTCCTGAGTGTCTGGCTGGTCGCACTCAGTGCAGTGCAGCCAGGAGTGACTTTGAAGGCTGGTGGCTGT
Organism: Chrysemys picta bellii; assembly: GCF_011386835.1. Taxonomy (NCBI): domain Eukaryota; kingdom Metazoa; phylum Chordata; order Testudines; family Emydidae; genus Chrysemys; species Chrysemys picta. Next base: position 10,883,340 of record NC_088802.1, on the reverse strand, counting down.
GTGGGAGCAGAGCGTGGGGGGGGTTTGTTGTTCACACAGGGAAGCAGCAGGGTGGATTTGATTTAAATCACTAGTCAGGAAGACTGAATTTAATCATGGTGTTCTACATAAAAATGTATTCTTGTTGGTTGTTATAACCTTAATACATATTCTTCACAACCAGGGCCGGTAGAAGGATGTTTCGCACCCTGTGTGAAACTTCCACTTTGCGCCCTCCTGTCCCTGAGCCCCCACCCTGGAACGACCCCCCTCCCTGCAGCTCTCCCCTTCCGCCCTGAGGCTCCCCGCACAGCAGCTCCGCCCTGAGGCACCCCCCCACCCCAGCTCACCCCTGCCCCACCTCCTCCCCGAGCACACCGTCGCCGCTTCATTTCTCCCACCTCCCAGGCTTGCAGCGCCTAAGCTGATTGGCGCCACAAGCCTGGGACAGGGGAGAAGTGAAGCAGCTCAGCCCTGCTCCACCTCCTCCCTGAGCCCGCCGTGCCTGCTTCACTTCTCCCGCCTCCCAGGCTTGCGGCACCAATCAGCTTAGGCTCCACAAGCCTGGGAGGCAGGAGAAGTGAAGAAACCACAGCGTGCTTGGGGAGGAGGTGGGGCAGGGGTGAGCTGGGGCGGGGAGTTCCCCTGCGTGTCGCCCCACCCCGCTTGCTGCAGGCGGCCCTCCCCGCTCTCCACTGCCTCAGGTCCCTCCACTTAAATGCCAGCGGCGACTGGGGCTGCTGAAGATGCGTCCGCCGTGGTTGATGCTGAAGGAAATGGTGCCCCCCAAATCCTAGCACACTAGGCGACCACCTACATGGCCTAAATGATTCCACCGGCCCCGTTCACAATGCAGAGATAGCTGTAGGTTTCATTTCTAGAAGGTCCACACTGTACATTTTTAAACAGTGATTTATTTTGAAAACTTTTCAGATTGTCTGATATAGCTGTAAAACTAATGAATGTTTGTTTGGTTATTTCATTACCAAAGGTAATTGAAGCAGATATTTATGAAGTCATTAGGAGGTGAACTATTTAACTAAAACAACAACGTTCAGTATTCTGGATTTGTTTCTTCAACAGCAAACATATAATATTTTAACAGAAAAGTGTATGTCCCTCTCTTCTCACATTTGTCTCCAGACTTCTCCTTCTCCAGATCTATTCTGCCTCCAACAGTCTTGTATTCATTGAACTTTTTGAAACTTTGCAAGTTTGGAGAGCGGTAAGGGATTAACTCTTTGTACACTAATTTGCAGAGGGACAATAGAGGTGAGGTCTGTTATTTCTCACCTCTACATATTAATTTATTTTAAAACATTTTTACTGTTAACAAGTATGTTACCTTTGGAGACACAAAGACAAAGTTTGAGAACTGGCAAACTAAGCATCTCTGATGGTATCTTCTAGACTGAGCACTGAGTCCCATAGGGTAGATAGAAAGATTTACCTAAGTAATCTATACAGAAGCCTGTGGATCCCCATAAGACTGGGTCCTTAATGCATGAACTACAGGAACTCATTTACAAAAGTTTTCTTAAACATGACATGTCTATATTGTCTCATACTATAGAATTAGAATGTATAATCCCTATTCTATGATGAGAGATCTTTGAGCTATAATGTATCTTTTTCTTTAGATAAAATGGTTTTTGAGGAAAAAATTATCAAAATAATCCGAATTAAATAAAAAAAATCTGATTTTCTTGATTTTTTTTTTAAATCATTGATTTTTATTCACTCTGGGAAGCAGTGTAAAACATGCCCTGGGATGGAGAATTAAGCAGTTCAACAGTCCAGATTGTACCCTGGGGAATGTCTCACACCCGCTGTCTCCTGGCACCATTGTGCCTTCATCATCCTGATCCTGAAAGGCAAGTTACGCAGGGCAAACCAGAGAAGAGGAACCAGCCGACATCCTCAACTCCACCAACGTTGGTTTTGGCTAAATCCTGAACTCCCCCTGGCATGGGAGACTTGAGGTTCTGCTGCCAGCCTTCCCCTCATGCGTCTGTTTCCTTCCCAATGGTCGGGGTGAAAGTAACTTAAAGGACTTAGCAAAGGGGTGAGCAAACTTTTGGGCTCGAGGGCCACATGAGGGTTGTAAAATTGTATGGAGGACCAGATAGGGAAGGCTGTTCCTCCGCAAACAGCTTGGCCCCGCCCCCTATCCGCCCTCTCCCACTTCCCAGCCCTTGACTGCCCCCCCTCAAAATCCCCAACCCCATCCAACCCACCCCCACTCCTTGTCTCGTAACCACCCTCTCCGGAGACCCCCACCCTAACTGCGCCGCCCAGAAACCTCCCACCCAACCCCCCTTGCTCCCTGTCCAATGACAGCCCTATCCCCGCCCACCCTCTGACAGACTCCCAGGACTCCCACGTGCCATCCAACCCCCCCTGCTCCCTGATCGCCCCCTCCAGAGACCCACCCGCCCCTAACCACCACCCCGGAACCCCAACCGCTATGCAACCCACTCTGCTCCCTGTTCCCTGATTACCCCCGGTGAGCTGCTGCCACTTATCCAACCCCACAGCCCTGTCTCCCCTACCATGCTACTGAGAGCAGCGTGTCTGGCTCCGCAAGGATCTAGACACACTGCTCCGCGGAAGCGCACAGCCCCACCCCCAGAGCGCTGCCCACACGGTCAGACTTTGTCATCAGGCAATCCACACAGGAGAGAGACCCCACAAGTGCTTGGACTGTGGGAAAAGTTTCATGTGAAGGACAGACCTTGTTTATCATCAGGCAATCCACACAGGAGAGAGACCTCACAAGTGCTTGGACTGTGGGAAAAGTTTTATACAAAAGTTTTTTGGTTGAAGGATGGCTACTTTTAAATCTGTTATTGAATGTTCAGGGATATTGAAAAAAGGAACAGAGGGTCCTGTGGCACCGTTGGGACTAACAGAAGTACTGGGAGCATAAGCTTTTGTGGGCAAACCTTGCATCTGAAGAAGTGAGGTTCTTACCCACGAAAGCTTATGCTCCCAGTACTTCTGTTAGTCCCAAAGGTGCCACAGGACCCTCTGTTGCTTTTTACAGATTCAGACTAACACGGCTACCCCTCTGATACAGGGATATTGAAGTGTTCTCCTACTGGTTTTTGTATGTTACCATTCCTGATTTGTGTCCATTTATTCTTTTACGTAGAGACTGTCCGGTTTGGCCAATGTACATGGCAGAGGGGCATTGCTGGCACATGATGGCATATATTATGTTAGTAGATGTGCACCTGAATGTGTCCCTGATAGTGTGGCTGATATGGTTGGGTCCTGTGATGGTGTCGCTAGAGTAGATATGGGGACAGAGTTGGCAACGGGGTTTGTTGCAGGGATTGGTTCCTGGGTTAGTGTTTCTGTGGTGTGGTGTGTAATTGCTGGTGAGTATTTGCTTCAGATTGGGAGCTGTCTGTAAGCGAGGACTGGCTTGCCTCCCAAGGTCTGGAGAGAAGCTGGAGGCAGGTAGGTAAGTATAGCGGTCAATAGGTTTCTGGTATAGGGTGGTGTTTATGTGACCATCACTTATTTGCTGTGGTATCCAGGATTTATTGTGTGGACTGGTCCAGGCTGAGGTCGATGGTGGGGTGGAAATCGTTGAAATCCTGGTGAGGGAGGGTTTCCTCTCCCCAGCAACTCCATTGGATCCGGGCCAAGCCTGCAGAGGGGCTCCTCTCCGTGCCTGCCTTCACAGCCCTCGATAGCCAGCCAGTCATGCCCTCCCCATGTCCTGCCGTGTCCTGCATTGGGATGACAGAGAGTTTCTGTGCCCCACTCGCCCCACATGGATCCCTCTTGTGATCACCTCTGCACCCCATGTTCACCACTTGTGTAGGGTTATGATATTTTGTGTGCAAAGTGTGCCTGGTGAGGGATCATTGGAAAACTCATGATCTGCTGAATATTGTGCCGTTGAAATGCGTGTGACACCAGTGCATGTAGAATGGTGGGGTGGCAGCTGACAGGGGATGTAGAGTTAGGGGTGCTGGGGTGACCGTTCCTGCCACTTACCTCTGTGAATATTTATTGGTTTCTCATAAAGTGAGTTAGGATTATGGGGGAAAGTGTCACAGCTGCCACTAGTAAGAGTTGCTGGCCACAGTCTGAGGTCGTGAGAATCCCTGGGCTGGATGCTCACGATGGGCCCTTCTGACCGTAGAGCCTGTGAGTGGAACAGGAGCCGGACACAGAGATGCTGAGAACGAAGGGTTGATCGCTAGGACCCAGGAGCAGCTGGGAGGCGGCTCTCGGGGGAGCGATCGCTGGGCTCAGGCCCGGCAGCAGGAAGTGACTCGCAGCCGCTGCGGGGACTCTGGCTCCAGGCTCCTGGCGAGATCCCCGAGCCCCGGCGGCTGGTGCTGGGAGCCCGGAGCCCTGGCTGCAGCCGGGAGAGGGGAATCTCCAGCAGGGCCCTTCCCGCTGCTCCCCAGGAGCCTCTCCCAGGGCAGAGCCCCCAGCCCGGCCAGGCCCCTTCCCGGCCCGGCCCCTGCCCCAGGGGGCCCCGCTCGGAGTGAAGGTGAGAGAGACTCGCCCCCCTCACTCCCGGCACATCCGGGCTGCAGGGGGAGGAGGGAGCAGGAGGCGGTTGCTGGCGATGCGGGGTCAGGCTGTGATGGGGGCTCGGGTGCACTGAAGGGAAGATGGAGGGATCGAGGGGATTGTGGGGTGGAGGGGAGCGAAGCTGGAATGGGGGAAGATGTGAGTCGGGGGCACTGCGAGGGAAGGGTGTGTGTGGGGAGACTGGCGGTGGACAGAGGCAAAAACCCAGCCCCCCACACCACACCCTGCTACCAGTGTGTTATTGTCAGACACACCCGTGTTGGTTGGGTCTGTGCAGGGCCGGCTCTAGGTTTTTTGCAGCCCCAAGCGAAAAAAAGTGTGGCTGCCCCCACCCCAGAGCTCCCTCCCTGCACCCTTCCGCTGCCCCAGCCCTGGGCTCTCCCACCCACCCGCACCCACTGCCATCCCAGCCCTGGGCTCTCCCCCCTCACCACGTGCGGCCCGAGCTCTGGGCTCTCCTCCCCCATCCGCACCCCCTGCCATCCCAGCCCTGGGTTCTCCCCGCCCCTCCACCTGCACCCTCCTTCCGCCCCAGCCTTGGATCACTGGTAACTTCTTCCCAGGGCGGGTCATTCAGCAGGAATTTTGGATGTTCACAGAACACAGACAGGAGTGGTTCCCATATGGTTACAGAACTGCAGTAAAGTGGAACCATTTTCAGCTTGTGTGATTGGAGGATATCTGGATGCATATTATAAGCCTGTCCTCCATCAATGAGGAAAAGTTGAGGTGCCTTTATTATTCTTTTGTTCCATTCTTTGTTTCTATGGGGAACTTGCCAATGCGATATCACTGTCTTCCTTTCAAACAAATAAAACTAAAAAAAAAGGCAATGGCTGTTGAAAATAGCAATTCCAGTCCTAAAATCCACTGAGAAGCATTTCTTGCTCAATTTTATCCTACTTTTTCTACAGCAAGTTGCAGTGGATCAGTATATTTGATTTGGGAGAATTAAAGTAACAGCTGCGCAAAATGAGCTTGAGCACTCCTGAATTTTGAGGTGTTCAGATCTGGAAGGCAGGTGCTAGATTCCCTTTCTGAATATTAGCTAAATCTGGAAAGGAAAAGTCAATTTCTGCTTCCATGGCTCAGAAGTGGAAATCCTCCTATGTGCCTGATACTGTATCTGAAGCTGCCCAGGTCCTCTAGCAGAGCCTCCCCTCCCTTACTTTTCATTTTAAATTCTAGTGGGATCCACATACCTCCCTTGCTAGGTTTCAGATAGAAAGGGGCACTGTCCATTTAGTCCACCCAATTCCTTCTTTGGGGGCTGCAAGGTGAGGTCACACCAGGATCCCTAATCCAGTCTGGGGAAGTCTTCTGAAGGGAATATCTGGGCCAAAGCCTTCTACTCCTTGGGCACACTTGTTCCCCATTCACAGTGCCACCCGGCTCTAGCAATGAGCTCTCCCTTCACAACAAGCTGCAGGATGAGGTTTCAGCTATCATACTCCCTCCCCCTCCCTTTCCTGTTAATAACGGCCAAGGGAATGCTGGGAAATGTAGTTCTTTCCCTGCTCCAGGGCTGGCTCTATAGGCAGGGAACTAACCAAGGAACTACAGCTCCCAGGGCCCCCTGTTGGCTCTCAGCTCCCAGGCTGGATCCCTGCCCACTGCTGCCCCTGAAAATGGGCTGCCCCAAATAGGTGCTTGCTTTGCTGGTGCCTAGAACCACCCCTGGTCTGTATCTCATGAGTTTTGGGGTCTCCCAGGGCCCTGATCTGATTTCTGGGCAGGATTCACATCTCAGCCACACCGGAGTCACTGCTGCTTTGGGAGGCAGGGAGTGTGGATGGGTCAATGGGATCAGCCTCTGCCTGCCTGTCCCTGGGGGCTGCTGGGGGAGTCCAGGGCAGCTCATTCTTTAGGTGATGCCATCAGAGAGCTCCTGCTGCTCCTAAGGGAGAGGAGTTTACACGGCAGTGTGGGGAAATCTCCCAAAGTGGTTCCTTTAGTTCTGCTTTTTTTTCTAGCATTTGGCTCAGAGATACTGTTACTGGGAGGGTCTGAAGAGTCTGGGGGGAACCGGGGTGTGACATGGACTGAAGCCCTTTCTGTAACCTCCCCCATCGCCCCTCTTGCCCTGACAGGCTGAGGAATCACGTCCACCTTTTGCTCCAGATTGGCCCATCTTCCAGGAGACAGGGAAGGGAAATGTTTGTGATGGAGCCAGCTCAGGTAGGGGATTTTCAGGGGCAGGGAGGAGACAAGATGTGATAAACCTGCTGATTTTCTGAGTGGGCCCATTGGTGACAGGGGAGGGGAGACGGGACATTCCCCCATTTCTCAAACAGGATACAACCCCCTTGCACAGGGCTGGGAACATTTTCAAGGCTCCCAGTGCTGGAGTGAGACCCCACTAGACTGAGGCTGCTGTGAATTATGAAGGGAAGCTGTTGGGTTTCCTGTCCCTGGCTCAGAGCTCTGCTTCCCATATCAGCCTGTGGCTGGCAGGCATGTGGGAAATGAGAAGACCCTGCCCTGCTCCGTGTGCTGTGGGGGGACAAGGAGCTCTCACCTTCTCCCCACACCCTGAAGCCTCCTGGCTGCTCTCAGCAGCGTGGGGGTGGGATTCTGCTACTCTGACCCTCCCAGAACTTCAATTTCTTTATCCTTCCTCCTGCGTGACTAATGGGATTGTGGCTGCGGCAGCAGGTGCTGAGTGGGGGACTCTTTTTCTTTCAGATGCCGGTGAGCTTCGAGGAGGTGGCTGTGTATTTCACCGAGGGGCAGGGGGCTCTGATTGACCCCGCTCAGAGAGCCCTCTACAGGGACGTCATGCAGGAGAACTACGAGACGGTGACCTCGCTGGGTAAGGGATTCCCGTTCCCTCAGATACTAGAAGCAGGGTGACTAGATCATAGAATCATAGAATATCAGAGTTGGAAGGGACCTCAAGAGGTCATCTAGTCCAACCCCCTGCTCAAAGCAGGACCAATTCCCAGCTAAATCATCCCAGCCAGGGCTTTGTCAAGCCGGGCCTTAAAAACCTCCAAGGAAGGAGACTCCACCACCTCCCTCGGTAATGCATTCCAGTGTTTCACCACCCTCCTAGTGAAATAGTTTTTCCTGATATCCAACCTGGACCTCCCCCACTGCAACTTGAGACCATTGCTCCTTGTTCTGTCATCTGCCACCACTGAGAACAGCCGAGCTCCATCCTCTTTGGAACCTCCCTTCAGGTAGTTGAAAGCTGCTATCAAATCCCCCCTCATTCTTCTCTTCTGGAGACTAAACAATCCCAGTTCTCTCAGCCTCTCCTCATAAGTCATGTGCTCCAGACCCCTAATCATTTTTGTTGCCCTCCGCTGGACTCTTTCCAATTTTTCCACATCCTTCTTGTAGTGTGGGGCCCAAAACTGGACACAGTATTCCAGATGAGGCCTCACAAATGTCGAATAAAGGGGAACGATCACGTTCCTCGATCTGCTGGCAATGCCCCTACTTATACTGCCCAAAATGCCGTTAGCCTTCTTGGCAACAAGAGCACACTGTTGACTCATATCCAGCTTCTCGTCCACTGTGACCCCTAGGTCCTTTTCAGCAGAACTGCTACCTAGCCATTCGGTCCCTAGTCTGTAGCAGTGCATGGGATTCTTCCGTCCTAAGTGCAGGACTCTGCACTTGTCCTTGTTGAACCTCATCAGGTTTTTTTCTGCCCAATCCTCTAATTTGTCTAGGTCCCTCTGTATCCGATCCCTACCCTCTAGTGTATCTACCACGCCTCCTAGTTTAGTGTCATCTGCAAACTTGCTGAGAGTGCAGTCCACACCATCCTCCAGATGATTAATAAAGATATTAAACAAAACCGGCCCCAGGACCGACCCTTGGGGCACTCCACTTGAAACCGGCTGCCAACTAGACATGGAGCCATTGATCACTACCCGTTGAGCCCGACGATCTAGCCAGCTTTCTATCCACCTTACAGTCCATTCATCCAGCCCATACTTCTTTAACTTGGTGGCAAGAATACTGTGGGAGACAGTATCAAAAGCTTTGCTAAAGTCAAGAAATAACACATCCACTGCTTTCCCCTCATCCACAGAGCCAGTTATCTCATCATAGAAGGCAATTAGGTTAGTCAGGCACGACTTCCCCTTCGTGAATCCATGCTGCCTGTTCCTGATCACTTTCCTCTCCTCTAAATGTTTCATAATTGATTCCCTGAGGACCTGCTCCATGATTTTTCCAGGGACTGAGGTGAGGCTGACTGGCCTGTAGTTCCCCGGATCCTCCTTCTTCCCTTTTTTAAAGATGGGCACTACATTAGCCTTTTTCCAGTCATCTGGGACCTCCCCCGATCGCCATGAGTTTTCAAAAATAATGGCTAATGGCTCTCCAATCTCACCCGCCAACTCCTTTAGCACCCTCGGATGCAGCACATCCGGCCCCATGGACTTGTGCACGTCCAGTTTTTCTAAATAGTCCCGAACCACTTCTTTCTCCACAGAGGGTTGGTCACCTTCTCCCCATGCTGTACTGCCCAGTGCAGCAATCTGGGAGCTGACCTTGTGCGTGAAGACAGAGGCAAAAAAATCATTGAGTACATTAGCTTTTTCCACATCCTCGGTCACTAGGTTGCCTCCCTCATTCAGTAAGGGGCCCACACTTTCCTTGATTTTCTTCTTGTTGCTAACATACCTGAAGAAACCCTTCTTGTTACTCTTAACATCTCTTGCTAACTGCAACTCCAAGTGTGATTTGGCCTTCCTGATTTCACTCCTGCACGCCTGAGCAATATTTTTACACTCCTTCCTGGTCATTTGTCCAATCTTCCACTTCTTATAAGCCTCTTTTTTGCGTTTAAGATCAGCAAGGATTTCACTGTTTAGCCAAGCTGGTCGCCTGCCATATTTACTATTCTTTCTACACATCGGGATGGTTTGTTCCTGCAACCTCAATAAGGATTCTTTAAAATACAGCCAGCTCTCCTGGACCCCTTTGCCCTTCATGTTATTCTCCCAGGGGATCCTGCCCATCTGTTCCCTGAGGGAGTCAAAGTCTGCATTTCTGAAGTCCAGGGTCCGTATTCTGCTGCCCTCCTTTCTTCCTTGAGAGATGAGAGAGGTGAAATATCGGGACGTGTGGGGGAGCAAAAAAAACCAAAAAACAAGCCGGCGGTGAAGCAAAACACAAAAAAACGCCGGAGCACAGGAAAAATTGGTGGGAGCTGAGAACCCACCGGCAGCTCCACGCCCTGCCCACCCGCCACACCAGCTTGCCTCCATTCCGTCTCCACCTCCCCCCTCAAGGAGGGAGGGGGCAGCACGCAGAGCCCCTCCCCCAGCCAGAGGGACCCGCCAGGGGGCCAGGTGAGTCCCAGCAGTGCTAGACTTCCTGGAGGGGCTCCCAGGAAGCATCCAGGAGGCAGGTCCTGTCCCTCTGGCTCCTAAGGTCGCTCGGGTCGGGTCTAGGGGGGCGAGGGTGGGTGGGCTCTCTGCCGGCGCCTACAAGCCCCATCCCCGCAGCACGCAGCGGAGACCTCCTCACCGCCTCTGTGCGTGCCTGGGGAGTGGGGCTACAGCACTCTGTAGGCTCCTGCCGGCCGGCGGGCAAGCGCCAGGAGTTCAGCTGCGCTTCCCCAGGCGCAGGAAGAAGAGGTGAGTGGTGCCGGCTTGCAACCTCCACCAGATGGTCCCCCGATATCAGGAACTAGTGCGTCCCGACCGATATAAGGTCGGGACACGGGACAAATACCCTAAAATCGGGACTGTCCTGATAATATCCGACGTCTGGTCAGCCTAACTAGAAGCCGTGGGGTCTCCATGTCTGAATCTGGTCATGTTCTTCCCATGTCAGTTAGATCAGAGGCGAGTGGTTCCATAATGCACAGCTGCCCTGTGAGAGAGACTTGGATCTCCATGCGCTTTGCAGTGGGACATGGGTGTCAAAACCCAATGGACAAGCTAAACCATCCCCACCCCTCCAGCTTTCAAAGGGACATAAATCCAGCATTGTCCTGTCTGTGTTGTTTCTCGGCTGCACACACAATCCCTGTTCACCTCCCTCCTTGGGAATAGCTCCAGCCAGAGGGAGGGCTCTGGGCTCTGCAGGTTTAGAAAGAGGCAGGGGTTTAAGTGCAGAGCTGTGTGTGAGTCAGCAAGACCCCCAGAGCGCACAGATCCTGGGAATGCCTAGTGAGGGTGTAGTAATAATTCAACTCACCTCCCCAGACAACTTCCTCTGCACAAGGGGGCTCAGTGACCGTTTCCCCATCCTCTTGCATTCCACGTTCCTCCAGCAGAGCGCAGGGACAGGTTCCACTCACGGAATATCCTTTCTGTCAAATACTCCACCAATGTTCCAAGCACCCTGATCTGGTCTGATTTCACCCTCTGCACAGGATTACCCTTTCCCAAACCTGAGCTCATCTCCCGGCTGGAACGAGGGGAAGAGCCGTGGGTACCCGATCTCCAGGCCTGCGAGGAAAGAAGGCTTCTGAGATGCACCCGTACAGGTGAGGACTGACACAGAAACCTTCTGGGGGATGAAGGAAAAAGTTGACAATCCCAAAATATGGTGTGAGTAAGCGCCCTCAGTTCTTCCTCATCTCAGCCAGGACAGGGCTGCAGTCATCAGACATAGCTCACGCCATTCCAATCTGCCTATTAGCTGCAGGAGTTTGCTTCCCAGCTTTCCTTCCCTGTGAGTGTTTGGGTGGGATTTGAAGGCGGAGTCCAATTGCTCATTGTTTGTGTTGGGTTTTCCCTCGGTACTATTCCTCATTCTCACCAGCACAATGACTCCTGTCTGGATTGTCTGTCTCCCAGCAGGTGCTGAGCGAGGGAGTGAGAATGAGGAGGGGAATCATCATGAGGAAGTTCCCGCGGAAGTGGAAATGCAGGGAACCTTTGTGGGAAGAGCTGAAGGGAATTTTTCCCAGTGCTTGGAGCAGGAAGAAGGCTGGGGAAAGTGGCACAGGTCAGAGAGGCTTCTGGAAAACCACGCAGGGAAGAGAGTGGATGAATCTATTAACGGTGCAGGAGGAGACAAGGATCCCAGAGAGCAGCAGACAAACCCCAAGGAAGAGACACCCGGTCACTACCCTCAGTGTGGGAAAGAATTCATTGTGAGATCACAGCTTGTGACACATGAGACAATCTACACTGGAGAGAAACCCCTTCAATGCTTGGACCATGGGGAAAGCTTCAATAAGCTCTCAGATCTTAATAACCGTGAGACAAGCCACACTGGAGAGAAACCCTCTCAATCCCTTGAGTGGGGGAAATGTTTCATTTCGAACACAGAAATAATGAGACATCAGTTGAGCCAGACAAGGGAGAGACCCCATAAGTGCTTGGACTGTGGGAAAAGTTTCATAAGAAAGTCACACCTTGTTAAACATGAGGCAATCCACACAGGAGAAAGACCCCACAAGTGCTTGGACTGTGGGAAAAGTTTCATACAGAGGTCAAACCTAGTTCGTCATCAGGCAATCCACACAGGAGAAAGACCCCACAAGTGCTTGGACTGTGGGAAAAGTTTCAAAAGAAGGTCAGACCTTGTTCAACATCAGGCAAACCACACAGGAGAGAGACCCCACAAGTGCTTGGACTGTGGGAAAAGTTTCAAAAGAAGGTCAGTCCTTGTTAAACATCAGGCAATCCACACAGGAGAAAGACCCCAGAAGTGCTTGGACTGTGGGAAAAGTTTCATACAGAGGTCAAACCTAGTTCGTCATCAGGCAATCCACACAGGAGAGAGACCCCACAAGTGCTTGAACTGTGGGAAAAGTTTCATAAGAAAGTCACGCCTAGTTCATCATCAAGCAATCCACACAGGAGAGAGACGCCACAAGTGCTTGAACTGTGGGAAAAGTTTCATAAGAAAGTCACACCTAGTTCATCATCAGGCAATCCATACAGGAGAGAGACCCCACCAGTGCTTGGACTGTGGGAAAAGTTTTATACAGAGAGCACATCTTGTTCGACATCAGGCAATCCACACAGAAGAAAGACCCCACAAGTGCTTTGAATGTGGGAAAATTTTCATACAGAGGGCACACCTTGATCAACATCAGGCATTACACACAGGAGAGAGACCCCACAAGTGCTTGGACTGTGAGAAAAGTTTCATAAGAAGGTTACAGCTTGTTAAACATCAGGCATTACACACAGGAGAGAGACCACACAAGTGCTTGGATTATGGGAAAAGTTTCACAGTGAGGTCAAACCTTGTTCAACATCAGTCATTACACACAGGAGAGAGACCCCACAAGTGCTTGGACTGTGGGAAAAGTTTTATACAGATGTCACACCTTGTTCAACATCAATCAATCCACACAGGAGAGAATCCAGAGGTGCTTGGACTGCGGGAAAAGTTTCATATAGAGGTCTAGCCTCATTAAACATGGAAGAATCCACACAGGATCTAAACTTCTGTGACACGTGGCAAGAAAGATTAAGCAACTTGTATGTAATTGACTCAGGGTCAACATTTAGAGAGAGATTTTAACAGTGTGTCAACCTTAGATACGCTAGAGTTTGAAATGTAAATGTGTATTTTTAAAGACTTGGAAGAAGAGGGCAAGTCATGTCGAAATAACTAATTGCCTTCTATGATGAGAAAAACTGGCTCTGTCGATGAGGGCAGAGCAGTGGATGTGTTATTCCTTGATTTTAGCAAAACTTTTGATATGATCTCCTAAAGTATTCTTGCCAGCAAGTTAAAGAAGTATTGGCTGGATGAATGGACCATAAAGTGGATAGAAAGCTGGCTAGATCGTCAGGTTCAATGGGTAGTGATCAATGGCTCCATGTTTAGTTGGCAGCCGGTATCAAGTGCGTGTCCCAGGGGTCGGTCCTGGGAACGGTTTTGTTCAGTATCTTCAATAATGATCAGGCGGATGATGTGGACTGCACCCTCAGCAAGTTTGCAGATGACACTAAACTGGGAGGAGTGGTAGATACGCTGGAGGGTAGGGATATGATACAGAGGGACATAGAGAAATTAGAGGATTGGGCCAAAATAAATCTGATGAGGTTCAACAAGGACAAGTGGAGAGTCCTGCACTTAGGATGAAAGAATCCCATTCACTGCTACAGACTAGGGACCGAATGGCTAGGCAGCAGTTCTGCAGAAAAGGACTTAGGATTTACGGTGCATGAGAAGCTGGATATATCAACAGTGTGCCCTTGTTGCCGAGAAGGCTAACGGCATTTTGGGCTGTACAAGTAGGGGCGTTGCCAGCAGATCGAGGGATGTGATCGTTCCCCTCTATTCAACATTGGTGAGGCCTCATCTGGAGTACTGTGTCCAGTTTTGGGCCCGCACTACAAGAAGGATGTGGGAAAGTTTGAAAGAGTACAGCAGAGGGCAACAAAAATGATAAGGGGGCACATGACTTACGAGGAGAGGCTGAAAAAACGGGGATTGTTCACTCTATAGAAGAGAAGAATGATGGGGGATTTGATAGCAGCTTTCAACTACTGGAAAGAGGGTTCCAAAGAGGATGGATCTAGATTCTTCTCAGTGGTACCAGATGACAGAAAAAGGAGTAATGGTCTCCAGTTGCAGTGGGGAAAGTTTAGGTTGGATATGAGGAAACACTATTTCATTAGGAGAGTGGTGAAGCCCTGGAATGGGTTACCTAGGGAGGTGGTGGAATCTCCTTCCTTAGAGGTTTTTAAGGTCAGGCTTGACAAAGCCCTGGATGGGATGAATTAGTTGGGGATTGGTCCTGCTTTAAGCAGGGGGTTCGACTAGATGACCTCCGGAGGTCCCTTCCATCTCTAATATTCTATGATTCTAAGAGGGGTAACTGTAGTAGTCTATGTTGAGCTATCCAAAGGGTTCCCGTATTCTATTATTTCAGGTTTCAGAGTAGCAGCCGTGTTATTCTGTATCCGCAAAAAGAAGAACAGGAGTACTTGTGGCACCTTAGAGACTAACAAATTAATGGACACAAATCTGACATCAGGAATCAAAATACTCAAAAACCAGTGGAAGAACACTATAACCTGTCTGGTCATTCAGTGACAGACCTGCGGGTGGCTATATTACAACAGAAAAACTTCAAAAACAGACTCCAACGAGAGACTGCTGAGCTAGAATTGATATGCAAACTAGACACAATCAACTCCGGTTTGAATAAGGACTGGGAATGGCTGAGCCATTACAAACATTGAATCTATCTCCCCTTGTAAGTATTCTCACACTTCTTAACTGTCTGTACTGGGCTAGCTTGATTATCACTTCAAAAGTTTTTTTTCTCTTAATTAATTGGCCTCTCAGAGTTGGTAAGACAACTCCCACCTGTTTATGCTCTCTGTATGTGTGTATATATATCAATATATGTTCCATTCTATATGCATCCGAAGAAGTGGGCTGTAGTCCACGAAAGCTTATGCTCTAATAAATTTGTTAGTCTCTAAGGTGCCACAAGTACTCCTGTTCTATTATTTCAGGGATCAATAATTCAGCCATTATAACCGTTGCCTGTGCCACCTACCCTATTCTAGCTCAGTCTCATTGAATTCGCTGGGGGTAGGGGGTGAAGGATGGAGGGAATGTTTATAGCTGAAATCACCAAAATGTGTTTTGCCAGGTTAATGTTAATCGGATCTGTTCTGCTCTCCTGCTCGGACATTCTCTCTGGGGATCCCGGAGACGGAAAGGAGCTGGTGTTACGTTCTTGGCTACCAATCCCCACGGTGACTCTCTACACTAGCAATTCTCCAAATGTGGGCAGAGCATCCCAATGAAGGCACAGGAATGTGTCAGGGGAGGCGTGAACAGTGTGGGTTGTTTGGTTTTTTTTTTAAAGAGCACTGGCTGTCGGCCTCAGTTGCCTGGGGCTCATTAAGAAGGAACAGGCCTTGAGAGGTGGGGATAAATGCTCAGGCTCTCAAACCCAGGTGGAGCAGCAGCACAGAAGTAAGAGTGGCAATGGGGTGATAAGTGTTGTGAACAGCGATATTGATGAATATTATTTTTCAGGTGGCAACCCTAATTTCTGTGCTGCTATTGGAGGTCTTCAGAGCTGTGCACATTGCCAGCAACTACTCTGCCTTTAGAGCTGGGTGGTGATATACGTGCTTTTGAGGGTGGGGGCGTAAATGACTACAGACACCAAGTGGGAGAGGGCGGCAATGAAACACATCTCAGAACCACTGGTCTACACTCTTATGGGCACCACGTTTACAAAATGATAAATCTTCTCCAAAGTATGTCTTGTGAGGTATCGTAGGAAAAGTCATCACCTGCTGAATATTAGTGTCCCATTAAAATATATCTATCAGCACTGTCCATGGAGCTCTGAGAGTTTGCTGTATGTTTGTTACATAATGAAAAGCTGGAAAATGCCCACAGACGAGCTCCTCAGTGACAATGTCACCTGCACACCAGCTAGGTGCTACGTGGCCAGTAATTGCTCAGCCGGCCATTCACCAGCTGTGGAGCTGGGAACAGGAGAGTTACAATTCTCCGGAAGGACGGCTGCACGCTCACTTAGGCCACAGACTGGTTGTCGCCTGCCCCCCGGCTGGGGGATGAACCTCAAAGAGGAGAGTGGTATAAAATCACAAGGGAGAATTGCCTCAATTTTTACCTCTCCTTCCCCATCTTTACAGAAGGCAACGAGATGGCTTGAATGGCAACAGGGAGGGTGGATCAAGGCTGGAAGGAAATCCAGCTTGGATTTAAGAACTGTGAACTGCCTGCAACAGCGGGTGGGGTGAGAAAACCTGCTTGCTTCTCATTTTCCTTAGTTTGGTATAATTTAGGATTTAAAATGCATGTTTTAAATTTATAGTTTTAACCGTTTCTGACCTTTAACATCTTTCTCCCTTGTAATCCCTGAAAACCCTCTTGCTCCAGTTACTAAACTGGTTTTAGTGTTTTGTCTGGACCTGTGTGTTTTCATTGAAGTGTTTGGGGGATTTGACTGGAGAGAAGAAGGTTGTGGCCTAATCCGGCCCCTTTATGGGGGCGACCCACTAATTACTGAGTTTGTCCAGCGCAGTGGACAGACTGAGCAGTCCAAGATGCACATTCCCGGGGTGCAAGGCTGGGAATAGAGAACTGGCTGATGTTGCTGTGTCGTTTGGTACATTCCTGAGTGTCTGGCTGGTCGCACTCAGTGCAGTGCAGCCAGGAGTGACTTTGAAGGCTGGTGGCTGTGTGGGAGCAGAGCATGGAGGGGTTTGTTGTTCACACAGGGAAGCAGCCGGGTGGATATGATTTAAATCACTAGTCAGGAAGACTCAATTTAATCATGGTGTTCTACATAAAAATATATTCTTGTTGGTTGTTATAACCTTAATACATATTCTTCACAACCAGGGCTGGTGGAAGGATGTTTTGCGCCCTATGTGAAACTTCCACTTTGCGCCCCCCCGTCCCTGAGCCCCCACCCTGGAAGGCCCCCCCTCCCTGCAGCTCTCCCCTTCCGCCCTGAGGCTCCCCGCACGGCAGCTCCGCCCTGAGGCTCCCCACCCTGTGGCAGCTCCCCACTCCCCACCCTGAGGCACCCCCCCACCCCAGCTCACCCCTGCCCCACCTCCTCCCCGAGCACACCATCGCCGCTTCTCTTCTCCCACCTCCCAGGCTTGCAGTGCCTAAGCTGATTGGCGCCACAAGCCTGGGACAAATTATACCAGCTCACCCCTGCTCCACCTCCTCCCTGAGCCCGCCGTGCCTGCTTCACTTCTCCCGCCTCCCAGGCTTGCGGCACCAATCAGCTTAGGCTCCACAAGCCTGGGAGGCAGGAGAAGTGAAGAAACCACAGCGTGCTTGGGGAGGAGGTGGGGCAGGGGTGAGCTGGGGCGGGGAGTTCCCCTGCATGCTGCCCCACCCCGTTTGCTGCAGGCGGCCCTCCCCGCTCTCCACTGCCTCAGGTCCCTCCACCTAAATGCCAGCAGCGACTGCAGCTGCTGAAGATCCAGACGCCACGGTCGCTGCTGAAGAAAATGGTGCCCACCAAATCCTAGCACCCTAGGCTACCGTCTACATGGCCTAAATGATTCCACCGGCCCCGTTCACAATGCAGAGATAGCTGTAGGTTTCATTTTTAGAAGGTACACACTGTACATTTGTAAACAGTGATTTATTTTGAAAACTTTTCAGATGAGTTTTACAGCTATATCAGACAATGAATGTTTGTTTGGTTATTTCATTACCAAAGGTAATTGAAGCAGATATTTATGAAGTCATTAGGAGGTGAACTATTTAACTAAAACAACAACGTTCAGCATTCTGGATTTGTTTCTTCAACAGCAAACATATAATATTTTAACAGAAAAGTGTATGTCCCTCTCTTCTCACATTTGTCTCCAGACTTCTCCTTCTCCAGATCTATTCTGCCTCCAACAGTCTTGTATTCATTGTACTTTTTGAAAATTTGCAAGTTTGGAGAGCGGTAAGGGATTGACTCTGTGTACACAAATTTGCAGAGGGACAATAGAGGTGAGGTCTGTTATTTCTCACCTCTATATTTTAATTTATTTTAAAACATTTTTACTGTTAACAAGTATGTTACCTTTGGAGATACAAAGACAAAGTTTGAGAACTGGCAAACTAAGCATCTCTCATGGTATCTTCTAGACTGAGCACTGAGTCCCATAGGGTAGATAGAAAGATTTACCTAAGTAATCTATACAGAAGCCTGTGGATCCCCATAAGACTGGGTCCTTAATGCATGAACTACAGGAACTCATTTACAAAAGTTTTCTTAAACATGACATGTCTATATTGTCTCATACTATAGAATTAGAATGTATAATCCCTATTCTATGATGAGAGATCTTTGAGCTATAATGTATCTTTTTCTTTAGATAAAATGGTTTTTGAGGAAAAAAATTATCAAAATAATCCGAATTAAATAAAAAAAATCTGATTTTCTTGATTTTTTTTTTAAATCATTGATTTTTATTCACTCTGGGAAACAGTGTAAAACATGCCCTGGGATGGAGAATTAAGCAGTTCAACAGTCCAGATTGTACCCTGGGGAATGTCTCACACCTGCTGTCTCCTGGCACCATTGTGCCTTCATCATCCTGATCCTGAAAGGCAAGTTACGCAGGGCAAACCAGAGAAGAGGAACCAGCCGACATCCTCAACTCCACCGACGTTCGTTTTGGCTAAATCCTGAACTCCCCCTGGCATGGGAGACTTGAGGTTCTGCTGCCAGCCTTCCCCTCATGCATCTGTTTCCTTCCCAATGGTCAGGGGTGAAAGTAACTTAAAGGACTTAGCCCAGGGGTGAGCAAACTTTTGGGCTCGAGGGCCACATGAGGGTTGTAAAATTGTATGGAGGACCAGATAGGGAAGGCTGTGCCTCCGCAAACAGCTTGGCCCCGCCCCCTATCCGCCCCCTCCCACTTCCCAGCCCCTGACTGCCCCCCCTCAGAATCTCCAACCCACCCCCACTCCTTGTCTCTTGACCACCCCCTCCGGAGACCCCCACCCTAACTGCCCCACCCAGAACCCTCCCGCCCAACCCCCCTTGCTCCCTGTCCAATTACAGCCCCATCCCCTATCCACCCCCTGCCCCCTGACAGACGCCCGAGACTCCCACGCCCCATCCAACCACCCCTGCTCCCTGACTGCCCCCTCCAGAGACCCCCCCCAACCACCACCCCGGAACCCCAACCGCTATGCAACCCACCCTGCTCCCTGTTCCCTGATTGCCCCCCGGGAGCTGCTGCCACTTATCCAACCCCACATCCCTGTCTCCCCTACCATGCTACTCAGAGCAGCGTGTCTGGCTCCGCGCGGATCTAGACACACTGCTCCGCGGAAGTGCACAGCCCCACCCCCAGAGCGCTGGCCACACGGTCAGCCTTGTTTGTCATCAGGCAATCCACACAGGAGAGAGACCCCACAAGTGCTTGGACTGTGGGAAAAGTTTCAAATAGAGATCACAGCTTGTTAAATATCAGAGAATCAAAACAGTAGAGAGACTCCACAAGTGCTTGGACTGTGGGAAAAGTTTCATACAGAAGTTTTTTGGTTGAAGGATGGCTACTTTTAAATCTGTTGTTGAATGTCCAGGGATATTGAAGTGTTCTCTTACTGGCTTTTATATGTTACCATTCCTGATTTGTGTCCATTTATTCTTTTACATAGAGACTGTCCGGTTTGGCCAATGTACATGGCAGAGGGGCATTGCTGGCACATGATGGCATATATTACGTTAGTAGATGTGCAACTGAATGTGCCCCTGATAGTGTGGCTGATATGGTTGGGTCCTATGATGGTGTCGCTAGAGTAGATATGGGGACAGAGTTGGCAACGGGGTTTGTTGCAGGGATTGGTTCCTGGGTTAGTGTTTCTGTGGTGTGTAGTTGCTGGTGAGTATTTGCTTTAGATTGGGGGCTGTCTGTAAGCAAGGACTGGCCTGACTCCCAAGGTCTGGATGGAAGATGGAGGCAGGTAGGTAAGTATAGCGGTCAGTAGCTTTCCGGTATAGGGTGGTGTTTATGTGACCTGCACTTATTTGCTGTGGTGTCCAGGATCTCTTGTGTGGACTGGTATAGGCTGAGGTCAGTGGTGTGGTGGAAATCGTTGAAATCCTGGTGAGGGAGGGGTTCCTCTCCCCAGGAACTCCAGTGGACCAGGGCCAAGCCTGCAGAGGGGCTCCTCTCCCTGCCTGCCTTCACGGCCCTCGATAGCCAACAGGTCCCGCCCTCCCCATGTCGCACCCTGTCCTGCGTTGGGATGACAGAGAGTTTCTTTGCCCCACTCACCCCACACGGATCCCTCTTGTGATACCCTCTGCACCCCATGTTCACCACTTGTGTAGGGTTATGATATTTTGTGTGCATAGTGTGCCTGGTGAGGGATCATTGGTAAACTCATGATCTGCTGAATATTGTGCCGTTGAAATGCATGTGACACCATTTCATATAGAATGGTAAGATTTCAATGTATGTTTGTTGCTAGCCTGACCATATGCCAGGTGCCCCAAAAGAGGACACTAATGGGGGGTGGCAGCTGATAGAGTGTGTAGAGTTAGGAGTGCTGGAGGGGGTGCTGTGGGGGTACTCATGAGGTGAGGGCAGTGTTGGCCGCTGTCACAGTGGCAGGGCGCTGGCAGCAGCTGTCAGTCAGCGTCGACATGCGGGATGCCTCCCCTCCCCTCAGGGCTGGGAGTCTGGGCCTGGGTGAGCGGGAGCTGGCAGCAATCAATCAGCTATGGATGCAGGGCAATTGGATAGTTGGGAAGGTGACTAATCAGGGATGTTTCTGAGCTTCAGCCCTTGTGCTCTGCAAACACCCCCGGACATTTGCTGTTATGGCAAAACCCACTCAGCAGGCTCAAAGACGGAGATCTGTCCATAAAGACCCAGACATATGTCAAAGTTTTTGTTACAGAAATATGTCATAGTTCTGGGGATTGTCCCACTCAAACTCCTCAGAGATGACAAAGGACTGACTGTGGGTGTTAGAAACCCCTTATCTGGCCGTCCATCACCAACAGGAAGAAAGGGGTAAAGAAAGAAATTTATAATTCACCTGAAGGATGCTTTGGAGCTCACACACACCATGAAGTTGCCTGACCCCATGACTGTTGGCCCCTTACTGAAACTTAGTGGGGGGGTTTTGGTTGGTTTCTCCCAGTACCAAAAGACAGGAAGGGCCAATGAGAAATGAAAACCCTGAGACTAGTCCCCAGGGCGAATGGAGAGAGGCCAAGGCACTAGGTCAACCTCGTTGACAGGGCTGGCAGGCCAATGAAGGAGTCAGGTGCCAATTCTCTGTGTGAGCTGGAGCTGCCTGCCAGAGAAGGGCAGAGCTAAGGGGAGAGGAGCAGCTAGAGCTGGGTTGGAGGCAGAGGAGTAGAAGCACTGATGCAGAGGGAAGCTGGGTCTGGAGCAGTCTGGTGCTGGGTGTGGTGAACAGCTGGGGAGAGCGAGGGGGGACCCTGAGCAGCGTGGGATGACATAATGTTTTCTATTCCTCTTTCCCATTTTTTCCTTAATTTTTTTAATTACTTGCTGTTTAATAAATCGTATTTGTTCTGAACTCTATGCAGTGCTGAATAGCGACATCAGGGATGCGTCCGGAGTGAAGAGAGGACCCCAGAGTGGGGATACAACACCCTAGCCTCTGTCCTGAGTGATCACAACAAAATTGGGGATGAAGACCCTGCAGGAATCTTGGGGCCAGCCTTGTCAGGGTTTCAGACACCGGAGTGGGAGGGGAGTCCTGGAGGTCAGTCAGGTCTCCAGGTAAAGGGAGCGAGGACTCAGCTCCTTTTGCTATTCCATACAATCAGGGTGGTGTATAAGCCAGAAAAGTTCCCCACAATAGTGAGACCGTTCCCCCCACTTACCTCGCTGCATATTTATTGGTCTCTCCTAAAATTAATTCGGATTATAGGGAAAGTGTCAGAGCGGCCACCAGCGGGAGTTGCTGGCAATACTCTGAGGCCACCAAATTTGGTCCTTAGAATCCCTGGGCTAGATGCTCATGATGGGCCCTTCTGACCTTAACGTCTGTGAGTGGAACAGGGGTCGGACACAGAGATGCTGCAGAGCGATGGGTTGATCGCTAGGACCCAGGAGCAGCTGGGAGGCGGCTCTGGGGGGAGCGATCGCTGGGGTCTGTCCCGGCGCCAGAAAGTGACTCGCGGCCGCTGCGGTGACTCTGGCTCCAGGCTCCTGGCGAGATCCCCGAGCCCCGGCGGCTGGTGCTGGGAGCCCGGAGCCCTGGCTGCAGCCGGGAGAGGGGAATCTCCAGCAGGGCCCTTCCCGCTGCTCCCCAGGAGCCTCTCCCAGGGCAGAGCCCCCAGCCCGGCCAGGCCCCTTCCCGGCCCGGCCCCTGCCCCAAGGGGCCCCGCTCGGAGGGAAGGTGAGAGAGACCCGCCCGCCCCCTCGTCACTCCCGGGCTGCAGAGGGAGGAGGGAGCAGGAGGCGGGTGCTGGCGATGCGGGGTCAGGCTGTGATGGGGGCTGGGGTGCACTGAAGGGAAGATGGGTGGATCGTGTGGATTGTGGGGCTGAGGGGAGCGTGGCTGGAACGGGGAAAGATGTGAGTGGGGGGCACTGCGAGGGAAGCAGGGGTGTGGGGAGAGTGGCAGTGGACAGAGGTAAAAACCCAGCCCCCCACACCCACACCCTGCTCCCAGTGTGTTATTGTCAGACGCACCCGTGCTGGTTGGGTCTGTGCAGGGCCGGCTCTAGGTTTTTTGCCGCCCCAAGGAAAAAAAATGTGGTTGCCCCCACCACAGAGCCCTGGGCTCCCCCACTGCATCCTTCTGTTGCCCCAGCCCTGGGGTCTCCCCCCCACCACGTGCAGCCGGAGCTCTGGGCTCCACTTTTCCCCCGCACCAGTGCCCACCCACCCACACACCCCTTCCTGCCCCAGCCCTGGGCTCTTCCTCCATCCACCTGCACCCTCCTTTCGCCCCAGCCCTGGATCACTGGTAACTTGCTCCCAGGGCGGGTCATTCAGCAATTTTGGATGTTCACAGAACACAGACAGGATTGGTTCCCATATGGTTACAGAACTGCAGTAAAGTGGAACCATTTTCAGCTTGTGTGATTGGAGGATATCTGGATGCGTATTATAAGCCTGTTCCCCATCAAAGAGGAAAAGTTGAGGTGCCTTCATTATTCTTTTGTTCCACTCTTTGTTTCTATGGGGAATTTGCCAATGCGATATCACTGTCTTCCTTTTAAACAAATAAAACTAAAAAAAAAAAAGGCAATGGCTGTTGAAAATAGCAATTCCAGTCCTAAAATCCACTGGGAAGCATTTCTTGCTCAATTTTATCCTACTTTTTCTACAGCAAGTTACAGTGGATCAGTATATTTGGTTTGGGAGAACTGAAGTAACAGCTGCCCAAATTGAGCTTGAGCACTCCTGGATTTTGAGGTGTTCAAATCTGGACGGCAGGTGCTAGATTCCCTTTCTGAATATTAGCTAAATCTGGAAAGGAAAAGTCAATTTCTGCTTCCATGGCTCAGTGGAAGTGGAAATCCTCCTACGTGCCTGATACTGTATCTAAAGCTGCCCAGGTCCAGAGCCTCCCCTCCCTTACTTTTCATTTTAAATTCTAGTGGGATCCACATACCTCCCTTGCTAGGTTTCAGATAGACAGGGGCACTGTCCATTTAGGCCACTCAATTCCTTCTTTGGGGGCTGCAAGGTGAGGTCACACCAGTATCCCTAATCCAGTCTGGGGAAGTCTTCTGAAGGGAATATCTGGGCCAAAGCTTTTTTCTACTCCTTGGGCACACTTGTTGCCTATTCACAGTGCCACCCTAGCTCTAGCAATGAGCTCTCCCTTCACAACAAGCTGCAGCATGAGGTTTCAGCTACCATACTCCCTCCCCCTCCCTTTCCTGTTAATAGAGGCCAAGGGAATGCTGGGAAATGTAGTTCTTTCCCTCCTCCAGGGCTGGCTCTATAGGCAGGGAACTAACCAAGGAACAACAGCTCCCAGGGCCCCCTGTTGGCTCTCAGCTCCCAGGCTGGATCCCTGCCCGCTGGTGTCCCTGCAAATGGGCTGCCCCAAGCTGCTGCTTGCTTTCCTGGTGCCTAGAGCCGCCCCTGGGTCTGTGTCTCATGAGTTTTGGGGTCGCCCAGAGCCCTGGTCTGATTTCTGGGTGGCCCCTTTGGTTCTGCTTTTTTTTCTAGCATTTGGATCAGAGATACTGTTACTGGGAGGGTCTGAAGAGCCTGAGTGGGAATCGGGGTGTGACATGGACTGAAACCCCTTCTGTAACCTCCCCCATCGCCCCTCTCGCCCCGACAGGCTGAGGAATCACGTCCACGTTTTGCTCCAGATGGACCCGTCTTCCAGGAGACAGGGAAGGGAAATGTCTGTGATGGAGCCAGCTCAGGTAGGGGATTTTCAGGGGCAGGGAGGAGACAAGATGTGATAAACCTGCTGTTTTTCTGAGTGGGCCCATTGGTGACGGGGGAGGGGAGACGGGACATTCCCCCATTTCTCAAACAGGATACAACCCACTTACACAGGGCTGGGAACATTTTCAAGCCTCCCAGTGCTGCAGTGAGACCCCATTAGCCTGAGGCTGCTGTGAATTATGAAGGGAAGTTGTCGGGTTTCCTGTCCCTGTCCCTGGCTTAGGGCTCTGCTTCCCATATTAGCCTGTGGCTGCCACGTGTGTGGGAAATGAAACGACCCTGCCCTACTCTGTGTGCTGGGGTGGACAAGGAGCTCTGACCTTCTCCCCAGGCCCTGAAGCCTCCTGGCTGCTCTCAGCAGGGTGGGGGTGGGATTCTGCTACTCTGGCCCTCCCAGAGCTTCCATTTCTTTATCCTTCCTCCCACGTTACTAGTGGGATTGTTGCTGGGGCAGCAAGTACTGAGTGGGGGACTTTTGGTGTTTCAGTTACCAGTGACGTTCGAGGAGGTGGCTGTGTATTTCACCCAGGGTCAGGGGGCTCTGCTGGACCCCGCTCAGAGAGCCCTCTACAGGGACGTCATGCAGGAGAACTACGAGACGGTGACCTCGCTGGGTAAGGGATTCCCATTCCTTCTTATACTAGAAGTAGGGTGACTAGGTGAGAGAGGTGAAATATGAGGACGCGGGGGGGAGCCAAACAAAAAACAAAAAACAAGCCGGCGGTGAAGGAAAACGAAAGAAACCGCCGGAGCACAATAAAAATTGGTGGGGGCTGAGAACCCACCGGCGGCTCCACGCCCCGTCCCGCCCGCACCAGTTTGCCTCCGTTCCATCTCCACCACCCACCTCGGGAGCACGCAGAGCCCCTCCCGCAGCCAGAGGGACCCGCCAGGGGGCCAGTTGAGTCCCAGCAGGGTCGAGGGGGGTGGGGGGCGGTGGGCTTGCTGCCGGCGCCTACAAGCCCCACCCCCGCAGCACGCAGCATAGACCTCCTCACCGCCTCTGTGCGTGCCTGGGGAGTGGGGCTACAGCACTCTGCAGGCTCATGCCGGCCGGCGGGGAAGAGCCAGGAGTTCATTTGTGCTTCCCCAGGCCCAGGAAGAAGATGTGAGTGGCGACGGCTTTCGTCCTCCAACAGACGGTCCCCTGATATCAGGACATAGTGCGTCCCAGCCGATGTAAGGTCGGGACACGGAACAAATACCCTAAAATCGGGCCTGTGCTGATAATATCGGGTCGTCTGGTCACCCTAACTAGAAGCCGTGGGGTCTGCGTGTCTGAATCTGGTCAGGTTCTTCCCTGGTCAGTTAGATCAGAGGCGAGTGGTTCCATAATGCACAGCTGCCGTATGAGAGAGACTTGCATCTCCGTGCTCTCTCCAGTGGGACATGGGTGTCAAAACCCAATGGACAAGCTAAACCATCCCCACCCCTCCAGCTTTCAAAGGGGCATAAATCCAGCATTGTCCTGACTGTGTTGTTTCTCGGCTTCACACACAAACCCTGTTCACCTCCCTCCTTGGGAATAGCTCCAGCCATGGGGAGTGCTCTGGGCTCTGCAGGTTTAGAAAGAAGCAGGGGTTTAAGTGCAGAGCTGTGTGTGAGTCAGCAAGGCCCCCAGAGCACACAGATCCTGGGAATGCCTAGTGAGAGTGTAGTAATAATTCAACTCACCTCCCCAGACAACTCCCTCTGCCCAAGGGGGCTCACTGATCGTTTCCCCATCCTCTTGGATTAACCGCTCCTCCAGCAGAGCACAGGGACAGGTTGCACTCACTGAATGTTCTTTCTGACAAATACTCCACCAATGTTCCAAGCACCCTGATCTGGTCTGATTTCACCCTCTGCACAGGATTTCCAATTCCCAAACCTGAGCTCATCTCCCGGCTGGAACGAGGGGAAGAACCGTGGGTGCCCGATCTCCAGGCCTGCAAAGAAAGAAGGCTTCCGAGATGCACCCATACAGGTGAGGACTGACACAGAAACAATCTAGGGAATGAAAGAAGTTGAGAATCCCAAAATATGGTGTGAGTAAGCACCCTCAGTTCTTCCTCATCTCAGCCAGGACAGGGCTGCAGTCATCAGATATAGCTCACGCCATTCTATCCAGCCTCTTAGCTGCAGGAGTTTGCTTCCCAGCTTTCCTTCCCTGTGAGTGTTTGGGTGGGATGTGGCGGCAGAGTCCCATTGCTCAGTCTTTGTGTTGGGTTTTTCCTCGGTGCTATTCCTCATTCTCCCCAGCACAATGACTCCTGTCTGAATTGTGTCTCTCCCAGCAGGTGCTGAGCGAGGGAGTGAGAATCAGCAGGGGAATCATCATGAGGAACTGCAGGGGACCTTTGTAGGAAGAGCTGAAGGGAATTTTTCCCAGTGCTTGGAGCAGGAAGAAGGCTGGGGAAACTGGCACAGGTCAGAGAGGCTTCTGGAAAACCACGCAGGGAAGAAAGTGGATGAATCTATTAACGGTGGGGGAGGAGACAAGGATCCCAGAGCGCAGCAGACAAATCCCAAGGAAGAGACACCCGGGCACTACCCTCAGTTTGCGAAAGAATTCATTGTGACACATCAGACAATCTATACTGGAGGGAAACCCCCTCAATGCTTGGACGATGGGGAAAGTTTTAATAAGCTCTCAGATCTTAATAACCATGGGAGCAGCCACACTGAAGAGAAACCCTCTCCATCCCTCGAGCGGGGGAAAGGTTTCATTTCGAAGACACAAATAATTAGACATCAGTTAAGCCACACAAGGGAGAGACCCCATAAGTGCTTGGACTGTGGGAAAAGATTCATAAGAAAGTCAAACCTTGTTAAACATGAGGCAATCCACACAGGAGAGAGACCCCACAAGTGCTTGGACTGTGGGAAAAGTTTCATACAGAGGTCACACCTAGTTCGTCATCAGGCAATCCACACAGGAGAAAGACGCCACAAGTGCTTGGACTGTGGGAAAAGTTTCATAAGAAGGTCACACCTTGTTAAACATCAGGCATTACACACAGGAGCGAGACCCCATAAGTGCTTGGACTGTGGGAAAAGTTTCATACAAAGGTCAGACCTTGTTCATCATCAGGCAATCCACACAGGCGAAAGACCCCACAAGTGCTTGGACTGTGGGAAAAGTTTCATAAGAAAGTCAAACCTTGTTACACATCAGGCAATCCACACAGGAGAAAGACCCTACAAGTGCTTGAACTGTGGGAAAAGTTTCATAACAAAGTCAACCCTTGTTCAACATCAGGCAATCCACACAGGAGAGAGACCTCACAAGTGCTTGGACTGTGGGAAAAGTTTCATGAAAAGGTCAGACCTTGTTAAACATCAGGTATTACACACAGGAGCGAGACCACACAAGTGCTTTGACTGTGGGAAAAGTTTCATAAGAAAGTCACACCTAGTTCGTCATCAGGCAATCCACACAGGAGAGAGACTCCACAAGTGCTTGGACTGTGGGAAAAGTTTCAAAAGAAGGTCACACCTTGTTAAACATCAGGCAATCCACACAGGAGAGAGACCCCACAAGTGCTTGGACTGTGGGAAACTTTTCATACAGAGGTCACACCTAGTTCGTCATCAGGCAATCCACACAGGAGAGAGACCCCACAAGTGCTTGGACGGTGGGAAAAGTTTCAAAAGAAGGTCTGACCTTGTTCAACATCAGGCAATCCACACAGGAGCCAGACCTCACAACTGCTTAGACTGTGGGAAAAGTTTCATACAGAGGTCAGAGCTTGTTAAACATCAGGCAATCCACACAGGAGAGAGACCCCACAAGTGCTTGGACTGTGGGAAACTTTTCATACAGAGGTCAGACCTAGTTCGTCATCAGGCAATCCACACAGGAGAGAGACTCCACAAGTGCTTGGACTGTGGGAAAAGTTTCAAAAGAAGGTCACACCTTGTTAAACATCAGGCAATCCACACAGGAGAGAGACCCCACAAGTGCTTGGACTGTGGGAAACTTTTCATACAGAAGTCACACCTAGTTCGTCATCAGGCAATCCACACAGGAGAGAGACCCCACAAGTGCTTGGACTGTGGGAAAAGTTTCAAAAGAAGGTCACACCTTGTTACACATCAGTCAATCCACACAGGAGAGAAACCCCACAAGTGCTTGGACTGTGGGAAAAGTTTCATGAAAAGGTCATACCTTGTTCAACATCAGGCAATCCACACTGGAGAGAAACCCCACAAGTGCTTGGACTGTGGGAAAAGTTTCATGAAAAGGTCATACCTTATTAAACATCGGGCTATCCACACAGGAGAGAGACCCCACAAGTGCTTGGACTGTGGGAAAAGTTTCATAGAGCGGTCACACCTTGTTACACATCAGGCAATCCACACAGGAGAGAGACCCCACAAGTGTGTGGACTGTGGGAAAAGTTTCATAGAGAGATCAAACCTTGTTCAACATCGGGCAATCCACACAGAAGAAAGACCCCACAAGTGCTTGTACTGTGGGAAAAGTTTCATACAGCGGTCACACCTTGTTACACATCAGGCAATCCACACAGGAGAGAGACCCCACAAGTGCTTGGACTGTGGGAAAAGTTTCATAGAGAGATCAAACCTTGTTCAACATCGGGCAATCCACACAGAAGAAAGACCCCACAAGTGCTTGGACTGTGGCAAAAGTTTCATAAGAAAGTCACACCTTGTTTTTCATCAGGCAATCCACACAGGAGCCAGACCTCACAACTGCTTAGACTGTGGGAAAAGTTTCATACAAAGGTCCGACCTTGTTAAACATCAGGCAATCCACACAGGAGAGAGAACCCACAAGTGCTTGGAGTGTGGGAAAAGCTTCAGAAGCAAGTCAAAACTTGTTCAACATCAGACAATCCACACAGGAGAGAGACCCCACAAATGCTTGGACTGTGGGAAAAGTTTCTTATGGAAGTCAAACCTTATTCAACATCAGGCAATCCACACAGGAGAGAGACCCCACAAATGCTTCGACTGTGTGAAAAGTTTCATAAGAAGGTCACAGCTTGTTAAACATCAGGCATTACACACAGGAGAAACAGTCCAAGCACTTGTGGGCTCTGGGAAAAGTTTCATATAGCGGTCACACCTTGTTAAACATCAGGCATTGCACACAGGAGAAAGACCACACAAGTGCTTGGACTGTGGGAAAAGTTTCATAGAGAGGTTATACCTAGTTCGCCATCAGGCATTGCACACAGAAGAGAGACCACACATGTGCTTGGACTATGGGAAAAGTTTCATAAGAAGGTCACACCTTCTTTATCATCAGGCACTCCACACGGGAGAGAGAGCCCACAAGTGCTTGGACTGTGGGAAAAGTTTTATACAGATGTCACACCTTGTTCAACATCAGTCAATCCACACAGGAGAGACTCCAGAGGTTCTTGGACTGCTGGAAATGTTTCATATAGAGGTCTAGCCTCATTAAACATGGAAGAATCCACACAGGATCTAAACTTCTGTGACACATGGCAAGAAAGGGTTAAGCAACTTGTATGTAATTGACTCTGGGTCAACATTTAGAGAGAGATTTTAACAGTGTTTCTGCCTTAGATAAGCTAGAGTTTGAAATGTAAATGTGTATTTTTAAAGACTTGGAAGAAGAGGGCAAGTCATGTCTGAGTAACCTAATTGCCTTCTATGTTGAGATAACTGGTTCTGTGGATGAGGGGAGAGCAGTAGATGTGTTATTCCTTGATTTTAGCAAAGCTTTTGATATGATCTCCTACAGTATTCTTGCCAGCAAGTTGAAGAAGTATGGGCTGGATGAATGGACCATAAAATGGATAGAAAGCTGGATAGATCGTCGGGTTCAATGGGTACTGATCAATGGCTCCATGTCTAGTTGGCAGCCGGTATCAAGTGGCGTGTCCCAGTGGACGGTCCTGGGGCCGGTTTTGTTCAGTATCTTCATTAATGATCTGGAGGATGATGTGGACTGCACCCTCAGAAAGTTTGCAGATGACACTAAACTGGGAGGAGTGGTAGATATGCTGTAGGGTAGGGATATGATACAGAGGGACGTAGACAAATTAGAGAATTAGGCCAAAATAAATCTGATGAGGTTCAACAAGGACAAGTGGAGAGTCCTGCACTTAGGATCAAAGAATCCCATTCATTGCTACAGACGAGGGACCGAATGGCTAGGCAGCATTTCTGCAGAAGAGGACCTCGGGTTTATGGTGGATGAGAAGCTGTATATAAATCAACACTCTGCCTTTGTTGCCAAGAAGGCTAAGGGCATTTTGGGCTGTTAAAGTAGGGGCATTGCCAGCAGACCGAGGGATGTGATCGTTCCCCTCTATTCAACATTGGTGAGGCCTCATCTGGAGTATTGTGTCCAGTTTTGGTCCCCACACTACAAGAAGGATGGGGATTGGTCCTGCTTTAAGCAGGGGGTTGGACTAGATGACCTCCGGAGTTCCCTTCCAACCCTGATATTCTGTGATTCTAAGAGGGGTAACTGTAGTACTCTATGTTGAGCTATCCAAAGGGTTCCTGTATTCTGTTATTTCAGGGATCAATAATTCAGCCATTATAACCGTCGCCCGTGCCACCTGCCCTATTCTAGCTCAGTCTCATTGAATTCGCTGGGGATAGGGGCTGAAGGATGGAGGGAATATTTATAGCTGAAATCATCAAAATGTGTTTTGCCAGGTTAATGTTAAAATCCGATCTGTTCCGCTCTCCTACTCGGACATTTTCTCTGGGGATCCCGGAGACGGAAAGGAGCAGATGTTACCATCTTGGCTACCAATCCCCACGGTGACTCTCTACACTAGCAATTCTCAAAGTGTGGGCAGAGCCTCCCAATGAAGGCACAGGAATGTGTCAGGGGAGACGTGATCAGTGTGGGTTGTTTGGTTTTTTTCTTAAGAGCACTGGCTGTCGGCCTCAGTTGGCTGGGGCTCATGAAGAAGGAACAGGCCTATCTGGGAGGTGGGGATAAATGCTCAGGCTCTCAAACACAGGTGCAGCAGCATCACAGAAGTAAGAGTGGCAATGGGGTAATAAGTGTTGTGAACAGCTATATTGATGAATATTATTGTTCAGGTGGCCACCCTAACTTCTGTGCTGCTATTAGAGGTCTTCAGAGCTGTGCACATTGCCAGCAACTACTCTTGCCTTTAGAGCTGGGTGGTGATATATTTGTTTTTGAGGGTGGGGGCGTAAATGACCACCGACACCAAGTGGGAGGGGGCGGCAATGAAACACATCTCAGAACCACTGGTCTACACTCTTATGGGCACCACGTTTACAAAATGATAAATCTTCTCCAAAGTATGTCTTGTGCGGTATCCTAGGAAAAGTCATCACCTGCTGAATATTAGTGTCCCATTAAAATGTGTCTATCAGCACTGTCCATGGAGCTCTGAGTGTTTGCTGTATGTTTGTTACATGCTGTAAAGCTGGAAAACGCCCACAGACGAGCTCCTCAGAGACAATGGCACCTGCACACCAGCTAAGTGCTAAGTGGGCAGTAATTGCTTAGCCGGCCATTCACCAGCTGTGGATCTGGGAACAGGAGAGTTACAATTCACCGGAAGGACGGCTGGACGTTCACTTAGGCCACAGACTGATTGTTGCCTGCCCCCCGGCTGGGGGATGAACCTCAAAGAGGAGAGTGGTATAAAAGCACAAGGGAGAATTGCCTCCATTTTTACCTCTCCTCTCCCATCTTTACAGAAGGAAGCAAAATGGCTTGAAAGGGAACAGGGACCTTGGACTGGGGAGGGTGGATCAAGGCTGGTAGGAAATCCAGCTTGGGTTTAAGAACTGTGAACTGCCTGCAACAGCGGGTGGGATGCGAAAACCTGCTTGCTTCTCATTTTCCTTAGATTGGTAAAATTTAGGATTTAAAATGCATGTTTTAATTTTATAGTTTTAACCGGTTCCTGACCTTTTACATCTTTCTCCCTTGTAATCCCTGAAAACCCCCTTGCTCCAGTTAATAAACTGGTTTTACTGTTTTGTCTGGACCTGTGTGTTTTCATTGAAGTGTTTGGGGGATTTGTCTGGAGAGAACAAGGCTGTGTCGTAATCCGGCCCCTTTATGGGGGTGACTAGGGTTACCATACGTCCGGCACTTCCTCTCCCGCTGCGGCTCTGCTCCACTCCTCCCCTCTCAGATTTACAGAGCCAAGCTGCCCGAGCCAGCGCTACTGGCTTCGGGCAGCCCCCCCCCCGCCTCCGGACCCCGAGCCCCCAGCCAGGCACTTCTTCTACCCGGCTCCAGCTGAGCTGTTCTCGCGGTGCAAGGTCCGGAGGCAGGGGGGGGCTGCCCGAAGCCAGCAGCTCGGCTCTTACAGTCTGAGAGGGGAGGAGCAGCTCAGCTGGAGTCCAGGTAGGAGAAGTGCCTGGCCAGCAGCTGGGGTCCAGAGGCAACGGGGCTGCTCGAAGAGTCAGGGAGCAGCAGCAGTCGCCGGAGCCTGCTCTAAGGTAAGCCAGGGATGCCAGCAAAGCTGGGAGTACCTAGGGTTACCATATGTCCGGATTTTCCCGGACATGTCTGGCTTTTTGGGCTCCAAACCCCCGTCCGGGGGGAAATCCCAAAAAGCCGGACATGTCCGGGAAGATCAGGACATGCAGGCGGCGGTGGTGGGCCGGGGGCGCCCAGCGCCGGCGGGGCAGAGCGCCGGCGCTGCCGGGGAGCCTGGGGCACCGAGCGCCGGCGCTGCCGGGGGACCGGGGGCCGCCGGGGCAGAGTGCCGGTGCTGCCGGGGAGCCAGGGGCACCAAGCCCCGGCGCTGCTGGGGGGCCGGCGGGGCCGAGCACCGGCCGGCGCTGCCGGGGACCGGGAGCGCCAAGAGCCGGTGGGGCCAGGGGGTGATCGGCCGGGGGCTGGGCCAGGGGGTGCTAAGCCAGCCGGGGGGCCGGCGGGGCTAGGGGATGCTGAGCGGGCCGGGGGGGCCAGGGGCTGCTGAGCGGGCCGGGGGTCTGGCGGGGCTGGGGGGATGCTCGGCCGGGGGGCCGGCGGGGCCAGGGGGTGCTGAGCGGGCCGGGGGGCCGGCGGGGCTGGGGGGATGCTCGGCCGGGGGTCCGGGGGCCGGCGGGGCCAGGGGGTGCTCGGCCGGGGGCCGGCCCAGGCTGGAAATGCCGTGGGGGGACAGCCTGGGCCGCTCCTCCTCCCCCCACACACCCCCTTACCTGCTTCAGGCTTCCCGCAAATCAAATGTTCGCGGGAAGCAGGGGAGGGGGCGGAGTTGGGGCGGGGACTTTGGGGAAGGGGTGGAGTTGGGGCGGGGGCGTGTGCGGGGCTGGGGGTGAGGCCGGGGTCCGGTGGAGTGTCCTCCTTTTGGAGGCTTGAAATATGGTAACCCTAATTTATGAAGTCATTAGGAGGTGAACTATCTCCAATTCAACAGGTTAATCATTAATAGTTGCAGGATTTTCTTGCCATGCTGTATTAGGAGGAGAACATCACCAGACTGACATTTAAATTCTTTTCTTTAACTAAAACAACAACGTTCAGTATTCTGGATTTGTTTCTTCAACAGCAAACATAATATTTTAACAGAAAAGCATATTTTCCTCTCTTCTCACATTTGTCTCCAGACTCTTCCTTCTCCAGATCTATTCTGCCTCCAACAGTCTTGTATTCATTGAACTTTTTGAAACTGCAATTTTGGAGAGCGGTAAGGGATTAACTCTTTGTACACAAATTTGCAGAGGGACAATTGAGGTGAGGTCTGTTATTTCTCACCTCTATATATTAATTTATTTTAAAACATTTTTACTGTTAACAAGTATGTTACCTTTGGAGACACAAAGACAAAGTTTGAGAACTGGCAAACTAAGCATCTCTGATGGTATCTTCTAGACTGAGCACTGAGTCCCATTGGGTAGATAGAAAGATTTACCTAAGTAATCTATACAGAAGCCTGTGGATCCCCATAAGACTGGGTCCTTAATGCATGAACTACAGGAACTCATTTACAAAAGTTTTCTTAAACATGACATGTCTATATTGTCTCATACTATAGAATTAGAATGTATAATCCCTATTCCATGATGAGAGATCTTTGAGCTATAATGTATCTTAATTAAAACTATCTTTAGATAAAATGGTTTTTGAGGAAAAAAATTATCAAAAAAATCCGATTTAAATAAAAAAAATCTGATTTTCTTGATTTTTTTTTTAAATAATTGATTTTTATTCACTCTGGGAAACAGTGTAAAACATGCCCTGGGATGGAGAATTAAGCAGTTCAGCAGTCCAGATGGTACCCTGGGGAATGTCTCACACCTGCTGTCTCCTGGCACCATTGTGCCTTCATCATCCTGATCCTGAAAGGGAAGTTACGCAGGGCAAACCAGAGAAGAGGAACCAGCCGACATCCTCAACTCCACCGACGTTGGTTTTGGCTAAATCCTGAACTCCCCCTGGCATGGGAGACTTGAGGTTCTGCTGCCAGCCTTCCCCTCATGCATCTGTTTCCTTCCCAATGGTCAGGGGTGAAAGTAACTTAAAGGACTTAGCCCAGGGGTGAGCAAACTTTTTGGCCCGAAGGCCACATGAGGGTTGTAAAATTGTATGGAGGACCAGATAGGGAAGGCTGTGCCTCCGCAAACAGCTTGGCCCCACCGCCTATCCATCCCCTCCCACTTCCCAGCCCCTGACTGCCCCCCCTTAGAATCTCCAACCCCATCCAACCCACCCCCACTCCTTCTCTCTTGACCACCCTCTCCGGAGACCCCCACCCTAACTGCCCCACCCAGAACCCTCCCGCCCAACCCCCCTTGCTCCCTGTCCAATGACAGCCCCATCCCCTATCCACCCCCTGCCCCCTGACAGACTCCCGGGACTCCCACGCCCCATCCAACCCCCCCTGCTCCCTGACTGCCCCCTCCAGAGACACCCCCCCAACCACCACCCCGGAACCCCAACCGCTATGCAACCCACCCTGCTCTCTGTTCCCTGATTGCCCCCCGAGAGCTGCTGCCACTTATCCAACCCCACATCCCTGTCTCCCCTATCATGCTACTCAGAGCAGCGTGTCTGGCTCCGCAAGGATCTAGACACACTGCTCCGTGGAAGCGCACAGCCCCACCCCCAGAGCGCTGCCCACACGGTCAGACCTTGTTTGTCATCAGGCAATCCACACAGGAGAGAGACCCCACAAGTGCTTGGACTGTGGGAAAAGTTTCATACAGAAGTTTTTTGGTTGAAGGATGGCTACTTTTAAATCTGTTGTTGAATGTCCAGGGATATTGAAGTGTTCTCCTACTGGCTTTTGTATGTTACCATTCCTGATTTGTGTCCATTTATTCTTTTACATAGAGACTGTCCGGATTGGCCAATGTACATAGCAGAGGCACATTGCTGGCACATGATGGCATATATTACTTTAGTAGTTGTGCAACTGAATGTGCCCTTGATAGTGTGGTTGATATGGTTGGGTCCTATGATGGTGTCGCTAGAGTAGATATGGGGACAGAGTTGGCAATGGGGTTTGTTGCAGGGATTGGTTCCTGGGTTAGTGTTTCTGTGGTGTGTAGTTGCTGGTGAGTATTTGCTTCAGATTGGGGGCTGTCTGTAAGAAAGGACTAGCTTGCCTCCCAAGGTCTGGATGGAAGCTGGAGGCAGGTAGGTAAGTATAGCGGTCAGTAGGTTTCCGGTATAGGGTGGTGTTTATGTGACCAGCACTTATTTGCTGTGGTGTCCAGGATCTCTTGTGTGGACTGGTCCAGGCTGAGGTCAGTGGTGTGGTGGAAATCGTTGAAATCCTGGTGAGGGAGGGGTTCCGCTCCCCAGGAACTCCAGTGGACCAGGGCCAAGCCTGCAGAGGGGCTCCTCTCCCTGCCTGCCTTCACGGCCCTCGATAGCCAACAGGTCCCGCCCTCCCCATGTCGCACCGTGTCCTGCGTTGGGATGACAGAGAGTTTCTTTGCCCCACTCACCCCACACGGATCCCTCTTGTGATACCCTCTGCACCCCATGTTCACCACTTGTGTAGGGTTATGATATTTTGTGTGCATAGTGTGCCTGGTGAGGGATCATTGGTAAACTCATGATCTGCTGAATATTGTGCCGTTGAAATGCATGTGACACCATTTCATATAGAATGGTAAGATTTCAATGTATGTTTGTTGCTAGCCTGACCATATGCCAGGTGCCCCAAAAGAGGACACTAATGGGGGGTGGCAGCTGATAGAGTGTGTAGAGTTAGGAGTGCTGGAGGGGGTGCTGTGGGGGTACTCATGAGGTGAGGGCAGTGTTGGCCGCTGTCACAGTGGCAGGGCCCTGGCAGCAGCTGTCAGTCAGCGTCGACATGCGGGATGCGCCGCCTCCCCTCAGGGCTGGGAGTCTGGGCCTGGGTGGGCTGGATCTGGCAGCAATCAATCAGCTATGGATGCAGGGCAATTGGATAGTTGGGAAGGTGACTAATCAGGGATGTTTCTGAGCTTCAGCCCTTGTGCTCTGCAAACACCCCCGGACATTTGCTGTTATGGCAAAACCCACTCAGCAGGCTCAAAGACGGAGATCTGTCCATAAAGACCCAGACATATGTCAAAGTTTTTGTTACAGAAATATGTCATAGTTCTGGGGATTGTCCCACTCAAACTCCTCAGAGATGACAAAGGACCGACTGTGGGTGTTAGAAAACCCTTATCTGGCCGTCCATCACCACCAGGAAGAAAGGGGTAAAGAAAGAAATGTATAATTCACCTGAAGGATGCTTTGGAGCTCACACACACCATGAAGTTGCCTGACCCCATGACTGTTGGGCCCTTACTGAAACTTAGTGGGGGGGTTTTGGTTGGTTTCTCCCAGTACCAAAAGACAGGAAGGGCCAATGAGAAATGAAAACCCTGAGACTAGTCCCCAGGGCGAATGGAGAGAGGCCAAGGCACTAGGTCAACCTCGTTGACAGGGCAGGCAGGCCAGTGAGGGAGTCAGGTGCCAATTCTCTGTGTGAGCTGGAGCTGCCTGCCAGAGAAGGGCAGAGCTAAGGGGAGAGGAGCAGCTAGAGCTGGGTTGGAGGCAGAGGAGTAGAAGCACTGATGCAGAGGGAAGCTGGGTCTGGAGCAGTCTGGTGCTGGGTGTGGTGAGCAGCTGGGGAGAGCGAGGGGGGACCCTGGGCAGCGTGGGATGACATCATGTTTTCTATTCCTCTTTCCCATTTTTTCCTTAATTTTTTTAATTACTTGCTGTTTAATAAATCGTATTTGTTCTGAACTCTATGCAATGCTGAATAGCGACATCAGGGATGCGTCCGGAGTGAAGAGAGGACCCCAGAGTGGGGATACAACACCCTAGCCTCTGTCCTGAGTGATCACAACAAAATTGGGGATGAAGACCCTGCAGGAATCTTGGGGCCAGGCTTGTCAGGGTTTCAGACACCGGAGTGGGAGGGGAGTCCGGGAGGTCAGTCAGGTCTCCAGGTAAAGGGAGCGAGGACTCAGCTCCTTTTGCTATTCCATACAATCAGGGTGGTGTATAAGCCAGAAAAGTTCCCCACAATAGTAAGACTGTTCCCCCCACTTACCTCGCTGCATATTTATTGGTTTCTCATAAAGTTAGTTAGGATTATAGGGGAAACTGTCTCAGCGGCCACTAGTAAGAGTTGCTGGCCACACTCTGAGGCCACCAAATTTGGTCGTGAGAATCCCTGGGCTAGATGCTCATGATGGGCCCTTCTGACCATAGAGCCTGTGAGTGGAAGAGGAGCCGGACACAGAGATGCTGCAGCGCGATGGTTTGATCGCTAGGACCCAGGAGCAGCTGGGAGGCGGCTCTGGGGGGAGCGATCGCTGGGCTCAGGCCCGGCAGCAGGAAGTGACTCGCAGCCGCTGCGGTGACTCTGGCTCCAGGCTCCTGGCGAGATCCCCGAGCCCCGGCGGCTGGTGCTGGGAGCCCGGAGCCCTGGCTGCAGCCGGGAGAGGGGAATCTCCAGCAGGGCCCTTCCCGCTGCTCCCCAGGAGCCTCTCCCAGGGCAGAGCCCCCAGCCCGGCCAGGCCCCTTCCCGGCCCGGCTCCGGCCACAGGGGGCCCCGCTCGGAGGGAAGGTGAGAGAGACCCGGCCCCCCCCCCGTCACTCCCGGGCTGCAGAGGGAGGAGGGAGCAGGAGGCGGGTGCTGGCGATGCGGGGGCAGGCTGTGATGGGGGCTGGGGTGCACTGAAGGGAAGATGGGTGGATCGTGTGGATTGTGGGGTGGAGAGGAGCGTGGCTGGAACGGGGAAAGATGTGAGTGGGGGGCACTGCGAGGGAAGCAGGGGTGTGGGGAGAGTGGCAGTGGACAGAGGTAAAAACCCAGCCCCGCACACCCACACCCTGCTCCCAGTGTGTTATTGTCAGACGCACCCGTGCTCGTGTGGTCAGTGCAGGGCCGGCTCTAGGTTTTTTGCTGCCCCAAGGAAAAAAAATGTGGCTGCCCCCACCACAGAGCCCTGGGCTCCCCCCCTGCACCCTTCTGCTGCCCCAGCCCTGGGGTCTCCCCCCCACCACGTGCAGCCCGAGCTCAGGGCTCCTCTTTTTCCCCCGCACCAGTGCCCGCCCACCCACACACCCCTTCCTGCCCCAGCCCTGGGCTCTTCCCTCCATCCACCTGCACCCTTCTTCCGCCCCAGCCCTGGATCACTGGTAACTTGCTCCCAGGGTGGGTCATTCAGCAATTTTGGATGTTCAAAGAACACAGACAGGATTGGTTCCCATATGGTTACAGAACTGCAGTAAAGTGGAACCATTTTCAGCTTGTGTGATTGGAGGATATCTGGATGCATATTATAAGCCTGTTCCCCATCAAAGAGGAAAAGTTGAGGTGCCTTTATTATTCTTTTGTTCCACTCTTTGTTTCTATGGGGAATTTGCCAATGCGATGTCACTGTCTTCCTTTCAAACAAATTAAACTAAAAAAAAAAAAAGGCAATGGCTGTTGAAAATAGCAATTCTGGTCCTAAAAACCACGGGGAAGCATTTCTTGCTCAATTTTATCCTACTTTTTCTACAGCAAGTTACAGTGGATCAGTATATTTGATTTGGGAGAATTGAAGTAACAGCTGCCCAAATTGAGCTTGAGCACTCCTGAATGTTGAGGTGTTCAGATCTGGAAGGTAGGTCCTAGATTCCCTTTCTCAATATTAGCTAAATCCGGAAAGGAAAAGTCAATTTCTGCTTCCATGGCTCAGATGTGGAAATCCTCCTACGGGCCTGATACTGTATCTAAAGCTGCCCAGGTCCTCTAGCAGAGCCTCCCCTTCCTTACTTTTCATTTTAAATTCTAGTGGGATCCACATATCTCCCTTGCTAGGCTTCAGATAGAGAGGGGCACTGTCCATTTAATCCACCCAATTCCTTCTTTGGGGGCTGCAAGGTGAGGTCACACCAGTATCCCTAATCCAGTCTGGGGAAGTCTTCTGAAGGGAATATCTGGGCCAAAGCTTTTTTCTACTCCTTGGGCACACTTGTTCCCCATTCACAGGGCCACCCGGCTCTAGCAATGAGCTCTCGCTTCACAACAAGCTGCAGAATGAGATTTCAGCTACCATACTCCGTCCCCCTCCCTTTCCTGTTAATAGCGGCCAAGGGAATGCTGGGAAATGTAGTTCTTTCCCTTCTCTAGGGCTGGCTCTATAGGCAGGGAACTAACCAAGGAACAACAGCTCCCAGGGCCCCCTGTTGGCTCTCAGCTCCCAGGCTGGATCCCTGCCCGCTGGTGTCCCTGCAAATGGGCTGCCCCAAGAAGGTGCTTGCTTTGCTGGTGCCTAGAACCTCCCCTGGGTCTGTGTCTCATGAGTTTTGGGGTCGCCCAGGGTCCTGATCTGATTTCTGGGCAGGATACACATCTCAGCCACACCGGAGTCACTGCTGCTTTGGGCAGGCAGGGAGTGTGGATGGGCCAATGGGATCAGCCTCTGCCTGCCTGTCCCTGGGGGCTGCTGGGGGAGTCCAGGGCAGCTCATTCTTTAGGTGATACCATCACAGGGCTCCTGCTGCTCCTAAGGGAGAGGAGTTTACACGGCAGTGTGGGGAAATCCCCCAAAGTGGCCCCTTTAGTTCTGCTTTTTTTCCTAGCATTTGGCTCAGAGATACTGTTACTGGGAGGGTCTGAAGAGTCTGGGGGTAATCGGGGTGTGACATGGACTGAAGCCCTTTCTGTAACCTCCCCCATCGCCCCTCTCGCCCCAACAGGCTGAGGAATCACGTCCACGTTTTGCTCCAGATGGGCCCGTCTTCCAGGAAAGAGGGAAGGGAAATGTCTGTGATGGAGCCAGCTCAGGTAGGGGATTATCAGGGGCAGGGAGGAGACAGGATGTGATAAACCTGCTGTTTTTCTGAGTGGGCCCATTGGTGATGGGGGAGGGGAGACGGGACATTCCCCCATTTCTCAAACAGGATACAACCCCCTTGCACAGGGCTGGGAACATTTTCAAGGCTCCCAGTGCTGGAGTGAGACCCCATTAGCCTGAGGCTGCTGTGAATTATGAAGGGAAGTTGTCGGGTTTCCTGTCCCTGTCCCTGGCTTAGGGCTCTGCTTCCCATATTAGCCTGTGGCTGCCACGTGTGTGGGAAATGAAACGACCCTGCCCTGCTCTGTGTGCTGGGGTGGACAAGGAGCTCTGACCTTCTCCCCACCCCCTGAAGCCTCCTGGCTGCCCTCAGCAGGGTGGGGGTGGGATTCTGCTACTCTGGCCCTCCCAGAGCTTCCATTTCTTTATCCTTCCTCCTGCGTGACTAATGGGATTGTTGCTGGGGCAGCAAGTACTGAGTGGGGGACTTTTGTTGTTTCAGTTACCAGTGACGTTCGAGGAGGTGGCTGTGTATTTCACCGAGGGGCAGGGGGCTCTGCTGGAACCCGCTCAGAGAGCCCTCTACAGGGACGTCATGCAGGAGAACTACGATACAGTGACCTCGCTGGGTAAGGGATTCCTGTTCCTTCAGATACTAGAAGTAGGGTGACTGGATGAGAGAGGTGAAATATCAGGACACGGGGAGGGAGCAAAAAACAAGCCGGCGGTGAAGGAAAACAAAAAAAACCGCCGGAGCACAGGAAAAATTGGTGGGGGCTGAGAACCCACCGGCGCCTCCACGCCCCGTCCCGCCCGCACCAGATTGCCTCCGTTCCGTCTCCACCACCCACCTCGGGGAGGGAGGTGGGCAGCACGCAGAGCCCCTCCCCCAGCCAGAGGGACCCGCCAGGGGGCCAGTTGAGTCCCAGCAGTGCTAGCCTTACCTGGAGCGGCTCCCAGGAAGCATCCAGCAGGCAGGTCCCGTCCCTCTGGCTCCTAAGGTCGCGCGGGTCAGGAAGGGTCGAACGGGGTGGGTGGGCTTGCTGCCGGCGCCTACAAGCCCCACACCCCAGCACTCAGCATAGACCTCCTCACTGCCTCTGTGCGTGCCTGGGGAGTGGGGCTACAGCACTCTGCAGGCTCATGCCGGCCGGCGGGGAAGAGCCAGGTGTTCATTTGTGCTTCCCCAGGCCCAGGAAGAAGATGTGAGTGGCGACGGCTTTCGTCCTCCACCAGACGGTCCCCTGATATCACGGCATAGTGCGTCCCAGCCGATGTAAGGTCGGGATATGGGACAAATACCCTAAAATCGGGACTGTGCTGATAATATCGGGTCGTCTGGTCACCCTAACTAGAAGCCGTGGGGTCTGCGTGTCTGAATCTGGTCAGGT
Source organism: Chrysemys picta bellii (assembly GCF_011386835.1). NCBI lineage: Eukaryota > Metazoa > Chordata > Testudines > Emydidae > Chrysemys > Chrysemys picta. The sequence continues at coordinate 10,841,378 of NC_088802.1, read as the reverse complement.
TCTTCCTTGGTCAGTTAGATCAGAGGCGAGTGGTTCCATAATGCACAGCTGCCGTATGAGAGAGACTTGCATCTCTGTGCCCTCTCCAGTGGGACATGGGTGTCAAAATCCAATGGACAAGCTAAACCATCCCCACCCCTCCAGCTTTCAAAGGGGCATAAATCCAGCATTGTCCTGACTGTGTTGTTTCTCGGCTTCACACACAAACCCTGTTCACCTCCCTCCTTGGGAATAGCTCCAGCCATGGGGAGTGCTCTGGGCTCTGCAGGTTTAGAAAGAAGCAGGGGTTTAAGTGCACAGCTGTGTGAGAGTCAGCAAGGCCCCCAGAGTGCACAATCCTGGGAACGCCTTGTGAGAGTGTAGTAATAATTCAATTCACCTCCCCAGACAACTCCCTCTGCACAAGGGGGCTCACTGACCATTTCCCCATCCTCTTGGATTAACCGCTCTTCCAGCAGAGCACAGGGACAGGTTGCACTCACGGAATGTTCTTTCTGACAAATACTCCACCAATGTTCCAAGCACCCTGATCTGGTCTGATTTCACCCTCTGCACAGGATTTCCAATTCCCAAACCTGAGCTCATCTCCCGGCTGGAACGAGGGGAAGAGCCGTGGGTGCCCGATCTCCAGGCCTGCAAAGAAAGAAGGCTTCCGAGATGCACCCATACAGGTGAGGACTGACACAGAAACAATCTAGGGAATGAAAGAAGTTGAGAATCCCAAAATATGGTGTGAGTAAGCACCCTCAGTTCTTCCTCATCTCAGCTGGGACAGGGCTGCAGTCATCAGATATAGCTCACGCCATTCTATCGAGCCTCTTAGCTGCAGGAGTTTGCTTCCCAGCTTTCCTTCCCTGTGAGTGTTTGAGTGGGATGTGGTGGCAGAGTGCAATTACTCACTCTTTCTGTTGGGTTTTTCCTCGGTGCTATTCCTCATTCTCCCCAGCACAATGACTCCTGTCTGGATTGTGTCTCTCCCAGTAGGTGCTGAGCGAGAGAGTGAGAATCAGCAGGGGAATCATCATGAGGAAGTTCCCGGGGAAGTGGAACTGCAGGGGACCTTTGTAGGAAGAGCTGAAGGGAATTTTTCCCAGTGCTTGGAGCAGGAAGAAGGCTGGGGTAACTGGCATAGGTCAGAGAGGCTTCTGGAAAACCACGCAGGGAAGAGAATGGATGAATCTATTAACGCTGGGGGAGGAGGCAAGGATCCCAGAGCGCAGCAGACAAATCCCAAGGAAGAGACACCCGGGCACTACCCTCAGTTTGCGAAAGAATTCATTGTGAGATCACAGCTTGTGACACATCAGACAATCTATACTGGAGGGAAACCCCCTCAATGCTTGGACGATGGGGAAAGTTTTAATAAGCTCTCAGATCTTAATAACTATGGGAGCAGCCACACTGAAGAGAAACCCGCTCAATCCCTCCAGTGGGGGAAATGTTTCATTTCGAAGACACATATAATTAGACATCAGTTAAGCCACACAAGGGAGAGACCCCATAAGTGCTTGGACTGTGGGAAAAGATTCATAAGAAAGTCAAACCTTGTTAAACATCAGGCAATCCACAGAGGAGAGAGACCCCACAAGTGCTTGGACTGTGGGAAAAGTTTCATACAGAAGTCAAACCTAGTTCGTCATCAGGCAATCCACACAGGAGAAAGATGCCACAAGTGCTTGGACTGTGGGAAAAGTTTCATAAGAAGGTCACACCTTGTTAAACATCAGGCATTACACACAGGAGCGAGACCCCATAAGTGCTTGGACTGTGGGAAAAGTTTCATACAAAGGTCAGACCTTGTCCATCATCAGGCAATCCACACAGGAGAAAGACCCCACAAGTGCTTGGACTGTGGGAAAAGTTTCCTAAGAAAGTCAAACCTTGTTAAACATCAGGCAATCCACACAGGAGAAAGACCCTACAAGTGCTTGAACTGTGGGAAAAGTTTCATAAGAAAGTCAAACCTTGTTCAACATCAGGCAATCCACACAGGAGAGAGACCTCACAAGTGCTTGGACTGTGGGAAAAGTTTCATGAAAAGGTCAGACCTTGTTAAACATCAGGCATTACACACAGGAGCGAGACCCCACAGGTGCTTAGACTGTGGGAAAAGTTTCATAGAGAGGTCAGAGCTTGTTAAACATCAGGCAATCCACACAGGAGAGAGACCCCACAAGTGCTTGGACTGTGGGAAACTTTTCATACAGAGTTCACACCTAGTTCGTCATCAGGCAATCCACACAGGAGAGAGACTCCACAAGTGCTTGGACTGTGGGAAAAGTTTCAAAAGAAGGTCACACCTAGTTCGTCATCAGGCAATCCACACAGGAGAGAGACTCCACAAGTGCTTGGACTGTGGGAAAAGTTTCAAAATAAGGTCACACTTAGTTCGTCATCAGGCAATCCACACAGGAGAGAGACCCCACAAGTGCTTGGACTGTGGGAAAAGTTTCAAAAGAAGGTCACACCTTGTTAAACATCAGGCAGTCCACACAGGAGAGAGACCCCACAAGTGCTTGGACTGTGGGAAAAGTTTTATAAGAAAGTCAAACCTTGTTCAACATCAGTCAATCCACACAGGAGAGAAACCCCACAAGTGCTTGGACTGTGGGAAAAGTTTCAAAAGAAGGTCACACCTTGTTAAACATCAGGCAATCCACACAGGAGAGAGACCACACAAGTGCTTGGACTGTGGAAAAAGTTTTATAAGAAAGTCAAACCTTGTTCAACATCAGTCAATCCACACAGGAGAGAAACCCCACAAATGCTTGGACTGTGGGAAAAGTTTCATGAAAAGGTCATACCTTATTAAACATCGGGCTATCCACACAGGAGAGAGACCCCACAAGTGCTTGAACTGTGGGAGAAGTTTCATAAGAAGGTCACACCTTTTTTATCATCAGGCATTACACACAGGAGAGAGACCCCACAAGTGCTTGTACTGTGGGAAAAGTTTCATACAGCGGTCACATCTTGTTACACATCAGGCAATCCACACAGGAGAGAGACCCCACAAGTGTGTGGACTGTGGGAAAAGTTTCATAGAGAGATCAAACCTTGTTCAACATCGGGCAATCCACACAGAAGAAAGACCCCACAAGTGCTTCGACTGTGGGAAAATTTTCATACAGAGGGCACACCTTTTTCAACATCAGGCAGTCCACACAGGAGAGAGACCCCACAAGTGCTTGGACTGTGGTAGAAGTTTCATAAGAAGGTCACACCTTGTTTATCATCAGGCATTACACACAGGAGACAGACCCCACAAGTGCTTAGACTGTGAAAAATGTTTCATAACAAGGTCACAACTAGTTCGCCATCAGGCAATCCACACAGGGGTGAGACCGCACAGGAACTTGGACTTAGGGGAAAGTTTTATACAAAGATCAAACCTTGTTCAACATCAGGCAATCCACACAGGAGAGAGACCTCACAAGTGCTTGGACTGTGGGAAAAGTTTCATACAGAGGGCACACCTTATTGAACATCAGGCAATCCACATAGGAGAGAGGCCTCACAAGTGCTTGGACTGTGGCAAAAGTTTCATAAAAAAGTCAAATCTTGTTCAACATCAGGCAATCCACACAGGAGAGAAACCCCACAAGTGCTTGGAGTGTGGGAAAAGCTTCCGAAGAAAGTCAAAACTTGTTGAACATCATGCAATCCACACAGGAGAGAGACCCCACAAGTGCTTGGACTGTGGGAAAAGTTTCATACAAAGATCTGACCTTGTTAAACATCAGGCAATCCACACAGGAGCCAGACCTCACAACTGCTTAGACTGTGGGAAAAGTTTCATACAAAGGTCCGACCTTGTTAAACATCAGGCAATCCACACAGGAGAGAGACCCCACAAGTGCTTGGAGTGTGGGAAAAGCTTCAGAAGAAAGTCAAAACTTGTTCAACATCAGACAATCCACACAGGAGAGAAACCTCACAAGTGCTTGGACTGTGGGAAAAGTTTCACAGAAAGGTCAAACCTTCGTAAACATCAGGCAATCCACACAGTACAGAGCCCCACAGGTGCTTGGACTGTGGGAAAAGTTTCATACAAAGGTCGGACCTTGTTAAACATCAGGCATTACACACAGGAGAAACAGTCCAAGCACTTATGGGCTCTGGGAAAAGTTTCATATAGCGGTCACACCTTGTTAAACATCAGGCATTGCACACAGGAGAGAGACCACACTATGGGAAAAGTTTCATAAGAAGGTCACACCTTCTTTATCATCAGGCACTCCACACGGGAGAGAGAGCCCACAAGTGCTTGGACTGTGGGAAAAGTTTTATACAGATGTCAGACCTTGTTCAACATCAGTCAATCCACACAGGAGAGACTCCAGAGGTGCTTGGACTGCTGGAAATGTTTCATATAGAGGTCTAGCCTCATTAAACATGGAAGAATCCACACAGGATCTAAACTTCTGTGACACATGGCAAGAAAGGGTTAAGCAACTTGTATGTAATTGACTCTGGGTCAACATTTAGAGAGAGATTTTAACAGTGTTTCTGCCTTAGATAAGCTAGAGTTTGAAATGTAAATGTGTATTTTTAAAGACTTGGAAGAAGAGGGCAAGTCATGTCTGAGTAACCTAATTGCCTTCTATGTTGAGATAACTGGTTCTGTGGATGAGGGGAGAGCAGTAGATGTGTTATTCCTTGATTTTAGCAAAGCTTTTGATATGATCTCCTACAGTATTCTTGCCAGCAAGTTGAAGAAGTATGGGCTGGATGAATGGACCATAAAATGGATAGAAAGCTGGATATATCGTCGGGTTCAATGGGTACTGATCAATGGCTCCATGTCTAGTTGGCAACCGGTATCAAGTGGCGTGTCCCAGTGGACGGTCCTGGGGCCGGTTTTGTTCAGTATCTTCATTAATGATCTGGAGGATGATGTGGACTGCACCCTCAGAAAGTTTGCAGATGACACTAAACTGGGAGGAGTGGTAGATATGCTGTAGGGTAGGGATATGATACAGAGGGACGTAGACAAATTAGAGAATTAGGCCAAAATAAATCTGATGAGGTTCAACAAGGACAAGTGGAGAATCCTGCACTTAGGATCAAAGAATCCCATTCATTGCTACAGACGAGGGACCGAATGGCTAGGCAGCATTTCTGCAGAAGAGGACCTCGGGTTTATGGTGGATGAGAAGCTGGATATAAATCAACACTCTGCCTTTGTTGCCAAGAAGGCTAAGGGCATTTTGGGCTGTTAAAGTAGGGGCATTGCCAGCAGACCGAGGGATGTGATCGTTCCCCTCTATTCAACATTGGTGAGGCCTCATCTGGAGTATTGTGTCCAGTTTTCGTCCCCACACTACAAGAAGGATGGGGATTGGTCCTGCTTTAAGCAGGGGGTTGGACTAGATGACCTCCGGAGTTCCCTTCCAACCCTGATATTCTGTGATTCTAAGAGGGGTAACTGTAGTACTCTATGTTGAGCTATCCAAAGGGTTCCTGTATTCTGTTATTTCAGGGATCAATAATTCAGCCATTATAACCGTCGCCCGTGCCACCTGCCCTATTCTAGCTCAGTCTCATTGAATTCGCTGGGGATAGGGGCTGAAGGATGGAGGGAATATTTATAGCTGAAATCATCAAAATGTGTTTTGCAAGGTTAATGTTAAAATCCGATCTGTTCCGCTCTCCTACTCGGACATTTTCTCTGGGGATCCCGGAGACGGAAAGGAGCAGATGTTACCATCTTGGCTACCAATCCCCACGGTGACTCTCTACACTAGCAATTCTCAAAGTGTGGGCAGAGCCTCCCAATGAAGGCACAGGAATGTGTCAGGGGAGGCGTGATCAGTGTGGGTTGTTTGGTTTTTTTCTTAAGAGCACTGGCTGTCGGCCTCCATTTTTACCTCTCCTCTCCCATCTTTACAGAAGGAAGCAAAATGGCTTGAAAGGGAACAGGGACCTTGGACTGGGGAGGGTGGATCAAGGCTGGTAGGAAATCCAGCTTGGGTTTAAGAACTGTGAACTGCCTGCAACAGCGGGTGGGATGCGAAAACCTGCTTGCTTCTCATTTTCCTTAGATTGGTAAAATTTAGGATTTAAAATGCATGTTTTAATTTTATAGTTTTAACCGGTTCCTGACCTTTTACATCTTTCTCCCTTGTAATCCCTGAAAACCCCCTTGCTCCAGTTAATAAACTGGTTTTACTGTTTTGTATGGACCTGTGTGTTTTCATTGAAGTGTTTGGGGGATTTGTCTGGAGAGAACAAGGCTGTGTCGTAATCCGGCCCCTTTATGGGGGTGACTAGGGTTACCATACGTCCGGCACTTCCTCTCCCGCTGCGGCTCTGCTCCACTCCTCCCCTCTCAGATTTACAGAGCCAAGCTGCCCGAGCCAGCGCTACTGGCTTCGGGCAGCCCCCCCCGCCTCCGGACCCCGAGCCCCCAGCCAGGCACTTCTCCTACCCGGCTCCAGCTGAGCTGCTCTCGCGGTGCAAGGTCCGGAGGCAGGGGGGGGCTGCCCGAAGCCAGCAGCTCGGCTCTTACAGTCTGAGAGGGGAGGAGCAGCTCAGCTGGAGTCCAGGTAGGAGAAGTGCCTGGCCAGCAGCTGGGGTCCAGAGGCAACGGGGCTGCTCGAAGAGTCAGGGAGCAGCAGCAGTTGCCGGAGCCTGCTCTAAGGTAAGCCAGGGATGCCAGCAAAGCTGGGAGTACCTAGGGTTACCATATGTCCGGATTTTCCCGGACATGTCTGGCTTTTTGGGCTCCAAACCCCCGTCCGGGGGGAAATCCCCAAAAGCCGGACATGTCCGGGAAGATCAGGACATGCGGGCGGCGGTCGGGGGCCGGGGGCGCCCAGCGCCGGCGGGGCAGAGCGCCGGCGCTGCCGGGGAGCCTGGGGCACCGAGCGCCGCCGCTGCCGGGGGCCGGCTTGGCAGAGCGCCGGCCGGCGCTGCCGGGGGACCGGGGGCCGCCGGGGCAGAGTGCCGGTGCTGCCGGGGAGCCGGGGGCACCAAGCGCCGGCGCTGCTGGGGGGCCGGCGGGGCCGAGCACCGGCCGGCGCTGCCGGGGACCGGCGGGGCTGGGGGGATGCTCGGCTGGGGGGCCGGGGGCCGGCGGGGTCAGGGGGTGCTGAGCGGGTCGGGGGGCCGGCGGGGCTGGGGGGATGCTCGGGCGGGGGGCCGGGGGCCGGCGGGGCCAGGGGGTGCTCGGCCGGGGGCCGGCCCAGGCTGGAAACGCCGGGGGGGGACAGCCTGGGCCGCTCCTCCTCCCCCCACACCCTCCCTTACCTGCTTCAGGCTTCCCGCAAATCAAATGTTCGCGGGAAGCAGGGGAGGGGGCGGAGTTGGGGCGGGGACTTTGGGGAAGGGGTGGAGTTGGGGCGTGGGCGGGGCTGGGGGTGGGGCCGGGGGCCGGTGGAGTGTCCTCCTTTTGGAGGCTCGAAATATGGTAACCCTAATTTATGAAGTCATTAGGAGGTGAACTATCTCCAATTCAAGAGGTTAATCATTAATAGTTGCAGGATTTTCTTGCCATGCTGTATTAGGAGGAGAACATCACCAGACTGACATTTAAATTGTTTTCTTTAACTAAAACAACAACGTTCAGTATTCTGGATTTGTTTCTTCAACAGCAAACATAATATTTTAACAGAAAAGCATATTTTCCTCTCTTCTCACATTTGTCTCCAGACTCTTCCTTCTCCAGATCTATTCTGCCTCCAACAGTCTTGTATTCATTGAACTTTTTGAAACTGCAATTTTGGAGAGCGGTAAGGGATTAACTCTTTGTACACAAATTTGGAGAGGGACAATAGAGGTGAGGTCTGTTATTTCTCACCTCTATATATTAATTTATTTTAAAACATTTTTACTGTTAACAAGTATGTTACCTTTGGAGACACAAAGACAAAGTTTGAGAACTGGCAAACTAAGCATCTCTGATGGTATCTTCTAGACTGAGCACTGAGTCCCATTGGGTAAATAGAGAGATTTACCTAAGTAATCTATACAGAAGCCTGTGGACCCCATAAGACTGGGTCCTTAATGCATGAACTACAGGAACTCATTTACAAAAGTTTTCTTAAACATGACATGTCTATATTGTCTCATACTATAGAATTAGAATGTATAATCCCTATTCCATGATGAGAGATCTTTGAGCTATAATGTATCTTAATTAAAACTATCTTTAGATAAAATGGTTTTTGAGGAAAAAAATTATCAAAAAAATCCGAATTAAATAACAAAAATCTGATTTTCTTGATTTTTTTTTTAAATCATTGATTTTTATTCACTCTGGGAAGCAGTGTAAAACATGCCCTGGGATGGAGAATTAAGCAGTTCAGCAGTCCAGATGGTACCCTGGGGAATGTCTCACACTCGCTGTCTCCTGGCACCATTGTGCCTTCATCATCCTGATCCTGAAAGGGAAGTTACGCAGGGCAAATCAGAGAAGAGGAACCAGCCGACATCCTCAACTCCACCGACGTTGGTTTTGGCTAAATCCTGAACTCCCCCTGGCATGGGAGACTTGAGGTTCTGCTGCCAGCCTTCCCCTCATGCATCTGTTTCCTTCCCAATGGTCAGGGGTGAAAGTAACTTAAAGGACTTAGCCCAGGGGTGAGCAAACTTTTGGGCTCGAGGGCCACATGAGGGTTGTAAAATTGTATGGAGGGCGAGGTAGGGAAAACTGTGCCTCCACAAACAGCTTGGCCCTGCCCCCTATCCATCCCCTCCCACTTCCAAGCCCCTGACTGTCCCCCCTCAGAATCCCCAACCCCATCCAACCCACCCCCACTCCTTGTCTCCTGACCACCCCCTCCGGAGACTCCCCACCCTAACTGCCCCACCCAGAACCCTCCTGCCCAACCCCCCTTGCTCCCTTTCCAATTACAGCCCCATCCCCTATCCACCCCCTGCCCCCTGACAGACGCCCGGGACTCCCACGCCCCATCCAACCCCCCCTGCTCCCTGACTGCCCCCTCCAGAGACCCACCCAACCACCACCCCGGAACCCCAACCGCTATTCAACCCACCCTGCTCCCTGTTCCCTGATTGCCCCCCGGGAGCTGCTGCCACTTATCCAACCCCACATCCCTGTCTCCCCTATCATGCTACTCAGAGCAGCGTGTCTGGCTCCGCAAGGATCTAGACACACTGCTCCGTGGAAGCGCACAGCCCCACCCCCAGAGCACTGCCCACACGGTCAGCCTTGTTTGTCATCAGGCAATCCACACAGGAGAGAGACCCCACAAGTGCTTGGACTGTGGGAAAAGTTACATACAGAAGTTTTTTGGTTGAAGGATGGCTACTTTTAAATCTGTTGTTGAATGTCCAGGGAGATTGAAGTGTTCTCCTACTGGCTTTTGTATGTTACCATTCCTGATTTGTGTCCACTTATTCTTTTACATAGACACTGTCCGGATTGGCCAATGTACATAGCAGAGGCGCATTGCTGGCACATGATGGCATATATTACTTTAGTAGTTGTGCAACTGAATGTGCCCTTGATAGTGTGGTTGATATGGTTGGGTCCTATGATGGTGTCGCTAGAGTAGATATGGGGACAGAGTTGGCAACGGGGTTTGTTGCAGGGATTGGTTCCTGGGTTAGTGTTTCTGTGGTGTGTAGTTGCTGGTGAGTATTTGCTTCAGATTGGGGGCTGTCTGTAAGCAAGGACTAGCTTGCCTCCCAAGGTCTGGATGGAAGCTGGAGGCAGGTAGGTAAGTATAGCGGTCAGTAGGTTTCCGGTATAGGGTGGTGTTTATGTGACCAGCACTTATTTGCTGTGGTGTCCAGGATCTCTTGTGTGGACTGGTCCAGGCTGAGGTCAATGGTGTGGTGGAAATCGTTGAAATCCTGGTGAGGGAGGGGTTCCTCTCCCCAGGAACTCCAGTGGACCAGGGCCAAGCCTGCAGAGGGGCTCCTCTCCCTGCCTGCCTTCACGGCCCTCGATAGCCAACAGGTCCCGCCCTCCCCATGTCGCACCGTGTCCTGCGTTGGGATGACAGAGAGTTTCTTTGCCCCACTCACCCCACACGGATCCCTCTTGTGATACCCTCTGCACCCCATGTTCACCACTTGTGTAGGGTTATGATATTTTGTGTGCATAGTGTGCCTGGTGAGGGATCATTGGTAAACTCATGATCTGCTGAATATTGTGCCGTTGAAATGCATGTGACACCATTTCATATAGAATGGTGAGATTTCAATGTATGTTTGTTACTAGCCTGACCATATGCCAGGTGCCCCAAAAGAGGACACTAATGGGGGGTGGCAGCTGATAGAGTGTGTAGAGTTAGGAGTGCTGGAGGGGGTGCTGTGGGGGTACTCATGAGGTGAGGGCAGTGTTGGCCGCTGTCACAGTGGCAGGGCGCTGGCAGCAGCTGTCAGTCAGCGTCGACATGCGGGATGCGCCGCCTCCCCTCAGGGCTGGGAGTCTGGGCCTGGGTGGGCGGGACCTGGCAGAAATCAATCAGCTATGGATGCAGGGCAATTGGATAGTTGGGAAGGTGACTAATCAGGGATGTTTCTGAGCTTCAGCCCTTGTGCTCTGCAAACACCCCCGGACATTTGCTGTTATGGCAAAACCCACTCAGCAGGCTCAAAGACGGAGATCTGTCCATAAAGACCCAGACATATGTCAAAGTTTTTGTTACAGAAATATGTCATAGTTCTGGGGATTGTCCCACTCAAACTCCTCAGAGATGACAAAGGACCGACTGTGGGTGTTAGAAAACCCTTATCTGGCCGTCCATCACCAACAGGAAGAAAGGGGTAAAGAAAGAAATTTATAATTCACCTGAAGGATGCTTTGGAGCTCACACACACCATGAAGTTGCCTGACCCCATGACTGTTGGCCCCTTACTGAAACTTAGTGGGGGGGTTTTGGTTGGTTTCTCCCAGTACCAAAAGACAGGAAGGGCCAATGAGAAATGAAAACCCTGAGACTAGTCCCCAGGGCGAATGGAGAGAGGCCAAGGCACTAGGTCAACCTCGTTGACAGGGCAGGCAGGCCAATGAAGGAGTCAGGTGCCAATTCTCTGTGTGAGCTGGAGCTGCCTGCCAGAGAAGGGCAGAGCTAAGGGGAGAGGAGCAGCCAGAGCTGGGTTGGAGGCAGAGGAGTAGAAGCACTGATGCAGAGGGAAGCTGGGTCTGGAGCAGTCTGGTGCTGGGTGTGGTGAGCAGCTGGGGAGAGCGAGGGGGAACCCTGGGCAGCGTGGGATGACATCATGTTTTCTATTCCTCTTTCCCATTTTTCCTTAATTTTTTAAATTACTTGCTGTTTAATAAATCGTATTTGTTCTGAACTCTAGGCAATGCTGAATAGCGACATCAGGGATGGGTCCGGAGTGAAGAGAGGACCCCAGAGTGGGGATACAACTCCCTAGCCTCTGTCCTGAGTGATCACAACAAAATTGGGGATGAAGACCCTGCAGGAATCTTGGGGCCAGCCTTGTCGGGGTTTCAGACACCGGAGTGGGAGGGGAGTCCTGGAGGTCAGTCAGGTCTCCAGGTAAAGGGAGCGAGGACTCAGCTCCTTTTGCTATTCCATACAATCAGGGTGGTATATAAGCCAGAAAAGTTCCCCACAATAGTGTTACCGAAATATCGGGTCCACCTAGCTGAGAGCCAATAACAGCCAGACAGGGATAAGGAAGAGTTGCTTTATTCTGCAGAAGAAAGGAGAGCTTTGCACCTTAGTACAAAAACTCTGTCTTACACACATTTTACAGATCCTTTATACACATTCAGACCAAGGTCCTTGCAGTGTTAACACTTGATTGGTGGTTGTCAGACCCGTGCTTTTGCTATCTGGTCAGTGAAAACGGGCTTGGGACCAGCTCCAACTACCTTAAGGCCTTGAAGGGAAAACAGTTGAAAAGTTCAGGCTACTGTGTACTTGAAGTGTCTGCTTCCCCCTAATGGCCACTGGTTGACATAAAGGCTGCTCTGTTAAGGGGGGGTGACTAGTAACTTTCACAGTCCCCCCTTCGGGCCTGACAAACCCCAAAATTGTCAGGCCCGTTACGCAATTTGCGATCAAGCTGGAGGGACAGATACTGGGTTTTCTTATGGACAGCAGAGCTTTCGATCATAGCATTACACAGGCATTTGGCACATTGTATCATTGTCCAAATAACACATAGAAAGAAAAGAATCCATTTAACAATTGTTTGAAAGAGCCCCGTAAACCATGACCCAGGGTCTGGAAGGAGGTCCTCAAAACTAAAGGTGTGATCAAGAGATACAGCATGGAAAACAACAGCAGCATTCTGTTTATACATAGGTCATTCTGATATCTTGTTTTGCTCACTAAGGTAGACTCTTAGTCTACATTCCATATTATCTACACAAGGTCGCAACAACTTCTCACACAGTTCTTTCCCGCTCGCCTCACACATTCCTCGATTCTACAAATCTCGCATTATTAGGGTTACAGTTAGCCTAACTCTTGCTAACGAACTGTCATGCATTGCATCCCCTTCCTGTCAGTTCTTTCTCTGCTTCCACAACCCCCCCTTTTGTATACTAGTACAACAAACATTTTCAAATCTCTATTTGCATTAAGTCTTGGAATTCAGATTTTACTTCAGATGCTTCAACCTAAAGGGTTTTGATTGGATGTAATGACAATGTATGATGAGCATGGACATGAAAGGTATTACTATTATTACGTCTTTTACAACAATAACATAATCCTAAGCTAACTAATAACAATACAAGCAATAACATTCCCATAGCAATACTATAATGGGGTTGTTGTACAATCTTAGTCATAAAGCACAATACATCATACTTAGTACATAAAATAGATACTCTATAAACAGTATGAAAGGCATACTTTTCAACTTGATATATATTTTGAAGCATGTGAATTTGCCCTTGTACTTCAGAGATTTTCTGAATCTCTGGTAACAGTGAAAACAAATTCTGAAATCTATCAGATACTAAACTAGTCCAATTAAAGGGTATCTGGAACTTAAGGGCTACTTGAAAAACTCTATCTGCAGGCCAGTAAATGATATGGTTGCCTGCAGTGGTAGTGAGATTAAAATGTATGTCTTGCGATATGGTGTCATTAACATACACACAGCTATCATTAGCTTGAAAAAATAAGTGTCCTGTCAGGGTAGTTCCTTGTCCCCTACCCTCCCAGCAAACGTAGTCATGAAGAGTAACAACTTCTCCTGGCTTCAGTTTACGGATACACTGAAGCTGTGGGGATTCTAATGACCAAAATGTCCATTGACTCCCTAACCCCATCCAAATGTCAGATGTAATCCCAGGAGCACTGACTAAAAATCGATTGGGCATACCAGGAGGTCTAATTTCCCAGATGTCTCGGTGAATTACCCAATCCCACATGCATCCTCCCCATGGACCCGGCAGGATTCGGTATGTGGGAGCCCACACCCCCCCCAACCGGTCCATATGCTTGGAAGGAGCACTGAGAATGTCTGCACTTCCACCCAGAAAGTCTCCAAGTATGTCTCCATGGCCACAGATCAGATGGTACTCCTGATGTGTCTGTAAGGGCAGTGGGCCAAGCCTGATGCTCTAGATCATTCCGAATGGCCATTAGCTGGTCATTCAGGAAATCCTGAATTTCTGAACATGCTAGATCCCACTGCAATGCCTTCCCAGCCTCAGTGATATTCAATACCATCTCTGTCAGTAACTTCTGGGTCATAGAACTAAGGGCGGAGATAACATGTAACTCACCAATTCCAGCCTGTACCTGGGTTAGCTGTGCTCCAGAAACAAGGCCAATGGCCTTCTCTAGTTGCCCCAATTTCTCATCATGTTCTTGGTTCTTAAAAATATTCCACACTGCTGCTGCACTATTGGCCCCATCCCACAGGGATCCGGTCAAGTCACTTTTCTTTCTAGAGGAAATAACCCAAGCCCTCTGTTGTGCTAATCTAATGGCAGCCCCCTGTGAGCAATTTGGGTATGTAGAGGTGATCTGGAAACTGAATAAGGGTAATGAAAATTTAACAGTCCCTAGTGTAGTGTTAATCACAGTTCATTGATATCCTAATACATTTCTTTTTGGTGTAGTACTATACCACATTCCCAAGCATGGGTCCCACAAGTTTCTTCCTGCCAGTGTATAATTCTTTGTTTCTTCACCAGGGTCAGTTCTTAATGTCTCTTGTAGTCAGGAATCCCTGGACTTTGGTGGTTCCAATGAAGCAAGTGTTCCTTCTTCTCTTTTCCTGAAACAGTGTGGTTTAGCATCATACAGGGGAGAGGTTACTAGCACATCACCCTGTAATGGTTTTGCTTCTTCTAGAAAAATCCAGAGGCACAGTAGGTCTGTCAGTGGACAAGGGAGAGGTTACTAGCACTTCACCTTGTCTTTTTTCCTTTTTCCTGCTGTCCAGAAGGCACAGCAGAGCTAGAAGGAGAAATAGGCTTATCAGTCGGAGAGTCCTCCCGAGGTGGAGGGGTCTTTTTACAGTGAGAAGCATGGGTCCAGGCAGGTAGTCCTTGGCACTTCACAGCAGTGTTGGTGGTTAACAGCACTTGGAAAGGGCCTTTCCAGTGTGGAGCCAAAGCAGTCTTTTGTTGATGAACTTTACATAGACTCAGTCTCCTTGTTTCAATCAATGGCAGGGCTGCTAGGGTCTTTGGGTAGCACTTTTATCTGTGAGAAAATAAACCTAACACATTTCATTAATGCCTGGCAGTGTTTTGCAGATCTCATAGTTGCTTGGGCACATTCAGCCCCCCCTTTTCTTGGCTATCAGCCAAGTCTTAGCTGTGGGCAGTGTCCTTGGATGGGCCAGCATCTTATCTTTGGACCGAGCTTGCTGGCTATTTTTTTTCCAGTTAACTCGTTCTGTTCTTTTTCCTGCTTCCCTTCTTGGGTTCTTTTAACCTACAAAGGAAACTTCCACTCTTCACTCATACACCTTCTCCCAAAAATGAACACATACACAATTGCCATTATACAGTACATTAGTCTTATTACTCAATGTATGCCATGTACACCCTTCCAGTAAAATAACTTTATTACAGAGCTTTGGAGCAACAAACCAGGACAAGCACACCCACCTTTGAGGAGTCCACTCGGTACAACCTCTGGTGTCCAATTGCTTTCCTCCCTCCCCAGCCCTCTGGCTAGAAATCTGAGGTAGCCAGAAGGATCCCATGGGCAATATGGGGAATGGGTTAATCTTCCATGTCCTTGCTTCCAAAGACTGTTGGTATGCAAATTTTAACAACAATTTTGGCCATAGAACATAAAAATAATTCCTATTGTGCCAGTAAATGCATGGTACGTTGAATGCTATTCAGCTGGCATCCGTTTTCTCTGATGATCTGAAAGACATAAGAACAGAGGTCTGCCCCTTCTGGGCAGTCAGTCATTGCTTAAAATATTTCCTTTATATACACGTACTCTTGTTGATTTTAGGCAAAACAGAGGAATTACCCCATATTTCCTTTATTTGTTTCATAGGCAGCCCAGGTTTCAGTGGCTTCTACCTTATTAGTTAGAAAATTGCATTAATACAGATGCTTTCTGGCTTGCTTCCAGATCCAAAGCTATCCACAGCTTAAAGATTCTTACTTAAAAAAAAAAAAAGGACACAATTCACTTTCCCAGACTTTTGATTGCCTTTTACTTCTAACTCCTGCTTTCAAACACCCAGTGATCTGAAAGAGACAACACAACCTATATTGGTAGGTTTGCATTTCTTTTACCTCTGCTACAATATACACTGCACATGTTCTGGGGAAAATGCACATCCTCTCCACAATTCAATTTCCACAACACTAGCCACATCAATTTCTACACAAGTTGTAACTATTTCTTTTAAACACCGGGTAAAGACCATTTACTTAACATATAATCTGAAGGGCTATCCTCAGAGGGTTTTACCAGAGACCCACCCATCTGCCTGCTGACACTCTAACAGAGAATTACACAGAGAACAGAGGGAATTATGGCCTAATTACCAGAGACCCACCCACCTGCCTGCTGACACTCTAACAGAGAATTACACAGAGAACAGAGGGAATTATGGCCTAATAGGATCCTATTACAGGAATTTCTACTAATACTGACCGCTACAGGGGACGGGACAGAAGGATCCCAATTCGACCTCAGAGCTTCATCGCACGCAATGGCTTCCACTCTGAGGAATTACGAATGAGAGGCTCAGTTCCGTCCACACACCTAACGCCCAAATGTATAAGACAGAAATTCATTAACCGGTTAGCCAGACCAGAACCAGATAGTGTCTCCTTATCCTATTAGGACTCACCTTATCGGAGCACGAACCCCAGGGGCTGCGGTGAAGCAGAGAAAAGGGGCGAAACACCCCGTTGGCGCTGTTCCCAATTCGCCGCAGCCGTCCGGAGTCCAATGTCCGAGCTAGGATAGTCCCATCTGGGTCGCCAGTAACTGTTACCGAAATATCGGGTCCACCTAGCTGAGAGCCAATAACAGCCAGACAGGGATAAGGAAGAGTTGCTTTATTCTGCAGAAGAAAGGAGAGCTTTGCACCTTAGTACAAAAACTCTGTCTTACACACATTTTACAGATCCTTTATACACATTCAGACAAAGGTCCTTGCAGTGTTAACACTTGATTGGTGGTTGTCAGACCCGTGCTTTTGCTATCTGGTCAGTGAAAACCGGCTTGGGACCAGCTCCAACTACCGTAAGGCCTTGAAGGGAAGACAGTTGAAAAGTTCAGGCTACTGTGTACTTGAAGTGTCTGCTTCCCCCTAATGGCCCTGGTTGACATAAAGGCTGCTCTGTTAAGGGGGGGGTCACTAGTAACTTTCACAATAGTAAGACTGTTCCCCCCACTTACCTCGCTGCATATTTATTGGTTTCTCGTAAAGTTAGTTAGAATTATAGGGGAAACTGTCTCAGCGGCCACTAGTAAGAGTTGCTGGCCACACTCTGAGGCCACCAAATTTGGTCGTGAGAATCCCTGGGCTAGATGCTCATGATGGGCCCTTCTGACCTTAGAGCCTGTGAGTGGAACAGGAGCCGGACACAGAGATGCTGCAGCGCGATGGGTTTATCGCTAGGACCCAGGAGCAGCTGGGAGGCGGCTCTGGGGGGAGCGAACGCTGGGCTCAGGCCCGGCAGCAGGAAGTGACTCGCAGCCGCTGCCGGGACTCTGGCTCCAGGCGAGATCCCCGAGCCCCGGCGGCTGGTGCTGGGAGCCCGGAGCCCTGGCTGCAGCCGGGAGAGGGGAATCTCCAGCAGGGCCCTTCCCGCTGCTCCCCAGGAGCCTCTCCCAGGGCAGAGCCCCCAGCCCGGCCAGGGCCATTCCCGGCCCGGCCCCTGCCCCAAGGGGCCCCGCTCGGAGGGAAGGTGAGAGAAACCCGCCCCCCCAGCACACCCGGGCTGCAGGGGGAGGAGGGAGCAGGAGGCGGTTGCTGGCGATGCGGGGGGCAGGCTGTGATGGGGGCTGGGGTGCACTGAAGGGAAGATGGGTGGATCGAGGGGATTGTGGGGTGGAGAGGAGCGTGGCTGGTATGGGGAAAGATGTGAGTCGGGGGCACTGCGAGGGAAGGGTGTGTGTGGGGAGACTGGCAGTGGACAGAGGTAAAAACCCAGCCCCCCACACCCACACCCTGCTCCCAGTGTGTTATTGTCAGACGCACCCGTGCTCGTGTGGTCAGTGCAGGGCCGGCTCTAGATTTTTTGCCGCCCCAAGGAAAAAAAATGTGGCTGCCCCCACCCCAGAGCCCTGGGCTCCCCCCCTGCACCCTTCTGCTGCCCCAGCCCTGGGGTCTCCCCCCCCATCCACACCCCCTGCCACCCCAGACCTGGGCTCTCCCCCCCACCACGTGCCGCCCGAGCTCAGGGCTCCCCTTTTCCCCCCCACCAGTGCCCGCCCACCCACACACCCCTTGCTGCCCCAGCCCTGGGTTCTCCCCTCAATCCACCTGCACCCTCCTTCTGCCCCAGCCCTGGATCACTGGTAACTTGCTCCCAGGGTGGGTCATTCAGCAATTTTGGATGTGCACAGAACACAGACAGGATTGGTTCCCATATGGTTACAGAACTGCAGTAAAGTGGAACCATTTTCACCTTGTGTGATTGGAGGATATCTGGATGCATATTATAAGCCTGTTCCCCATCAATGAGGAAAAGTTGAAGTGTCTTTATTATTCTTTTGTTCCACTCTTTGTTTCTATGCGGAATTTGCCAATGCGATGTCACTGTCTTCCTTTCAAACAAATTAAACTAAAAAAAAAAGGCAGTGGCTGTTGAAAATAGCAATTCCAGTCCTAAAATCCACTGGGAAGCATTTCTTGCTCAATTTTATCCTACTTTTTCTACAGCAAATTAGAGTGGATCAGTATATTTGATTTGGGAGAATTGAAGTAACAGCTGCCCAAATTGAGTTTGAGCACTCCTGGATTTTGAGGTGTTCAGATCTGGAAGGCAGGTGCTGGATTCCCTTTCTGAATATTAGCTAAATCTGGAAAGGAAAAGTCAATTTCTGCTTCCATGGCTCAGAAGTGGAAATCCTCCTACGTGCCTGATACTGTATCTAAAGCTGCCCTCTAGCAGAGCCTCCCCTCCCTTACTTTTCATTTTAAATTCTAGTGGGATCCACATACCTCCCTTGCTAGGTTTCAGATAGAAAGGGGCACTGTCCATTTAGTCCACCCAATTCCTTCTTTGGGGTCTGCAAGGTGAGGTCACACCAGTATCCCTAATCCAGTCTGGGGAAGTCTTCTGAAGGGAATATCTGGGCCAAAGCCTTCTACTCCTTGGGCATACTTGTTGCCCATTCACAGTTCCACCCCGCTCTAGCAATGAGCTCTCCCTTCACAACAAGCTGCAGGATGAGGTTTCAGCTACCATACTCCCTCCCCCTCCCTTTCCTGTTAATAGAGGCCAAGGGAATGCTGGGAAATGTAGTTCTTTCCCTGCTCCAGGGCTGGCTCTATAGGCAGGGAACTAACCAAGGAACTACAGCTCCCAGGGCCCCTGTTGGCTCTCAGCTCCCAGGCTGGATCCCTGCCCGCTGGTGTCCTTGCAAATGGGCTGCCCCAAGAAGGTGCTTGCTTTGCTGGTGCCTAGAACCTCCCCTGGGTCTGTGTCTCATGAGTTTTGGGGTCGCCCAGGGACCTGGTCTGATTTCTGGGCAGGATTCACATCTCAGCCACACCGGAGTCACTACTGCTTTGGGCAGGCAGGGAGTGTGGATGGGCCAATGGGATCAGCCTCTGCCTGCCTGTCCATGGGGGCTGCTGAGGGAGTCCAGGGCAGCTCATTCTTTAGGTGATGCCATCACAGGGCTCCTGCTGCTCCTAAGGGAGAGGAGTTTACACGGCACTGTGGGGAAATCTCCCAAAGTGGCCCCTTTAGTTCTGCTTTTTTTCCTAGCATTTGGCTCAGAGATACTGTTACTGGGAGGGTCTGAAGAGTCTGGGGGTAATCGGGGTGTGACATGGACTGAAGCCCCTTCTGTAACCTCCCCCATCACCACTCTCACCCCAACAGGCTGAGGAATCACGTCCACGTTTTGCTCCAGATGGGCCCGTCTTCCAGGAAAGAGGGAAGGGAAATGTCTGTGATGGAGCCAGCTCAGGTAGGGGATTATCAGGGGCAGGGAGGAGACAGGGTGTGATAAACCTGCTGTTTTTCTGAGTGGGCCCATTGGTGATGGGGGAGGGGAGACGGGACATTCCCCCATTTCTCAAACAGGATACAACCCCCTTGCACAGGGCTGGGAACATTTTCAAGGCTCCCAGTGCTGGAGTGAGACCCCACTAGCCTGAGGCTGCTGTGAATTATGAAGGAAAGTTGTCGGGTTTCCTGTCCCTGTCCCTGGCTTAGGGCTCTGCTTCCCATATTAGCCTGTGGCTGCCACGTGTGTGGGAAATGAAACGACCCTGCCCTGCTCTGTGTGCTGGGGTGGACAAGGAGCTCTGACCTTCTCCCCAGCCCCTGAAGCCTCCTGGCTGCTCTCAGCAGGGTGGGGGTGGGATTCTGCTACTCTGGCCCTCCCAGAGCTTCCATTTCTTTATCCTTCCTCCCACGTTACTAGTGGGATTGTTGCTGGGGCAGCAAGTACTGAGTGGGGGACTTCTGTTGTTTCAGTTACCAGTGACGTTCGAGGAGGTGGCTGTGTATTTCACCGAGGGGCAGGGGGCTCTGCTGGACCCCGCTCAGAGAACCCTCTACAGGGACGTCATGCAGGAGAACTACGATACAGTGACCTCGCTGGGTAAGGGATTCCCGTTCCTTCAGATACTAGAAGTAGGGTGACTGGATGAGAGAGGTGAAATATCAGGGCACGGGGGGGGAGCCAAACAAAAAACAAAAAACAAGCCGGCGGTGAAGGAAAACAAAAAAAAAACGCCGGAGCACAGGAAAAATTGGTGGGGGCTGAGAACCCACCGGCGCCTCCACGCCCCGTCCCGCCCGCACCAGATTGCCTCCGTTCCGTATCCACCTCCCACCTCGGGGAGGGAGGTGGGCAGCACGCAGAGCCCCTCCCCCAGCCAGAGGGACCCCCCAGGGGGCCAGTTGAGTCCCAGCAGTGCTAGCCTTACCTGGAGTGGCTCCCAGGAAGCATCCAGCAGGCAGGTCCCGTCCCTCTGGCTCCTAAGGTCGCTCGGGTCAGGAAGGGTCGAAGGGGGTGGGTGGGCTTGCTGCCGGCGCCTACAACCCCACACCCCAGCACTCAGCATAGACCTCCTCACTGCCTCTGTGCGTGCCTGGGGAGTGGGGCTACAGCACTCTGCAGGCTCATGCCGGCCGGCGGGGAAGAGCCAGGAGTTCATTTGTGCTTCCCCATGCCCAGGAAGAAGATGTGAGTGGCGACGGCTTTCGTCCTCCACCAGACAGTCCCCTGATATCAGGACATAGTGCGTCCCAGCCGATGTAAGGTCGGGACATGGGACAAATACCCTAAAATCGGGACTGTGCTGATAATATCGGGTCGTCTGGTCACCCTAACTAGAAGCCGTGGGGTCTGAGTGTCTGAATCTGGTCAGGTTCTTCCTTGGTCAGTTAGATCAGAGGCGAGTGGTTCCATAATGCACAGCTGCCGTATGAGAGAGACTTGCATCTCTGTGCCCTCTCCAGTGGGACATTGGTGTCAAAATCCAATGGACAAGCTAAACCATCCCCACCCCTCCAGCTTTCAAAGGGGCATAAATCCAGCATTGTCCTGACTGTGTTGTTTCTCGGCTTCACACACAAACCCTGTTCACCTCCCTCCTTGGGAATAGCTCCAGCCATGGGGAGTGCTCTGGGCTCTGCAGGTTTAGAAAGAAGCAGGGGTTTAAGTGCAGAGCTGTGTGAGAGTCAGCAAGGCCCCCAGAGTGCACAATCCTGGGGACGCCTAGTGAGAGTGTAGTAATAATTCAATTCACCTCCCCAGACAACTCCCTCTGCACAAGGGGGCTCACTGACCATTTCCCCATCCTCTTGGATTAACCGCTCCTCCAGCAGAGCACAGGGACAGGTTGCACTCACGGAATGTTCTTTCTGACAAATACTCCACCAATGCTCCATGCACCGTGATCTTGTCTGATTTCACCCTCTGCACAGGATTTCCAATTCCCAAACCTGAGCTCATCTCCCGGCTGGAACGAGGGGAAGAGCCGTGGGTGCCCGATCTCCAGGCCTGCAAAGAAAGAAGGCTTCCGAGATGCACCCATACAGGTGAGGACTGACACAGAAACAATCTAGGGAATGAAAGAAGTTGAGAATCCCAAAATATGGTGTGAGTAAGCGCCCTCAGTTCTTCCTCATCTCAGCCAGGACAGGGCTGCAGTCATCAGATATAGCTCATGCCATTCTATCCAGCCTCTTAGCTGCAGGAGTTTGCTTCCCAGCTTTCCTTCCCTGTGAGTGTTTGAGTGGGATGTGGTGGCAGAGTGCAATTACTCACTCTTTGTGTTGGGTTTCCCCTTGGTGCTCTTCCTCTTTCTCCCCAGCACAATGACTCCTGTCTGGATTGTGTCTCTCCCAGTAGGTGCTGAGCGAGAGAGTGAGAATCAGCAGGGGAATCATCATGAGGAAGTTCCCGGGGAAGTGGAACTGCAGGGGACCTTTGTGGGAAGAGCTGAAGGGAATTTTTCCCAGTGCTTGGAGCAGGAAGAAGGCTGGGGTAACTGGCACAGGTCAGAGAGGCTTCTGGAAAACCACGCAGGGAAGAGAGTGGATGAATCTATTAACGCTGGGGGAGGAGGCAAGGATCCCAGAGCGCAGCAGACAAATCCCAAGGAAGAGACACCCGGGCACTACCCTCAGTTTGCGAAAGAATTCATTGTGAGATCACAGCTTGTGACACATCAGACAATCTATACTGGAGGGAAACCCCCTCAATGCTTGGACGATGGGGAAAGTTTTAATAAGCTCTCAGATCTTAATAACTATGGGAGCAGCCACACTGAAGAGAAACCCGCTCAATCCCTCCAGTGGGGGAAATGTTTCATTTCGAAGACACATATAATTAGACATCAGTTAAGCCACACAAGGGAGAGACCCCATAAGTGCTTGGACTGTGGGAAAAGATTCATAAGAAAGTCAAACCTTGTTAAACATCAGGCAATCCACAGAGGAGAGAGACCCCACAAGTGCTTAGACTGTGGGAAAAGTTTCATACAGAAGTCAAACCTAGTTCGTCATCAGGCAATCCACACAGGAGAAAGATGCCACAAGTGCTTGGACTGTGGGAAAAGTTTCATAAGAATGTCACACCTTGTTAAACATCAGGCATTACACACAGGAGCGAGACCCCATAAGTGCTTGGACTGTGGGAAAAGTTTCATACAAAGGTCAGACCTTGTTCATCATCAGGCAATCCACACAGGAGAAAGACCCCACAAGTGCTTGGACTGTGGGAAAAGTTTCATAAGAAAGTCAAACCTTGTTAAACATCAGGCAATCCACACAGGAGAAAGACCCTACAAGTGCTTGAACTGTGGGAAAAGTTTCATAAGAAAGTCAAACCTTGTTCAACATCAGGCAATCCACACAGGAGAGAGACCTCACAAGTGCTTGGACTGTGGGAAAAGTTTCATGAAAAGGTCAGACCTTGTTAAACATCAGGCATTACACACAGGAGCGAGACCCCACAGGTGCTTAGACTGTGGGAAAAGTTTCATAGAGAGGTCAGAGCTTGTTAAACATCAGGCAATCCACACAGGAGAGAGACCCCACAAGTGCTTGGACTGTGGGAAACTTTTCATACAGAGTTCACACCTAGTTCGTCATCAGGCAATCCACAGAGGAGAGAGACTCCACAAGTGCTTGGACTGTGGGAAAAGTTTCAAAAGAAGGTCACACCTAGTTCGTCATCAGGCAATCCACACAGGAGAGAGACTCCACAAGTGCTTGGACTGTGGGAAAAGTTTCAAAAGAAGGTCACACCTAGTTCGTCATCAGGCAATTCACACAGGAGAGAGACCCCACAAGTGCTTGGACTGTGGGAAAAGTTTCAAAAGAAGGTCACACCTTGTTAAACATCAGGCAGTCCACACAGGAGAGAGACCCCACAAGTGCTTGGACTGTGGGAAAAGTTTTATAGAAAGGACAGAACTTGTTAAACATCAGGCTTTACACACAGGAGAATGACCTCACAAGTGCTTGAACTGTGGAAAAAGTTTCATAAGAAGGTCACACCTTGTTCAACATCAGTCAATCCACACAGGAGAGAAACCCCACAAGTGCTTGGACTGTGGGAAAAGTTTCAAAAGAAGGTCACACCTTGTTAAACACCAGGCAATCCACACAGGAGAGAGACCCCACAAGTGCTTGGACTGTGGAAAAAGTTTTATAAGAAAGTCAAACCTTGTTCAACATCAGTCAATCCACACAGGAGAGAAACCCCACAAGTGCTTGGACTGTGGGAAAAGTTTCATGAAAAGGTCATACCTTATTAAACATCGGGCTATCCACACAGGAGAGAGACCCCACAAGTGCTTGAACTGTGGGAGAAGTTTCATAAGAAGGTCACACCTTTTTTATCATCAGGCATTACACACAGGAGAGAGACCCCACAAGTGCTTGTACTGTGGGAAAAGTTTCATACAGCGGTCACACCTTGTTACACATCAGGCAATCCACACAGGAGAGAGGCCTCACAACTGCTTAGACTGTGGGAAAAGTTTCATACAAAGATCCGACCTTGTTAAACATCAGGCAATCCACACAGGAGAGAGACCCCACAAGTGCTTGGAGTGTGGGAAAAGCTTCAGAAGAAAGTCAAAACTTGTTCAACATCAGACAATCCACACAGGAGAGAAACCTCACAAGTGCTTGGACTGTGGGAAAAGTTTCACAGAAAGGTCAAACCTTCGTAAACATCAGGCAATCCACACAGTAGAGAGCCCCACAGGTGCTTGGACTGTGGGAAAAGTTTCATACAGAGTTCAGAGCTAGTTCGTCATCAGGCAGTCCACACAGGAGAGAGACCCCACAAGTGCTTGGACTGTGGGAAAAGTTTCTTAAGAAAGTCAAACCTTATTCAACATCAGGCAATCCACCCAGGAGAGAGACCCCACAAATGCTTCGACTGTGTGAAAAGTTTCATAAGAAGGTCACAGCTTGTTAAACATCAGGCATTACACACAGGAGAAACAGTCCAAGCACTTGTGGGCTCTGGGAAAAGTTTCATATAGCGTTCACACCTTGTTAAACATCAGGCATTGCACACAGAAGAGAGACCACACATGTGCTTGGACTATGGGAAAAGTTTCATACAAGGTCAGACCTTGTTAAACATCAGGCATTACACACAGGAGAAAGACCCCACAAGTGCTTGGACTGTGGGAAAAGTTTCATAGAGATGTCACAGCTAGTTCGCCATCAGGCATTACACACAGGAGAGAGACCACACTATGGGAAAAGTTTCATAAGAAGGTCACACCTTCTTTATCATCAGGCACTCCACACGGGAGAGAGAGCCCACAAGTGCTTGGACTGTGGGAAAAGTTTTATACAGATGTCACACCTTGTTCAACATCAGTCAATCCACACAGGAGAGACTCCAGAGGTGCTTGGACTGCTGGAAATGTTTCATATAGAGGTCTAGCCTCATTAAACATGGAAGAATCCACACAGGATCTAAACGTCTGTGACACATGGCAAGAAAGGGTTAAGTAACTTGTATGTAATTGACTCAGAGTCAACATTTAGAGAGAGATTTTAACAGTGTTTCTGCCTTAGATAAGCTAGAGTTTGAAATGTAAATGTGTATTTTTAAAGACTTGGAAGAAGAGGGCAAATCAGTAACCTAATTGCCTTCTATGTTGAGATAACTGGTTCTGTGGATGAGGGGAGAGCAGTAGATGTGTTATTCCTTGATTTTAGCAAAGCTTTTGATATGATCTCCTACAGTATTCTTGCCAGCAAGTTAAAGAAGTATGGGCTGGATGAATGGACCATAAAGTGGATAGAAAGCTGGATAGATCGTCGGGTTCAATGGGTACTGATCAATGGCTCCATGTCTAGTTGGCAGCCGGTATCAAGTGGCGTGTCCCAGTGGTCGGTCCTGGGGCCGGTTTTGTTCAGTATCTTCATTAATGATCTGGAGGATGATGTGGACTGCACCCTCAGAAAGTTTGCAGATGACACTAAACTGGGAGGAGTGGTAGATATGCTGTAGGGTAGGGATATGATACAGAGGGACGTAGACAAATTAGAGAATTAGGCCAAAATAAATCTGATGAGGTTCAACAAGGACAAGTGGAGAGTCCTGCACTTAGGATCAAAGAATCCCATTCATTGCTACAGACGAGGGACCGAATGGCTAGGCAGCATTTCTGCAGAAGAGGACCTCGGGTTTATGGTGGATGAGAAGCTGGATATAAATCAACAGTCTGCCCTTGTTGCCAAGAAGGCTAAGGGCATTTTGGGCTGTTAAAGTAGGGGCATTGCCAGCAGATCGAGGGATGTGATCGTTGCCCTCTATTCAACATTGGTGAGGCCTCATCTGGAGTATTGTGTCCAGTTTTGGTCCCCACACTACAAGAAGGATGTGGAAAAGTTGGAAGTCCAGCGGAGGGCAACGAAAATGATTAGGGGGCTGGAGCACATGACTTACGAGGAGAGGCTGAGAGAACGGGGATTTTTTAGTCTATAGAAGAGAAGAATGATGGGGGATTTGGTAGTTGCTTTCAACTACCGGAAAGGGGGTTCCAAAGAGGATGGATCTAGACTATTCTCAGTGGTACCAGATGACAGAACAAGGAGCAATGGTCTCCAGTTGCAGTGGGGAAAGTTTAGGTTGGATATGAGGAAACATTATTTCCCTTTCTGGGATGATTTAGTTGGGGATTGGTCCTGCTTTAAGCAGGGATCAATAATTCAGCCATTATAACCATCGCCAGTGCCACCTGCCCTATTCTAGCTCAGTCTCATTGAATTCGCTGGGGATAGGGGCTGAAGGATGGAGGGAATATTTATAGCTGAAATCACCAAAATGTGTTTTGCAAGGTTAATGTTAATCGGATATGTTCCGCTCACCTGCTCGGACATTTTCTCTGGCGAACCCGGAGACGGAAAGGAGCAGATGTTACCATCTTGGCTACCAATCCCCACTGTGACTCTCTACACTAGCAATTCTCAAAGTGTGGGCAGAGCCTCCCAATGAAGGCACAGGAATGTGTCAGGGGAGGCATGAACAGTGTGGGTTGTTTGTTTGTTTTTTAAAGAGCACTGGCTGTCGGCCTCAGTTGGCTGGGGCTCATGAAGAAGGAACAGGCCTAGCTGGGATGCGGGGATAAATGCTCAGGCTCTCAAACCCAGGTGGAGCAGCAGCACAGAAGTAAGGGTGGCAATGGGGTGATAAGTGTTGTGAACAGCGATATTGATGAATATCACTTTTCAGGTGGCCACCCTAACTTCTGTGCTGCTATTGGAGGTCTTCAGAGCTGTGCACATTGCTAGCGACTACTCTGCCTTTAGAGCTCGATGGTGATATACGTGCTTTTGAGGGTGGGGGCATAAGTGACTACAGACACAAAGAAGGCGGGCGGTGATGAAACACATCTGAGAACCACTGGTCTACACTCTTATGGGCACCACGTTTACAAAATGATAAATCTTCTCCAAAGTATGTCTTGTGCGGTATCATAGGAAAAGTCATCACCTGCTGAATATTAGTGTCCCATTAAAATGTGTCTATCAGCACTGTCCATGGAGCTCTGAGAGTTTGCTGTATGTTTGTTACATGCTGTAAAGCTGGAAAACGCCCACAGACAAGCTCCTCCTAGACAATGGCACCTGCACACCAGCTAGGTGCTAAGTGGGCAGTAATTGCTTAGCTGGCCATTCACCAGCTGTGGAGCTGGGAACAGGAGAGTTACAATTCACCGGAAGGACGGCTGGACGCTCACTTAGGCCACAGACTGATTGTCGCCTGCCCCCCGACTGGGGGATGAACCTCAAAGAGGAGAGTGGTATAAAAGCACAAGGGAGAATTGCCTCCATTTTTACCTCTCCTCTCCCATCTTTACAGAAGGAAGCAAAATGGCTTGAAAGGGAACAGGGATCTTGGACTGGGGAGGGTGGATCAAGGCTGGAAGGAAATCCAGCTTGGGTTTAAGAACTGTGAACTGCCTGCAACAGCGGGTGGGATGCGAAAACCTGCTTGCTTCTCATTTTCCTTAGTTTGGTAAAATTTAGGATTTAAAATGCATGTTTTAATTTTATAGTTTTAACCGGTTCTGACCTTTTACATCTTTCTCCCTTGTAATCCCTGAAAACCCCCTTGCTCCAGTTACTAAACTGGTTTTAGTGTTTTGTCTGGACCTGTGTGTTTTCATTGAAGTGTTTGGGGGATTTGACTGGAGAGAACAAGGCTGTGTCCTAATCCGGCCCCTTTTTGGGGGTGACCCACTAATTACTGAGTTTTTCCATCACCGTGAACAGACCGAGCAGTCCAAGATGCACATTCCCGGGGTGTAAGGGATGGAGAATTAAGCAGTTCAACAGTCCAGATTGTACCTTGTGGAATGTCTCACACCCGCTGTCTCCTGGCACCATTGTGCCTTCATCATCCTGATCCTGAAAGGCAAACGAAGGAGGGCAAACCAGAGAAGAGGAACCAGCCGACATCCTCAACTCCACCGACTTTGGTTTTGGCTAAATCCTGAACTCCCCCTGGCATGTTAGACTTGAGGTTCTGCTGCCAGCCTTCCCCTCACGCATCTGTTTCCTTCCTAATGGTCAGGGGTGCAAGTAACTTAAAGGACTTAGCCCAGGGGTGAGCAACATTTTTGGCCCAAGGGCGACATGAGGATTATAAAATTGTATGGAGGGCCAGGTAGGGAAGGCTGTGTCTCTGCAAACAGCCTGGCCCTGCCCCCTATCTGCCCCCTCCCACTTTCCACCCCCTGACTGCCCCCTTCAGAATCCCCAACAGTGACCTCGCTGGGTAAGGGATTCCTGTCCCCTCAGATATTAGAAGTAGGGTGACACAGATGTCTCGGTGAATTACCCAATCCCACATGCATCCTCCCCATGGACCCGGCAGGATTCGGTATGTGGGAGCCCACACCCCCTCAACCAGTCCATATGCTTGGAAGGAGCACTGAGAACATCCGCACCTCCATTCAGATAGTCTCCAAGTATGTCTCCATGGCCACAGATCAGATGGTACTCCTGATGTGTCTGTAAGGGCAGTGGGCCAAGCCTGATGCTCTAGATCATTCCGAATGGCCATTAGCTGGTCATTCAAGAAATCCTGAATTTTTGAACATGCTAGATCCCACTGCAATGCCTTCCCAGCCTCAGTGATATTCAATACCATCTCTGTCAGCAACTTCTGGGTCATAGAACTAAGGGCGGAGATAATATGTAACTCACCAACTCCAGCCTGTACCTGGGTTAGTTGTGCTCCAGAAAGAAGGCCTGTCAGGACTGAGATCCCCACTTTGAACTTTAGGGTACAAATGTAGGGGCCTGCATAAAAACTTCTAAGCTTAATACCAGCTTAGCTCTGGTTCGGCTGCCACCATTTTCAATGGATTCCCTCCCTGGGAAACCTTGAAAAACCTTCACCAAATCCCTGGTGAAAACAAATCCAACCCCTTGGATTTAAAACAAGGGGAAATTAACCATTCCCCTCCTTCCTCCCACCAACTCCTGGTGAATCAAGATCCAAAACCCCTTTGGATCTAAAACAAGGAAAAAATCAATCAGGTTCTTAAAAAGAAGGTTTTTAATTAAAGAAAAAGGTAAAAATCATCTCTGTAAAATCAGTATGGAAATCAACCTTACAGGGTAATCAAACTTAAAGAGCTCAGAGGACTCCCCTCTAGTCTCAGGTTCAAAGTACAGCAAACAAAGAGAAACACTCTAGTAAAAGGTACATTTACAAGTTGAGAAAACAAAGGAAAACTAACACGCCTTGCCTGGCTATTTACTTACAAGTTTGAAATAGGAGAGACTTGCTTAGAAAGATGTGGAGAACCTGGATTGATGTCTGGTCCCTCTCAGTCCCCGAGAACGAACACCGTCCCAAAACAAAGAACACAAACAAAAGCCTTCCCCCCCCAAGATTTGAAAGTATCTTGTCCCCTTATTGGTCCTTTAGGTCAGATGCCAGCCAGGTACCTGAGCTTCTTAACCCTTTACAGGGAAAAGGATTTTGGAGTCTCTGGCCAGGAGGGATTTATAGTACTGTACACAGGACAGCTATTACCCTTCCCTTTATAGTTATGACACGCCCCCCAAATCACAGATAGTGTTGGATGTTCGGTTCCACACTGGCTGTGATTTCTTCCTGGAGTTCTAGGAGAAAACAGAGTTAATAAGACACATGTACCTTTAGACATACTACTGATTATATAAAAACTAACAATATGTTTCATTCCAAGAACAATTGTTAATTAGTTAACTCTGGGAAACTTTCCCGGGAAAGTGCATCAGCCACTTTGTTAGAAGCTCCCGAAATGTGTTGTATTTCAAAATCAAAATCTTGGAGAGCTAAACTCCACCGAAGAAGTTTTTTGTTATTTCCCTTGGCGGTATGAAGCCACTGTAGCGCAGCATGGTCTGTTTGTAGTTGGAAACGCCGTCCCCAAACATATGGGCGTAGCTTTTCCAGCGCGTACACAATGGCGTAGCATTCCTTTTCACTGATTGACCAATGGCTTTCCCTCTCAGACAGTTTCTTACTGAGAAACACGACAGGATGGAATTCTTGATCCGGTCCTTCCTGCATTAAAACTGATCCCACGCCTCGCTCGGACGCATCTGTGGTTACTAGGAACGGTTTGTCAAAGTCTGGGGCCCTTAGCACAGGGTCAGACATGAGTGTTGCCTTAAGCTGGTTAAAGGCCTTTTGACACTTATCAGTCCACTGAACTGCATTTGGCTGTTTCTTTCTGGTTAGGTCTGTCAGCGGGGCGGCGATTTGGCTGTAGTGGGGTACAAATCGCCTATAATATCCAGCCAACCCTAAGAAGGATTGGACCTGTTTCTTAGACTTTGGAACCGGCCACTTTTGGATGGCATCCACTTTGGCCTGTAGGGGATTTATAGTTCCTTGACCCACCTGGTGCCCCAGGTAAGTCACTCTGTTTTGGCCTATTTGACACTTTTTAGCCTTAACAGTTAGTCCTGCCTGCTGGATGCGCTCGAAAACTTTTTCCAGGTGCTCCATGTGCTCTGCCCATGAATCAGAAAAAATGGCCACATCATCGAGGTAGGCAACTGCAGATTCTCCCAATCCCGCTAGGAGACCATCTACAAGTCTTTGGAAGGTGGCGGGTGCATTTCGCAACCCGAAAGGAAGTACATTGAATTCATACACCCCTGCCTGGGTGACGAAGGCTGACCTTTCCTTAGCGGGTTCATCTAGTGGTACTTGCCAGTACCCCTTGGTTAAGTCTAAAGTAGAGATGAATTGGGCATGTCCCAATTTCTCCAATAGCTCATCTGTGCGTGGCATTGGATAGTTGTCAGGACGAGTTACAGCATTTAGCTTACGGTAGTCCACGCAAAAGCGTATTTCCCCATCTGGTTTGGGAACTAGAACCACTGGAGATGCCCATGCACTCTTAGAGGGGCGGATTATACCCATCTGTAGCATGTCCTGGATCTCCCTTTGTATAGCAGTTTTGGCATGAGGTGACTCCCGGTAGGGTGGGGTTCTAATTGGGTGAGCATTACCTGTGTCAATGGAGTGGTATGCCCGTTCGGTCCATCCTGGAGTGGCTGAGAAAATTGGTGCAAAGCTTGTGCACAGCTCCTTGATCTGCTGTCGCTGCAGACGTCCAAGGGTCGTGGAGAGGTTCACCTCTTCCACGCCACCATCCTTTTTTCCTTCATAGTAGACACCTTCAGGCCACTCCGCATCATCTGTTTCCTGGGCTGTAAACTGGCAAACGTTTAATTCTCTGGAATAAAAGGGCTTAAGAGAATTAACATGGTATACCTTAGGCTTTATGTTGGAGGTGGGGGAGGCTATGAGATAGTTAACAGCTCCTAGGCGCTCCTGGACCGTGAATGGTCCTTCCCACGACGCTTCCATTTTATGGGCCTGGAGCGCCTTTAAGACCATGACTTGGTCTCCTACCTTGAAGGACCGTTCTCTGGAATGTTTACCATACCAGGCCTTTTGCTCTTCCTGAGCATCCTTTAGGTTTTCTTTAGCAAGGGCCAAAGAATGTCGGAGTGTGTTTTGTAGGTTGCTTACAAAGTCTAGAATGTTAGTTCCTGGAGAAGGCGTAAACCCCTCCCATTGCTGCTTCACCAACTGTAATGGCCCCTTGACCTCACGGCCATACACAAGTTCAAATGGTGAAAACCCTAAACTGGGATGTGGTACAGCCCTGTAGGCAAAAAGCAACTGCTGCAACACGAGGTCCCAATCATTGGAGTGTTCATTTACAAATTTACGTATCATGGCCCCCAAAGTTCCATTAAACCTCTCCACCAGGCCATTGGTTTCATGGTGGTAAGGGGTGGCAACCAAGTGATTCACCCCATGAGCTTCCCACAGGCTTTCCATGGTTCCTGCCAGGAAGTTAGTTCCCGAATCTGTAAGGATGTCGGAGGGCCAACCTACCCTGGCAAAAATGTCTGTTAATGCCTGGCACACACTTTTAGCCCTGGTGTTGCTTAAGGGTACTGCTTCCGGCCATCGGGTAGCAAAATCCATGAAAGTCAGTACGTACTGCTTTCCTCTGGGTGTCTTCTTTGGGAAAGGACCCAGAATATCCACAGCTACGCGCTGAAATGGGACCTCAATTATGGGTAGTGGCTGGAGAGGGGCTTTAACCTGGTCTTGGGGTTTTCCCACTCGTTGGCACACCTCACAAGACCGGACATAATTAGCAACGTCCTTGCCCATTCCCTCCCAGTGGAAGGACTTCCCCAACCGGTCTTTGGTTCTGTTCACCCCAGAATGGCCACTGGGATGATCATGGGCTAAGCTCAAGAGCTTTACCCGATACTTAGTGGGAACTACCAACTGCCTTTGAGGATGCCAGTCTTCCTGGTGCCCACCCGAAAGAGTCTCCTTGTATAAAAGTCCTTGTTCTACAACAAACCGGGATCGGTTAGAAGAGCTGAGAGGCGGTGGGGTGCTCCGCGCCGCCGCCCAAGCTTTCTGAAGGTTGTCATCTGCTTCCTGCTCGGCCTGGAACTGTTCCCTTGATGCTGGAGACATCAGTTCCTCCTTGGACTGTGGACTGGGGCTTGGTCCCTCTGGAAGCGATGCAGGTGCTGGGGCTGTTTCCATTGACTGTGAACCGCTGTCCGCTGGAGCACTATGTGGTAACTCAGGCTCTGGCTGAGCCTCTTGGGTAGGGTTATCTGCTGCTTCTGCCAATTCAGGCTCGCTGGTGCCCTCTGGCGTTGGAGTTGTAGACGGGTTTGCAAGCGCTGGACTCAGGGCTGGCAATGGTTCTGATGCTGGTTGCGTTGCCGGTTCCGGTTCTGGGACTGGCTTTGGCTGGGTCTCTGGGATTGGATCCACTACGGCTGTTGCAGTCGTTGGCAGGGGATCCAGTTCCACCACCTTTGTCTGGGTCTCCGGTAACACAGACGGGGCCCTGGTGGACGGCTCAGGAACAGGGATGGGGGTGAAAGCTTGCTTAGCCTGGCTGCGGGTGACTATTCCCACCCTCTTGGCTACCTTCACATGGTTGGCCAAGTCTTCTCCCAGCAGCATGGGAATGGGATAATTGTCATAGACTGCAAAAGTCCACATTCCTGACCAGCCCTTGTACTGGACATGCAACGTGGCTGTAGGCAAGGTTACAGATTGTGACACGAAGGGTTGAATTGTCACTGTAGCCTCTGGGTTGATGAGTTTGGGGTCCACTAGGGATTGGTGGATAGTTGACACTTGAGCCCCAGTGTCCCTCCAAGCGGTAACCTTCTTTCCGCCCACTCTCAAGGTTTCCCTTCGCTCCGAGGGTATGAGAGAGGCATCTGGGTTTGGGGATCTTTGGTGTGATTGGGGTGTAATGAACTGTAATCGGTTGGGGTTCTTGGGGCAGTGAGCCTTTATATGTCCCAGTTCATTACATTTAAAACATCGCCCTGCTAAGGTATCACTGGGACGATGTTGGTTGGTGGATACTGCTGTGGTGGGGTGAGAAGGCGTCTGGGGTTTCCCTTGGGATGTGGGTGGGGCCTTGGGTTGTCCCCGGTGGTAAGGTTTTGTTTCGGCTTGCCCCTTCTGATATTCGCTCCAACTGCTACTAGTTTTTTTCTTTTCTGCCACCTCCACCCATTGGGCTCCAATCTCCCCCGCCTCAGTTACAGTTTTGGGCTTCCTATCTAGGATGTACCTTTCTATTTCCTCAGGAACACCCTCTAAAAACTGCTCCATTTTTACTAGGCAAAGCAGATCTTCCAGAGATTTAACATTTGCTCCTGATACCCAGGCATCACAATTTTTGTCAATGTGGTAGGCATGACGGGTAAATGACACATCCGGTTTCCACTTTAGGGCTCTGAACCGCCGACGGGCATGCTCGGGTGTTAGCCCCATTCGGAGTCTGGCCTTGTTTTTAAAAAGTTCATAACTGTTCATGTGTTCCTTAGGCATTTCAGCCGCCACCTCTGCTAAGGGTCCACTGAGCTGCGGCCTCAGCTCTACCATGTACTGGTCTGCAGTGATGCTGTATCCAAGGCAGGCCCTTTCAAAATTTTCTAAGAAGGCCTCAGTATCATCGCCTGCCTTGTAGATGGGGAATTTTCTGGGATGGGAAGTGGTACCGGGAGGGGGGTTGTTAGCATTGGCTGGTGCATCCTGCTTAGCTTTTGCCACTTCCAGTTCATGCTTCCTTTCTTTTTCTCTCTCCTCCATCTCTTTTTCTTTCAGCTCCATAGTTCTCTTGTGAGCCTCCTCTTTGGCTTTTTCCAGCTCCATCTCTCTTTCATGGGCCTCCTTTTAGGCTTTTTCTTCTCTTTCTCTCTGCTCTGTCTCGAGTTTTGCTAATTGAAGCAGTCTCTGATGTTTTCTTTCATTTTCTTCTGCTTCTAGTTTGGCCAGTTCTATTTTGTTAGCTACTTCTTTGGTAGTCATTTTCCTGTTTTCTTGTGCTGGGTAACCCCCTCTGCAGTGGGCTGAAACTGGGAAGCTCTCAGCTCTGGCTGCTGCAGAGTTAACAGTAACTTTCTAACTAGCTACTCCCGAGGATGTAAAAAGAAAAAAAAAACAATTCAGCTTGTAAATACCTTTTACCAGTCATTTGCTAATTGAACCCTTCTCTTAACAAAGGACCTGTAAAAAAAAAAACTTAACACCTCTGCCTTCAGGCAAGGAGAGATAAGATATGCATCTATCTACTTCCAGCTCGGCTTTCCAAGCAGCTAGAAGGAAAAAAAAATCTCACTGGCTTTTGGGTTTAAAATGATCCCACCGCTATTCACCATGTCAGGACTGAGATCCCCACTTTGAACTTTAGGGTACAAATGTAGGGGCCTGCATAAAAACTTCTAAGCTTAATACCAGCTTAGCTCTGGTTCGGCTGCCACCATTTTCAATGGATTCCCTCCCTGGGAAACCTTGAAAAACCTTCACCAAATCCCTGGTGAAAACAAATCCAACCCCTTGGATTTAAAACAAGGGGAAATTAACCATTCCCCTCCTTCCTCCCACCAACTCCTGGTGAATCAAGATCCAAAACCCCTTTGGATCTAAAACAAGGAAAAAATCAATCAGGTTCTTAAAAAGAAGGTTTTTAATTAAAGAAAAAGGTAAAAATCATCTCTGTAAAATCAGTATGGAAATCAACCTTACAGGGTAATCAAACTTAAAGAGCTCAGAGGACTCCCCTCTAGTCTCAGGTTCAAAGTACAGCAAACAAAGAGAAACACTCTAGTAAAAGGTACATTTACAAGTTGAGAAAACAAAGGAAAACTAACACGCCTTGCCTGGCTATTTACTTACAAGTTTGAAATAGGAGAGACTTGCTTAGAAAGATGTGGAGAACCTGGATTGATGTCTGGTCCCTCTCAGTCCCCGAGAACGAACACCGTCCCAAAACAAAGAACACAAACAAAAGCCTTCCCCCCCCCAAGATTTGAAAGTATCTTGTCCCCTTATTGGTCCTTTAGGTCAGATGCCAGCCAGGTACCTGAGCTTCTTAACCCTTTACAGGGAAAAGGATTTTGGAGTCTCTGGCCAGGAGGGATTTATAGTACTGTACACAGGACAGCTATTACCCTTCCCTTTATAGTTATGACACCAATGGCCTTCTCTAGTTGGAACAATTTCTCATCATGTTCTTGGTCCCTCTGGCTGATGGAGGGGCTCTGCATGTGCACCCCTCCCTCCCTGAGGTGGGAGGTGGAGACTGAACTGAGGCAAGTTGGTGCGGGGGGGGGGGGGCGGGGTGTAGAACTGCTGGTGGGTTCTCAGCCCCCACCAATTTTTCCTGTGCTCTGGCGGGTTTTTTTTGTTTTGTTCCACCGAAGGCTTGTTTTGTTTGTTTTTTTTGCTTCAGGGCAGGGGAAAGCAAGTCACAAAGTTCCATGAAAGTGCCCTTACGCATGCGAAAGTTTCGCAGCCACTGGGAATCGTCCCACACATGCAACACTATGCGGTCCCACCCGTCTGTGCTTGTTTCCCGGGCCCAGAATCGGCATTCCATGACATCAACCTGCCCCAGTAACACCATGATTTGCACATTGCTGGGGAGGTCTATGTCCATATCAATTTCTTCATCACTCTCGTCGCCACACTGCAATCGCCTCCTCGCCTGGTTTTGCTTTGGCATGTTCTGGCTCTGCGTATACTCCAGGACAATGTGCGTGGTGTTCTTAGTGCTCATAATTGTGGCGGTGATCTGAGCGGGCTTCATGATCCCAGTGCAATGGCGTCTGGGCTTGAAAAAAGGCCCGAAACTATTGTCTGATGGAGCGAGGGAAGAAGGGAGGGGTGAGTGAGGACGTGGCTTACAGGTAATTAAAATCAACAAGGGTGGCTGTGCATCAGAAAGAAACACTAGCAACTGTCACACAGAATGGCCCCCCCAAAGACTGAACTCAAAACCCTAGGTTTAGCAGGCCGTGGATTTCACGGAGGGAGGGGGAAGCAAATGAATATAGAACAAATCTGGTCCATTTACTGTTTGGATCCACTCCATCTATCTTTTACATCTTAGGCTGGCAGCAGACGGTGCAGCATGACTGATAGCCGCCGGCATCTTCTGGGTGCTTGGCAGAAGATTCTGTACTACGACTGGTAGCCATGATCGTCAAGACGGTGCAATAGGACTGCCGGCAGGACTGAGTCTCCAGGAGACAAAACATGTCTGCCCAGGCACCTCTGACCGAACTCACTGAGGAGTATGACGACGATGGATATCAGTTGTAATACACCATCAGCTGCCAAAAGGCAAGGAGCTGCTGCTGTATAGCAATGCAGCCCCACGTCTGCCAGCACCCAGATAGCCGATGACAGCTACCAGTCATACTGCACCATCTACTGCCAAAAGGCAATTAGCTGCTGCTGTGTAGCAATGCAGTACCACGTCTGCCGGCTCCCAAATGACATATGGTGACGGTGAGCTGAGCTGAGCGGGCTCCATGCTTGCCGTGGTATGTCGTCTGCACAGGTAACCCAGGTAAAAAGGCGCGAATTGATTGTCTGCCATTGCTCTGACGGAGGGGGAGGGGCCTGACGACATGTATCCAGAACCCCCCGCGACACTGTTTTTGCATCATCAGGCACTGGGATCTTAACCCAAAATTCCAATGGGCGGCGGAGACTGCAGGAACTGTGGGCTAGCTACCCACAGTGCAACGCGCCGGAAGTCGACGCTAGCCTCAGTAGCCTCATACAGTGGACGCGGTCCGCCGACTTAATGCACTTAGAGCATTTTATGTGGGGACACACACAATTGACTGTATAAAAACGATTTCTATAAAACCGACTGTGATGGGTTGGATCACAGAAACCCCCTGGGAGCTGCCACCAGATGTGCAAAGACTACCTACCCCTGCTTCTGTTTTCCCTGCCAGCTCAGGACTCCAGCACCCTGTCTTGCTGAGCAGGACACTCCCATCTGGCTCCAGACACAGATCCAGGGTATGAATCACTTGTCCCAAAGCTGCAAGTTTACCTGAAAACAGCTCGCAGTAGTGTGCTTGTCTTTAGCACTCAGATGCCGACTCCCAATGGGGTCTAAACCCAAATAAATCCGTTTTACCCTGCAGAAAGCTTGTGCAGGGCAAACTCATAAATTCTTCGCCCTCTATAACACTGATAGAGAGATATGCACAGTTGTTTGCTCCATCAGGTATTAATACATACTCTGAGTAAATTACTAAATAAAAAGTAATTTTATTAAATATAGACAGTAGGATTTAAGTGGTTCCAAGTAGTAACAGACAGAACAAAGTAAGTCACCAAGCAAAATAACATAAAATGCGCAAATCTATGTCTAATCAAACTAAATCGTCAATATCGCTGTTCACAACACTTATCACCCCATTGCCACCCTTACTTCTGTGCTGCTGCTCCACCTGGGTTTGAGAGCCTGAGCATTTATCCCCACATCCCAGCTGTTCCTTCTTCATGAGCCCCAGCCAACTGAGGCCGACAGCCAGTGCTCTTTAAAAAACAAACAAACAACCCACACTGTTCATGCCTCCCCTGACACATTCCTGTGCCTTCATTGGGAGGCTCTGCCCACACTTTGAGAATTGCTAGTGTAGAGAGTCACCGTGGGGATTGGTAGCCAAGATGGTAACACCTGATCCTTTCCGTCTCCGGGATCCACACAGAAAATGTCCGAGCAGGAGAGCGGAACAGATCCGATTAACATTAACGTTGCAAAACACATTTTGGTGATTTCAGCTATAAACATTCCCTCCATCCTTCAACCACTACCCCCAGCGAATTCAATGAGACTGAGCTGGAATTGGGCAGGTGGCATGGGCAACGGGTATAATCGCTGAATTATTGATCCCTGAATTAACAGAAGACAGGAACCCTTTGGATAGCTAAATATAGACAACTACAGTTACCCCTCTCAGAATCATAGAATATCAGGGTTGGAAGAGACCTCAGGAGGTCATCTAGTCCAATCTCCTGCTTAAAGCGGGACCAATCCCCAACTAAATCATCCCAGCCAGGGCTTTGTCAAGCCTGACCTTAAAAACCTCTAAGGAAGGAGATTCCACCACCTCCCTAGGTAACCCATTTCAGTGCTTCACCACCCTCCTAGTGAAAAAGTTTTTCCTAATATCCAACCTAAACTTTCCCCACTGCAACTGGAGACCATTACTCCTTGTTCTGTGATCTGGTACCCTTGAGAACAGTCTAGATCCATCCTCTTTGGAACCCAATTTCAGGTAGTTGAAAACAGCTACCAAATACCGCATCATTCCTCTCTTCTGTAGACTAAACAATCCCCGTTCTCTCAGCCTCTCCTCATAAGTCATGTGCTCCAGCCCCCAATCATTTTTGTTGTCCTCCGCTGGACTCTTTCCAATTTTTCCACATCCTTCTTGTAGTGTGGGGCCCAAAACTGAACACAATACTCCAGATGAGGCCTCACCAATGTTGAATAGAGGGGAATGATCATATCCCTCGATCTGCTGGCAATGCCCCTACTTGTACAGACCAAAATGCCGTTAGCCTTCTTGGCAACAAGGGCACACTGTTGACTTATATCCAGCTTCTCATCCACTGTAATCCCAGGTCCTTTTCTGCAGAACTGCTGCCTAGCCATTCGGTCCCTAGTCTGTAGCAGTGAATTGTATTCTTTCATCATAAGTGCAGGACTCTGCACTTGTCCTTGTTGAACCTCATCAGATGTATTTTGACCCAATCCTCTAATTTGTGTACGTCCCTCTGTATCCTATCCCTATCCTCCAGCGTATCTACCACTCCTCCCAGTTTAGAGTCATCTGCAAACTTGCTGAGTGTGCAATCCACGTCATCCTCCAGATCATTAATGAAGATACTTAACAAAACCAGCTCCAGGACTGACCCCTGGGGAACTCCGCTTGATACCGGCTGCCAGCTAGGCATGGAGCCATTAATCACTACCCCTTGAGCCCGTCGATCTAGCCAGCATTCTACCCACCTTATAGTCCATTCATCCAGCCCATACTTCTTTAACTCGCTGGCAAGAATACTGTAGGAGATCATATCAAAAGCTTTGCTAAAATCAAGTAATAACAGATTAATTGCTTTTCCCTCATCCACAGAGCCAGTTATCTCGTCATAGAAGGCAATATGGTTACTCAGACATGACTTGCCCTCTTCTTCCAAGTCTTCAAAAATACACATTTACATTTCAAACTCTAGCTTATCTAAAGTGGACACACTTTTAAAATCTCTCTCTGAGTAAGTTACATGCAAGTTGCTTAACCCTTTCTTGCCATGTGTCACAGAAGTTTAGATCCTGTGTGGATTCTTCCATGTTTAATGAGGTCAGACCTCCATATGAAACTTTTCCCACAGTCCAAACACTTGTGGGGTCTTGCTCCTCTGTGGATTGCTTGATGGTGAACAAGGTTTGACCTCACTTTGAAACATTTCCCACAGTCCAAGCACTTGTGGGGTCTCTCTCCTGTGTGGATTGCCTGATGTTGAACAAGATTTGACTTTCTTATGAAACTTTTCCCACAGTCCAAGCACTTGTGAGGTCTTTCTCCTGTGTGTAATGCCTGATGATTAACAAGGTCTGACCTTTGTATGAAACTTTTGACACAGTCCAAGCACTTATGGGGTCTCACTCCGGTGTGTAATGCCTGATGTTTAACAAGGTGTGACCTTCTTATGAAACTTTTCCCACAGTCCAAGCACTTGTGGGGTCTCTCTCCTGTGTGGAGTGCCTGATGTTTAACAAGGTTTGACTTTCTTATGAAACTTTTCCCACAGTCCAAGCACTTGTGGGGTCTTTCTCCTGTGTGGATTGCCTGATGTTGAACAAGGACTGACCTTTGTATGAAACTTTTCCCACAGTCCAAGCACTTATGCGGTCTCGCTCCTGTATGTGATGCCTCATGTTTAACAAGGTGTGACCTTCTTATGAAACTTTTCCCACAGTCAAAGCACTTGTGCGGTCTTTCTCCTGTGTGGATTGCCTGATGACGAACTAGGTGTGACCTTCTTATGAAACTTTTCCCACAGTCAAAGCACTTGTGGGGTCTCTCTCCTGTGTGGATTGCCTGATGTCTAATTATTTGTGTCTTCGAAATGAAACATTTCCCGCACTCGAGGGATTGACAGGTTTTCTCTCCAGTGTGGCTGCTGCCATGGTTATTAAGATCTGAGAGCTTATTGAAGATTTCCCCATCGTCCAAGCAATGAAAGGGTTTCTCTCCAGTACAGATTGTCCGATGTGTCACAAGCTGTGATCTCACAATGTATTCTTTCCCACACTGAGGGTAGTGCCCGGCTGTCTCTTCCTTGGGATTTGTCTGCTGTGCTCTGGGATCCTTGTTTCCTTCCCCACCGGTAATAGATTCATCCACTCTCTTCCCTGGATGGTTTTCCAGAAGCCTCTCTGACCTCTGCCAGTTTCCCCAGGCCTTTTCCTGCTCCAAGCACTGGGAAAAATTCCCTTCAGCTCTTCCCACAAAGGTCCCCTGCGGTTCCACTTCCCCAGGAACTTCCTCATGATGATTCCCCGCCTCATTCTCACTCCCTCGCTCAGCACCTGCTGGGAGAGACACAATCCAGACAGGAGTCATTGTGCTTGGGAGAAAGAGGAAGAGCACCAAGGGGAAACCCAACATAAAGACTGAACAATTGGACTCCGCCTCCACATCCCACCCAAACACTCACAGGGAAGGAAAGCTGGGAAGCAAACTCCTGCAGCTAAGAGGCTGGGTGGAATAGTGTGAACTATATCTCTTGACTGCAGCCCTGTCCTGACTGAGATGAGGAAGAACTGAGGGCGTCACTCACACCATATTTTGGGATTCTCAACTTCTTCCTTCATTCCCTAGATTGTTTCTGTGTCAGTCCTCACCTGTTCGGGTGTATCTCGGAAGCCTTCTTTCTTTGCAGTCCCGGAGATCGGGCACCCATGGCTCTTCCCCTCGTTCCAGCTGGGTGATCAGCTCAGGTTTGGGAAAGGGTAATCCTGTGCAGAGGGTGAAATCAGATCAGATCAGGGTGCTTGGAACATTGGTGGAGTATTTGACAGAAAGGATATTCCGTGAGTGGAACCTGTCCCTGCGCTCTGCTGGAGGAACGTGAAATGCAAGAGGATGGGGAAACGGTCACTGAGCCCCCTTGTGCAGAGGAAGTTGTCTGGGGAGGTGAGTTGAATTATTACTACACCCTCACTAGGCATTCCCAGGATCTGTGCGCTCTGGGGGTCTTGCTGACTCACACACAGCTCTGCACTTAAACCCCTGTCTCTTTCTAAACCTGCAGAGCCCAGAGCCCTCCCCATGGCTGGAGCTAGTCCCAAGGAGGGAGGTGAACAGGGATTGTGTGTGCAGCCGAGAAACAACACAGACAGGACAATGCTGGATTTATGTCCCTTTGAAAGCTGGAGGGGTGGGGATGGTTTAGCTTGTCCATTGGGTTTTGACACCCATGTCCCACTGGAAAGCGCATGGAGATGCAAGTCTCTCTCACAGGTCAGCTGTGCATTATGGAACCACTCGCCTCTGATCTAACTGACCAGGGAAGAACCTGTCCAGATTCTGACATGCAGACCGCACGGCTTCTAGTTAGGGTGACCAGATGTCTCGATATTATTGGTAGAGTCCCGATTTTAGGGGACTTGTCCCATCCCCCGACCTTACATCGGTCTCGAAGCACTTTCTCTCGATATCGGGGGATCATCTGGTGGAGGACGCAAGACGGCGCCACTCACCTCTTCTTCCCGGGCCCTGGGGCAGCGCAACTGAACTCCCGGTGCTCGCCCGCGGGCCGGTAGCAGCCTGCAGAGTGCTGAAGCCCCACTCCCATGGCACACACAGAGGCGGCGAGGAGGTCTACACTGCATTCTGCAGGGGCCAGGCTTGAAGGTGGCGGCAGCGGGCAGAGAGCCCACCTGCCCCTGCCCCTCTCTACCCAGCCCAAGCCGCACTACCTTAGGAGCCAGAGGGATGGGACCTGCCTGCTGGATGCTTCCTGGGAGCCGCTCCAGGTAAGGCTAGCACTGCTAGGACTCACCTGGCCCCCTGATGGGTCCCTCTGGCTGGGGGAGGGGTTCTGCATGTGCCCCCTCCCTCCCTGAGTGGGGAGGTGGAGACAGAACTGAGGCAAGCTGGTGTGTGGTGGGGGGCGGGGCGTGGAGCTGCTGGTGGGTTCTCAGCCCCCACCAATTTTTCCTGTGCTCTGGTGGTTTTTTTTTTTTTTTTTGCTCCCACACCCCCCACCGCATCCTGATATTTCACCTCTCTCATCTAGTCACCCTACTTCTAGTATCTGAGGGGACAGGAATCCCTTACCCAGCGAGGTCACCGTCTCGTAGTTCTCCTGCATGACGTCCCTGTAGAGGGCTCTCTGAGCGGGGTCCAGGAGTGCGCTCTGCCCCTGGGTGAAATACACAGCCACCTCCTCGAAGGTCACCGGCATCTGAAACACCAAAAGTCCCCCACTCAGCACCTGCTTCCCCAGCCACAATCCCACTAGTCACACGGGAGGAAGGATAAAAAAATGGAAGTTCTGGGAGGGCCAGAGTAGCAGAATCCCACCCCCACCATGCGTAGAGCAGCCAGGAGGCTTCAGGGGGTGGGAGAAGGTGAGAGCTCCTTGTCCTCCCCAGCACACGGAGCAGGGCAGGGTCTTCTCATTTCCCACACACCTGCCAGCCACAGGCTTATACGGGAAGCAGAGGTCTGAGCCAGGGATAGGGAAAGGAATCCAAACATCTTCCCTTCGTATTTCACAGCAGCCTCAGGTTAGTGGGGTCTCACTCCAGCACTGGAAGCCTTGAAAATGTTCCCAGGCCTGTGCAAGGGGGTTATATCCTGTTTGAGAAATGGGGGAATGTCCCGTCTCCCCTCCCCCGTCACCAATGGGCCCACTCAGAAAATCAGCAGGTTTATCACACCCTGTCTCCTCCCTGCCCCCGCCCAGGAGCTCCCTGAAAATCCCCTACCTGAGCTGGCTCCATCACAGACATTTCCCTTCCCTGTGTCCTGGAAGACGGGCCCATCTGAACCAAAAGGTGGATGCGATTCCTCAGCCTGTTGGGGCGAGAGGGGCGATGGGGGAGGTTAAAAAAGGGGCTGGAGTCCATGTCACACTCCGATTTCCCCCCAGGCTCTTCAGACCATCCCAGTAACAGTATCTCTGAGCCAAATGCTAGAAAAAAAAGCAGAACTAAAGGGGCCACTTTGGGGGATTTCCCCACACTGCCGTGTAAACTCCTCTCCCTTAGGAGCAGCAGGAGCCCTCTGATGGCATCACCTAAAGAATGAGCTGCCCTGGACTCCTGCAGCAGCCCCCAGGGACAGGCAGGCAGAGGCTGATCCCATTGGCCCATCCACACTCCCTGCCTGCCCAAAGCAGCAGTGACTCCGGTGTGGCTGAGATGTGAATCCTGCCCAGAAATCAGACCAGGGCCCTGGGCGACCCCAAAACTCATGAGACACAGACCCAGGGGCGGCTCTAGGCACCAGCAAAGCAAGCACCTGCTTGGGGCAGCCCATTTGCAGGGGCAGCAGCGGGCAGGGATCCAGCCTGGGAGCTGAGAGCCAACAGGGGGCCCTGGGAGCTGTTGTTCCTTGCTTAGTTCCCTGCCTATAGAGCCAGCGCTGGAGCAGGGAAAGAACTACATTTCCCAGCATTCCCTTGGCCACTATTAA
Source organism: Chrysemys picta bellii (assembly GCF_011386835.1). Classification (NCBI taxonomy): domain Eukaryota; kingdom Metazoa; phylum Chordata; order Testudines; family Emydidae; genus Chrysemys; species Chrysemys picta. Next base: position 10,797,208 of record NC_088802.1, on the reverse strand, counting down.
CAGGAAAGGGAGAGGGAGGGAGAGGGAGAGCGGGGTGGCACTGTGAATGGGGAACAAGTATGCTGAAGGAGGAGAAGGCTTTGGCCCAGATATTTCCTTCAGAAGACTTCCCCAGACTGGATTAGGGATCCTGGTGTGACCTCACCTTGCAGCCCGCAAAGAAGGAATTGGGTGGACTAAATGGACAATGCCCCTTTCAATCTGAAATCTAGCAAGGGAGATATGTGGATCCCACTACAATTTAAAATGAAAAGTAAGGGAGGGGAGGCTCTGCTAGAGGACCTGGGCAGCATGAGATACAGTATCAGGCACGTAGGAGGATTTCCACTTCCACTGAGCCATGGAAGCATAAATTGACTTTTCCTTTCCAGATTTAGCTAATATTCAGAAAGGGAACCTAGCACCTGCCGTCCAGATTTGAACACCTCCATATTCAGGAGTGCTCAAGCTCAATTTGGGCAGCTGTTACTTCATTTCTCCCAAATCAAATATACTGATCCACTGCAACTTGCTGTAGAAAAAGTAGGATAAAATTGAGCAAGAAATGCTTCCCAGTGGATTTTAGGACTGGAATTGCTATTTTCAACAGCCATTGCCTTTTTTTTTTTTTTTTTTAGTTTTTTTTTGTTTGAAAGGAAGACAGTGATATCGCATTGGCAAATTCCCCACAGAAACAAAGAGTGGAACAAAAGAATAATAAAGGCACCTCAACTTTTCCTCATTGATGGAGGACAGGCTTATAATATGCATCCAGATATCCTCCAATCACACAAGCTGAAAATGGTTCCACTTTACTGCAGTTCTGTTACCATATGGGAACCAATCCTGTCTGTGTTCTGTGCACATCCAAAATTCCTGCTGAATGACCTGCCCTGGGAGCAAGTTACCAGTGACCCAGGGCTGGGGCGGATGGAGGGTTCAGGTAGAGGGGGGGAGAGTCCAGGGCTGGTGTGGCACAGGGTGAGGCTGGGGAGAGCCCAGGGCTGGGGCGCAGGGGGTGTGTGGGAGGGAGCAGAAGGGAATGGGGGGGAGCCATATTTTTTTTTGCTTGGGGCGGCAAAAAACTAGAGCCAGCCCTGCACAGACCACACCACCCCGGGTGTGTCTGAAAATAACACACTGGGAGCACGGTGTGGGGGCTGCGTTTTTGCCTCTGTCCCCCTCCAGTCTACCCACACACACCCTTCCCTCGCAGTGCCCGCACTGACACATTCCCCCATTCCAACCTCAGTGCCCTCAGCCGCACAATCCCCCCCCCGATCCCTCCATCTTGCATCAGAGCACCCCAACCCCCATCCCACCCTGCCCCCCGCATCCCCAGCACCCTCCTCCTTCCCCTGCAGCCCAGGTGTGCTGGGGCAGGCGGGTTTCTCTCACCTTCCCTCCGAACGGGGCCCCCTGGGGCAGGGGCCGGGCCGGGCTGGGGGCTCTGCCCTGGGATAGGCTCCTGGGGAGCAGCGGGAAGGGCCCTGCTGGAGATTCCCCTCTCCCGGCTGCAGCCAGGGCTCCGGGCTCCCAGCACCAGCCGCCGGGGCTCGGGGATCTCGCCAGGAGCCTGGAGCCAGAGTCACCGCAGCGGCTGCGAGTCACTTCCTGCTGCCGGGCCTGAGTCCAGCGATCGCTCCCCCCAGAGCCGCCTCCCAGCTGCTCCTGGGTCCTAGCGATCAACCCAGTGGAGTGCACCATCTCTGTGTCCGGCTCCTGTTACACTCACAGACTCTATGGTCAGAAGGGCCCATCATGAACATCTAGCTCACGGATTCTCACGACCAAATTTGGTGGCCTCAGAGTGTGGCCAGAAACTCCTACTGCTGGCCGCTCTGACACTTTCCCCTAACATCCTAACTAACTTTACGAGAAACCAATAAATATGCACAGAGGTAAGCGGGGGAAACGGTCTTACTATTGTGGGGAACTCTTCTAGCTTGTACGCCACCCTGATAGAATCGAATAGCAGAAGGAGCTGAGTCCTCGCTCCCACTCCCTTTATCTGGAGACCTGCCTGACCTCGAGGACTCCCCTTCCACTCTGGTGTCTGAAACCCCGACAAGGCTGGCCCCAAGGTCCCCCCGTTGCTCTCCCCAGTTGCTCACCACACCCAGCTCCAGACTGCTCCCGACCCAGCTTCCCTCTGCATCAGTGCTTCTGCTGCTCTGCCTCCAACCCATCTCTGGGTGCTCCTCTACCCTTAGCTCTGCCCTTCTCTGGCAGGCAACTCCAGCTCACCCAGAGAACGGGCACCTGACTCCCTCATTGGCCTGCCTGCCCTGTCAACGAGGTTGATCTAGTGCCTTTGCCTCTCTCCATTCGCCCTGGGGCTAGTCTCAGGGTTTTCATTTCTCATTGGCCCTTCCTGTCTTTTCGTACTGGGAGAAGCCAACCAAACCCCCCCCACTAAGTTTCAGTAAGGGGCCAACAGTCATGGAGTCAGGCAACTTCATGGTGTGTGTGAGCTCCAAAGCATCCTGCAGGTGAATTATAAATGTATTTGTTTACCCCTTCCTTCTTGTTAGTGATGGACGGCCCGGTAAGAGTTTTCTAACACCCACAGTTGGCCCTTTGTCATCTCTGAGGATTTTGAGTGGGACAATCCCCAGAACTATCACATATTTCAGTAACAAAACTTTGACATATGTCTGGGTCTTTATGGACAGATCCTCGTCTTTGAGCCTGCTGAACGGGTTTTGCCATAACAGCAAATGTCCGGGGGTGTTTGCAGAGCACAAGGGCTGAAGCTCAGACACATCCCTGATTAGTCACCTTCCCAACTAGCCAATTGCCCTGCATGCACAGCTGATTGATTGCTGCCAGATCCAGCCCACCCAGACCCAGACTCCCAGCCCTGAGGGGGACGTCCCGCAGGTTTGCGCTGACTGACAGCTGTTGCCAGCACCCTGCCACTGTGACAGCGGCCAACACCACCCTCACCTCATGAGTACTCCCACAGCACCCCCTCCAGCACCTCTAACTCTACACCCCCCGTCAGCTCCCGCCCCGCATTAATGTCCTCTTTTCTGGCACCTGGAATATGGTCAGCCTAGCAACAAAAATACATTAAAATCTCACCATTTTACATGCACTGGTGTCACACACATTTCAATGCACAATATTCAGCAGATCATGAGTTTTCCAATGATCCCTCACCAGGCACACTTTGCACACAAAATATCATAACCATACACAAGTGGTGAACATGGGGTGCAGAGGTTATCACAAGACACGGTGGGACATGGGGAGGGTGGGACCTGCTTGCTGTCAAGGGCCGTGAAGGCAGGCTGGGAGAGGAGCCCCTCTGCAGCTTTGGCCCAGGTCCACTGGAGTTGCTGGGGAAAGGAACAACTCCCTCACCCCAGCCCAGGACCACAGGAGCTGCCACGGCTGGGGAGAGTTTCCTCTCACCCAGTCCCAAGCTGCTGTGGTGAGAGAGGGCTGGGGGCAGTCCTCTCCCCACCGCAATCTGCACCCCAAAGCCCTCACCCCCACCCCACAGCCAGCACACCTAGCCAGAGCCCTCAACCCTCCGCACCCCATCCCTCTGTCCCAGCCCTGAGCCCCCTCCCACACTCCCAACCCCTTAGCCCCACCCCAACCACATGAATTAAGTTCTCTGCACCAGTAGCTGGCTAATCCCGATCACACATCCTCGCGTAGCCAAAACTTCAGAGGCTGATGCTACGATGCCAGAGGTGGGATATCCAAGCCTCTGACAAAAGGTCCTGTGGGAATCAGTCCCTCTCAGTGGTATGGTCTGAATGCGCTTATCCCAAACACTCGATACCTCAGCACCCAGTTCCCCCGATATCAAGCTCCACCAGCCCCAGCCATTGAATCCCCAGAGATATCCACAGAACCCAAAGTCCTGGTCCCTTAACATTTCATTCCCCCAGAGCCCAGCACCCTGGGGGATTTGGGGAGGGGAGGAATTACCAGCCCCCAGGGACACTTGCCCAAAAGGGAACAGCTCAAGTCAGTGGGGGAGCCCAGCTCAGGGGCTGGTGGAAGATGGGGGATGGGTACAGGTGTCTAGAGTGAAGGTGGTGCCTGGCCCAAGTGTAATTCTCCTCATCTCCATGGCAGGGGGATCCTGGCTTGGAGGGGAAGGGAGAGTGGGGGACTTCAACCCCCAATGTTTACCTAGAGCAGTTACAATGTTTACCTGCAATCAGGGCCGGCTCTAGGTTTTTTGCTGCCCCAAGCAAAAAAATTTTTGGCTGCTCCCCCCGCGCTTTTTTTTTTTGCTTTTACACGTTTGCACTTTGCAGTTTTGTTTTGACTGTTTAAAATTTAAAAAAAATGAAAACAGAGAATTTGTAGTTAGTGAAATAAAACAATTTCCTACTAGTGTAATTTTAACATTTAATTTTAACAAAAACACAATAACAAACAATTTGAGTTCAACTATACACTGTAATGAAAAACGTTAGTGTCTTCCAGCTTCTCATAAATTAAAAGAATGTATATGAACTGAATTTTTCTGGTTTTTATACTTGCACAGTCTTTTAATAAGTCAGTGAAATCTAAATTTTTTGCAATAGTACTTTCAATTGAAATTAATGCCAGTCCTGACATACGATTTTGAGTCATGGTGGACCTCAAATAATTTTTTAGTAATTTCAGTTTTGAGAAACTGCGCTCACCAGAAGCCACTGATACTGGTAATGTTAAAAGAATGCGTAATGCTATAGCAGTGTTTGGACTGAAAAAATCATTTCTTGCTATAAATTCTAATACTTTTAGAAGAGAAGTTTTAGGACTTATTAGCTCAGATAAAGCTATTAATTCATCATACAATTCTACTGCATCAATGTCAGCAGCGTTATCAGTATGGAGCGCTAAATGTAGGTCTTGGCACTGCTTCATGAGGTCTTCTTTGGAAAACTGATTTTTAATATTTCCAATATCGTATAAAAATTCAAAAGTTTCACAGTGACCATGCAACTGACAAAATCTTTCTTCAATGGAAGTTATAGCTACATCCAAAATACAATAGAAACATTCAACTCTAAACCATTCGTGTGGATCGAGAATAGGATCATCATGAGCCTCATAACAAAACTGTCTTGTTTTTTTCCGAGGACGAATGAATTGTTGAGGTGCAAACGTTGGTTCAAAATCAAGATCCTCTGCTATTGTTGTTGCTTCTTTGACAGTTTCTTCAAATCCTTCATCTGAACGGTATTTTTTTAAATATTCGAGCGTTTTATTCAAAATCATCTTTGCCTCGGATATGTCTATGGTTCTGTTCTGCATAACTTTGCTGGTCAAATTAATTTGATTTAGAATATTGTGCCAAATAACCGTGCAACATGAAAATTGAAACTGCATCATTTTCTGAGCCAATGTTTCAGCTTCATGTCGAAATGAAGGATCATACGACAAGTCCTGGCTTATTTCGAATAGTGCATCGTAAATCTCTCCTGATGAATATCAGAATGGTCTAATAGCTTCTATCCTGCTTTCCCATCTAGTTTGACTCAGAGGTTTAAGTGTGAGTTTTTGTTCAAGATGCTTCTTCAAGACTGCCCAACGGTGTGTGGAAGCACTAAAAAAGTTGTAAATTGCTTGCACTGTTGTAAAATATGAAACGGCATCTTTAGATGATTTGGCAGCATCACTGACAACCAGATTGAGCGAATGCGCATGGCAAGGAATGAAAAAAGCTCGATTGTTTAAATTCAATATTCTTTGCTGTACACCTGCATGTCGTCCTCGCATGTTTGAGCCGTTATCGTACCCTTGGCCGCGCATATTTTCTAAAGGTATTCCATAGTGTTCCAGTCTCTGTAGAATTACATCTGTGAGGGCTTTCCCAGTAGTTTCGTTCACTGGTATAAATTCTAGAAAGTGTTTACAAATTTTCACTTCTGCATTTTCATCAATTTTCAGAAATCGTAAAACTATTGACATTTGCTCAGTTTTGCTCAGATCTTGAGTACAATCAACTATAATTGAGTAATATTTGGCATGTTTCAAATTCGATAAAATTTCATTATGCACTCCATTAGAAATTAATTCTATTATCTCATTTTGTGTATTTTTACCCAAATAATGGGTGTGAATCTCTCCATCTTTCACTCTTCGTACATGCTCAGCCATAACATTATCAAATTTTGCCAATAACTCAACCAATTTTAAGAAATTTCCATTGTTATTCTCATATAAAATATCCGAGGCTCCACGGAATGCAAGGCACTGTTTGGCTAGGAAATTAATGATTGCCAGTAAACGTTCCAACACTGCTTGCCAACGTAGAATTTCTGAATTTAGTTGACGTTGCTGTACCGCATCGATTGTTGTACCGGTACGTAATCTGTTTGACAGCTCAATCCAATTTGTCAATGAGCGTAAATGATTTTTTGATGTTTCATGTTCTTTCAAATGCTGATGCAAATTTCGCCAGTCATTAAAACCTGCAGTTGCCAGAAAAATGTCCGAGTTACAGAACAGTTTGCAGCAAAAACAAAAAACTACATCTTTGGTCTGTGAATACACTAACCACGATCTATTAATTTGTTCCCCATTTTTCATTTTTTTTCTTCATACTGGATGGCATAAATCGACGATTTGACTCATTAAATGGATATTCAAATGTAGGATCTAGTTTTGAAGGACCTTTTCTCACAATAATAATTTGCATTGTATCAGTAATTATTGTCGTCCATGTACTTGGATCCGATCCTATGTCAGTCTCTCCACCTTCCAATAATTGTTCCTCAGTTTTAGATTTGGATAACAGTTCTTCATTTCTGGACTCTTCAGCTGAAGTAGTAAATCTTTGGATGGATTGTGATTGTTCATCTTTATCAGTTAGTGAAGATAATCTTTGGTCAGATTGTTGTTCATCTTTATCAGTTTATAAAGGCAATCTTTGGTTGGATCGGTCTTCATCAGTTGATGAATAATCACCTTCAGTGCATTGCTTAGAGCTTTCTCCTTGATTGTCGACTTTTTTAAAATACTTTTTTGAAGTACAAGATAGTTTTTCTAATTCTTTTTGCCTTTTCTCTCTTTGTTGCCGGTAAGCAGCACCAGAAAGTCGTTTTCGTTTTTGTCCTGGCATTTTAGCCCTATAACCACTGGCACCGACGCAAAACGGAAATTAGCGCGAATGGTGCCGATAGGACAGCACAGTACACACACGTAATCAAGATTTGAGTGACCATGTCACAATATGACATGATATTTTTCACGCCACACTCCTATTGCACTACTGTACTTGCCGTAGATAAGGTGCTAGTCACTGGGGCGAGAGAGCTCCCCACGAGCTCGGATACACACTGGACCCAGCCCTGCTGGCGTTTTCCCAGCGCTGAGGCCACCCAGCTAGGAGCCCGAGGGACATGCAATGGAGAGAGCTCTGGGGCTGGAGGAGCCAAGGAAGAGGTGCTGGGCTTGCTGGGCAGATGCTGCTCCTCTCTGCCAGGTTGCTCGCCCCCTGCAGGGGGGAGGAAGAAGGAGACTCCAGGCACCGGCACCCTGAGGCCACCCTGCTGGGAGCCCGAGGAGCATGCAATGGAGAGAGCTCTGGGGCTGGAGGAGCCAAGGAAGAGGTGCTGGGCTTGCTGGGCAGATGCTGCTCCTCTCTGCCAGGTCGCTCACCCCCTGCAGGAGGGGAGGCAGAAGGAGACTCCAGGCACTGGAGTGCTGTGAGGGGCTGGGGAGGGAGGCAGCAGCCTCTGGGGCTCCAGCAGGCAGAAGCTCCCCAGGGGTCCTGGGGACCCTCCTGCCTGGCCAGACTCTTACCTTGCTGCAGATCTGGCCTGAGGTGGAGTCATCTCTGGTCACCGCCGCTCCCAGGGCCAGGGGTTGGAGCTGCTGCTGGATCACAGCCCTGTTCATCCTTCGGCTTCGCCTTGGCCCTGGCACGAGTTAGGCTCAGCCCGGGCTGCCGCTCCGCTCCCCTCTCCCCTCCCCTGGCAGGAGGCGGCACAGGGAGGAGGAGGCAGAGGCAGGGACAAGCCGAGGAGGAGCGGACAGCCCGGGCGCCATGGTCCCCCATCTTCTGCAGCCAGAGCAGGGCCACGCTACCGGCTCCTGCCTGGGGGGGGCCGCTTCCCACTGCCCGCGGGAGAGCGGCGTGAGCAAGCCGAGGAGCGGCCTGTCCTCTGAACCCGGGGCAGGGCCGCGCTACTGGCGCCTGCCTGAGGGGGGTGGGGAGAGTGGCCGCTACCCGCTGCCCGCGGGAGAGCGGCGCGAACAAGCCGAGGAGCGGCCCGTCCTCTGCAGCTGGGGCAGGGCCGCGCTACCGGCTCCCGCCGCTCTCCCGTTGTCAGCGCCCACCCCCCACGCGGAGACGGTAGCGCGGCCCTGCCCCGGCTGCAGAGGATGGGCCGCTCCTCGGCTTGCTCATGCCGCTCTCCCGTGGGCAGCAGGAAGTGGCCACGCCCCCTCCTCAGGCAGGCGCCGGTAGCGCGGCCCTACCCCGGCTGCAGAGGACGGGCCGCTCCTCAGCTTGTTCGCGCCGCTCTCCCGCAGGCAGCGGCCACTTCCCCCCCAGCATTTTGCCGCCCCATACATTTTGCCGCCCTAGGCACCAGCTTGTTTAGCTTGTTTAGCTGGTGCCTAGAGCCTCCCCTGCCTGTAATGCACTGGGGGCAGGGCAGGCTCCCTGCCTGCTTGCCCTACCCCTACGCTGCTCAGCAGGGCCAGCTTTAGGAGGTGCGGGGCCCGATTCGAACAGTTTCGACGGGGCCCCGACAGGGATGACTAAAAAAAAAAAAAAACGTTAAAAAAAACACGTGGGGCTTGTACTCACCGGGCCGCGCTCCTAGTCTTTGGCGGCGGGTCCTTCACTCGCTCTGGGTCTTCGGCGGCACTGAAGGACCCGCCGCCAAAGTGCCGCCAAAGACCCGGAGCGAGTGAAGGACCCGCTGCCAAAGACCTGGAGCGCCGCCGGGTGAGTAAAAATTAAAAAGGTGCCTCTAGCCAGGAAAGGAATTCCCTGCCACTTGCCCCCCACTCTGGGCGACCCTGCCACTGGGCGCGGGGCCCTCTTAAGCGCGGGGCCCGATTCGGGGGAATTGGTGGAATTGGCCTAAAGCCGGCCCTGCTGCTCAGGGAAGCGGCCAGAACCTGGGGGAGGAGGTGCACAGGGGTCTGTGTGTTACCCTTGCTTCCAGGCACCACCTCCTGCAGCTCCCATTGGCCGGGAATGGGGAACAGTGGCCAATGGGAGCTTCAGGGGAGGTACCCAGAGGAGTAGCAAGGGCAACACACCCTGTGCCCCTCCCTCTGCAGGTTCCGGCCGCTTCCTGGAGCAGCGCGGGGGCAGGGTAGGCAGGGAACTTGCCCTGCTCCCAGTGTGTGCTGGGCTGGAGCCCGCCCCCGGTCGCCTCCTCCAGCCGAACCCCCTCCCCTGAGCCCCCTGCCGCATCCTGTACCCCTCCTGCACCCCAACCCCCTGCCCTGAACCCTAGGGCCGGTGCAAGGATATTTTGTGCCCTAGGTGAAACTTCCACTTTGCACCCCCTCGAGCATGTATGTAGCAGGCCCCCAGAAAGGGGCTACAGAATTGGACCCTACAAGTATACACAAGAAGAGAGTTTGAGCGCAGCTATCATCCAACTTTCAGCGTGCCTGAAATTTACCAACCAGTGGCTAAACTTCCTATCTTCTTCCATACTGGCTGATTGCTCGAATCTGTTTGAAACAAAGCGCATGGAGGCGGCCATCGTTAGAGAAAGCAACGTCTTGGAGGTGATATGGAGGCGAGGTGCCATTTTAGTTTGTATCCAGTTCAAAGGGTGCTCAGCATGTGTTGCACGCGCACACACATATATACTGCGAATATCTATATATGAACTATCAGAAGTACAGTTATTGCAGCAAATTCCTTTGAGGAGGTAGTGAAGTAGGCAGTTTAGATCAGCTTGTGAAAACCCTGACAATCTCCTTTATAGAAACCCCCCAGGCGATCCTCCATCTATTCCCCAAACTCCCATTCAACTCAACAAGACTCTGGAATGCAGGATCGGATCCTGTATTAAGCAGATTCATGTCTTCCTGCACAAGACCAAACATTGCACAGGGTCAGTTTTCCCCATTTCTTGTTCCAGATACGTTTTAAATGAAACTAATCCTGTCTGTCAGTAAATGCCTTCTTCATTTTTTAACAAGACATCAGCATATTGCTCTTTGGTTGCAAACCTATCATTGATTAAGGCACAATAAATGGATGATATATTTAGGTCCCCCAGGATAAAAAAATGAGGTTGCAATTGTACATTTCTGTGATCCAATCACTTCAAATTAGAGTCTGTTCTAACAACAGGAAACAAACGTATTTCTATCCAAATGAACTACAGATTTACCCAGGCACAATTACAATGAAATAAACCATACAAAGAACAAGCAAGCAGGAACAAAGATAATCTAAATGTATCCAGATCTATCTCTCTATAGTGATCCATAACTAACATCCACATCTGCATTTATCTATACCTAAATATATTTAGATTTTTAGATTAAATTCATGAAGGGCTCTGAACAATCTAAACTCTGGGTTTTTTTCTGGAGGAAGATCTATTCCTGAAAGGTACAACTAAATGCGTTGCAGAGGGGGTGTGCTTTATTATACACCTAAACACTTGTTTTAGGAAGAGGTTACCCCACACACGTTTGCTTCCTACTTCATAATTTGGGTAAGATTTCCCAAAGCACCCAAGGAATGTAGGTGTTCTTTTTATGTATAAGCTCTTTCTGGACAATTTCACTACCAGGATCTCCCGCACGAGCAATGCTCGCGTTGCAAATGGTCGGCCTGATTCTGCTCCCCCCAAACAGCTCCCTGTCCCCCTTGATGTCAAAGACCACCCTGTGGTGCTGAGATTATTACCCTGCCAGGGGAAGGAAGAGATAGTTCAGGAGTTTGTGCATTACCCTGCTAAACCCAGGGTTGTGAGTTCCATCCTTGAGGGGGCCATTTAGGAAACCATGGTAAAAATCTGTCTGGGGATTGGTCCTGTTTTGAGCAGGGGGGTTGGACTAGATGACCTTCTGAGGTCCCATCCAACTCTGATATTCTGTGAAGAGGGGCTAAGCTTTTGAAGCAACAACAGGTTAATCCTGATTTTGGACAAAGGTATAAATGTCTCATTTGATGGCCAAGGGTAGTCAAGGAGTGGCACCAGTCAAGTTCTGCACTGGAGTTAGTTTCCATGGGTAAATGTTCTCTAATTACGGGAACAATCGCATAGCAAAAAATATTTCTTTTCACCTCCTATCAACTCACCAAACGGCAATGTTACCAGAACACCCTTGGGTATATGTGTAACTGCACGGGCTGCGTGGTGCTTTTCCTTTCAGCCAGCTAAAAGCTCTTCTCTTAATGACTTACTGAGTTAAAATTGGACAGCAGGCTTAATTCAGGTGTAGAGGCAATGTGTTTACCACATTCTAATTGAACTCATTAGGGCTATGAGCCCAAGGTGATACCCGAGTAGCCCCTTTGATCGATCTGCTTCCTCCTGGCTAATGTGCCAAATTGATCTATTGGACGATTCAGGCGTGCTGTTTCACTTTTTTGTGTGTGAATCCATGAAAAGGGAGGTAAGGTTTGGGGGTACAGCGCATGCCCCTGAGCCCAAGGTGATACCAGAATGGCCACTTTCATTTTTTTCACCGGCTTCCTCCTTGCTTATTTCCAATGACATGGCTGCTCATGCACCTGTCACTGGTCCATGGGGTTGCGAATCAGGAGGGATGGAGTTTGTGGTCAAAAACACTCACGATCTGCTTTCTCCTGGCTAATGTGGTTTGGGGGTATGGAGCATGCCTCTGAGCCCAAGGGGATACCAGAGTGTCCCTTTGATTGATCTGCTTCCTCCTGGATAATGTGCCAAATTGATCTATTCATCTATTGAGGCATGCAGTTTCACTTTTTTTGTGTGAATCCGTGAAAAGGGAGGTAAGGTTTGAGGGTACGGAGCATGCCCCTGAGCCCAAGGGGATACCAGAGTGTCCCCTTTGATCGATCTGCTTCCTCCTGGCTAGCATGCCCCTGAGCACAAGGGGATACCAGAATGGCCACTTTCACTTTTTTCACTGGCTTCCTCCTTGCTTATTTCCAATGACTTGGCTGCACATGCACCCGTCACTGGTCGAGGGATATGGTTGCGAATCAGGAGGGATGGGGTTTGTGGTCAAAAACACTCATGACCTGCTTCCTCCTGCTAATGTGACAAATTGATCTATTGGACGATTGCTATATCCTGAATAGTGGTGACTGGGAATGGGGCGGGGGGCGCGGGGAGTGTAGCAGATGCCAATTTGAGGTGAATATTCTCTTGGCCAGATTCTACTGGGTTTATGTTGCTTTGTGCTATGGACTGGAGCAAAGTGGCTGGTGAATAACCAAGAATCTGGTTAATAATTATTCTCTAAATTCAGCTTTTTTCTTTCTCTCTCTCTGAATTATCACTAATTCAAAATAGTAGTGTGCAAGTTGACTGGATAATGGTAATAGCATAATCTCTTGTTATAACATTGTAAACCCTACTACCTGATTTTTACATTAAACACTTACATAAGAACATAAGAAAGGCCGTACCAGGTCAGACCAAAGGTCCATCTAGCCCAGTATCCTGTCTCCCAACAGTGGCCAATACCAGGTGCCCAAGAGGGAGTGAACCTAACAGGCAATGATCAAGTGATCTCTCTCCTGCCATCCGTCTTTTAACCAGTTCTCAATCCACGAAAGGACCTTCCCTTTTCTCCCATGGCAGCTTAATTTACATAAGAGCCTTTGGTGAGGGACCTTGTCAAAGGCTTCCTGGAAATCTAAGTACACTATGTCCACTGGATCCCCCTTGTCCACATGTTTGTTGACCCCTTCAAAGAATTCTAATAGATTAGTAAGACACGATTTCCCTTTACAGAAAGCATGTTGACTATTGCTCAACAGTTTATGTTTTTCTATGTGTCGGACAATTTTATTCTTAACTATTGTTTTGACTAATTTGCCCGGTACAGACCTTAGACTTACCGGTCTGTAATTCCCGGGATCACCTCTAGATCCCTTTTTAAATATTGGCGTTACATTAGCTAACTTCCAGTCATTGGGTACAGAAGCCGATTTAAAGGACAGGTTACAAACCTTAGTTAACAGTTCCGCAACTTCACATTTGAGTTCTTTCAGAACTCTTGGGTGAATGCCATCTGGTCCCGGTGACTTGTTAATGTTAAGTTTATCAATTAATTCCAAAACCTCCTCTCGTGACACTTCAATCCGTGACAGTTCCTCAGATTTGTCACCTACAAAAGCCGGCTCAGGTTTGGGAATCTCCCTAACATCCTCAGCCGTGAAGACTGAAGCAAAGAATCCATTTAGTTTCTCCGCGATGACTTTATCGTCTTTAAGCGCTCCTTCTGTATCTCGATCATCAAGGGGCCCCACTGGTTGTTTAGCAGGCTTCCTGCTTCTGATGTACTTAAAAAACATTTTGTTATTACCTTTGGAGTTTTTGGCTAGCCGTTCTTCAAACTCCTCTTTGGCTTTTCTTATTACATTCTTGCACTCAATTTGGCAGCGTTTATGCTCCTTTCTATTTGCCTCACTAGGATTTGACTTCCACTTTTTAAAGGAAGTCTTTTTATCTCTCACTGCTTCTTTTACATGGTTGTTAAGCCACGGTGCCTCTTTTTTACTTCTTTTACTGTGTTTCTTAATTTGGGGTATACATTGAAGTTGGGCCTCTATTATGGTGTCTTTAAAAAGCGCCCATGCAGCTTGCAGGGATTTCACTTCAGTCACTGTACTTTTTAACTTCTGTTTAACTAACCCCCTCATTTTTGCATAGTTCTCCCTTTTGAAATTAAATGTCACAGTGTTGGGCTGTTGAGATGTTCTTCCCACCACAGGGATGTTGAATGCTATTGTATTATGGTCACTATTTCCAAACGGTCCTGCTATAGTTACCTCTTGGACCAGTTCCTGCGCTCCACTCAGGACTAAATCTAGAGTTGCCTCTCCCCTTGTGAAAAGCAACAGAGGGTCCTGTGGCACCTTTAAGACTAACAGAAGTATTGGGAGCATAAGCTTTCGTGGGTAAGAACCTCACTTCTTCAGATGCAAGTAATGGAAATCTCCAGAGGCAGGTATAAATCAGTATGGAGATAACGAGGTTAGTTCAATCAGGGAGGGTGAGGTGCTCTGCTAGCAGTTGAGGTGTGAACACCAAGGGAGGAGAAACTGCTTCTGTAGTTGGATAGCCATTCACAGTCTTTGTTTAATCCTGATCTGATGGTGTCAAATTTGCAAATGAACTGGAGCTCAGCAGTTTCTCTTTGGAGTCTGGTCCTGAAGTTTTTTTGCTGTAAGATGGCTACCTTTACATCTGCTATTGTGTGGCCAGGGAGGTTGAAGTGTTCTCCTACAGGTTTTTGTATATTGCCATTCCTGATATCTGACTTGTGTCCATTTATCCTCTTGCGTAGTGACTGTCCAGTTTGGCCAATGTACATAGCAGAGGGGCATTGCTGGCATATATAACATTGGTGGACATGCAAGTGAATGAGCCAGTGATGTTGTAGCTGATCTGGTTAGGTCCTGTGATGGTGTTGCTGGTGTAGATATGTGGGCAGAGTTGGCATCGAGGTTTGTTGCATGGATTGGTTCCTGAGTTAGAGTTGTTATGGTGCGGTGCGTGGTTGCTGGTGAGAATATGCTTAAGGTTGGCGGGTTGTCTGTGGGCGAGGACTAGCCTGCCTCCCAAGGTCTGTGAAAGTGAGGGATCATTGTCCAGGGTGGGTTGTAGATCACTGATGATGCGTTGGAGAGGTTTAAGCTGAGGACTGTAGGTGATGGCCAGTGGAGTTCTGTTGCAGCAGATCTCCAACCCCTCAGACAGAGACCAACACCTACAAGATCTTCACCAAGCATTCTCAAAACTACGATACCCACACAAGGAAATAAAGAAACAAATCAACAGAGCCAGACGTGTACCCAGAAACCTCCTGCTACAAGACAGGCCCAAAAAAGAAACCAACAGAACTCCACTGGCCATCACCTACAGTCCTCAGCTTAAACCTCTCCAGTGCATCATCAGTGATCTACAACCCACCCTGGACAATGATCCCTCACTTTCACAGACCTTGGGAGGCCGGCCAGTCCTGGACCCTCTGTCACTTTTTATTTCATTTGATTTTACATTTTCTTTCACATTAAGTGCCACTCCCCCCCCCCCCGCACGACCTGTTCTGTCCTTCCGATATATTTTGTACCCCAGAATGATTGTGTCCCATTGATTGCTCTCAGTCCACCAGGTTTCTGTGATGCCTATTATATCAATATCCTCCTTTATCACAAGACACTCTAGTTCACCCATCTTATTATTTAGACTTCTAGCATTTGTGTACAAGCACTTTAAAAATTTGTCACTGTTTATTTGTCTGCCCTTTTCTGATGTATCAGATTCTTTTTTATGTGAATGTTTATCATCTGATCTGGCCCCTACTTTATCCTCTTTCATCCTCTGCTCCTGACTATAACCTGGAGATTCTCTATCATTAGACTCTCCCCTAAGAGAAGTCTCTGTCCGAGCCACATGCTCCTCTGCAGCAGTCGGCTTTCCCCCATCTCCTAGTTTAAAAACTGCTCTACAACCTTTTTAATGTTTCGTGCCAGCAGTCTGGTTCCACTTTGGTTTAGGTGGAGCCCACCCTTCCTGTATAGGCTCCCCCCATTCCAGAAGTTTCCCCAGTTCCTAATGAATGTAAACCTCTCCTTTCTACACCATCGTCTCATCCACGCATTGAGACTCTGAAGCTCTGCCTGCCTACCTGGCCCTGCGCGTGGAACTGGGAGCATTTCTGAGAATGCCACCATAGAGGTCCTGGATTTCAGTCTCTTCCCTAGCAACCTAAATTTGGCCTCCAGGACATCTCTCCTACCCTTCCCTATGTTATTGGTACCTACATGTACCATGACCACCGGCTCCTCCCCAGCACTACACATAAGTCTGTCGAGATTCCTCGAGAGATCCGCAACCTTCGCACCAGGCAGGCAAGTCACCATGCGGTTCTCCCGGTCATCACAAACCCAGCTATCTACGTTTCTAATGATTGAATCTCCCAATACTAATACCTGCCTTTTCCTAGCAACTGGAGTTGCCTCCCCTGGAGAGGTAACCTCAGTGCGAGAGGCAACCCCAGCACCGTCTGGAAGGAGGTTCCCAACTATGGGAAGATTTCCCTCTGCTCCCATTGACTGCTCTGCTTCCCTGGGCCTTTCATCTTCCTCAACAGCGCAGGGGCTGTCTGACTGGAGGTGGGACAATTCTACAGTGTCCCGGAAAGCTTCATCAACATACCTCTCTGCC
Source organism: Chrysemys picta bellii (assembly GCF_011386835.1). NCBI lineage: Eukaryota > Metazoa > Chordata > Testudines > Emydidae > Chrysemys > Chrysemys picta. Next base: position 10,780,892 of record NC_088802.1, on the reverse strand, counting down.
TCCCTTAGCTCCTCCAGTTCCACCACCCTTGCCTCCAGAGTCTGTACGTGGTCTCTGAGGGCCAGGAGCTCCTTGCACCGAATGCACACATATGCCACCCACCCACGGGGCAGGTAATCATACATGCTACACTCAGTGCAATAAACTGGATAGCCCCCACTCTGCAGCTGGGCTTCTGCCTGCATTGTCTCCTAGTTAATGAAGGGGTTGTTTAAAGCAAGAAGTTTTGAATGTAGTTTGGGCTATAGGTTTTAAGGGGAATAAAGGGTATAAGATAGAACCGGCAAGGGACCCGCTCTCCCTTCCTGCTCCCCTTCCAAACACCCTTGTGAAACTCCCTATTAGCAGCCCCTGTTCACAAAAGCTCCCTGGTCGCTATACTATACATAATACAATAAATCCCTGACGTCCTGCCAGGCATGTGGGTCCTGAGGGAGCCTGGCCCGGGTAGGCTTTGCTCCTGCTCCAGCCTGGCTGATTGCACCCCCAAGGGGCCGGAGTTATCCTGCCCCAGGACCAGCTCTGGCTGTGCTGCCGGCTCAGCCTGGCAGACACAGACACCTCCCATCAGGGCTGGCTATTGTGGCTGGGGGTTAGGGTGTGGGAGAGTAGGTCTCTAGTGGGTCTGGGGGGGGGGTGCGGTGCAGTGGGGGTTGGGGAGATCTGTGTGTGTCGGGGTGCTGGGAAGTGTGGAGGGTCTGTGCGGGGCACAGTGCAGTTGTGGCAGTGGGGCAGTGGGGGGCACTGGGCAGTGAGGGAATCTATGGGGAAGCTCTGGGAGGGGAGGTGCAGGGCACTGTGCAGTTGTGGGAGGGCTGTGGGGGGTCTCCAGCTAAGGGGCACTGGGCAGTGAGAGGATCTGTGGGGGGGTTCTGAGTGGGTGGGGGAGTGGTCTGTGAGAGGGCACTGGGCATGGGGGTTTGTGGGGGTCTCTGGGTGGTGTGGCCCTGGGCATGGGGAGTCAGAGGGGTGCTGGGCAGGGGGGTAGCATGGTGCAGCATGGGACAGCCCTGAAGGGGAAGAAGCACGATGGGAGCGCAGGGCCGGGCTGGCCAGTGTGTGTCTGGCAGCTCCCTTGTATTGGGCTGGGTGGAACAGGGCTGTCCCTGCCATGCCATGACCCATCTCATCTCCCATTGCCCCCGGCCAACCCGTCGCTCTGAGGACTCTGCCCCCCTGCCCCATGTTCCCATTTCCTCCATGGGGGCTCACAAATATGTTTAGCACCAGACCCACAAAAGGTTAATCCAGCCCTTTTTGGGGTGCAGGCTCTGGGATGGAGTTGGGGTGCAGGAGGGTTGCAGGCTATGGGGAGTTTGAGTGAGGGGTGCAGGCTCTGACCTGGGGCAGGGGATTGGGATACAGGAGGGGGTGCGGATATAGACTCATAGACTCTAAGATCAGAAGGGACCATTATGATCATCTAGTCTGACCTCCCGCATGATGCGGGCCATAAAACCTGACCCACCCACTCCTGGAAGAATTCTCTCCCTTCACTTAGCTGTTGAAGTCCCCAAATCATTATTTAAAGACTTCAAGTCACTCAGAATCCTCCAGCAAGCGACCCCTGCCCCATGCTGCGGAGGAAGGCGAAAAACCTCCAGGGCCTCTGCCAATCTACCCTGGAGGAAAATTCCTTCCCAAACCCAAATATGACTATCAGCTGAACCCCGAGCATACGGGCAAGATTCTCTAGCCAGACCTTCTGGAAAAGTTCTCTGTAGTAACTTTTAATATCCCATCATTGACCATTGTTATCGACCTATTGACTAAAATCACTGTATCCCATCAAACCATCCCCTCCATAAACTTATCAAGCTTGATCTTAAAGCCAGAAAGGTCTTTCGCCCCCACTGTTTCCCTCGGAAGGGTGTTCCAAAACTTCACCTCTCTGATGGTTAGAAACCTTCGTCTAATTTCAAGCCTCAACTTCCCGATGGCCAGTTTATATCCATTCGTTCTAGTGTCCACATTCATACTGAGCTGAAATAATTCCTCTCTCTCCCTGATATTTATCCCTCTGATATATTTAAATAGAGCAATCATATCCCCCCTCAGCCTTCTTTTGGTTAAGGTAAACAAACTGAGCTCCTCGAGTCTCCTTTCATACGACAGATTTTCCATTCCTCGGATCATCCTAGTGGCCCTTCTCTGTACCCGTTCCAGTTTGATTTCATCCTTTTTAAACATGGGAGACCAGAACTGTACACAGTACTCCAAATGAGGTCTCACCAGTGCCTTGTATAACGGAACCAGCACCTCCCTATCCCTACTAGAAATACCTCGCCTAATGCATCCCAAGACCGCATTAGCTTTTTTCACGGCCACGTCACATTGCCGACTCATAGTCATCCTGCGATCAACCAGGACTCCGAGGGCCTTCTCCTCTTCCGTTACTTCCAACCGATGAGTCCCCAGCTTATAACTAAAATTCTTGTTAGTTATCCCTAAATGCATAACCTTACACTTCTCACTATTAAATTTCATCTTATTACTATTACTCCAGTTTACAAGGTCATCGAAATCTCTCTGCAGGATATCCTGATCCCTCTCCGAATTAGCAATACCTCCCAACTTTGTGTCATCCACAAACTTTATCAGTCCACTCCTACATTTGGTTCCAAGGACAGTAATGAATAGATTAAATAAAATCGGACCCAAAACTGAACCTTGAGGAACTCTACTGGTAACCTCCCTCCAACCTGACAGTTCACCTTTTAGTACGACCCGCTGCAGTCTCTCCTTTAACCAGTTCCTTATCCACCTCTGGATTTTCATATCAATCCCCATCTTTTCCCATTTAACCAATAATTCCTCATGCGGTACCGTATCAAACGCTTTACTGAAATCGAGGTATATTAGATCCACCGCATTTCCTTTATCTAAAAAATCTGTTACTTTGTCAAAGAAGAAGATCAGGTTGGTTTGGCACGATCTACCTTTCGTAAAACCGTGTTGTAATTTGTCCCAATTGGCATTGACCTCAAGGTCCTTAACTACTTTCTCCTTCAAAATTTTTTCCAAGACCTTGCATATTACAGATGTTAGACTAACAGGCCTGTAGTTACCCGGGTCACTTTTTTTCCCCTTCTTGAAAATAGGAACCACATTAGCTATTCTCCAGTCAAACGGTACCATACCCGAGTTTACGGATTCATTAAAAATTATGGCTAACGGGCTTGCGATTTCCCACGCCAGTTCTTTTAATATTCTCGGATGAAGATCATCCGGTCTGCCTGATTTAGTCCCATTAAGCTGTTTGAGTTTGGCTTCTACCTCTGATTCGGTAATGTCAGTCTCCACTCCTTTATTCCCATCCGTCTTGCTTCTACTATTCCTCGGCCTTTCATTAGCCTCATTCAATACCGATGCAAAATATTCATTTAGATATTGTGCCATATGTAGATTATCCTTAATCTCCACTCCATCTACAGTCTTAAGTGGTCCCACTTCTTCTTTCTTTGTTTTCTTCCTATTTATATGGCTATAAAAGCTCTTACTATTGGTTTTAATTCCCCTCGCAAGGTCCAACTCTACTCGGCTTTTGGCTTTTCTCACTCCATCTCTACATGCTCTGACCTTAATAAGGTAGGTTTCTTTGCTGATCCCCCCCTCTTCCACTCCCTGTACTTTTTCTGTTTTTTCTTAATGACCCCTCTGAGATGCTTGATATGTCGGCTCTGGGAGGGAGTTAGCAACTCAGTATGTTATATAAGAGAAATGAGCTCCAGTGAGTGATTTCATACAGACATAGAAACTGATAGAAGACACTTTTACATATTCAAAATGTGAGAGGCAGAGTTTGAGGGAGGGAGTGTCTGTACAATATTTCACCGCATTCAGTCTCCTGGCTGGAGCAGTAAAGTAACCCTGCCCAGAGCTGCCCAGAGGATTCAGCATCCAGGAGTGACCTCGGACAGCGTTGGAGCCACGGCGCTGCAGCGCGCCAGGGCCGCTCCTGGACACGGCATGCTGAGACACAGGGGCTTGGGGGAAGACGGTGGCGGGGGCAGCCTCCAATATTCTCGTGGGGGCCCCTGTGGAAAACTGCCCCTCTTGCCCCCCCCGGGCAGCCCTGGCCCTGCAACACTTGTATAGGATAGAGAGGAGCTGCGATGATGAAGCTTTGACAGGCTAGGAATTGGAGGCCTGTGCCTTTAAGACCCCAGTCCCAGGAACCCGCCCCCTGCTCCAGGGCTGACATGCAGCATCCAGTGAGCAGAACGAAAACCTCCTCTGCACCCCCCACACCCCTAGATTGGTGCCTCATCCCACGGGGTCACTGTTCCCCCCTCTCCCCCGCCCTAAACGGGGGGTTTGTCCCTGCACTGGGTCTGGCAGCATCTCCCTGGGCTTAACCCCGGCTCCCACGAGTTTTCCCCTTCATCCCTTCTTCTGCCACTAGCTACAGTAGCTTGAGCCCCCCTGGCCAGTAAATTTCTGCCCCCTGCTCAGACCCTCGCAGCCCCACCCCCGCTGCGTTTTGCCCCCCTTAAAGCTTTTAACCCCCTCCAAAGAGGAGGCAGCAAATCCTAAGCAGAAGTAAGGGCAGAGAGAGGGCAGTGGCTACAGCGAAGGTTACTGGGCATGCTCAGTTCGGGTGAGCATGCTCAGTACACCCAAAGTAGGGAAACAGGAGCAGGGTCTGTTTGCATCGCTACCGGCGGCTGGTGCTGGGAGCCCGGAGCCCTGGCTGCAGCCGGGAGAGGGGAATCTCCAGCAGGGCCCTTCCCGCTGCTCCCCAGGAGCCTCTCCCAGGGCAGAGCCCCCAGCCCGGCCAGGCCCCTTCCCGGCCCGGCCCCTGCCCCAGGGGGCCCCGCTCGGAGGGAAGGTGAGAGAAAAAACCCACCCCGTGGGAGCTGTGTCCCCCCGTCCCACGCGGGCTGCAGGGGGAGGAGGATAAAGAGGGGCAGGAGGCGGGTGCTGGGGATGCGGGGGGCAGGCTGGGTTGGGGGCCGGGGTGCACTGAAGGGAAGATGGGGCGATGCGGGGAGATTGGGAGGCTGAGGGGAGCGAGGCTGGAATGGGGGAAGATGTGAGTGGGGGCAATGCGAGGAAAGGGGGTGTGTGGGGAGACTGGGACAGAGGCAAAAACCCAGCCCCCACACTCAATCCCTGCTCCCAGTGTGTTATTGTCAGACACACCCGTGCTGGTGGGGTCTGTGTCTCATGAGTTTTGCGGTCGCCCAGGCCCTAGTCTGATTTCTGGGCAGGATTCACATCTCAGCCACACCGGAGTCACTGCTGGCTTTGGCAGGCAGGGAGTGTGGTTGGGCCAATGAGATCAGCCTCTGCCTGCCTGTCCCTGGGGGCTGCTGGGGGAGTCCAGGGCAGCTCATTCTTTTTAGGTGATGCCATCAGAGGGCTCCTGCTGTTCCTAAGGGAGAGGGGTTTACACGGCATTGTGGAGAAATCCCCCAAAGTGGAATGTTTAGTTCTGCTTTTTTTTCCCAGGGAAGGGTAGAAGACATGTCCTGGAGGCCAAATATAGGCTGCTAGGGAAGAGACTGAAATCCAGAACCTCTATGGTGGCATTCTCAGAAAAGCTCTCAGTTCCACGCGCAGGGCCAGGTAGGCAGGAAGTCAAATCCTAGTGAGGCAAATAGAAAGGAGCATAAATGCTGCCAAATTAAGTGCAAGAATGTAATAAGAAAAGCCAAAGAGGAGTTTGAAGAATGGCTAACCAAAAACTCCAAAGGTAATAACAAAATGTTTTTTAAGTACATCAGAAGCAGGAAGCCTGCTAAACAACCAGTGGGGCCCCTTGATGATCGAGGTACAAAAGCAGCACTTAAAGATGATAAAGTCATTGCGGAGAAACTAAATGGATTCTTTGCTTCAGTCTTCATGGCTGAGGATGTTAGGGAGATTCCCAAACCTGAGCTGGCTTTTGTAGGTGACAAATCTGAGGAACTGTCACGGATTGAAGTGTCACGAAAGGAGGTTTTGGAATTAATTGATAAACTTAACATTAACAAGTCACCGGGACCAGATGGCATTTACCCAAGATTTCTGAAAAACTCAAATGTGAAGTTGCGGAACTGTTAACTAAGGTTTGTAACCTGTCCTTTAAATCAGCTTCTGTACCCAATGACTGGAAGTTAGCTAATGTAACGCCAGTATTTAAAAAGGGCTCTAGAGGTGATCCCGGGAATTACAGACCGGTAAGTCTAACGTCTGTACCGGGCAAATTAGTCAAAACAATAGTTAAGAATAAAATTGTCCGACACATAGAAAAACATAAACTGTTGAGCAATAGTCAACATGCTTTCTGTAAAGGGAAATCGTGTCTTACTAATCTATTAGAATTCTTTGAAGGGGTCAACGAACATGTGGACAAGGGGGACCCAGTGGACATAGTGTACTTAGATTTCCAGGAAGCCTTTGACAAGGTCCCTCACCAAAGGCTCTTATGTAAATTAAGCTGCCATGGGAGAAAAGGGAAGGTCCTTTCGTGGATTGAGAACTGGTTAAAAGACAGGGAATAAAGGGAAGGAATTAATGGTATATTCTCAGAATGGAGAGGGATAACTAGTGGTGTTCCCCAAGGGTCAGTCCTCGGACCGATCCTATTCAACTTATTCATAAATGATCTGGAGAAAGGGGTAAACAGTGAGGTGGCAAAGTTTGCAGATGATACTAAACTGCTAAAGATAGTTAAGTCCAAAGCAGACTGTTAAGAACTTGAAAAAGATCTCACAAAACTAAGTGATTGGGCAACAAAATGGCAAATAAAATTTAATGTGGATAAATGTAAAGTAATGCACATTGGAAAAAATAACCCCAGCTATACATATAATACGATGGGGGCTAATTTAGCTACAACAAGTCAGGAAAAAGATCTTGGAGTCATCGTGGATAGTTCTCTGAAAATGTCCACATAGTGTGGAGAGGTGGTCAAAAAAGCAAACAGGATGTTAGGAATCCTTAAAAAGGGGATAGAGAATAAGACTGAGAATATATTATTGCCCTTATATAAATCGATGGTACGCCCTCATCTCAAATACTGCATACAGATGTGGTCTCCTCATCTCAAAAAAGATATACTAGCACTAGAAAAGGTTCAGAAAAGGGCAACTAAAATGATTAAGGGTTTGGAACTGGTCCCATATGAGGAGAGATTAAAGAGGCTAGGACTCTTCAGCTTGGAAAAGAGGAGACTAAGGGGGGATATGATAGAGGTATATAAAATCATGAATGGTGTGGAGAAAGTGGATAAGGAAAAGTTATTTACTTATTCCCATAATACAAGAACTAGGTGTCATCAAATGAAATTAATAGGCAGCAGGTTTAAAACAAATAAAAGGAAGTTCTTCTTCACGCAGCGCACAGTCAACTTGTGGAACTCCTTACCTGAGGAGGTTGTGAAGGATAGGACTATAACAGAGTTCAAAAGAGAACTGGATAAATTCATGGTGGTTAAGTCCATTAATGGCTATTAACCAGGATGGGTAAGGAATGGGGTCCCTAGCCACTGTCTGTCAGAGGGTGGAGAAGGATGGCAGGAGAGAGATCACTTGACCATTGCCTGTTAGGTTCACTCCCTCTTGGGCACCTGGTATTGGCCACTGTCGGGAGACAGGATACTGGGCTAGATGGACCTTTGGTCTGACCCGGTACGGCCGTTCTTATGTTCGAGCATTTGGATCAGAGATACTGTTACTGGGAGGGTCTGAAGAGTCTGGGGGGCAATCGGGGGGTGACATGGACTGAAGCCCCTTCTGTAACGTTCCCAATCGCCCCGACAGGCTGAAGAATCACATCCACATTTCGCTCCAGATGGGCCCGTCTTCCAGGAGACAGGGAAGGGAAATGTGTGTGATGGAGCCAGCTCAGGTAGGGGATTTTCAGGGAGCTCCTGGGCAGGGGCAGGGAGGAGACAGGGTGTGATAAACCTGCCGATTTTCGGTGTGGGGCCATAGGTGACGGGGAGGGGAGATGGGACATTCCCCCATTTATCAAACAGGATATAACACCATTGCACAGGTCTGGGAACATTTTCAAGGCTTTCAGTGCTGGAGTGACACCCCACTAGCCTGAGGCTGCTGTGAAATATGAAGGGCAGTGTTGGGATTCCTGTCCGTGTCCCCGGCTCAGAGCTCTGCTTACTGTCTTAGCCTGTGGCTGGCACGTGTGTGGGAAATGAGAAGACCATGCCCTGCTCCGTCTGCTGGGGGGACAAGGAGATCTCACTTTCTCCCCACCTCCTGAAGCCTCCTGGCTGCTCTGAGCAGGGTGGGGGTAGGATTCTGCTACTCTAGCACTCCCAGAGCTTCCATTTCTCTATCCTTCTTCCCGTGTGACTAGTGGGATTGTGGCTGGAGCAGCAGGTAATGAATGGGGGCTTTTGGTGTTCCAGATGCCGGTGACCTTCGAGGAAGTGGCTGTGTATTTCACCCAGGGGCAGGGGGCTCTGCTGGACCCCGCTCAGAGAGCCTTCTACAGGGATGTCATGCAGGAGAACTATGAGATGGTGACCTCGTTGGGTAAGGGATTCCCATATCCTCAGATACTCGAAGCTGTGGGATCTGCATGTCTGAATCTGGACAGGTTCTTCCCAAGTCAGTTAGATCAGAGGCGAGTGAATTCCATAATGCACAGCTGCCTTGTGAGAGAGATTTGCATTTCTGTGCCGTCTCCAGTGCCACATGTGTGTGAAAACCCAATGGACAAGCTAAACCATCCCCACCCCTCCAGCTTTCAAAGGGGCGTAAATCCAGCATTGTCCTGTCTGTGTTGTTTCTTGCTGCACACACAATCCCTGTTAACCTTCCTCCTTGGGAATAGCTCCAGCCATGGAGAGGGCTCTGGCCTTTGCAGGTTTAGAAAGAGGCATGGGTTTAAGTCCAGAGCTGTGTGTGAGTCAGCAAGGCCCCCAGAGTGCACAGATCTTGGGAACACCTAGGGAGGGTGTAATCATAATTCAACTCACCTCCCCAAACAAGTTCCTTTGCACAAGCAGGCTCAGTGACCATTTTCCCATCCTCTTGGATTCCATGTTCCTCCACCAGAGCACAGGGACAGGTTCCACTCACGGCATGTCCTTTCTGACAAATACTCCACCAATGCTCCATGCCCCCTGATCTTGTCTGATTTAACCCTCTGCACAGGATTCCCCCTTCCCAAACCTGAGCTGATCACCCAGCTGGAACGAGGGGAAGAGCCGTGGGTTCCCGATCTCCAGGCCTGCAATGAAAGAAGGCTTCCAAGATGCACCCTTACAGGTGAGGACTGACACAGAAACCATCTAGGGAATGAATGAAAAAGCTGAGAATCCCAAAATATGGTGTGAGTAAGCACCCTCAGTTCTTCCTCATCTCAGCCAGGACAGGGCTGCAGTCATCAAATATAGCTCACGCCATTCCACCCAGCCTCTTCTCTGCAGGATGACAGGTATCAGAGTAGCAGCCATGTTAGTCTGTATCCGCAAAAAGAACAGGACTACTTGTGGCACTTTAGAGACTAACAAATTTATGAGAGCATAAGCATTCATGGGCTACAGCCCACTTCTTCGGATGCATAGAACATTCCATTCTGTATGTTCCATTCTATATGCATCCAAAGAAGTGGGCTGTAGCCCACGAAAGCTTATGCTCTAATAAATCTGTTAGTCTCTAAGGTGCCACAAGTACTCCTGTTCTTTTCTCTGCAGGAGTTTGCTTCCCAGCTTTCCTTCCCTGTGAGTGTTTGGGTGGGATGTGGAGGCGGAGTCCAATTGCTCAGTGTTTGTTGGGTTTTCCCTTTGTGCTATTCCTCTTTCTCCCCAGCACAATGACTCCTGTCTGGATTGTCTCTCTCCCAGCAGGTGCTGAGCAAGGGAGTGAGAATGAGGAGGGGAATCATCATGAGAAAGTTCCCGGGGAAGTGGAACTACAGGGGACCTTCGTGGGAAGAGCTGAAGGTAATTTTTCCCAGTGCCTGGAGCAGACAGAAACCTGGGGAAGTTCGCACAGGTCAGAGAGGCTTCTGGGAAACCACCAAGGGAAGAAAGTGGATGAATCTATTAATGGTGAAGGAAGAGAGGAGTATCCCAGAGCGCGGCAGACAAATCCCAAGGAAGAGACACCCTGGCACTACCCACAATGTGGGAAAGGATTCATTATGAGCTCACAGCTTGTGACACATCAGACAATCTGTACTGGAGAGAAACTCCTTCAATGCTTGGACAAAGGGGAAAGCTTCAATAAGCTCTCAGATATTAATAACCATGGGAGCAGCCACACTGGAGAGGGAACCTGTCAATCCCTCGAGTGCGGGAATTGTATCATTTCGAAGACACAAATAATTAGACATCAGCTAAGCCACACAAGGGAGAGACCCCATAGGTGCTTGGACTGTGGGAAAAGTTTCATACAAAGGTCACACCTTGTTCAACATCAGGCATTCCACACAGGAGTGAGACCTTACAAGTGCTTGGAATGTGGGAAAAGTTTCATACAAAGGTCAGACCTTGTTAGACATCAGGCAATCCACACAGGAAAGAAACCCCACGAGTGCTTGGACTGTGGGAAATGTTTCACAGACAGGTCAACCCTTGTTAAACATCAGGCAATCCACACAGGAGAGAGACTCAACAAGTGCTTGGACTGTGGGAAAAGTTTCATAAGAAGGTCAGACCTTGTTAGACATGAGGCAATCCACATAGGAAAGAAACCCCACGAGTGCTTGGACTGTGGGAAATGTTTCACAGACAGGTTAGACCTTTTTAAACATCAGACAATCCACACAGGAGAAAGACCCCACAAGTGGTTGGACTCTGGGAAAAGTTTCATACAGAGGTCACACCTAGTTAGTCATCAGGCAATCCACCCAGGAGAGAGACACCACAAGTGCTTTGACTGTGTGAAAAGTTTCATAACAAAGTCAAACCTTGTTAAACATCAAGCAATCCACACAGGAGAGAGACCCCACAAGTGCTTGGACTGTGGGAAAAGTTTCATACAGAAGTCACACCTAATTCGTCATCAGGCAATCCACACAGGAGAGAGACCCCACATGTGCTTGGATTGTGGGAAAAGTTTCATAAGAAGGTCACACCTTGTTAAACATCAGGCAATCCACACCGGAGAGAGACCCCACAAGTGCTTGGACTGTGGGAAAAGTTTCATACAGAGGTCACACCTTGTTAAACATCAGGCAATCCACACAGGAGAGAGACCCCACAAGTGCTTGGACTGTGGGAAAAATTTCATACAGAGGTCACACCTAGTTCGTCATCAGGCAATCCACACAGGAGAGAGACCCCACAAGTGCTTAGACTGTGGGAAAAGTTTCATAAGAAGATCACACCTTGTTCAACATCAGGCAACCCACACAGGAGAGACTCCAGAGGTGCTTGGACTGCTGGAAAACTTTCATATGGAGGTCTGACCTCATTAAACATGGAACAATCCCCACAGGATCTAAACTTCTGTAACAAATGGCATGAAAGGGTTAAGCAACTTGCATGTAATTGACTCAGATTCAACTTTTAAAGAGAGATATAACAGTGTCCCCACCTTAGATAGAGTTTGAAATTTAAATGTGTATTTTTGAAGACTTGGAAGAAGAGGGCAAGTCACGTCTGCGTAACCTAATTGCCTTCTATGAGGAGATAACTGGCTCTGTGGATGAGGGAAAAGCAGTGGATGTGTTATGCCTTGATTTTTAGCAAAGCTTTTGATATGAACTCCTACAGTATTCTTGCCAGCAAGTTAAAGACGTATGGGCTGCATGAATGAACCATAAAGTGGATAGAAAGCTGGCTAGATCATCGAGCTCAACGCGTAGTGATGCGTGAATCCATGTCTAGTTGGCACCCGCTATCAAGTGGAGGGCCCCAGGGGTCGGTCCTCGGGCCGGTTTTGTTCAGTATCTTCATTAATGATCTGGAGGATGAAGTGGACTGCACCCTAAGCAAGTTTGCTGATGACACTAAACTGACAGGAGTGGTAGATACGCTGGAGTGTAGTGATAAGATACAGAGGGACCTAGACAAATTAGAGCATGGGGCGAAAATAAATCTAATGAGGTTCAGCAAGAATAAGTGCAGAGTCCTAAATTTAGGATGAAAGAATCCCATTCACTGCTACAGACTAGGGACGGAATGGCTAGGCAGCAGTTCTGCAGAAAAGGACCTGGGGTTACAGTGGATGAGAAGCTGGATATAAGTCAACAGTGTGCCCTTGTTGCCAAGAAGGGTAACGGCATTTTGGGCTGTACAAGTAGGGGCATTGCCAGCAGATCGAGGGACGTGATCGTTCCCCTCTATTCAACATTGGTGAGCCCTCATCTGGAGTATTGTGTCCAGTTTTGGGCCCCACACTACAAGAAGGAAGTGGAAAAATTGGAAAGAGTCCAGCAGAGGGCAACAAAAATGACTAGGGGGCTGGAGCACATAACTTATGAGTAGAGGCTGAGAGAATGGGGATTGTTTATTCTGAAGAAGAGAAGAATGATGGGGGATTTGGTAGCTGCATTCAACTACCTGAAAGGGGGTTCCAAAGAGGACGGATCTATACTGTTCTCAGTGGTACCAGATGACAGAACAAGGAGTAATGGTCTCCAGTTGCAGTGGGGACAGTTTAGGTTGGATGTCAGGAAAAACTTTTTCACTAGGAGGGTGGTGAAGCACTGGAATGGGTTACCTAGGGAGGTGGTGGAATCTCCTTCTTTAGAGGTTTTTAAGGTCAGGCTTGACAAATAGCTGGCTGGGATGATTTAGTTGGGGATTAGTCCTGCTTTAAGCAGGGGGTTCAACTAGATGACCTCCTGAGGTCCCTTCCAACCCTGATATTCTATGATCCTAAGAGGGGTAACTGTAGTAATCTATGTTTAGCTACCCAAAGGGTTCTTGTATTCTCTTAAATCTGGGATAAATAATTCAGCGATTATACCTGTCCCCATGCCACCTGCCCAATTCCAGCTCAGTCTCACTGAATTCACTGGGGGTAGGGGCTGAAGGATGGAGGGAATGTTTATAGCTGAAATCACCAAAATGTGTTTTGCAAGGTTAGTGTTAATCGGAGCTGTTCTGCTCTGCTGCTCGTCCATTTTCTCTGGGGATCCCGGAGACGGAAAGGAGCAGGTGTTACCATCTTGGCTACCAATCCCCACGGTGACTGTCTACACTAGCAATTCTCAAAGTGTGGCAGGAGCTTCCCAAAGGAGGCACAGGAATGTGTCAAAGGAGGCATGATCAGTGTGGGTTGTTTGTTTGTTATTTAAAGAGCACTGGTTGTCAGCCCCAGCTGGCTGGGGCTCATGAAGAAGGAACAGGCCTAGCTGGGATGTGGGGATAAATGCTCAGGCTCTCATACCCAGGTGGAGCAGCAGCACAGAAGTCAGGGTGGCAATGGGGTGATAAGTCTGCTGTGAACAGTGATATTGAGGAATATCACTCTTCACGTGGCCACCCTAACTTCTGTGCTGCTGTTGGAGGCCTTCAGAGCTGTGCACATCGCCAACGACTACTCTGCCTTTAGAGCTGGGTGGTGATATATTTGCTTTTGACGGTGGGGACATAAATGACCACAGACACCAAGAACCGGGGGGCAATGAAACACATCTGAGAACCATTGGTCTACACTCCTATGGGCACCACGTTTACAAAGTGATAAATCTTCCCCAAAGTATGTCTTTTGAGGTATCATAGGAAAAGTCATCGGCTGTTGAATATTAGTGTCCCATTAAAATGTGTCTATCAGCACTGTCCATGGAGCTCTGAGAGTTTGCTGTATGTTTGTTACATGCTGTAAAGCTGGAAAATGCCCATAGATGAACTCCTTAGAGACAATGGCACCTGCACACCAGCTATGTACTTAGTGGCCAGTAATTGCTTAGCCAGCAATTCAGCAGCTGTGGACCTGTGAACAAAAGAGTTACAATTCACCAGGAGGATGGCTGGACACTCACTTAGCGCACAGACTGATTGTCGCCTGCCCCTGGCAGCAGGATGAAACTCAAAGAGGAGAGTGGTATAAAAGCACAAGGGAGAATTGTCTCCATTTTTACTTCTCCTCTCCCATCTTTACAGAAGGCAACAAGATCTCTTGAAAGGCAACAGGGCCCCTGGACTGGGCAGTACGGACCAAGGCTGGAAGGAAATCCCGCCTGGGTACTAAGAACTGTGAACTGCCTGCAACAGCGGGTGGGGTCGGAAATCCTGTTTGCTTCGCATCTTCCTTAGCTTGGTAAAATTTAAGATTTAAAATACATGTTTTAATTTTATTTTTGTAACTAGTTCTGACCTTTTACATCTTTCTCCCTTGTAATACCTGAAAACCCCCTTGCTCTATTTAATAAACTGGTTTTAGTGTTTTGTCTGGACCTGTGTTTGGGGGATTTGACTGGAGAGAACAAGGCTGTGGCCTAATCTGGCCCTTTTGTGGGGACGACCCACTAATTATTGAGTTTGTCCATCACAGTGAACAGACTGAGCAGTCCAAGATGCACATTCCTGGGGTGCAAAGTTGGGAGCAGAAAACTGGCTGATGTTGCTGTGTTGTTTGGTAAGTTCCTGAGTGTCTGGCTAGTCGCACTCAGTACAGTGCAGCCAGGAGTGACTTTGAAGGCTGGTGGCTGTGTGGGAGCAGAGCGTGGTGGGGGTTGTTGTTCACACAGGGAAGCAGCAGGGTGGATTTGATTTAAATCACTAGTCGGGAAGACTCAATTTAATCATGGTTTTCTACATAAAAATGAATTCTTGTTAGTTTTTATAACCTTTAAATACAACTCAGAGATAGATGTAGGTTTCGTTTTTAGAAGGTCCACACTATACATTTTTAAACAGTGTGACAAAGTTCCTCCTCTATCTTGGTGGATCCTGTGCTTTTTGGCGGATTTTCTTGCCTCAGAGATTCACCATGTGGTTTGGGGAACAGCCCAGAGACCTTCCCCTCTGGAAGAACCCACCGTCCAGGTCAATTGGGAGGTTTGGGGGAACCCGAGCCCGCCCTCTACTCCGGGTTCCAGCATAGGGCCCTGTGGACTGCAGCTGTCTATAGTGCCTCCTGTAACAGCTGCATGACAGCTACAACTCCCTGGGCTACTTTCCCATGGACTCCTCCAAACACCTGCCTTATTCTCACCACAGGACCTTCCTCCTGGTGTCTGATAATGCTTGTGCTCCTCAGTCCTCTAGCAGCACACCCTCTCACTCTCAGCACCTTGCGCCTCTTGCTCCCAGCTCCTCACACTTGCACCACAAACTGAAGTCAGCTCCTTTTAAAACCCAGGTGTCCTGATTAGCCTGCCTTAATTGATTCTAGCAGCTTCTTCTTAATTGGCTCCAAGTGTCCTAATTATCCTGCCTGCCTTAACGGGTTCTAGCAGGTTCCTGATTACTCTAGTGCAGCCCCTGCTCTGGTCTCTCAGGGAACAGAAAACTACTCATCCAGTGACCAGTATATTTGCCCTCTACCAGACTCCTGTACCCCACTGGTCTGGGTCTGTCACAACAGTGATTTATTTTGAAAACTTTTCAGATGAGTTTTACAGCTATATCAGACAATGAATGTTTGTTTGGTTATTTCATTACCAAAGGTAATTGAAGCAGATATTTATGAAGTCATTAGGAGGTGAACTATCTCCAATTCAACAGGTTAATCATTAATAGTTGGAGGATTTTCTTGCCATGCTGTATTAGAAGGAAAACATCACCACACAGACATTTAAATTGTTTTATTTAACTAAAACAACAACGTTCAGTATTCTGGATTTTTTTCTTCAACAGTAAACATACAATATTTTAACAGAAAAGCGCATTTCCCTCTCTTCTCACGTTTGTCTCCAGACTTCTCCTTGTCCAGATCTATTCCGCCTTCAGCGGTCTTGTATTCATTCAACTTTTTGAAACTTTGCACTTTTGGAGAGCGGTAAGGGATTGACTCTTTGTACCCAAATGTGCAGAGGGAGAATAGAGGTGAAGTCTATTATTTCTCACCTCTATATATTAAAACAGTTTTGCTGTTAACAAGCATGTTACCTTTGGAGACACAAAGCCACAGTTTGAGAACTGGCAAACTAAGCATCTCTAATGGTATCTTCTAGACTTAGCACTGAGTCCCATTAGGTAGATAGAGAGATTAACCTAAGTAATCTATACAGAAGCCTATGGAACCCAATACGACTGGGTCCTTAATGCATGAACTATAGGAACTCATTTACAAAACAGTATTTAAACATCACATGACTATATTGTCTCATACTATAGAATTGGAATTTATAATCCCTATTCCATGATTAGAGATCTTTGATCTATAATGTATCTTAATTAAAACTATCTTTAGATAAAATGGTTTTTGAGGAAAAAAATTATCAAAAAAATCCAATTTAAATAACAAAAATCTGATTTTCTTGTTTTTTTCTTTCTTTTTAAATCATGGATTTTTATTCACCCTGGGAAACATTGTAGAACATGCCCTGGGATGGAGAATTAAGCAGTTCAACAGTCCAGATTGTACCCTGGGGTACGTCTCACACCCACTGTCTCCTGGGACCCAGCATGGCATCATTGGGATTTCATCATCCTGAAAGGCAAGCTAAGCAGGGCAAACCAGAGAAGAGGAACCAGCCAACTCAACTCCACTGACTTTGATTTTGGCTAAATCCTGAACTCCCCCTGGCATGGGAGACTTGAGGTTCTGCTGCCAGCCTTCCCCTCATGCATCTGTTTCCTTCCTAATGGTCAGGGGTGAAAGTAACTTAAAGAACTTAGCACAGGGGTGAGAAAAGTTTTTGGCCCGAGGGCCACATCGGGGTTTAAAATTGTATGGAGGGTCAGATAGGGAAGGCTGTGCCTCCCCAAACAGCCTGTCCTGCTCCCTATCTCTTCCCTTCCACTTCCCACTCCCTGACTGCCCCCCTCAGAATCCCCAGGAGCCTCTCCCAGGGCAGAGCCCCCAGCCTGGCCAGGGCCCCTTCCCAGCCCTGCCCAAGGGGGGGCCCACTCGGAGGGAAGGTAAGAGAGACCCCCCCACGCCCTGTCACACCTGGGCTGCAGTGGGAGGAGGATAAAGAGGTGTAGGGGGTCAGGGCATGTGGGGGACAGAAGGCGGGTGCTGGGGATGCGGGGGCAGACTGGGATGTGGGCGGGGGTGCACTGAAGGGAAGATGGGGCAATGCAGGGGGATCGTGGGGATTGCGGGGCTGAGGAGAGTGAGGCTGGAATGGGAGAAGATGTGAATTTGGACCACTGCAATGGAAGGGGGGATGTGGGGAGGCTGGCGGGGGAAGGGGGAGAGATGTGATATAAAATTATTCTACTTAACTGCTAGGGAGCAAATTTGTCACGTACACACAGGGTCAGCTATAGGTTGTCTTAACTCAGGAAGTTCCTTTGAGAGGAAATGTAGCCAAACTCCAAACCTACAGACAGTGGAACTCCCTGTACCTGTGTCCTGTAGATAACTAACTGCTTGGTTTTCAAAATAAGCAAGGAGGAAGGGGCAAGTAGATGAACAATAAGGGGTCACAAGAGGGGCAGATATATGTAACTTGCTAATTATGTATGGTGATGATAGGAAATTTTGGCCAATCATAGAGCGATGGATTATCATAGTCAACTGCATATAATGCTTTGGTGTAAGTCTTTTCTTTGTTCTTGCTTACTTATGAGCTCGAAACCAATTGCAATTGAAATAAATGGATCGCCCCTCCCGGGGCTCCTTGCTTGGCTAGCTGTGTCCGTCTCTCCTTATTCCTCAACTGGAATGGACAGAGATTTCTACCACAGTTTTGGTGACTACGGCGGGACTTCTCCAGCTTGGAACCGCTCCGGGGCCCCTCCCTTGAGAAGGACCAGCGCGTGCCGAGGTGAGTTTACCTTGGGTTGTATTGTCTTGGGAGTTGGCCCCCGGCGGGGACGATAAGGAGGACTCTGAGAGACGGACCACAAGCAACAAGACAGATCGCATTGGAAGAACGTAAGGCCTCTGCAGGAGATGGGTAAATTGTCTCTGTTTTATGTTATGTGTACATGGGGGTCTTAGATCCGACGGTTTCCTTGGGACAGCCTCAGTGAAATTACTGGGACATCTGTCTGGCAGTTAAACAGTCTTAGAGTGCCAGCCCAGTATAAAAACAATTTTTGGATGACAGGAGATTACCCAGGCAGGAACAGAGGCTGACTGGATAGGCTGGGTGGTCTCCCCGGGACATAAAGGAAACCGTCACTGACTCCAGGGCTTTGTTCTCGGTAACACTGAGGATGGTGGAGAAACGAAGCAGGGAATTTAGGAGTCAGTCAGACCTGACATGGGAAATAGTCAGGGGAAATTCGATGCCAGCACACTTCTGGGATGTGTTCTCAGGAATTGGTGAAGGCTCGGCGGCACCGCTGGCTTGTCAAATCGGTGACTTAAAACCCTTTATATAACCGCTTGGACCTCTCACACTTTTAATCAGCCTCCAGAGAATCAGTGGCCAGAAAATGGCTCATTTAATGAGGTTCGCCTCAAAACCTTGAGAACCATCCTAGAAGATTTAAGACCAGAACAAATGAATTATTTATATTTGTTTTATAGCGCTGCTCCAATTTGCAAAGATAAAGAGTGCACTCTCATGTTACAATAAACTAAACCTCCTCCCTACCAGCAGTGTAGAGTAGAGGAAGATGATTATAGGACTGTTCCCCCACTAGCTGTGTCCCCTCAATCCCTTCCCGTTCAGGTAAATCAGGTGGTCCCAGGGACCGCCTCTGCACCGGTGCAGGATCTGCCTCCAACCCCATCCCGACCCCGAGCCACATTGTATCCTGATCTGCCAGTGGCCTATAATACCCAAAGCCACGTTCACAGGCAAAGTCTGCCCGACTCCTAGACCGGCTCATGGGGTTAGTCTCCCGAGTATGTTCCTGGAGATGTCAATTTCAAGCTCATTAAACAAAAAGGACAGGACTCTCTGGTACTCCAATTGCCCTTAAGACAGTACCCTGTTCATATCGGAGAGGGTCAGGTTGTTGACCGCTATGTCCACACTCCCTTCTCTATCAGTGACCTATTGAATTGGAAGAATACCACCCAAAGGTCAGGGACGACCCAGAATCTGTACAGAGGACATTGGTAACTATTTTTGCCACTCATAACCCTACGTGGCAAGATATCCAAGTTCTTTTAAAAACCCAACTTTCTGAGAAAGAAAGGAAACAAGTGCTCAGTCGAGCTCAGGATTCTATGATGTGACGAACTGGGACTGTTCTTGCTGGGGTGTGTGAATGCTGACAGGGGAGTGTGACTAGGATGGTCTGCATCGGGGGATGGGAGTCTGCCCGAGGGAACATACCTGAGCTTGTAACATGAGAACCCAGGAAGGGGTTGGAGGCCAGGTGACTCCGGGCCCGGGAAACTGAACAAAGGCTGTGGGAGGGGTCGCTGAAGGCAGAGTGCTGGAAGCAGGCTGGAGAGATGGCTGGGAGGCAGAGATGGCTCTGACCCCCGCAAAGGGGGGTGGGCTGGGATGCCCTGGGACCCCAAGCTGGACCTAACTGAGGGGGGCCCTGTTGTCTGTGCCTGCAAGACCTGTCTTGGACTGTATTCCTGTCATCCAAATAAACCTTCTGCTTTACTGGCTGGCTGAGAGTCATGGTGAATCGCAGGAAGCCGGGGGTGCAGGGCCCTGAGTTCCCCAATACTCCGTGACAGCAAGATATCCAAGTTCTTTTAAAAACCCAACTTTCTGAGAAAGAAAGGAAACAAGTGCTCAGTCGAGCTCAGGATTCTATAGGTGATTTACCCCCTCCGCCACCAGGACGGAATGGCCCTGACAGCAGGAGATGTAACCGGGGGTGATCCTAACTGAGATTACAACAATGCTGGAGATCAATGTAAGTTAACCTCTTTCAAGACTGTAATTTTAGACGGAATCAAGAAGGCTGGGCAAAGAACTACTAATTGGAGGAAAGTAACTTCTGTCCATCAAGGCCCAGATGAACACCCCTCAGATTATTATGAAAGACTAATGAAAGCTCCTAGGTTGTTTGGGGGTTTAGATCCTGAGGCAGAAGCAAACGTGCCAGTGATAAGAGGATTGTTTAAAGACCAGGCTGTGGAAGATATAAGGAGGAGATTAAATGATGTGGAAGGATTTGCAGGGATGCCTCTCTCTCAGATAGTGACTATTGCCACCAGAGTGTTTAATGGGCGAGAAGCCCGAGGAAAGGCTGAGAGTGTGAAGGAAGAAAAGGGGAATATAAGAATGTTCGTGGCTGTATTGAAGAGAGCAGAGCCTGGCGTCGGCAGAGGCTGAGGAAGAGGACAAGGGTTTGTTAGTAGAGCGGACCCAGTAAAGGGGGGGTCCAGAGGACTTTTAATTTGTTTTTACTGTCACGAAGAAGGGCACATGAAGAAAGATTGTAGACTGAGAGACCAGGAACAACCTAAACCTCCTCAAGATGTCAATATGGGCCAAAGTCCAGCTTCGACACCGCCCAATCAAGCCTTCCAGGGGGTGATGCAGGATGGGAGACTATGACTGACTGGATGAGGGGGTTCCACTTGTTCTGTTGCCCAGTGCTTTCCTTATCCCACAATAATCCCCTAATTCCTTTGATGATTGGAGGAAAACAGTATGATTGCTTATTAGATACAGGAGCCACCCTCTCCACCCTTACTGATTTGGCTCTTCCTAAGAGTGACAAAATCGAATGTGTTATGGGACTCAAAGGATAGAACAGGGCATTTTACTTCCCTGCCACTTGCCCTGTAACAAGCCCATCTCCACAGTAAAAAAAGCTTAAACCTGATGCCCAAAGGAACACTGTTTGGAGAGTTATACAGGACCTCAAAGCTATAAACAATTACATAATCCCTAGACATCCTGTAGTTCCTAATCCCCTGCTATATTTTCAGCTGCCTTGCATAAAGATTTGTAAGATATAATTCTCCCAGGACAGTCCATGTTGCTTTTGTACGTGGATGATCTTTTATTATGCTCAGAAACACAAGAGCCTAATAAGCAGGACTCGATAGAGCTTTTATGTGCCTTAGCAATGAAAGGACACAAGGTGTCACCCTCAAAGACTCAATATTGCTCAGAGGAGGTGAAATATTTAGGGCACATACTAAAACCAGGAAAGAGAAGCCGTGCTCAGGAAAGTATAAGTGCCATTTTAAATGTACCCCAGCCCAAGACAAAGAGACAGTTAAGAGGGTTCCTCGGCATGGCAGGATTCTGTAAGTCCTGGATTCCTGGGTATGGGGAAATGTCAAAACCACTAGTGCAGATAACCACCAAGGATAAACCTGACCCAGTGAAATGGACTAAAGATGCTACCAAATCCTTTGAGAGCATCAAGACAGCCCTTCCATCGGCACCTGCCATGGGACTCCTGGATTATAGGAAACCTTTTACCTTATTCATTCAATAAAGGGCAGGGGTGGCCTCTGGTGTTCTTACACAAGCTTTAGGATCACAGCAACGGCCTGTGGCCTATTTTTTAGCACTACTGGATCCCTTTGCAAGAGAAGCAGTAGAAGGTCTTAAAGCTCTAACTGCTGCAGCTTTGTTAGTTGAGAAAGCTCAAGAGTGGGTACAAAGACACCACCTAGTGGGAAAAGTTCCACGTGCTGTTACTCTCCTTTTAAATCAACCAAATACCCAACATTTCACTAATGAAAGATTGACTAGAGGATTAGTGGATGGTGCAGACCTTGCCTGGATTGAAACTTAAATTCACTCGAAAGGGACCCCTGGATAAGGTCCCCAGCGAGGGAGTGACACTTGTTGGCCGACCGGCAAGGCCAACCCGAAGTAGATGACTACAGGGCAGCCAAGGCCCTAAACAACTGATATCAGAGTTTTCAACGGATATAGAAGATTGGACTGTATTATTTGGATTAGAATTTATTGCTCTTTTTTCTTTTATTTGTTGGTATTTTAACCTATTGTGAAAATGTTTCCTCTGTTAATTTTGTTGATTTCTCCTTCCCTTTCTTATGAGCATAATAATTTCATTAGATTTAGCCATGTAGTGAGGAATAGAATCCCAGAACGGAGGAATAACTCATGTTGGGTGTGCACCTTGGTGCCTCCCGATGCGGAACGAGGACTTTCTTTCCTTCCTACCCCTTTGACGGCTGCAAATATTACTCGTTCAAAGGTGTATGTTACTCCCCATCGGGCTACGACTCATACTTGGCAACAAGAAGGTATAAGCCCTAATTCCGGGTATTTGTTAACCTTCAAGGTGCAGGGTGAGTGGTGTCTCCTGGGGAATGGGCCAGGCCTGTTTTTAGGAAAGAGTACTTGCAAATACTATGTGGGCCCGGGTGGTGATGGAGAGTGGGTCGCTCCCCTCGTTTATTGTTTTGACACCACTGACGACGTTAACCGTAAGAGTGTCTGCGCCAATAGTGTCTGCTATGAAATCTGCACCATGGTATGGGAAAACGCCGATGGACAATGTCTGTCTGCAGACAGAAATATAGAGATGGAGACGTCTCCTCAGCGCACGGGCCTATTGGGTTTACGGGACGTTATACTTCCGTCTTACAAAAGCGTTGGGAGTGACATGGGATGCTCCTCCCGGCCCTGTTCCCGCAGGGTTCGGTTCTCACTGGGTGTGTGGGAATAAAGCCTATCATACCCGTCCAATACACTTCTCAGGTTCTTGTTATCTTGCCTGGTTGTTACCCCCCTCTCGTATTGTAAAACAATTACATAAAGGCAAGATTAGAAATGTAAGGGATACTAGCAAACCTCAAGCTGAAGGGGATGCAGCCCTTGAACCAATGACGTGGGCAACATTCCCTAGTAATTGCAGACTTAGGAGAGGGGTTATAAGACTCCAGGGTATTTTAGAAATTATGGCTAATGAAACTGCTACCAGAGTTGCAAATCAAGCCACTGAGCTTAAGCAACTTAGACAGTGACCTTTACAAAACCGTATAGCTTTAGATATTATTTTGGCAGCTCAAGGAGGAACTTGTGCCCTCATAGGTCAAGAGTTTTGTGTATTTGTGAATGACACCTACAAAGACACCTTTGACAGAGCAGCCCACTTAAGAGACATCGCCCGAGACAGGTCTGATGAAGGTAGCTGGACACATGATCGGTTTGATGGTTTATTTTCCTGGTTCCTTTCTCTACCAGGCTGGCTAAAGGGACTCCTGAAAGGAGGTGTTATGATTTTACTGATGATTGTGTTTATTTTGTTTTTCATGTTTAAACTGTCCATGTGCATAATATCTAAATGTGCGAGGGCAACTAGCAAATCGAAGGGAATATTTCTCTATGTACAAGGAAGACGGGTTTGGGCAAAGGCAGGAACCACGCCATATGCCAATATTCTGACCCCTACGTATTTGCTGTAACGCTTCTACTGCTGTGAAAAATATGATCATGAGCCCATTATATGGGTCATGATAAAAAGGGGGAAATTGATATAAAATCATTCTACTTAACTGCCAGGGGGCAAATTTGTCATGTACACACAGGGTCAGCTATAGGTTGTCTTAACTCAGGAAGTTCCTTCGAGAGAAAATGTAGCCAAACTCCAAACCTACAGATAGTGGAACTCCCTGAGCCTGTGTCCTGTAGATAACTAACTGCTTGGTTTGCAAAATAAGTAAGGAGGAAGGGGCAAGTAGATGAACAATAAGGAATCACAAGAGGGGCAGATATATTCATAGATTCTAGGACTGGAAGGGACCTTGAGAGGTCGTTGAGTCCAGTCCCCTGCCCACATGGCAGGACCAAATACTGTCTAGACCATCCCTGATAGACATTTATCTAACCTACTCTTAAATATCTCCAGAGATAGAGATTCCACAACCTCCCTTGGCAATTTATTCCAGTGTTTAACCACCCTGACAGTTAGGAACTTTTTCCTAATGTCCAACCTAGACCTCCCTTGCTGCAGTTTAAACCCATTGCTTCTTGTTCTATCCTTAGAGGCTAAGGTGAACAAGTTTTCTCCCTCCTCCTTATGACACCTTTTTAAATACCTGAAAACTGCTATCATGTCCCATCTCAGTCTTCTCTTTTCCAAACTAAACAAACCCAGTTCTTTCAGCCTTCCTTCATAGGTCATGTTCTCAAGACCTTTAATCATTCTTGTTGCTCTTCTCTGGACCCTTTCCAATTTCTCCACATCTTTTTTAAAATGAGGTGCCCAGAACTGGACACAATACTCCAGCTGAGTCCTAACCAGAGCAGAGTAGAGCGGAAGAATGACTTCTTGTGTCTTGCTCACAACACACCTGTTAATACATCCCAGAATCATGTTTGCTTTTTTTGCAACAGCATCACACTGTTGACTCATTTAGCTTGTGGTCCACTATAACCCCTAGATCCCTTTCTGCCTTACTCCTTCCTAGACAGTCTCTTCCCATTCTGTATGTGTGAAACTGATTTTTTCTTCCTAAGTGGAGCACTTTGCATTTGTCTTTGTTAAACTTCATCCTGTTTAACTCAGACCATTTCTCCAATTTGTCCAGATCATTTTGAATTATGACCCTGTCCTCCAAAGCAGTTGCAATCCCTCCCAGTTTGGTATCATCTGCAAACTTAATAAGCGTACTTTCTATGCCAATATCTAAGTCGTTGATTAAGATATTGAACAGAGCTGGTCCCAAAACAGACCCCTGCGGTACCCCACTCGTTATGCCTTTCCAGCAGGATTGGGAACCATTAATAACAACTCTCTGAGTACGGTTATCCAGCCAGTTATGCACCCACCTTATAGTAGCCCCATCTAAATTGTATTTACCTAGTTTATCGATAAGAATATCATGCGAGACCGTATCAAATGCCTTACTAAAATCTAGGTATACCACATCCACATCTTCACCCTTATCCACAAGGCTCGTTATCCTATCAAAGAAAGCTATCAGATTGGTTTGACATGATTTGTTCTTCACAAATCCATGCTGGCTGTTCCCTATCACCTTACCACCTTCCAAGTGTTTGCAGATGATTTCCTTAATTACTTGCTCCATTATCTTCCCTGGCACAGAAGTTAAACTAACCGGTCTGTAGTTTCCTGGGTTGTTTTTATTTCCCTTTTTATAGATGGGCACTATATTTGCCCTCTTCCAGTCTTCTGGAATCTCTCCCGTCTCCCATGATTTTCCAAAGATAATAGCTAGAGGCTCAGATACCTCCTCTATTAGCTCCCTGAGTATTCTAGGATGCATTTCATCAGGCCCTGGTGACTTGCAGGCATCTAACTTTTCTAAGTGATTTTTAACTTGATCTTTTTTTATTTTATCTGCTAAACCTACCCCCTTCCCATTAGTATTCACTATGTTAGGCATTCCTTCAGACTTCTCGGTGAAGACCAAAACAAAGAAGTCATTAAGCATCTCTGCCATTTCCAAGTTTCCTGATACTGTTTCTCCCTCTTCACTAAGCAGTGGGCCTACCCTATCTTTGGTCTTCCTCTTGCTTCTAATGTATTGATAAAAAGTCTTCTTGTTTCCCTTTATTCCTGTAGCTAGTTTGAGCTCATGTTGTGCCTTTGCCTTTCTAATCTTGCCCCTGCATTCCTGTGTTGTTTGCCTATATTCATCCTTTGTAATCTGTCCTAGTTTCCATTTTTTATATGACTCCTTTTTATTTTTTAGATCATGCAAGATCTCGTGGTTAAGCCAAGGTGGTCTTTTGCCACATTTTCTATCTTTCCTAACCAGCGGAATAGCTTGCTTTTGGGCCTTTAATAGTGTCCCTTTGAAAAACTGCCAACTCTCCTCAGTTGTTTTTCCCCTCAGTCTTGATTCCCATGGGACCTTACCTATCAGCTCTCTGAGCTTACCAAAATCTGCCTTCCTGAAATCCATTGTCTCTATTTTGCTGTTCTCCCTTCTACCTTTCCTTAGAATTGCAAACTCTATGATTTCATGATCACTTTCACCCAGGCTGCCTTCTACTTTCAAATTCTCAACGAGTTCCTCCCTATTTGTTAAAATCAAGTCTAGAACAGCTTCCCCCCAGTAGCTTTTTCAACCTTCTGAAATAAAAAGTTGTCTGCAATGCTGTCCAAGAATTTGTTGGATAGTGTGTGCCCCGCTGTGTTATTTTCCCAACATATATCCGGATAGTTGAAGTCCCCCAACACCACCAAATCTTGGGCTTTGGATGCTTTTGTTAGTTGCTTAAAAAAAGCCTCATCCACTTCTTCCACCTGGTTAGGTGGCCTGTAGTAGACTCCTAGCATGACATCTCCCTTGTTTTTTACCCCTTTTAGCCTAACCCAGAGACTCTCAATACTTCCGTCTCCTATGTCCATCTCTACCTCAGTCCAAGTGTGTACATTTTTAATATATAAGGCAACACCTCCTCCCTTTTTCCCCTGTCTATCCTTCCTGAGCAAGCTGTACCCATCCACACCAACATTCCAATCATGTGCATTATCCCACCAAGTTTCAGTGATGCCAACAATGTCATATTTATTTATTAGCACTTCCAGTTCTTCCTGCTTATTCCCCATACTTCTCGCATTTGTATATAGGCATCTAAGATACTGGTTTGATCTTTCCTCCCAGTTTTGTCCTGACCCTCCTTTCTCTCTGCCAATATAGCCCACACTCCCTCTTGTTTCTGACCCATCTCCCAGGTCTCCATGTTCCCCACTTACCTGTGGGCTTTGCTCACCTGTCCCCATCGAATCTAGTTTAAAGCCCTCCTCACTAGGTTAGCCAGTAGCTTTCTAATTATGTATGGTGATGATAGGAAATTTTGGCTAATTATAGAGTGATGGATTATCATAGTCAACTGCATATAATGCTTTGGTGTAAGTTTTTTCTTTGTTCTTGCTGACTTATGAGCTCGAACCCAATTGCAACTGAAATAAACGGATCGCCCCTCCTGGGGCTCCTTGCTTGGTTAGCTGTGTCCATCTCTCCTTATTCCTCAGCTGGAACGGACAGAGATTTCTACCACAGATGCAAAGGTAGCTTCTCCGCCCCATGGGACACGATGGGGGAGGGGTGGAGAGAAGCTCTTCTCCTCCTGGAACTGGTCAAACCATCTTTGGGAGTGATCAGGGGACAAACCCCTCAGGACACAGAGGCTACAAGGCAACCCCCCCGCCCAGACACGCACACACCCAGCTCCCAGTGTGTTATGGTCAGACACACCTGTGCTGGTGGGGTCTGTGTCTCATGAGTTTTGGGGTCTGCCCGGGACCCTGATCTGATTTCACTGCAAGATAAAGATCTCAGCCACACCAGAATAAGACCAGAGTCGCTGCTGGGTCAGGGAGGCAGGAGGGCGGGGGGAGGATGAGTGAGGATGGACCAATGGGATCAGCCTCTGGCTGCCTGTCCCTGGGGGCTGCCGGGGGAGTCCAGTGCAGCTCATTCTTCAGGTTTTGCCACCAGAGGGCTCTGGCTGTTGCTAAGGGAGAGGGGTTTACACTGCAAAGGAGGGCAATCCCCCAAAATGGCCCCTTTGGTTCTTCTCTTTTTCTAGTGTTTGGCTCAGAGTTGCTGTTACTGGAAGGGTCTGAAGAGCCTGGGGGGAATGTGGAAGTGTGAAAACGGAAAAGGGGATTTGCAGGAGCCATCTTAGTGTTGTTAAGAGACAGAGCAGAAGACAGGCTAACCTAAACCCTAACATCTCGCGATTTGTAGAAGCTGGGATTGTGCGAGGCGGATGGGAAACTACGTGGGAACCTGTTTTCTAACCTTGCTTTAAGATGAGATTGGACTGCTGACTAAGATAATGGGGAGGAAAATGTATAAACAAGATTCAGCTGTATCCAATGACATATGTGACCTGCCTAAGGAAGGGGACCCCCCATCCGTAGGCTCCCCCTGCAATTGCTTGAAATAAACTGCCTCTGACTTGCTACTAACAAACACGAAGAGTGAAGACTCTGTTTCTTCCACAGGAATCTGGGGGTGACATGGACTAAAGCCCCTTCTGTAACCTTCCCTCTCCCCCTGACAGGCTGAGTAATCATGTCCACATTTTGTTCCAGATTGTCCTGTCTTCCAGGAGATGGGGAAAGGGAATGGCTGTGATTCAGCCAGATCAGGTAGGGGATTTTCAAGGAGCTGCTGGGCAGAGGGAGGGAGAAGAAGGGCAGAGACAAGGTGTGATAAACCTGCTGATTTTCTGAGTAGGCCCATTGGTGGCGGGGGAGGCAAGAGGGGACATACCCCCATTTGTCAAACAGGATATATCCCCCCTCAGCAGATTAGAATGTCAGAGTTGTTTCTGAGGCTGTGGATGGCGTTGCATTCTATACGGCTGAGGTTATGGGGCAAGTGATGCTGTATGTTCACAATCTAAGCCTGTGCACATCTGTGGAAGCACTCTGTGTAGAAGTCCAGTCTGTCATTTCGACCATCAGAAGGAGTCCACGCAGAATTCTTCTTCTTGTAGTGTTGATACGAGGGTTCCTTTGGGTCAGTGCGCTGTTCAGTGGTGTGTTGTAAATATACCTTGAGTCACAGATGACAAAAGTAGGCTTCCAGATAACCACAGAATTGTATCATATGCGGGCGGGTGGTGGGGCAGAAAGAGAGTCCCTGAGCTAGGACAGACTCTTCTGCTGGGTTAAGTGTATGGTTGGATAGATTAACAGTATGGTTGGGTGAGTTAAGGGTACCCTTGTTGAAGCCCCTGTGGCATGTAGGAGTTTAGATCCTTTACTGCCCTTAATAGGCATCAGAAAATAAACACAGGAGAGAGACCCCATAAGTGTTTGGACTGTGGGAAAGGTTTCACAGAGAGATCAGCACTTCTTACACTTATAACAAATCAAAGGATCCACACAGGAGAGAGACCTCATCAGTGCTTGGACTGTGGGGAAAGTTTCATTCAGCGATCACCCCTCATTAAAAGTCAGAGAATCCACAGAGGTATGAGAGACTCTAGGAATAGCCGGACTGCAGGAAAAGATTCAATTTGACTTCACACCTCAGTGACCCACACAGTAGAGAGGCCTTAAATGTGTAGGAAGCTTCATTAGGTGCTCCCGGAGTATCAAGCATCTAGAAATCCATACAGGGAAGAAACTGCTGAGATGTTCTCAGTGCTGAAAATGCTCCAAGTGGAGCTAATAACATGTTGGACATCAGAGACTCCTCCACACAGCAGGGAAATTCTCTCAGGGCACTGACTAGGCCATAGGAACAACCCCATTTCCTCGTTCCCACACACGTCCGGGGCTTTTGGCTCCCAAGCATCCAGCTGCCCATTGCTGGGGTGAGGATCCAGCAGCAGCCAAGCATCAGCTGGTCAGTAACCCACTGACTCTGCCTGGTCTAAGCAAACCCCAGACAAAGGAGGAGAAGACCCAATCAGCCCCTCCTCCCTGTTGCAGCCCTGACTGCTGAGCTGATGGGCCACAGGTCGGGGAAGGGAGATAGAGAAACTCCTCCAGCAGCTCCCTCTGCCTGGCTGAAGTTCCCCCCTCTCCCTTCCCCTCCCAGCCAGGATCCCCCTGCCATGGAGATGAGGAGAAGGACACTTGGGCCAGGCCCCACCTTCACTCTAGACACCTGTACCCACCCCCCATCTTCCACCAGCCCCTGAACTTGGCTCCCCCACTGACTTGAGCTGTTCCCTTTTGGGCAAGTGTTCCTGGGGGCTGGTAATTCCTCCCCTCCCCAAATCCCCCAGGGTTTTGGTCTCTGGGGGGATCAAATGTTAAGGGACCAGGACTTTGGGTTTTGTGGATGTCTCTGGGGATTGAATGGTTGGGGCTTGTGGAGCTTGATATCAGGGTGAACTGGTGCTGGAGTATCGAGTGTTTGGGGATCATGGGATAAGCGCATTGAGACCGCGCCAATGAGAGGGACTGATTCCCACAGGACCTTTTGTCAGAGGCCTGGAGATCCCACCTCTGCCTCCGTAGCATCAGCCTCTGAAGTTCTGGCTATGTGAGGAGGTGTGGTCGGGATTAGCCAGCAGATCTCTGTGACCCTCCAGCAGATTTCCTAGTGTAAACACATTCTGAGCATCTTATATATTCTGACAAATGTTCCCTCACTTTTTACATCCATGTGTGGAATGAATTTGGTTCTATGCACCTGTATGTGACACATCATCTCCATACAGATGCACAGAACTTAATTCATGTGGTTGGGGTGGGGCCAAGGGGTTTGGAGTGTGGGAAGGTGCTCAGGGCTGGGACAGAGGGATGGGGTACAGAGGAGTGAGGGCTCTGGCTAGGTGTGCGGGCTGTGGGGTGGGGTTGGGTGTGAGGGCTTTGGGGTGAAGATTGTGGTGGGGAGAGGACTGCCCCCAGCCCTCTCTCTCCACAGCAGT
The DNA here is from genome assembly GCF_011386835.1 of Chrysemys picta bellii. NCBI lineage: Eukaryota > Metazoa > Chordata > Testudines > Emydidae > Chrysemys > Chrysemys picta. The sequence goes on along the minus strand of NC_088802.1, from coordinate 10,750,697 downwards.
TTTTGACTGGGTGAGAGGCAACTCTCCCCAGCCGTGGCAGCTCCACTGGTCCTGGGCAGGGGTGAGGGAGGGGTTCCTCTCCCCAGCAACTCCAGTGGACCTGGGCCAATCCTGTGGAGAGGCTCCTCTCCCTGCCTTCCTTCACAGCCCTTGATAGCCAGCAGGTCACACCCTCCCAATGTCCTGCCATGTCCTGCGTTTGGATGACAGAGAGTTTCTTTGCCCAACTGACTCCACACTGATCCCTCTTGTGATAACCTCTGCACCCCATGTTCACCACTTGTGTAGGGTTATGATATTTTTTGTTCAAAGTGTGCCTGGTGAGGGATCATTGGAAATCTCATGATCTGCTGAATATTGTGCAGTTGAAATGCGTGTGACACCAGTGCATGTAAAATGGTGAGATTTTAATGTATGTTTGTTGCTAGGCTGAACATATTCCAGGTGCCCCAAAAGAGGACATTAATGGGGGGTGGGAGCTGACGGGGAGTGTAGAGTTAGGGGTGCTGGAGGGGGTGCGGTGGGGGTACTCATGAGGTGAGGGCGGTGTTGGCCACTGTCACAGTGGCAGGGTGCTGGGAACAGATATAAGTCCTCGCCAACCTGTGGGACATCGCCCCCAGGGCTGGGAGTCTGGGCCTGCAAGGGTGGGAGCTGGCAGCAATCAATCAGCTATGGATGCAGGGCAATTGGCTAGTTGGGAAGGTGACTAATCAGGGATGTGTCTGAGCTTCAGCCCTTGTGTTCTGCAAACACCCCCGGACATTTGCTGTTATGGCAAAACCCGCTCACCAGGCTCAAAGACGAGGATCTGTCCATGAAGACCCAGACATATGTCAAAGTTTTTGTTACTGAAATATGTGATAGTTCTGGGGATTGTCCCACTCAAACTCCTCAGAGATGACCAAGGACCGACTGTGGGTGTTAGAAAACTCCTATCTGGCTGTCCATCATCAACAGGAAGAAAGGGGTAAACAAAGAAATTTATAATTCATCTGCAGGATGCTTTGGAGCTCACACACACCATGAAGTTGCCTGACCCCATGACTGTTGGCCCCTTTCTGAAACTTAGTGGGGCGGTTTGGTTGGCTTCTCCCAGTACCAAAAGACAGGAAGGGCCAATGAGAAATGAAAACCCTGAGACTAGTTCCCAGGGCGAATGGAGAGAGGCAAAGGCAGTAGGTCAACCTCGTTGACAGGGCAGGCAGGCCAATCAGGGAGTCAAGTGCCAGTTCTCTGTGTGAGCTGGAGCTGCCTGCCAGAGAAGGGCAGAGCTAAGGGGAGAGGAGCAGCCTGAGCTGGTTTGGCGGCAGAGCAGCAGAAGCACTGATGCAGAGGGAAGCTGGGTCTGGAGCAGTCTGGAGCTGGGTGTGGTGAGCAGCTGGGGAGAGCGAGGGGGGGATCCTGGGCAGCATGGGATGACATCATGTTTTCCTTTCCCCTTTCCCATTTTTTCCTTACTTTTTTTTATTACTTGCTGTTTAATAAATTGTTTTTGTTCTGAACTCAATGCAATTCTGAAGGCGACATCAGGGATGCGTCCGGAGTGAAGAGAGCACCCCAGAGTGGGGATATGACACCCTAACCTCTGTCCTGAGTGATCACAACAAAATTGGGGATGCAGACCCCGCAGCAATCTTGGTTCCAGCCTTGTCCGGGTTTCAGACACCAGAGTGGAAGGGGAGTCCTCGAGGTCAGGCAGTTCTCCAGATAAAGGGAGAGGGAGTGAGGACTCAGCTCCTTTTGGTATTCGATTCTATCAGGGTGGTGTATAAGCCAGAAAAGTTCCCCACAATAGTAAGACCGTTTCCCCCGCTTACCTCTGTGCATATTTATTGGTTTCTCGTAAAGTTAGTTAGGATTACAGGGGAAAGTGTCAGAGCGGCCACCAGTGAGAGTTTTTGGCCACACTCTGAAGCCACCAAATTTGGTCATGAGAATCCCTGGGCTAGATGCTCATGATGGGCCCTTCTGACCTTAGAGCCTGTGAGTGTAACAGGAGCGGGACACAGAGATGCTGCAACGCGGTGGGTTGATCGCTAGGACCCAGGAGCAGCTGGGAGGTGGCTCTGGGGGGAGCGATCGCTGGGCTCAGGCCCGGCAGCAGGAAGTGACTCGCAGCCGCTGCGGTGACTCTGGCTCCAGGCTCCAGGCGAGATCCCCGAGCCCCGGCGGCTGGTGCTGGGAGCCCGGAGCCCTGGCTGCAGCCGGGAGAGGGGAATCTCCAGCAGGGCCCTTCCCGCTGCTCCCCAGGAGCCTCTCCCAGGGCAGAGCCCCCAGCCCGGCCAGGCCCCTTCCCGGCCCGGCCCCTGCCCCAGGGGGCCCCGCTCGGAGGGAAGGTGAGAGAAACCCGCCCCCACCCCGTCACCCCCGGGCTGCAGGGCGAGGAGGATAAAGAGGGGCAGGGGGTGAGGGCAGGCGGGGGAAGCGGGGTGGGGGCAGGAGGTGGGTGCTGGGGATGCGGGGGGCAGGCTGGGATGAGGGCCGGGGTGCACTGAAGGGAAGGTGGAGAGATCGCGGGGGGATTGTGCGACTGAGGGGAGCGAGGCTGGAATGGGGGAAGATGTGAGTGTGGGTACTGCGAGGGAAGGGTGTGTGTGGGGAGACTGGAGGGGGACAGAGACAAAAACCCAGCCGCCACACCCTGCTGTTCGGGTGTTATTGTAAGACACACCCGGGTTGGTTGAGTCAGTGCAGGTCCGGCTCTAGGTTTTTGCCACCACAAGCAAAAAAAAATGTGGCTGCCTCCACCCCAGCCCTGGATTCTCCCCCCTGCCGTCCACCTGCACCCTCCTTCCGCCCCAGCCTTGTGTCACTGGTATCTCACTCCCAGGTTGGGTCATTCAGCAGCAATTTTGGATGTGCACAGAACACAGACAGGATTGGTTCCCATATGGTTACAGAACTGCAGTAAAGTGGAACCATTTTCAGCTTGTGTGATTGGAGGATATCTGGATGTATATTATAAGCCTGTCCTCCATCAAAGAGGAAAAGTTGAGGTGCCTTTATTATTCCTTTGTTCCACTCTTTGTTTCTATGGGGAATTTGCCAATGCGATATCACTGTCTTCCTTTCAAACAAATAAAACTAAAAAAAAAAAAAAAGGCAATGGCTGTTGAAAATAGCAATTCCAGTCCTAAAAACCACTGGGAAGCATTTCTTACTCAATTTTATCCTACTTTTTCTACCGCAAGTTACAGTGGATCAGTATATTAGATTTGGGAGAAATGAAGTAACAGCTGCCCAAATTGAGCTTGAGCACTCCTGAATGTTGAGGTGTTCAGATCTGGACGGCAGGTGCTAGATTCCCTTTCTGAATATTAGCTAAATCTGGAAAGGAAAAGTCAATTTCTGCTTCCATGGCTCAGAAGTGGAAATCCTCCTACGTGCCTGGTACTGTATCTAAAGCTGCCCAGGTCCTCTAGCAGAGCCTCCCCTCCCTTAGTTTTCATTTTAAATTCTAGTGGGATCCACATACCTCCCTTGCTAGGTTTCAGATACAGAGGGGCACTGTCCATTTAGGCCACCCAATTCCTTCTTTGGGGGCTGCAAGGTGAGGTCACACCAGGATCCCTAATCCAGGCTGGGGAAGTCTTCTGAAGGGAATATCTGGGCCAAAGCCTTCTACTCCCTGGGCATACTTGTTCCCCATTCACAGTGCCACCCGGCTCTAGCAATGAGCTCTCCCTTCACAACAAGCTGCAGCATGAGGTTTCAGCTACCATACTCCCACCCCCTCCCTTTCCTGTTAAGAGTGGCCAAGGGAATGCTGGGAAATGTAGTTCTTTCCCTGCTCCAGGGCTGGCTCTATAGGCAGAGAACTAACCAAGGAACTACAGCTCCCAGGGCCCCCTGTTGGTTCTCAGCTCCCAGGCTGGATCCCTGCCCGCTGGTGTCCCTGCAAATGGGCTGCCCCAAGCATGTGCTTGCTTTGCTGGTGCCTAGAGCCGCCCCTGGGTCTGTGTCTCATGAGTTTTGGGGTCGCCCAGGGTCCTGGTCTGATTTCTGGGCACGATTCACATCTCAGCCACACCGGAGTCACTGCTGCTTTGGGCAGGCAGGGAGTGTGGATGGGCCAATGAAATCAGCCTCTGCCTGCCTGTCCCTGGGGGCTGCTGCAGCAGTCCAGGGCAGCTCATTCTTTAGCTGATGCCACCAGAGGGCTCCTGCTGCTCCTAAGGGAGAGCAGTTTACACGGCAGTGTGGGGAAATCCCCTACAGTGGCCCCTTTAGTTCTGCTTTTTTTCTAGCATTTGGCTCAGAGATACTGTTACTGGGAGGGTCTGAAGAGGCTGGAGGGAACCGGGGTGTGACATGGACTGAAGCCCCTTCTGTAACCTCCCCCATTGCCCCTCTCGCCCCAACAGGCTGAGGAATCACATCAACCTTTTGCTTCAGATGGGCCCGTCTTCCAGGAGACAGGGAAGGGAAATGTCTGTGATGGAGCCAGCTCAGGTAGGGGATTTTCAGGGAGCTCCTGGGCAGGGGCAGGGAGGAGACAGGGTGTGATAAACCTGCTGATTTTCTGAGTGGGCCCATTGGTGACAGGGGAGGGGAGACGGGACATTCCCCCATTTCTCAAACAGGATATAACACCATTGCACAGGGCTGGGAACATTTTCCAGGCTTCCAGTGCTGGAGCCTGAATCCACTGGCCCGAGGCTGCTGTGAAATACGAAGGGAAGCTGTTTGGATTCCTTTCCCTATCCCTGGCTCAGATCTCTGCTTCCCGTATCAGCGTGTGGCTGGCAGGTGTGTGGGAAATGAGTAGACCCTGCCCTGCTCCGTGTGCTGCGGAGGACAAGGAGCTCTCACCTTCTCCCCACCCCCTGAAGCCTCCTGGCTGCTCTAAGCAGGATGTGGTTGAGATTCTGCTACTCTGGCCCTCCCAGAGCTTCCATTTCTTTATCCTTCCTCCCGCGTTACTAGTGGGATTGTGGCTGGGGAGGCAGGTGCTGAGTGGGGACTTTTTTTTTTCAGATGCCAGTAACCTTCGAGGAGGTGGCTGTGTATTTCACCCAGGGGCAGGGGGCTCTGCTGGACCCCGCTCAGAGAGCCCTCTACAGGGACGTCATGCAGGAGAACTACGAGACTGTGACCTCGCTGGGTAAGTGATTCCTGTCCCCTCAGATACTAGAAGTAGGGTGACTAGATGACAGAGGTGAAATATCAAGACGCGGGGGGGCGGGGTAGTAAAAAAACAAAAAACAAGCCAGCGGTGGAGCAAAACAAATAAAACCACCAGAGCACAGGAAAAATTGATGGGGGCTGAGAACCCACTGGGAGCTCCACAACCCACCCCCCCGCACCAGCTTGTATCCATTCCGTCTCTACCTCCCCCATCAGGGAGTGAGGGGGCAGTAAGCAGCCAGAGGGACCCGCGAGGTGGCCAGATGGGTCCCAGCGGTGCTAGCCTTACCTGGAGTGGCTCCCAGGAAGCATCCAGCAGGCAGGTCACATCCCTCTGGCTCCTAAGGTCGCGCGGGTTGTGTTGAGGGGGGCGGGTGCGGGTGGGCTCTCTGCCCGCTGCTGGCGCCTACAAGCCCCGCCACTGCAGCACTCAGTGGAGACCTCCTCACCACCTCTGTGTGTGCCTGGGGAGTGGGGCTGCAGCACTCTGCAGGCTCCTGCCGGCCAGCGGGCAAGCACCGGGAGTTCAGCTGCACTGCCCCATGGCCCGGGAAGAAGGGGTGAGTGGGGCCGGCTTGCGTGCTCCACCAGACGGTCCCCCGAGATCGGGAGAAAGTGCTTCCTGACCGACTTAAGGTCGGGGCATGGGACAAGTCCCCTAAAATTGGGACTGTCCCGATAATATCGGGATGTCTTTTCACCCTAAATAGAAGCCGTGGGGTCTGCGTGTCTGAATCTGGTCAGGTTCTTCCCTGGTCAGTTAGATCAGAGGCGAGTGGTTCCATAATGCACAGCTGCCGTGTGAGAGAGATTTGCATCTCCGTGCCCTCTCCAGTGGGACATGGGTGCCAAAACCCAATGGACAAGCTAAACCATCCCCACCCCTCCAGCTTTCAAAGGGGCATAAATCCATCTTTGTCCTGTCTGTGTTGTTTCTCGGCTGCACAAACAATGCATGTTCACCTCCTTCCTTGGGACTAGCTGAAGCCCTGGGGAGGGCTCTGGGCTCTGCAGGTTTAGAAAGAGGCAGGGGTTTAAGTCCAGAGCTGTGTGTGAGTCAGGAAGACCCCCAGAGTGCACAGATCCTGGGAGCGCCTCGTGAGGGTGTAGTAATAATTCAACTCGCCTCCCCAGACAATTTCCTCTGCGCAAGGGGGCTCAGTGACCGTTTCGCCATCCTCTTGGATTCCACGTTTCTCCAGCAGAGCGCAGGGACAGGTTCCACTCATGTAATGTCCTTTCTGACAAATATTCCACCAATGCTCCATGCATCCTGATCTGGTCTGATTCCAACCTCTGCACAGGATTCCCCTTTCCCAAACCTGAGCTGATCGCCCGGCTGGAACGAGGGGAAGAGCCATGGGTGCCTGATCTCTGGGACTCCACGGAAAGAAGTCTTCCGAGATTCACTCGTACAGGTGAGGACTGACACAGAAACAATCTAGGGAATGAAGGAAGAAGTTGAGAATCTCAAAATATGGTGTGAGTAAGCGCCCTCAGTTCTTCCTCATCTCAGTCAGGACAGGGCTGCAGTCATCAGATATAGCTCACGCCGTTCCACCCAGCTTCTTCTCTGCAGGAGTTTGCTTCCCCGCTTTCCTTCCCTGTGAGTGTTTGGGTGGGATGTGGAGGCGGAGGCCAATTGTTCAGTCTTCATGTTGGGTTTTCCCTCGGTGCTATTCCTCTTTCTCCCCAGCACAATGACTCCTGTCTGGATTGTGTCTCTCCCAGCAGGTGCTGAGCGAGGGAGTGAGAATGAGGAGGGGAATCATCATGAGGAAGTTCCCGGGGAAGTGGAACTGCAGGGGTCCTTTGTTGGAAGAGGTGAAGGGAATTTTTCCCAGTGCTTGGAGGAGGAAGAGGCCTGGGGAAACTGGCACAGGTCAGAAAGGCTTCTGGAAAACCATCCAGGGAAGAGAATGGATGAATCTATTAATGGCGGGAAAGGAGACAAGGATCCCAGAGCACAGCAGACAAATTCCAAGGAAGAGACACCCGGGCACTACCCTCAGTGTGGGAAACGATTCATTGTGAGATCACAGCTTGTGACCCATCAGACAATCCATACTGGAGAGAAACTCCTTCAATGCTTGGAAGATGGGGAAAGCTTCAATAATCTCTCAGATCTTAATAACCATGGGAGCAGCCACACTGGAGAGGGAACCTGTCAATCCCTCGAATGGGGGAAATGTATCATTTTGAAGACACAAATAATTAGACATCAGGCAATCCACACAGGAGAGAGACCCCACAAGTGCTTGGACTGTGGGAAAAGTTTCAAAAGAAGGTCCCACCTAGTTCGTCATCAGGCAATCCACACAGGAGAAAGACCCCACAAGTGCTTGGACTGTGGGAAAAGTTTCATAAGAAGGTCACACCTTGTTAAACATCATGCATTACACACAGGGGTGAGACCACATAAGTGCTTGGACTGTGGGAAAAGTTTCATACAAAGGTCAGACCTTGTTCAACATCAGGAAATCCACACAGGAGAAAGACCCCACAAGTGCTTGGACTGTGGGAAAAGTTTTATAAGAAAGTCAAACCTTGCTAATCATCAGGCACTCCACACAGGAGAGAGACCCCATATGTGCTTGGACTGTGGGAAAAGTTTCATACAAAGGTCAGACCTTGTTCAACATCAGGCTATCCACACAGGAGAAAGACCCCACAAGTGCTTGGACTGTGGGAAAAGTTTCATTCAGAGGTCACACCTAGTTCGCCATCAGGCATTACACACAGGAGAGCGACCCCACAGTTGCTTGGACTGTGGGAAAAGTTTCATAAGGAGGTCGAACCTTGTTCAACATCAGGCAGTCCACACAGGAGAGAGACCCCACAAGTGCTTGGACTGTGGGAAAAGTTTCATACAAAGGTCACACCTTGTTCAACATCAGGTAATACACACAGGAGTGAGACCCCACAAGTGCTTGGACTGTGGGAAATGTTTCAAAGTGAGGTCACACCTAGTTCGCCATCACGCTTTACACACAGGAGAGCGACCCCACAGGTGCTTGGACTGTGGGAAAAGTTTTATTAGAAGATCAAACCTTGTTCAACATCAGGCAATCCACACAGGAGCAAGACCCCACAAGTGCTTGGACTGTGGGAAAAGTTTCATATGGAGGTCTGACCTCATTAAACATGGAAGAAACCACACAGGATCTAAACTTCTGTGACACATGGCAAGAAAGGGTTAAGCAACTTGCATGTAATTGACTCAGGGTCAACATTTAGAGAGAGATTTTAGATAAGCTAGAGTTTGAAATGTAAATGTGTATTTTTGAAAACATGGAAGAAGACGGCAAGTCACGTATGAGTAACCTAATTGCCTTCTATGATGAGATAACTGGCTCTGTGGATGAGGGAAAAGCAGTGGATGTGTTATTCCTTGATTTTAGCAAAGCTTTTGATATGATCTCCTACAGTATTCTTGCCAGCAAGTTAAAGAAATATAGTCTGGATGAATGGACCATAAAGTGGATAGAAAGCTGGCTAGATCGTCGGGCTCAACGCATAATGATCAATGGCTCCATGTCTAGTTGGCACCCCGTATCAAGTGGAGTGCCCCAGGGGTCGGTCCTGGGGCCGGTTTTGTTAAGTACCTTCATTAATGATGTAGAGGATGACGTGGACTGCTCCCTCATCAAGTTTGCAGATGACACTAAACTGGGAGGAGTGATAGATAAGCTGGAGGGTAGGGATAGGATACAGAGGTACCTAGACAAATTAGAGGATTGAGCAAAAATAAATCTGATGAGGTCCAACAAGGATAAGTGCAGAGTCCTGCACTTAGGATGAAAGAATCCCATTCACTGCTACAGACTAGGGACCGAATGGCTAGGCAGTAATTCTGCAGAAAAGGACTTGGGGTTACAGTGGATGAGTAGCTGGATATAAGTCAATAGTGTGCGCTTGTTGCGAATAAGGCTAACGGCATTTTGGGCTGTACAAGTAGGGGCATTGCCAGCAGATCGAGGTACATGATCATTCCCCTCTATTCAACATTGGTGAGGCCTCATCTGTAATATAGTGTTCAGTTTTGGGCCCCACACTACAAGAAGGATGTGGAAAAATTGGAAAGAGTCCAGCAGAGGGCAGCAAAAATGGTTAGGGACCTAGAGCTCATGGCTTATGAGGAGAGGCTGAGAGAATTGTTTAGTCTACAGAAGAGAAGAATGATGGGGTATTTGGTAGCTGCGTTAAAGTACCTGAAAGGGGGTTCCAAAGAGGGTGGATCTAGACTGTTCTCAATGGTACCAGATGACAGAACAAGGAGGAATGGTCTGAAGTTGCAGTGGGGAAAGTTTAGGTTGGATATTAGGACAAACTTTTTCACTAGGAGGGTGGTGAAGCACTGGAATGGGTTACCTAGGGAGGTGGTGGAATCTCCTTCCTTAGAGGTGTTTAAGGTCAGGCTTGACAAAGCCCTGTCTGGGATGATTTAGTTGGGGATTGGTCCTGCTTTAAGCAGGGGGTTGGACTAGATGACCTCCTGAGGTCTCTTCCAACCCTGATATTCTATGATTCTAAGAGGGGTAACTGTAGTAGTCTATATTTAGCTATCCAAAGGGGTCCTGTATTCTGTTAATTCAGGGATCAATAATTCAGTGATTATACCCATCACCCATGCCACCTGCCCAATTTCAGATCAGTCTCATTGAATTCGCTGGGGGTGGGGGCTGAAGGATGGAGGGAATGTTTATAACTGAAATCACCAAAATGTGTTTTGTAAGGTTAATGTTAATCGGATCTGTTCTGCTCTCCTTCTCAGATATTTTCTCTGGGAATCCCGGAGAAAGAAAGGAGCAGGTGTTACCATCTTGGCTACCAATCCCCATGGTGACTCTATGCACTAGCAATTTTCAAAGTGTGGACAGAGCCTCACAATGGAGGCACAGGAATGTGTCAAGGGAGGCGTGATCATTCTGGGTTGTTTGGTTTGTTTTAAAGAGCACTTGCTGTCGGCCCCAGTTGGCTGGGGCTCATGAAGAAGGAACAGGCCTATCTGGGAGTTGTGGATCAATGCTTAGGCTGTCAAACCCAGGTGGAGCAGCAACACAGAAGTAGGGGTGGCAATACGGTGATAAGTCTGCTGTGAACAACGATATTGATCAATATCACTTTTCATGTGGCCACCCTAAATTCTGTGCTGCTATTGGAGGTCTTCAGAGCTGTGCACATCGCCAGCAACTACTCTGCCTTGAGAGCTGGGTGGTGATATATGTTCTTTTAAGAGTGGGGGCCTATATAACCACAGACACAAAAACCGGTTTATTTACTCCACCTCTGACGAGGGGAGTAGCGCCGAAATCGATATTGCCATTTCGAATTAGGGTTAGTGTGGATGGAATTCGATGGTATTGGCCTCCGGGAGCTATCCCAGAGTGCTTCATTTTGAGCGGTTTAGAGGGCCTTTTAAGTAAAAAAAAAAAAAAAAAAAAAAAGGGCTTTGTCGTGTGCACGTGTCCAGGCTTAATTTGATTTAACGCTGCTAAATTTGACCTAAATTCGTAGTGTAGACCAGGGCTAAGTATTGGAATATCCAACAGCCAGAACATGTTTATCACCCTGGACCTGGAACCAGTAACCCCTGAACTCATCCAAGGCGTGCTCCCAGATCCTGAGTGTACACAAGGGACCTCTGGTGAGTGTACCTTTGTAAATATTACACATGGTTTAAAAGCAAGTGTGTTTAATGATTAATTTGTAGGACACTTTACCACGCCAGGCCACTAGCACGTAGTCTGGAATCATTGCATAACAAAGCATGGCAGCGTATGGTCCCGGTGTTTGCTGGTATGCAGACAACATCCATTCCTTATCTCTCTTTGTTATCCTCAGGAGAGTGATATCATTCACAGTCACCTGGTTGAAATGGGGTGATTTTAGCAAGGGGACATTCAGAGGTGCCCATTCCTGCTCGGCTGAACAGAAATATTCCCCGCCCTTAGCCACAAAGTGGGGGGTGGGGGGTGGAAGGTGAAGTGATCATCCCAGAGAATTGGGTGTGGGGGAGGAGGGGGCTTAGTTGGGTTTGTGCTACACGTTAACCTGGAAACCGTAGCCCCTTCTTTTTACATTGCAAACCCATTTTAAATGGCCAACCCATAAGGGTGCTTGGTATGGGAAATGAGGGTGCTGCTGCTTGAAACCATTCCCACATGTTATGAAGGTTAAAAAGCCAAAAGACTGTGGCTTACCATGGCTGCCTGCAAGCCGAATTCTGTTGCCTGGCACTGCGTGAGTGATCTCTCACACCAAACCGGCAGGCCCTCAATATAAGAGGAAAAATGCAACCTTGTAACGAAAGCACATGTGCTGTGTAATGTGATCAGCAAAATTTAGCGTGAAAGAGTGTACCCATTGTTCTCTAAAATGTGTCTTTTTAACCACCTCTCGCTTTTTCTCCACCAGCTGCAAATGTATCTACTTCGCAGATGCTAGTGAAGATTAGAAGGAGAAAGCGGCGGACTCGGAATGAGATGTTCTCGGAGCTCCAAATGTCCTCCCACGCTGACAGAGCACAGCAGAATGCATGGAGTCAGTCAATGTCAGAGTGCAAAAAAGCACAATATGAAGAAGAGGGGAGGTGGCAGGGTGAATCGCGGGCTGAAGAGAGCAAGTGGCGGGCTGAAGAGGATAGGTGGTGTCAGATTGCTGACAGAAGGCACGAGTCGATGCTCCGGCTGCTGGAGCATCAAACTGAAATGCTCCAGCATATGGTTGAGCTTCAAGAAAGGCAGCAGGAACAGAGACCGCCGCTACAGCCCCTGTGTAACCAACAGCCCTCCTCCCCAAGTTCCATAGCCTCCTCAACCAGATGCCCAAGAACGCGGTGGGGGGCCTCCAGCCACTCAGCCACTCCACCCCAGATGATTACCCAAGCATCAGAAGGCTGGCCTTCAATAGGTGATAAAGTTCTAAAGTTTTAAACTGCAGTGTGTCCTTGTCATTCCCTCCTCCCCCACCCCACCGGGTGCTTTCCTCCTCCCCCACCCCTCCCGGGCTACCTTGGCAGTTATCCCCCTAGTTGTGTGATGAATTAATAAAGAATGCATGAATGTGAAGTAACAATGACTTTATTGCCTCTGCAAGCGGTGCTCGAAGGGGGGAGGGGAACGTGGTTAGTTTACAGGGAAGTACAGTAAAACGGGTGTGGAGGGGTTCATCAAGGAGAAACAAACAGAAGTTTCACACCGTAGTCTGGCCAGTCACAAAACTGGGTTTCAAAGCTTCTCTGATGTGCACCGCACCCTGCTGTACTCTTCTAACCGCCCTGGTGTCCGGCTGTGCGTAATCAGCGGCCAGGCGATTTGCCTCAATCTCCCACCCTGCGCCCAGGCGATTTGCCTCAATCTCCCATAAATGTCTCCCCCTTACACTCACAGATATTGTGGAGCGCACAGCAAGCAGCAATAACAATCGGAATATTGGTTTTGCTGAGGTCTAACCGAGTCAGTAAACTGCGCCAGCGCGCTTTGAAACATCCAAATGCACATTCTACCACCATTCTGCACTTGCTCAGCCTATAGTTGAACAGGTCCTGACTACTGTCCAGGCTGCCTGTGTGCGGCTTCATGAGCCATGGCATTAAGGGGTAGGCTGGGTCGCCAAGGATAACTATAGGCATTTCAACATCCTCAATGGTTATTTTCTGGTCCGTGAAGAAATTCCCTTCCTCCAGTTTTTGAAACAGACCAGAGTTCCTGAAGACACGGGCATCATTTACCTTTCCCGGCCACCCCACGTTGATGTTAGTGAAACGTCCCTTGTGATCCACCAGGGCTTGCAGCAGAATTGAAAAGTACCCCTTGCGGTTTATGTACTCGGTGGGTTGGTGCTCCGGTGACAAGATAGGGATATGGGTTCCGTCTATCGCCCCACCACAGTTTGGGAAGCCTATTGCAGCAAAGCCATCCACTATGACCTGCACGTTTCCCAGAGTCACTACCCTTGATAGCAGCAGGTCTTTGATTGTGTTGGCTACTTGGATCACAGCCGCCCCCACAGTAGATTTGCCCACTCCAAATTGATTCTCGACTTACCGGTAGCTGTCTGGCATTGCAAGCTTCCACAGGGCTATAGCAACTCGCTTCTCAACTGTGAGGGCTGCGCTCATCCTGGTATTTTGGTGCTTCAGGGCAGGGGAAAGCAAGTCACAAAGTTCCATGAAAGTGCCCTTACGCATGCAAAAGTTTCGCAGCCACTGGGAATCGTCCCACACCTCCAACACTATGCGGTCCCACCAGTCTGTGCTTGTTTCCCAGGCCCAGAATCGGCATTCCATGACATCAACCAGCCCCAGTAACACCATGATTTGCACATTGCTGGGGAGGTCTATGTCCATGTCAATTTCTTTATCACTCTCATCGTCGCACTGCAATCGCCTCCTCGTCTGGTTTTGCTTTGGCATGTTCTGGGTCTGCATATACTCCAGGTCAATGCACGTGGTTTTCATAGTGCTCATAATTGCCGCGGTGATCTGAGCGGGCTCCATGATCCCAGTGCTATGGTGTCTGGGCTTGAAAAAAGGCGCGAAACTATTGTCTGACGGAAGGAGAGAGGGAGGGGTGAGTGAGGATGTGGCTTACAGGTAATTAAAATCAACAAGGGTGGCCATGCATCAGGAAGAAACACTAACAACTGTCACAGAGAATGCCCCCCCCCCACAAAGATTGAACTCAAAACCCTGGGTTTAGGAGGCCCTGGATTTCACGGAGGGAGGGGGAAGCAAATGAATACAGACCAAGCTGGTTCATTTACTGTTTGGATCCACTCCATCTATCTTTTACATCTTAGGCTGGCAGCAGACGGTGCAGCATGACTGATAGCTGCCGGCATCTTCTGGGTGCTTAACACAAGATGCTGTACTACGACTGGCAGCCATGATCGTCAAGACGGTGCAATAGGAGTGCCGGCAGGACTGAGTCTCCAGAAGACAAAACAAATCTGCCCAGGCACTTTGGACCGAACTCACTGAGGAGTATGATGACGATGGATATCAGTCATAATACACCATCAGCTGCCAAAAGGCAAGGAGCTGCTGCTGTATAGCAATGTAGCCCCACATCTATCAGCACGCAGATAGCTGATGACAACTACCAGTCATACTGCACCATCTACTGCCAAAAGACAATTAGCTGCTGCTGTGTAGCAATGCAGTACCACGTCTGCCGGCACCCAGATGACATATGGTGATGGTGAGCTGAGCTGAGCGGGCTCCATGCTTGCCGTGGTACGTCATCTTCACAGGTAACCCGGGTAAAAAGGCATGAATTGATTTTCTGCCGTTGCTCTGACGGAGGGGGAGGTGCCTGACGACATGTACCCAGAACCCACCGCGACACTGTTTTTGCATCATCAGGCACTGGGATCTCAAACCATAATTCCAATGGGCGGTGGAGACTGCGGGAACAGCAAGCACAAGACTGCTCACAGTGCAACGCACCAGAAGTCGACGCTAGCCTCGGTACTGTGGACGCGGTCCGCTGACTTAATGCACTTAGAGCATTTTAGGTGGGGACACACACAATCGACTGTATAAAAACGAATTCTATAAAACTGGCTTCTATAAATTTGATCTAATTTCGTAGTGTAGACATACCCTAAAAGGGTACTTCTGTATTCCTTCCCAGCAAGGGGATTAGCGCTAAAATTGACCTTGCTGGGTCGAATTTGTGGTAGTGTAGACACAATTTGATGGTATTGGCCTCCAGGAGCTATCCCACAGTGCTCCATTTTGACCATCTGGGCAGCACTTTCAACTCAGATGCACTAGCCAGGTACACAGGAAAAGTCCCGTGAACTTTTGATTTAATTTCCTGTTTTGTCAGCGTGGCGAGCTCACCAGCACAGGTGACCATTCAGTCCTAGAATCGCAAAACAGCTCCATCATGGACTGAACGGGAGACAGCGGATTTGATTACTGTAAGGGGAGAAGAATCTGTGCAGACAGAACTGCATTCAAAAAGATCAAATGCTGATATATATGCCAAAATCACTCAGGGAATGGTGGACAGTGGCTACACCAGGGACACACAGCAGTGCCACGTGAAAATTAAGGAGCTCCTAAAAAAAAGGAGGCAAATGGTTGCTCCAGTTCAGAGCCCCATACATGCAGCTACTTTGATCAGCTGCATGAAATTCTAGGGGGTGGACATAGGCAGCAATATTCAGAGCCGGGCCAAGCTTCACCAAAATTTGGGGCTGGGGCGCCCTCCCATCCCCCCCCCCCCCCCATGGCCCAGCTGCACTGATGCCACTATAGCACTTCGAAGAGGACACTACATAGACCAATGAGAGGGATCTCCCAATGGCATAGGTAATCCACCTCCCCAGGAGTCAGGAGCTAAGTCGACAGGAGAAACCCTCCTGTTGCCATAGTTCTGTCTGTACCAGAAGTTAGGCTAGGTCTACACTACCCGCCTGAATCGGCGGGTAGAAATCGACCTCTCGGGTATCGATTTATTGCGTCCCGTTGGGACGCGACAATCAATCCCCGAATCGACGCTCTTACTCCACCAGCGAAGGTGGGAGTAAGCGCCGTCGACGGGAAGCCGCAGAGGTCGATTTTGCCACCGTCCCTACAGCGGGGTAAGTCGGCTGCGATATGTCGAATTCAGCTACGCTATTCGCGTAGCTGAATTTGCGTATCTTAAATCGACCCCCCCCCCATAGTGTAGATGTAGCCTTAGGTTGGTACAGCTGCGTCCCTTGCTGTGGGTGGAGTTTCACAACTGACATAGGTTGCGAGTGCAGACCAAGCCTCAGCATCAGGAGGAGGAGAAGGTGGGAGGTGAGGAGAACAGAGCTGGGAAATGGCAGGGTTTGCTCTTCGGAGCCAGACGCCTGAGGCTGAGAACTGGGAACTCGCGGCATCAGAGCCAGAGCACGACTAGACTTGGCCTGCGTCGTGTAAAGCTGGACCTGAAATCGAAAGGGCCATGAATGACACCTCAAAAATGATAGGGGGAGGGGGCAGCGGCTCCTTAATTGCTGAGATGCCGAGGTTGGGCTCAGGCAAGAAGGGAGCAGGGGATGTCAAAAGACCTGGAGAGCTTTGGAACCAGGCCGACCGCCATCACTGAGGCCAGAGGGAAATGAGGAGCCCTAGAGCCCTGCCGGTCACCTCCTCCCCATCTACAGCAGTGTCCTGTGTGGGGACGATAGCGACTGTCTCTGTCTCACTCACCCCACATCGCATCCCTCAAACCTGAGCTCTTTGGATTTCCTGCGCTCGGGGTGTTTCCTTTTGTGACGGGGTCCATAGGTGGTGACTCCATGGGTGCTCAGGGGATGGAGCGCCGATGGGGAAAAATTGGTGGGTGCTCTGCACCCACTGGCAGCTCCCCACCTCCCAGCCCAGCTCACCTCCGTTCTGCCTCCTCCCCAGAGTGCACTGCGTGCCCACTTTTCCCTCCTAGCCCCCAGTGCTTGCATCGCAAAAAAGCTGTTTCACGTGACTGGGATGAGGGGTGATACCAGACACCTTTGTGTTCTTGGGGAACCAGGGTGCAGTATCCAGCCTGATTCATGAAAGACACTCCCCCCCCCAGCCTCTGCTTAAACCAAAACCCTTCAGAGGAAAATAGTTGCAGACAGTAGTGAAGGGCATTGGGAGACACACCTAGACCCCTCCTGACAAGGGTGACAAGATTAAGACATCTCTATTAGCATACAGAATGGAGAGCAGAGACAACTCCCCTAGCCTCATCTGCATGAAAGATGGGACAGGAAGACATCGCAATTTGCATACAGAATGGAGAACAGAGAACCACACTGAATTCTGGGACCAGAAAAAGCAGGGAAGCACTGCATCCTGGGAATCTCTGCTCCAGATGCTAATGAACCTATGTCTGCACACACCCAGCTCAGCAGTTATCAGACCAAATCTAGTAATGAATCCTTAATTGATATCCAAATACTGAAGCAGTCTAGTTGCATTGTGAGCTCCCTGGAAGAAAACACCACCCATAGCCAAGAGTGATCAGCTCCTATTGTCTAGTCTAAAGAAAACCCTTGAGTCATCAGTTGAACCTATAAACAGATCTAGAGTTCTCCCTTGAACCATTGTATTTTCTCTACAAAAATCCCTACTCACTCTCTTGTCAGGGTTCTGATGCTTAGATCCAAACTATGAATTAGTTCCACTGGAACTCCATCTTCTGACTGATTGTGCTGGGGGCTCTGCCTGTCTCCAGCATTCAGGACCCTCCGCTACCACCATCATCTGGGAACCCGGACCAGTTCAAGCCTCATGGAGTGGGTAAGATCTCCCCTCTTTCTCTCTCTGTTTTCCTTTCTACCTTAGGTATTAACCTTTAATTATGTATGTTATGTTGGTTTAGTCCTCCTTGTGTAGTTATTACTATTATTCAATAAATAACTTTTATAGTTAACTTGGTTGCTTCTCTCTCTCTTGCTAAACTTTACTGTTTCGTGTTTTTAGCTTCCCCCATTCACTCTACAGCAACACTTCTTTTACCTAAGCTAAAGATCCCTGCAGCGCCCAAAATACTGTGAGGTTTGCTCAACAAGTAGGTTACTGACAGTACAATTGTGTTGGGGGAGCGGGGATAGGGACATGCTGAATCTGGGATACATAAGGGTAACAGCTTGAAAGTGCTGCTTGACCCAGTCCATGGAGCCCAGGGGCATATAAGGAGAGTCAGCTTGAAAGTGCTGCTTCCTCCAGCCTAGTGAGTCCAGAGACATATATGGGGTCAGCTTGACAGTGCTGATTGACCCGGTCCACTCAGACTTGCTCTGTTAATTATGTGTGGGTGTTCATCCAGTTCTGGGGCTGGAGCAACCCAGCCCTAGGGAACCTAGGTCCTGCAGGATAGCTCCATTGGGAGGGGACTTGCAGAAGAAAGAAGTGACACAAGCAGTATATTGATAGGATTACAGAATCCCCTTCCCCAGAAGAGTAACCCGAATAAATGAGCATACCCCAAAGTAATGGGCATATCTGGTAACAGGGGAAACACGGCACGCTCAGGGGAGGCAGCAGGGACGGGGATTTGGGGAAGGGGCCCAATAGGTGCAGGGAGAGGGTGGAGTTGGGGTGAGGAGTTTGGGGAAGGGGTTGGAATGGGGGCGGGGAAGGGGTCGAGTTGGGGCGCGGGGGGGCACGAGCTCCCACCGGCACCAGGGAAAGTTGATGCCTATGACGGGGTCCCAGCGCCTCTCATGAGTACGGAGTACACAGAATCTTAAGACTCAAAATATAGAGAACAAATTTACCCATTTCCTTATGAACACACCAAACCTGCTTTCCTCAGCACCGCTGTATTACTTGGCTGTGTTACTGACAAAAGTTTTAGCATCATTGTAATGAAAGAAGAAAGATAAAAAGTAGGACTGTTGATTAATTACCATTAACTGACACGATTAACTCAAACAAATTAATCATGACAAAAAATTGTGATTAATTTTAAGCACACTGTTTACAATAGAATATCTATTGACATTTATTAAATATTTTTTGATATTTTTCTACATTTCCAACCAAATATATCGATTTCAATTACAAAGCAAAATATAAAGTATACAGTGTTCACTTTATATTATTATTTTTATTACAAATATTTCCACTGGAAAAATGATAAAAGAGATAGTATTTTTCAGTTCATCTCATACAAGGACCATAGTGCAATCTCTTTATCATGAAAGTGCAACTTAGAAATGTAGATTTTTTGTTATTACATAACTGCGCTGAAAAATAAAACAATGTACAACTTTAGAGCTGACAAGTCCACTCAGTCCTACTTCTTGTTCAGGCAATCACTTGGAGAAACAAGTTTGTTTAAATTTATGGGAAATAATGCTGCTTACTTTTTATTTACAATGTCACCTGAAAGTGAAAACAGATGTTTACAACAGGGTGAGCTGCGGGAGATCCCCCACCTCCAGAGGACTGGGGAGCTCTGGGGGAT
Organism: Chrysemys picta bellii; assembly: GCF_011386835.1. Lineage (NCBI taxonomy): Eukaryota > Metazoa > Chordata > Testudines > Emydidae > Chrysemys > Chrysemys picta. The sequence continues at coordinate 10,731,627 of NC_088802.1, read as the reverse complement.
GTCTTCCCCTAGGCTGGGGAGCTGTGGGGGTTACCCTGCTGCCTACAAGTGTTAGGGAGCACCAGGGATTCCCCCACATCCAGGGGGACTGGAGAGCTCTGGGGCTCCCCCACACTGGCAGTGACTGGGGAGCTGTGAGGGATCCCCCATCTGCTGGAGCTGGGGATCTGCGGGAATGCCCCCCAGGCTGGGGAGCTGCAGCACTTACCCTGCCACCTGTAGTGCCTAGCAAGCTCCATACCTCACCCTCATCCATGGACCCACCCTGGAGAGCTCCAGGAGATCCCATGCAGACTGGGGAGCTGCAGAATGCCCCTGCCGGTGATGGCTGGGGAGCCACGGGACATTCCCCCATGGCCAGAGCTCCAGCAGTCCCCCACACTTACAGGCACTGGGCAGTCAGGTGGATTCCCCAGCACCTGGGGACTGGGGAACTCTGGGGGATTCCTCCCCAGGCTGGGAGCTGCGGTGGTTGCCCAGGTGCCTGCAGTGGCCAGGGAGCTCCCAGGGTCCCTCTGAATTGTGGGGACTGCAGAGCTGCAGGGTATTCCATCCCCCCACTTGCTGAGATTGGGCAGTGCAGAGCCGCCTGGAGATCCCCTCTGCCCGCGGAGATTGGATTCCCCCACACAAAAGAAAGGATAATTTTTGCAGCGTCTCAACAGCACACAGTCATTGGATGAACAATAGGCTTTTGAAGTAACCTTCTATTTCCTAAACATCACTGGTAACATGGATTAACATGAGGTGATTCTGTATGAAGCAGTTCATAGACAGTTTACCACAAACTTTCAGGAGACAAACAATGACATTATTACAACCAAGTTTTGTCTAAATCTTAATATTCCCTTTTGGGGAATTCACAGAATAGAGCCCTAGACAGGAACCATTTATTTCCATTGTTAACCTGTAACAAGATATAGCTAAACAAAGTCTACTACAGTTACCATCTTCTTCCATGTCTTAACAATACACGTTTACCTTTCAAAGCTCTCGTTTATCTAACGAGTACACACTTTTCTAACATGTCTCTAAAGCTTGATTCTAGGTCAATTACGTGCAATTTCCTTAACACCTTCTGTCCCTGCATCAGAGAAGTTTAGAAGTGAAATTTCCACATAGTCTAAACACTTGTGAGGTCTCTATCCTGCGTGGATTCTCTGATGTTTAAGAAGGCGTGACCTCCGTGTGAAACCTTTTCCACAGAATAAACACTTGTGTGGTCCCTCTCCTGTGTGTAATGCCTGATGTTTAAAAAGAACTGACCTCCATTTGAAACTTTTCCCACAGTCCAAGCATTTGTGAGGTCTCTCTCCTGTGTGGATTCTAGGATGTTGAATAAGATCTGATCTCTGTATGAAACTTTTTCCCACAGTCCAAGCACTTATGTGGTCTCTCTCCTGTGTGGCTTAGCTGATGTCTAATTAGTTCTGACTTCCAAATGAAACATTTCCCACATTCAAGGTATTGATAGGGTTTCTCTCCTGTGTGGCTTCTCCCATGGTTATTCATGTTTGAGTGATTATTGAAGCTTTGTCCACGGTCCAAGCATTGAAGGGGTTTCTCTCTAGTATTAGGGTTACCATATTCAAACATTTAAAAAAGAGGACACTCCGCGGGGCCCCGCCCCCAGCCCCACCCCAACTCCACCCCTTCCCCGCCCCATCCCCATCCCTTCTCCATCCCCATTCCAACCCCTTCCCCAAAGTCCCTACCCCAACTCTGCCCCCTCCTCTAAGCACCCCGCATTCCTCCTCCTCCCTCCTGCTCTGATCTTGGTTGGTGGTTGCTAAGTGCTTCCCTGCTCCCCAGTCGCCCTGCAGCCCCTGCACCCCCCCGCCCCTGCAGGCTCTGTACCCCCTGCCTGCCCTGCCCCTGCAGCCTCTATGCTCCTGCCTGCCCTGCTCCTCCTCGCCCTGCAGCCCCTGCACCCCCGCACCCCTGCAGCCTCTGTGCCCCTGATCCCCACTCGCCCTGCAGCCCCTGCACCCCCCCACACCTGTAGCCTCTGCGCCCCCTGCCTGCCCTGCCCCTGCAGCCTTTATGCTCCTGCCTGCCCTGCTCCTCCTCGCCCTGCAGCCCCTGCACCCCCCGCCCCTGCAGCCTCTGTGCTCCCTGCTCCCCACTCGTCCTGCAGCCCCTGCACCCCGCTGACCATGCAACCTCTGCGCCCCATCTGCCCTGCCCCTGCAGCCTCTATGACCCTGCCTGCCCTGCTCCTCCTCGCTCTGCAGCCCGTGCACCCCTCTGCCCCTGCAGCCTCTGTGCCCCCTGCTCCCCACTCACCCTGCAGCCCCTGCCCCTACAGCCTTTATGCCCCTGCCTGCCCTGCTCCTCCTCGCCCTGCAGCCCCTGCACCCCCCTGCCCCTGCAGCCTCTGTGCCCCCTGCTCCCCACTCACCCTGCAGCCCCTGGGAAGAAACCTCTTGCGGCCAACAGGTTTGGAAGAAGCCGTGAGTGATATCTGCTGACTACTGTACTATGCTGGATGAGATGAGGAAGAACCGAGGGTGCTTACTCATACCATATATTTGGGATTCTCAACTTTTTCCTTCATTCCCCATTTCTGTGTCAGTCCTCACATGTGTGGTCACCTCTCAGGCTCTCTCTTTCCTTGCAGACCTGGAGATGCGTGACCCATGGCTCTTCCCCACGTTCCAGGCTGGAGATCAGCTCAGGTTTGGGAAGGGAGAATCCTATGCAGGGAGGGAAATCAGACCAGATCAGGGTGCATGGAGGATTGAGAGCGCGTCTGTCACAAAGGACATTCTGTGAGCAGAAGCTGTCCCTGTGCTCTGCTGGGGAACGTGGAACCCAAGAGGACGGGAACGTGGTCGCTGAGCCCTCTTGGGAGAGGCAGACATCTGGGAAGGTGAGGGGAATTTTTACACCCTCACTAGGAGTTCCCAGGATCTGCCTAGTCTAGGGGCCTTGCTGACTCACACACAGCTCTGGCTTTAAACCCCTGCCTATTCCTAAGCCTTCCCAACAGCTGGAGCTATTCCCAAGAAGGGCAGTAAATAAGGATTGTGTGGTGAATGAGAATCAATACAGAAAGGACAATGTATTAATTCTGCCCCTTGACACATTCCTGTGCCTCCCTTAGGAAGCCCTGCCCCATAGTTTGAGAATTGCTAGTGTAGAGAGTCACCATGGGGATTGGTAGCCAAGATGATAACACCTGCTCCTTTCCGTCTCCGGGATCCCCAGAGAAAATGTCTGAGCAGGAGAGCGAAACAGATCCCATTGACATTAACATTCCAAAACACATTTTGGTCATTTCAGCTATAAACATTCCCTCTATCCTTGAGCCCCTCCCCCCAGTAATTTCAATGAGACTGAGCTAGAATTGGGCAGGTCGCAGGGGCGACGGGTATAATCTCTGAATTATTGATCCTTGAATTAACAGAATACAGGAACCCTTGGGATAAATTGTTAACCTCTAAAAAGATATAGCTAAACATAGACCACTACAGTTACCCCCCTTCTTCCAAGTCTTTAACAATACATGTTTACATTTCAAACTCTAGCTTATCTAAGGTGGACGCACTTTTAAAATCTCTCTCTAAAGGTTGAATCGGAGTCAATTACATGCAACTTGCTTAACCCTTTCTTGCCATGTGTCGCACAAGTATGGGACTTGTGTGGATTCTCCCATGTTTAATGAGGTCTGACCTCCATCTGAAACTTTTCCCCCAGTCCAAGCACTTGTGTGGTCTCTCTCCTGTGTGGATTGTGTGATGATTAACAAGGTCTGTCTTCCTCTTGAATCATTTCCCAAAATCAAAGCACCTGTGGGGTCTCTCTTCTATGTGGATTGCCCGATGTTTAACAAGGGATGACCTCTCTATGAAACTTTTCCCACAGTCCAAGAACTTGTGGAGTCTCTCTCCTGTGTGGGCTGCCTGATGTTGAACAAGGTTGGATCTTTGTTGGAAATTTTTCCCACAATCCAAGCACTTGTGGAGTCCCTCTCCTTTGTGGATTACCTGATGTTGAACAAGGTTTGACCTTTGTATGAAACTTTTCCCACAGCCCAAACACTTATGGGGTCCCTCTCCACTGTGGGGAAATAGAACTGGGGGCTTCCTTTTAATAACCTGAGTAACACCGAAGGCCCAAATTCAGACCCTCTGACAGAGGCTCAGTACAGGACTAAGCAGTACAATTCCCTGCCAAACTTGGTCAAGGGTCATGACCAGAGGAGGGAGGGGGAAGGAAGTAACAGTGGTAAAGGCCCTGGGAACCTAATAACCGCATGTTTATGAAATATAATAACCGCTTGTGTGAAGCATTAAGTAACTTTAGCTAAATGCAAACTGACTAAATGCAACTCTTCCTGTTGTTCCAGCTATCTGCAAAATCAGCCAATCATATACCTTCTTTGAGCGTCTTATGTTAACCCCCTTGTGCCCATAACCGTAAAGCCCTGGAAAATAATATGTACCCTGATGAAAAATACCCCTAAATTGGGGCCAAGTAACACCCATAATGGAAAAAAAACCAAGTGACCCCTTACCTAATAGGCACCCAATTCTCGTAAAATAATAAGGAAGGTGCCGGAAATAGGGGGGCAGGCCCCAACTTTAATTTTTCCATGAGGTATGTGTGACGGAGCAGGGAGCAGGGCAGATTTGACCTGGGAATGTTGCAGGGGGGTTGCAGTGGGGATGTGGGACTTCCCTTGAAGGAAGCTACCTGAGCTGTAACCTGAGTCAGGAATGGGGGTGGGGAGAATTAACACCTTCTGCCCGGGAGACCGAACAAAGGAGAGGAGGAGCTGGGGGGAGCAGGAAGGGAGGAGCAGGAGGAGGAGTTTTGAGTTTAGTTTCAGGTTGGGCTGGGTGGTGCAACACAGGGAACCCCAAGCTGGGGTCTAAGCTCCCTGAACCTCCCAGAGGGACCTAATTGAGGGGGTCTGGTCGTACCTACACGCTCTGCTTGAGACTGTGTTCCTGTCCTTGAATAAACCTTCTGCTTTACTGGCTGGTTCAGAGTCGCAGTGAATCTCAGGAAGAGGAGTGCAGGGCCCTGACTCCCCCACACTCCGCAACAACTGGTGGCAGCGGCGGGATCTACTGCACCCCGTGGACGGCGCTTCCTGCAGTAAGTGACTGGGGAGCAGTAAAACGAAGGGGGATTGACGGGGACCAGGCGTGCTGAAGAGTGAGAGAGAGACGGTTATTACCCCTGGGAGTGTGTGACCAGCGAGAAGGACTTTTGCAGTAACAGGGTCCCCCGGGGGCATCGCAGCGAGTGGTCCCAGGGGTGGAGGAGTCTGCAGCTCGACCCTGGCAGAGAGGTGGTGACCTCGAGAAGGGCTGGCACACTAGGGGTCTCCCTGGGAACTGTGGGGAGCTGTGAGCACACAGGCCGGTGAGTGGCCAGCAGGAAGATGTATGCCAAGCGGCTTAAGAGCGACCTGGTGGAGCTGTGCAAGCAGAGGGGGCTGCGCAGTGGGAGGCTCACCAAAGAACAGCTCATTGCCCGGCTGGAGGCGGAAGATCGCGCGAATGAACTGATCCCTGTGTCTCAGGGAAGCAGCCTGGCAAATGCAGCACAGGTACCAGAGTCTGTCCCAGCTGGGAGTGGTCAGCCGGCTGCTGAGGGCTTCCCGAGACCCCTCCTTCCTATGCCTAGGGGAAGGGTGGGGAGGAGCCCAGCAAATACCGAGGGCGCCATGAGCCCCCCGGCCACCAGGGGATCCTCCCGGCGACGTTCGGCATCCGTGGAGCGGAATTGGCTGGAATGGGAGAAAGAGCTAAAACTGAGAGAGCTGGAGGATCGTGAACAACAGAGACAGCATGAACGGGAGGAGAAAGAGAGACAGAGACAGCATGAACGGGAGGAGAAAGAGAGACAGAGACAGCATGAAGAGAGACAGCGTCAGTATGAACTGGAACTGGAGAGATTGAAGGGCAGCGAACCCCCGGCTGCGGTGAGTGAGGGGGGACCCAGGACTGCACGGAGCTTTGATAAGTGCATCCTGGCCCCACGCAAGGAGGGGGAGGACATGGATGACTTCCTGGAGGCCTTTGAGACGGCCTGCGAACTGCACCGGGTTGATCCCGCGGACAGACTCCGGGTCCTTACCCCCTTACTGGACCCCAAAGCCGTGGCATTGTTCCGCCAACTGGGAGAGGCAGAGAAAGGGGACTACGAACTATTCAAAAAGGCCCTGCTACGTGAGTTTGGGCTGACTCCTGAGATGTACCGGGAAAGGTTCCGGAGTCAGGATAAAACCCCTGAGATCTCATATCTGCAACTAGCCGTCCGCATGGAAAGATACGCCAGCAACTGGGCTGATGGGGCCCAGACGAAGGAGGACCTGATTAAACTGCTGGTACTGGAGCAACTGTATGAGTGGTGCCCATCCGACCTGAGGCTGTGGTTGGTGGACAGAAAGCCAGAGAACCCGCGACACGCAGGGCAGCTGGCCGATGAGTTTGTAAAGAGCCGGTCAGGGGGTGGCAGGGAGGAGCCCCAAAGGAACAGGCCCGCCGCGATGCAGAGAGAGAGTCACCCTGGGACCTCCCAAAGGGGGAATATGGGGAATCCCCTCCCACGGGGAATGCCCAGCATCAGGGACAACCGACCGGCTCGAGGGGACCCAAGGGACATGAGCTGCTATTACTGCGGCCAAAGAGGCCACGTTCGGGCCCAGTGCCCCAAGCTCAAAGACAGACTGAGCAGACCGAACCCGCACCGGGTTAACTTGGTAGAGGCCCAGACGGACGAGGGGCAGGCTTCTCACGCAAGAGGGGCTGGCAGCTTATCAGCTGCTCGAGAGAGAAGGGCCCCAGGCCAGCTTCTCTGGGGGGCCAGATGCTCCGGATTCAAAGTTCTCCGTTTACAGGGTTGGCGCGGGGCTGTCCCTGCGGAGCGAGTGCCTTGTTCCCCTGGAGGTGGATGGGAAGAAAGTTTATGGATACTGGGACACGGGCGCAGAGGTGACACTGGCCCGGCCCGAGGTGGTGGCCCCAGATCGGGTGGTGCCCAACACCTTCCTGACCCTGACTGGGGTGGGCGGGACCCCATTCAAGGTTCCCGTAGCGAGGGTACACCTGAAATGGGGGGCCAAGGAGGGCCCCAAGGACGTGGGAGTGCACCACCATTTGCCCACTGAGGTGTTGATGGGGGGGGACCTAGAGGACTGGCCAAGCAGCCCCCAGACCGCCTTAGTCGTGACCCGTACCCAGAGCCGGCGAGGGGCACTATGCCCTAACCTTGGGAAGGATGTCGCACCGGAGGCACCGAACCCTACCCGGGTGGGGAGGGAACACCCAAGGACAAGGCTCGGGGTGGCTGGGGCTTCCGACCCAGCCGACGAGAGGGAGCAGGTCCCCATCCCTTCCTCAGCCACCGAGTTCCAGGCCGAGTTGCAGAAGGACCCCTCCCTGCGGAAGCTAAGGGGCCTGGCTGACCTCAGTGTGGTACAGACCATGATGAGAGGATGCAAGGAGAGGTTCCTGTGGGAGAAGGGGTTCCTGTACCGAGAGTGGGCTCCCCCAGGGGAAGTGGAGTCCTGGGGGATCAGGAGGCAGCTGGTGGTTCCCCAGAAGTTTCGCCACAAGCTACTGTACCTGGCCCATGACATCCCTCTCGCCGGGCACCATGGGATCCGGCGCACCAGGCAGAGGCTGCTACAGAACTTTTACTGGCCCGGGGTCTTCACCAACGTCCGGCAGTACTGCCGATCCTGTGACCCCTGCCAGAGGGTGGGGAAGGCCCGGGACAAGGGGAAAGCAGCATTGAGACCTTTGCCCATCATAGAGGAGCCTTTCCAGAAGGTGGCCATGGACATAGTGGGACCTCTCAGCAAGACGACCCGGTCTGGGAAGAAATACATCCTGGTGGTGGTAGATTTCGCCACCCGCTACCCCGAGGCAGTGCTCTTATCGTCCATCGAAGCAGACACTGTGGCAGATGCGCTGCTGACCATTTTCAGCCGAGTGGGGTTCCCCAAGGAAGTCTTGACGGACCAAGGGTCCAACTTCATGTCGGCCCTACTCCGGTGCTTGTGGGAGAGATGTGGGGTCCGGCACAATTGGGCCTCAGCATATCACCCCCAATCCAACGGGCTGGTGGAGAGGTTCAACGGGACGCTAAAAATGATGCTGAAAACATTTATGAATCAGCACCCGCAGGACTGGGACAAGTACTTACCTCACCTGCTGTTTGCGTACAGGGAGGTACCCCAGGAGTCTACCGGGTTTTCGCCTTTCGAACTGCTATATGGAAGGCGGGTAAGGGGGCCCCTGGACCTGATGAGAGACGAATGGGAGGGGAAGGCCACTCCTGATGGAGAGTCGGTGGTGGAGTATGTCCTGACCTTCCGGGAACGACTTGCCGAGCTCATGGACCTGGCCAGGGAGAGTCTGGCCAGAGCCCAGAGGAAGCAGAAGGTCTGGTATGACCGCACAGCACGGGCCCGCGCCTTCGCCACTGGGGATCAGGTGATGGTGCTCATCCCCGTGAGGAAAAACAAACTCCAGGCCGCCTGGGAAGGGCCCTTCAAGGTTGTCAAGCAACTAAACGAGGTAAACTATGTGGTGGAGCTGTCGAACCGCGCACACCACCACTGGGTGTACCATGTGAATATGATGAAGCCATATTATGACAGGGGGAATGTGGTGTTGGCCGTGTGTGGACATTGGGAGGGGCAGGGAGATGACCCTTTAGTAGATCTATTCCCTGGAACAAGAGCTGGCTTCCCCCTGGAAGCAATTCCCCTCTCTGATCGGCTAACCCCTGCCCAGCGAGCTGAGATCGAAGGGGTGCTGCATCTGTACCAACAGCTGTTTTCCAACCAGCCTGGACGCACTAATCTGACTGTCCACCGGGTGCAGACAGGATCGCACCCACCTATAAAATGCTCCCCCTTCCGAGTCACAGGGAAAACTGCTTTGGACCTGGAAAGAGAGGTCAATGACATGCTGGCTTTGGGGGTGATCCAGCCGTCTTCCAGCCCTTGGGCCTCGCCGGTGGTGCTGGTCCCCAAAAAGGACGGGTCGATCCGGTTCTGTGTGGACTATCGAAAGCTCAATGCCATCACTGTAGCCGATGCCTACCCCATGCCCAGGCCGGACGAGCTCCTAGACAAGCTGGGAGGTGCTCGGTACCTTACCACCATGGATCTTACAAAGGGCTATTGGCAAGTGCCGTTGGATGCAGATGCCAGGCTGAAATCGGCCTTTATCACCCCTCTGGGGCTCTATGAGTTCCTGACCCTGCCCTTCGGCCTCAAGGGAGCGCCGGCCACCTTCCAGCGCCTGGTGGATCAGCTACTGAGGGGGATGGAGAGTTTTGCCGTGGCGTATATCGATGACATCTGTGTCTTTAGCCAGACCTGGGAGGACCACATGTCCCAGGTTAGACAAGTGCTGGACCGACTCCAGGAGGCTGGGCTGACCGTAAAACCGGAGAAGTGCAAGGTGGGGATGGCTGAGGTATCCTACCTAGGCCACCGGGTGGGAAGCGGTTGCCTAAAGCCGGAACCAGTCAAAGTGGAGGTGATCAGAGACTGGCCCGCTCCTCAAACCAAAAAGCAGGTCCAAGCCTTTATTGGGATGGCAGGGTACTATCGGAGGTTCGTGCCCCACTTTAGTGCCATAGCCGCCCCCATCACTGAGCTGTGCAAGAAGGGGAAGCCAGACAAGGTGGTCTGGACCGAGGAGTGCCAGGAGGCTCTCCGGGCGCTGAAGGAGGCTCTGTTCAGTGGCCCAGTTCTGGCAAACCCAGACTTTGACAAGCCCTTTATGGTGTTCACCGACGCCTCAGACACAGGACTGGAGGCGGTGTTAATGCAGGAGGATGAAAAGGGGGAGAGACACCCCATCGTGTACCTGAGCAAGAAGTTGCTACCCCGGGAGCAGAACTACGCGGCCATCGAGAAGGAATGCCTGGCCATGGTGTGGGCCCTCAAGAAACTAGAGCCATATCTCTTTGGGCGTCACTTCACCGTGCACACCGACCACTCTCCCCTGACCTGGCTGCACCAGATGAAAGGAGCCAACGCCAAGCTCCTGAGATGGAGCCTGCTCCTGCAGGATTATGACATGGACGTGGTCCATGTGAAGGGATGTGACAACCTGATAGCGGATGCATTGTCCCGGAGAGGGAGCCCTGAACTTCCCCAGGTCACTGGTCAGAGTGACCCCGCTCAGTTCAGTCTCGAAGGGGGGAGAGATGTGACGGAGCAGGGAGCAGGGCAGATTTGACCTGGGAATGTTGCAGGGGGGTTGCAGTGGGGATGTGGGACTTTCCTTGAAGGAAGCTACCTGAGCTGTATCCTGAGCCAGGAATGGGGGTGGGGAGAATTAACACCTTCTGCCCGGGAGACCGAACAAAGGAGAGGAGGAGCTGGGGGGAGCAGGAAGGGAGGAGCAGGGGGAGGAGTTTTGAGTTTAGTTTCAGGTTGGGCTGGGTGGTGCAACACAGGGAACCCCAAGCTGGGGTCTAAGCTCCCTGAACCTCCCAGAGGGACCTAATTGAGGGGGTCTGGTCGTACCTACACGCTCTGCTTGAGACTGTGTTCCTGTCCTTGAATAAACCTTCTGCTTTACTGGCTGGTTCAGAGTCGCAGTGAATCTCAGGAAGAGGGGTGCAGGGCCCTGACTCCCCCACACTCCGCAACAACTGTATGATTTTTCCACTGTGCTTGTGGTTTGATGGAATAAAGCAGCCTGTGAGCTACTGCTAGGAGTGTCAGTCTTCAGACTGCACCCCAGTGCACTGGTATATATGTCAATAAACTGGCCTCAGGCTTGAGTCTGTAAACTAAAATCAATGCATGGGTGTCTTTGACCACAGCAATTTGGGGGCTCGTCCGGGATCACTCGATGTCCCACCGGACCGGAGGACCGTGGAGCTCTTCCACACCGATCCCAGGCACCAGGTAAGAGACCCTTGTCTCTATTTGGGCTTCGGTGGGGATCTGCCCATAGGCTCTGGGTTCAGGTAAGGGTGCGCTGTGATCCGAACCTTTAAGGCTAGACTCATTTGCCTGACGCCTGTTCATTTTGTGTGTGTCTGTTCTGTAACTTGTCTGTTTAATTTCTTGCATCATGCTGCGCTATCTCTATCATTGTTTAATTAGTCTATAAGCTGGGGGGGGCTCAGGGGACTGTCTGTTTAGTGGTGTATACACGAGGGTCTTAGACCCAACGGTTTCCTTGGAACAGCCTCGGTGAAATTACTGGGATATCCATCTGGCAGTTAAACACGTTTAGAGTGCCAGTCCAGTATAAAAACAAGTTTTGGGTGACAGGAGATTATTCAGGCAGGAACAGAGGCTAAATAGACTGCGTGGTCTCTCCAGAACATGAAGGAAACCGTTACTAACTACGAGGACAAGAAGTACGCCAAGCTCCTATGCTTTGCTTTTATAGATTCCTACCTTGTGTTAGTCAGCTTTGTGGCTCTCACCCTTTGGGGAGCGGTTCCCCCAGAAGGTGAAGGACAGGCTGCTGAGGAACCCCGGGAAAGTGGACCCCATAGTGAGTAAGGGGGTGGAATCCACTCCCTGGAACCCACTGCGGGCGGGGCAAGGGACTGGAAATACCGGAGACCCCACTCCGTGAGTGGGGCTAAGCACAGGGCACCCTGGAACCTACTGCGGGTGGGGCAAGGGACTGGGAATACCAGAGACCCCCATTGCACAAGTAGGGCAAGGTACAGGGAATCCTGAAGCAGCCAAGGAGGGTTGGCAGGGCTCCTGCCAGCAATAGGCTGGCAGTGTGACAGAATGCCATAATGAAGTCCCGAATTAGGTGTGCTGTGTGATTGTGGGTCGTAAGGGGATCCCCATCCTTTTCTGGCCATTAAATGACGATGGCGTCCCTCCTTGCTCAGAGAGCAAAGAGGCCCCAGGAAACTGCCCACATACTCCTGGACAGTAGAATTACCCATCCCATTCTCTTGAAGGCGGGCCAGTGCTCTCTGCCAGAGGAGGGGTGTGAGGGGACCGCACCTTTCCCAACTTTCTTTGTGACTGACCTGTGACTGAAACCTTTCCCCAAATCTTCCTCTTGGAGCCTGGACTCGCGTATGGAGTGAACTCCCTCCCCTTACTCGGAGAGAGGGGGAGTCCCTGGAAATCGCCCGCCGTACCGGAGGCAATAGAGTATCCTACCCCGTTCCTTTAAAAGACGGGCTGGTGCCCTTTGCCGGAAGGGGTGTGTGCGAGGACCTCCCTTATAAATCCTCCCCAGTAGCATGAATGTTGACGAGTTGGCATCACCTGGGTAAAGAGGCTAGGAAAATTGCTCTCACTGTAGATCAATCTCTGATAATTTTCATATGACTTTACATTGTGCCTCTTCATATAACCTGCACCATATCACTCTGCATCCGAAGAAGTGAGGTTTTTACTCACGAAAGCTTATGCCCAAATAAATCTGTTAGTCTTTAAGGTGCCACCAGACTCTTTGTTGTTTTCATATAACCTTGTGGTGGGTCTACCCACGTGTGACTTCTGTTTTCATGGAACTTTGTATCAAAGCCTCATTTAGAAACTTTGCATTGCCCTTGGTATAATATTATAGCCCCTAAGGATAGAATAAGATAGAAGAAAAATTTCTTTTTGCTAGCAGTAGAACAAGAACTCTCCCCCCCACTCTTAATCAATTGCCCTGTTGAATGAATGAGGTGTGAATGAGCAAGGCATGAAAGGCAGCACCTCCAGACAGCCTCAACTGTTGGAGAGGGGCTGAAAGCCAGACCTAAGAACAATAAAACGTGTCAAGTGGGCTCATTAAAGACAAGCAGACATACCGACGGCCTCGGGGGTTAGAAGCGAGCACCTGCTTTTGAAAACACCCTCTTTGCAGCATTGGGACAACACTCAAAAGAAAGCAGCACAAAGGACCAATGGACACAGACACAGAGTTTGAATCTGGTATAGATTTGCATAAGAGGAAAGCTGCTATAAAAGTGAGGTGTCTTGCAGAGGACCCCGGGTCTCGTCTTGTCAACATGGAAGCATCAATCCGGATCGGCAAAAGCCCGGCTCCACCCCCTCCCCCATCTAACTCACCTGGCCAGTGAAGTTAAGGGGAGCAACTAATTGGTAACAACAAGACAAAGTGTGTTTGTGTGTGTGTGTGTAAGTGTAAGTGTAATATATTATATGCATATAATACAGTGTTAATAAATACATGTATTACTAATAAATGTGGCGTTCTGCCTTATTCCCCCTAAAAAAATCCTGTGCAGTACTTTAAGTACAACATCACCTGGAAAGGAGACCAAGGCTTACTGCAATGTTCTAGTGTTGTTGTGTTGTTTAATCGCTCTTTATGTATAATAGCAATTGCTTTGTTAAATAATTAATTCTCTCCTACAAGGGGGGTTAGCCAAAAAGCCCACCCTCCTTGCTGAATTGGTAGTAAAACAATGCCTGTGCCCATGAAGAAAAAAAAAGTGAACCAGGAAAAAAAAAAAAGAAGGATTGGGCCCAAACGGGCAGGCAACCGCAGTTTAAGGAAGTTAAAAGAAAGAAAGTAAAAAGTTAAGTCTGTAATTACTGGTGGGAATTAAGCAGTGAAACTATCAATAAATGTTAAAAGAAAAATTCTTGGTTTCTTTGCAGCCATTCCTTTGGGAGTGTCTGTAAATAATCCAGGCAGGGAGGTTATATAGGTAAATTATTTAACTATAAAAGAGTTAGTTGAATTTGTTAAAAAATGCTCCTGGTGTGTATAATTTTTGTTTTATAAGTTTAAAATAAATTAATGTTGTTTTGGGGTTATAGAAAAAAAAATACTTTTGCCAAACAAAGTAAACTAGTGTTCTTTAGTTTTGGTATTTAGCATTTAATCTTTAAAATAACTTAATGCTTTACAAAATGTAAATTGTTTTAAATAAAACCAAAGTTGTGGCTGCAGCAGGGTAGTCAAAGCCAGGAGAATGGAAAATTTTAAATCTGTTTTGGTAACAAATAGCAAATAAAAGCTAATATCAACTAAAAAGCCACAAATTGTTCTTGAAGTGTTGCTGGGTACACCTTATACCCTGATCACCTTTGGCGCTCCCTGGACGGTTGCGCCTCAGGTGCTCTGGCCCTATTTGCTCGCGTGCATCACCGGATGACCGTGCACCATTGATTGCTGCAGTTAAATAAGACTTTTCCTCTGTGGCCCAGCACTACTGCCAGCAACATAATGATTAGGCAGGCAGCCACTTTTTCCTCTTCGGGAACTTTTTCTAAATATTTGGATTAATTTTATTCAAATGTTTAAATGTTATAATTGTAAGTATGTGCAGTTTGCCAAAAACAAGGTAACTTATCTTGGTCATGTACTCACCCCTGAGTATCGAGCGTTATCTAGTACCCGTATTCAGTCAATTCTTAACATTCCCCGACCAAAAACAAAACGCGAAATGCGGGGATTTTTAGGCCTTGCAAAATTCTGCCGTTCCTGGATTCCAGGCTTTGGGAAAATGGCAAAACCCCTCTTTGAACAGATCACCCATAATGCTAAGAAGCCCCTTCACTGGGACTCTGGGACCGTCAAAGCCTTCCAGGGAATTAAAACAGCCTTGACCTCAGCCCCAGCCCTTGGACTCCCCGATTATTGCAAACCCTTTGTTCTCTATGTACATGAGCGACTTGGGGTGGCCTCTGGTGTCCTTACTCAGGCTTTTGGACCCAAAAAACGACCTGTGGCCTATTTCTCCCCAAAATTGGAGGCTGTGGCACAGGGCTTTCCTGGCTGTCTCCGAGCAGTGGTTGCTGCTGGTCTCCTGGTACCCCAAGCAGAAAAAATTACCTTGGGCCATTCACTGACCTTACGGACGCCTCATGCAGCTCAACAACTGTTAGTCCAAAAGGGCACGCAATATTTCACCTTTCAAAAATTAACGCATTTGGAAGTTTCTTTATTATCCAGGACCAATTTAAAAATTAAACAGTGCCATACCTTGAATCCTGCAACCCTTTTACCGTTCCCGGACTATAATCACGAGCCCTCACATGATTGTCTTCAAATAATGCAACATCAAAAAAAACCTCGAGTAGAACTTTCAGATGTGCCCATTCCAAATGCTGAACTGGAACTGTACACTGGTGGTTCAGCACGGGTCATGGAGGGCCAGCGGGTATCTGGGTTTGCAGTAACTACTCAGTTTAATGTATTACAGTCTGCTCCCCTGGGACCTTCCACCTCAGCCCAGGTGACAGAATTGATAGCCCTCACCTGAACATGTGAGTTGGCAGCCACATCAGTCGGTGAACATATATACTGACTCGAAATATGCCTTTGGTGTTTGCCATGCCACAGGCCAACTGTGGGCAGAGCGTGGCTTTATTACCTCCAGTGGCACTAAGGTGGCACATGGGCCCCTGATCCTGAAATTATTGAAAGCCATACATCTGCCATCTGAAATTGCCATCGTCCATGTTCGGGCCCATCAGAAGGGAAACGATCCCACCATTTGTGGGAATCGGTTAGCTAATTCAGCTTCAAAAGCAGCCTCCCTACAGCCATATGTTACCAAGCAAATGGTACTCACTTCCTCCACCCCGCCAACTCCAGTCCCAGCCCCTTTTATCCCTAAGCCATGAAAGGTCGAGCGTTAAAAAAGCATGGGGGCCACCAAGACCCAAGGGGGAAAGTGGCAATTGCCAAATAAAAGAAGAGCATTGCCCCAATCTTCTCTATGGCCTGCCCTATTTAAACTACACCAGGAAACCCATGGTGGCGCAGAGGCCATGGCAGCTACTGTAAATAATCTTTGGTATGCTCCTGAAGTATTCCAGGAAGCTAAACAACTCCTTGCCACTTGTGACATCTGTGTAAAATTCAATCCAAGGGGGGAACCTAAAGCTCCCCCTCCCCCCGGAGCCAGGTTATGGGCATACACACCCTTCAAGCGACTTCAAATTGACTACTCAAAAATGCCTAAGTGCCAGGGCTACAAGTACCTCCTTGTAATCTTGTGCCAACTGACTGGTTAAACTGAAGCATTCCCGACTAAACAAGCAACTGCCTTAAAAGTAAAAAAAACCTTATTAAACCATGTCATTCCTAGGTTTGGCCCCCCTACATCTATTAACTCTGATCAAGGGACTCATTTTACTGCCCAGATTATTCAAAACATTGCAAAAGCCCTAGGTATTGTCTGGCTTCTACACACCCCTTGGAGACCACCATCTTCAAAACAAGTAAAAAAAAATAAACCAAACTTTAAAACTTAAACTCTCTAAGCTATGTGCTCAAACTGGGTTAAAATGGCTTCAGGCTCTGCCTTTGGCCCTCTTGGCAGTTCAAACTGCCCCTAGAGGCCGGCTCCGTCTCTCACCCTTTAAACGTTTATTTAGCAGGCCATACGCCGGATTTGCTAATCCAAAATTTGTAACTAATTTAGCCACTTAGGGTGACTAGGAGCTAACCAAATATGTTGTTTCCCTTCAAACCACTCTCAAATCTCTCCACAGGTATGCGGCTCAATTTCAGTCCCTACCCGCTGATGTTCCTGCCCGCCGAATCGCTCCAAAAAACTGGGTCTATGTAAAAAAGTAAAAACACGAGCCTCTGAAACCCCGGTGGGCGGGCCCTTTCCAAGTCCTTCTTACCTCTCACACTGCCATTCAAATAAAAAAGCGAGACACTTGGATACACCACACCCGAGTCAAGCTAGCCCCTAGGACGGGGCCAAAAGCAGACAACTTCGAACCTCAAGGAAGCACCGCCAGCTCTTCCCACCGCGACCCGGAAAAGCCAGAAGCAGACGATACCTGGAAAGCTGAACCTCTTAAGGGACTAAAGCGTCTGTTCCAGCAAACAAAATCCTAAATCTTTATAACTATGGGTTCTCAGACGGTGCTACAGTGGCTGTTGCTTTTGGGTTTGCCCCTTGTACAAGCGAACCCACACCCAGCCGCTAAACCTCTTCAGCGAATAGCCACATTGGGACACTTATCTGATTGTTGGCTGTGTCACAAAACCCGCTCTAAAAAAAAAAATTATAAGCTGTACCTGCAAATCTTTCCGTGTGGTGTGGCCCGGGTGTTACCAAATGTCCAAGTAAACAACACATTAAATGCCAGCCAAATCCTCAACCTGGGCAGCTATGTCCATAAGTTTCCCCCCCCCCCCCTTATAAAAACTCAAGCAAAACGCGCCAACAATCCCCTAGTAGTCAGGCAAACGGGGTTTCACTCCTTTGTTCGTGCGCTCATTCCTGGGTTAAAAATAGCCAAGCTACAAAAAGCAGTAATAAATATTTCTGCAAAACTAAAAAAAATAACCAGTGCGTCAATAAACACTTTCCAAAAATTAAAACAAAAAATCAATAAAATGGCAAAAATAACTTTGCAAAATAAACACATATTTAAATGCTATAACTGCTAAATTGGGGGGGGCTTGTGCTCGCATAAAAAAAATGTTATTTCTATGTTAATCATTCCGGCTTAATTAAGCAACATTTACAAGCCATTAAAAATGCGGATGCTGCTGTTGTTTTCCGTGCTGTATCTCTTAATCACGCCTTTAGTTTTAAAAACCTCCTTCCAAACCTTAAGTCATGGTTTACGGGGCTCTTTCAAACAGTTATTAAATAAATTATTTTCTTTCTATATATTATCTAAATAATAATACAATGTGCCAAATGCCTATATAATGCTATAATCAAAAGCTCTGCTATCCATAAAAAAAACCCAGTATCTGTCCCTCCAGCTTAATCGCAAATTGTGTAAAAAAACCCTATAAAAATTACTAGTAACCCCCCTTAACACAGCAGCCTTTATGTCAACCTGCAGCCATTAAAAAAAAGCAAACACTTCAAATACACAGTAGCCTAAAGTTTTCAACTGTTTTCCCTTCAAGGCCTTAAGGTAATTAAAGCTGGTCCCAAGCCGGTTTTCACTAACCAAATAGCAAAAGCACGGGTCTGACAACCACCAATCAAATGTTAACACTGCAAAAACCTTTATCTAAATATATATAAAAAATCTGTAAAATATGTATAAAATGAAGTTTTTATACCAAGGTGCAAAGCTCTCCTTTCTTCTGCAAAATAAAGCAACTCTTCCTTATCCCTGTCTGGCTGTTATTGGCTCTCAACTAGGTGGACGCAATATTTCAATAACACACCCCCCCCTCACTGGAAAAGCACCAGGTTAAAGATGGATTCCAGTTCAGGTGACATGATCACATGTCACTGCAAGACTTCATTACTCACCTGCCAGCACACAAATATATAGGAAGATTCACAGGTAAATACAGCCATCTGCAGACAATGGGAGTCATCAAGATTCCAAACCATCCTTAATGGCCCACACTTTCCATAATTACAATAGGCCCTCAGAGTTATGTTTTATATTTCTAGTTTTAGATACAAGAGTGGTACATTTCTACAAATAGGATGATCACACTCAGTAGATTATGAGCTTTGTAATGATACCTTACAAGAGACCTTTTGCATGAAGCATATCCCAGTTACGTTATGTTCACTTTTTACCATATTTTTCTAAAACTATCCCAGTTACATTATATTCACTTATTATCATGTTTTTATAACACCATATAGACTGCACCATGTCACAGGTGTGAGCTGAAATTATTTTCTTTCAGGGGAAGGCTGGCAGTGCTCCCGTTTTGCTGGAGAATGCCTGGCTGGAGATCTGTAGCCATCAGTCACACACCTTCATTCTGCCGCTGTTTCAGGTAGCTTGCCACTGCAGCCAGGACTCTATTGCGGCAGAGTGGATTTGAGATCCGATTCAATAGGGAATCTGGGGAATGGCCTTCTGGAGCCAGAAAAGGAGCTGCAACGGCAATGGGAAAGCCATGCTGGGCAGAGATGCCGCTGTGGAAGCAGCTCGTAACTTCACGAGCAACCAGATACACCATTGTAACACACCTTTACTCATACTGGGGTGAGATATACTGTTCCCCGTGTTGTGGAAAATTGACCACACGGTTGATTTTGGATCAGACAGCCTGAGACTCCTTTATTGATCAATCAAACATGCATACATGGGGGAGTCAGCCAAGGCAGCCGAACCCCCCCCCGACAGATAAAATACGGGAGCTTATATAGGATAAAACCACAATTAGTAATACATACTTTCTTATCCACATTATTGCCATATTTGGAATACAATATCCATAAAAGGGAATATAGCATAGCAAGCTTTCCTGTTATTCTTAGTTTATCCTTTGCGGTTTCTTGCTCTGTCACCTGACATCTATCAATCATAGTCTGTTACAAAGGTTAATTCTACTTTTATAATTTCTACAGTTAGTTCTGCTTTTATGATTTCTGTCTACCCTTCTCCTTTTACCTCCCCCTTCCCTCCAGCTCACACATACAGTTCACCTGACCCTACATACAATTCACTTGACCAAAGTTTAGGCCTTAGACCATTTTCCCTCCACACCCGTGTGTAAGGCAAACTGGTTACATAGTTGAAAACTTCCTTCTGACAGTCTTGCTGCCTCTTGGCAGCCAGATGCTGGCAGATGTGGTGGATGGGTTCAAGCAGAGGATCTCATTGTTGCTGGGTTTTTTTAGCTGGTGAACGATATGCCTGAGAATACGAAATATGCCTGAGAATTGTAGTAATCAGTCAAACACACAACATGTTTTGGCCAACAGAAGTGGTCTCCAGGAGCTATGAGGAGGAGGCTGGAGAGATCTCCAACAACCAGGACAAATAACATGGCCTGGAGTAAAGTGAAACAAGCCAGAAGCATTGAGTACAAATAATCTATTGAGTGCTGTTTGTGTTTGCAGGCACCTCCCAGCCTTATGACTGACCATGACCTTCTATTCCCAGTCCTAGAAGGCAATCTAGTATTGGACACCATTGCAGCCAATTTTGCTAAGAAGTTAACAGAGAAGGTGCCCAAGGTTGCTCAAGTCAAAATGGGGACTACATCCAGGGTATCTAATATGGAAGCTCCAGGGCTTAACTATCTAGCCCCGGTGCCTTAGCTGAAAGTATCAGATCTCTGTTTATTGGTTCTGTTGTTGCTAATCGTGACTGACACCACACCAGAGCCAGCAATAGGAGCCCAGAGTCATGGTCACAAATGTTCTACTGATGACAGGAAAATACTTGGGTAACCCACTGTCATAGCCTGTGTCATGTCACTTCTAGCGGCTGCTCCACACACAGCACAGCAATTGTTCCCAGAGCTGAAGTGGTGGAGTGGTTGTTGGGGAACTGAAGAGACGTGACTCAAATCCTGCGGCAGAGCCAGGCAGGGGAACTTGGTAGTTCAGTGTGCTTTCTATTTGGGTTTAATTAAATGAAATTAATTATCTATATTGTTGTTTTTCAAGGTTTGCTGCCTTCACACTATTTATATCTGTAGGTTATGGAGTGATGTGCAACCAGACATAGCTATTCCACATTTCAGCCATTCAGCACATTAAGTTTATTGCTAGTGTCTTCATGCAAAAATCCCAGCTGGGGAATGAAAGGGAAACAGACAAGAAGAATGTTTGATATGTTTCATTTACCTTAAGTAAATGTCAGGCTTAAAAGGAGCTGAGAGGGAACTTTCAGAACCAGACCACATGGTAAAAACATCCACAAATTGGGAGACGTGTCATTCTGAAAGGTACCAAAGTGGAAATACTGTCCATGAACTAGGGTGTGTGCGTTAATGCTACAGTCTCTTGTTCTGAAACATTTTATAGATCTCCCTCTCTTGGTCTCTTTCCTTCTCACACTCCTTTGATTTTATCCACTTTTATACATCATTTTCTCTAGCACTCACTCTCCACCTGTTTAATTCTCTGAGTCTCCCTAACTCTTCTCTAATCCAAAAAACAACAAGAAGTCTGGTGGCACCTTAAAGACTAACAAATTTATTTGGGCATAAGCTTCTCTGATCCGTGTCACAGATCATTCCAACTCAGGCATCCCGTACTCTCTGCTGAATGTATCCCCTCCCCTCTCAACGCCCCCTGAGCTTTTCCCTTCTCAGGTTTGTTTTGCCTTCACTCTTCTCATTTCAGCTTCTCCCCCACTTTTCCCAGGCTTCTCTCCTTACTCCTGTTTTTCTTTATCTTCACCTTTTCCCATTTCATTTCTTCTCTCCCTTCTGGTTACACCTGCCCTGTCCTTGACTCTCCCCTCCCCACAGCCACCTCTTCTTCATCCAGCTGACATCTCCCTACCCCCAACTCCTTCCTACCACAGCATCCCTTCCCCTTCCCTGATGGCCTGGACGTCACACTCCTCAGTCCCTGGGTCCCTCTCCCAGGTTCCCAGCTGGTGTGAAGCCTCCAGCTTTTCCCCAAATCCTAATTAATTAATTATCTTCCCCTGCCACCCCCACATCTGCCTTTCTGCAGCCCAGCTGTTAATTCTGCCTCACACCCCCACATCACATCTGTCCCGGCCCCTCCCTCAGTTCTGACCCTGCAGCTCCCCCGCATCTGTCCCCAGGCCCCTCTGCTCCTCCTACAGCCCCAGGGGTTCTTCCCCCTCCCCCAGAGCCAGGTTTACAATGGCTCCAGTGGCTCCATGGAGCCGGGCTCATGCTCAGAAGGGGCCCTGGCCTGCTCCACTTGCACTGAGCCCCAAGACCCCACTGGTTCCCCCCACCCATGACTTGCTCCTCGTGGCCTATCCACCTGCTGCCTCCTCGTCCCCACTCCCTGCTCCTCTCTGCCCCCTGGCCAGACCCCAGTGCACCTCCGGCTCCGGGCAGTCTCTGCTTCCCACCACTTGTGGGATCCCACCTGTCTCCTCAGAGCTGAGCCGCCTGGGACTGGTGCAGAAGCCTGGCCACTCTCAGCCAGGGTCAGGGGGGTAGGGTGGGGGAAGGTGACAGTGCAGGGAGCTTGGCTGGGCCCCTCCAGGGGAAGTGCATCTTGAGGGAGCCAGCCCTGGCCTGGCTGATCACACCATGCCCGAGGGACCGGAGTGACTCCCCGCTGTGGGACTAGCTCTGGCTGTGCTGCCAGCTCAGCCTGGCAGACTCAGTTGCCTCCCAGCAGGGCCAGTGAGTGTGGTCGGGAGGCAGGGCATGGGGGAGGTAGGGGGGTGCTGGGCTGTGAGTGGACAGGGAAGATGTGTATGTTGGGGCACTAGGGAGTGGGGGTTCTGTGGGGGGTGCGGGGCAGTTGTGATGGGGCTGTGGGCAGGGGGTGCTGGGCAGGGATGGTGTTGTGCAGGGTGCTATGCATTTCTGTGGATGGGGTTGAGGGGGTGTTGCCCATAGGGAGTCAGTAGGATGTTGGGTGGGGGGGGGCTGTGTGCCACAACATGGGACCACCCCCCGAGGGGAAGGGGCATGTTGGCAGCACAGGGCTGGGCGGGCCACTGTGTGTCTGGCAACTGCTGGTTTGTAAATAATGCCCTTCCACTGGGCTGGGCAGAGTGGGGCTGCCCCTGCCATGCCTCATTGCCCCTGGCTGGCCCCTCACTCTGGGGACCGACCTCCACACACCATGCTCCATTGCCTCCATGGGAGCCCACAAATAAGATTGGTGCAGGGCCCACAAAAGGTTAATCTTGCCCTGCCCTCCCCTTCCCATCACTGGTGCTACAGGGACTGGGGAGGGGGAGTTTCCAGAGATCATAGAGATGAGGTATCAGGGGTTGGGTAGACAGTGGTCCTCCAGGAGCATAGAAATGAGCCAGGACAGTAGGTAGTTGCAGGGGCGGCTCCAGGCACCAGCGCACCAAGCGTGTGCCTGGGGCATCAAGCCGCGGGGGGAGGCCTGCCGGTCGCCGTGAGGGCGGCAGTCAGGCTGCCTTCGGTGGCATGCCTGCGGAAGGTCCGCCGGTCCTGAGGTTTTGGCAGCAATTCAGCGGCGGGTAAGCCAAAGGCATGGGACCGGCGGACCTCCCACAGGCATGACGTCGAATCCACCTTACCAGCAGACCTCCTGCAGTCATGCCGCTGAAAGCCACTTGACTGCCATGCTTGGGGTCGCAAAATACATAGAGCCGCCCTTGGGTAGATGGGACTCCTCCCGGTCATTGGGGCCACGATGACTGTGGCTAGAGAAGCCCATTTTTCCATTCTCATTTGGTTGTTTCCTCCCCCCCATGTTTCAGGGACACTGGGCTTGTCTACACTGGCAAGTTTTGTCACCAAAAACTGTCATTTGGCCACAAAACAGCAAGAGCGTACACACTACAATGGAACTTTTGTTGTGAAAAATGCACAGTTTTGGCGACAAAAAACTTCCACTCCGACGAGAGACTTTTGTCTTTTCCCCTCCCTTTATTATCGACAGAGAGGCAGTGTAGACACTGCTGATTGTTTTGTGGATGGAACTGGCTTTTATCAGCAGAGGCAGCCATAAACTGGGAAGTGTATGGTCACATCCTCACATTCCAAACTAGTCACATTGAAATAAGGTTCTGTTGGGCTGTTAGGAATACAATACTGTCCTGATATTCCTATCACCTCCAGAGAAAGAGAAGAGCCTAGAAGATGTAAAAGGAAACTTAGTTTGATAGCATCCTGTCTGGCAAGAACTCACTCATCAATAGCTGGGATGTGAAATCCTCATTTTTGTATTGTTCTATCACTGTAGTCTCCACTTCCCTATTGTTTGTCTGTATAATCTCTGTCTGGTTCTGTGATTGTTTCTGTCTGCTGTATAATTAATTTTGTTGGATGTAAACCAATTAAGGTGGTGGGATATGATTGGTTAAATAAATAACCATGTTACAATATGTTAGGATTGGTTAGTTAGATTTCAGTAAAATGTTTGGTTAAGGTATAGCTAAGCAGAACTCAAGTTTTACTATATAGTCTGCAGTCAATCAGGAAGTAAGGGGGGAATGGGAACAGGGAATGAGGGTGGGGGAATTGGAATCATGTTTCACTAAGGGGAGGTGGAAAATGGGAACAGGGACACAGGCAAGGCTCCGTGGTGTCAGAGCTGGGAAGGGGGACGCTGAGGAAGGAAACTGGAATCATGCTTGCTGGAAGTTCACGCCAATAAACATTGACTTGTTTGCATCTTCGGACTTCGGATATTGTTGCTCTCTGTTCATGCGAGAAGGACCAGGGAAGTGAGAGGGTGAAGGAATAAGCTCCCTAACACCCCCAGTCAGAGCCCAGACAAACCTGGATACTGCTGGGGACCTGGCACCAGGGCAGGAGGGTATCAAGGGAGTGAGATCCTGGAACTGACCCCTTTATCCCCCATAGCCCAGATCCCCCCTCAGGGCTATGGCTGATCCCTCCCTTCCTCCTCACAGACTCTCTGGCCTCCCCTATAGCCCAGTATGCATCATCCCCCATCTCCACCTCCCGGCAATGTCTCCCCGAGGTGAATCCCTCACAGCCCAACACACACAGCGCAGTGTCAAATCTCTCAGGTTGTTGAATAATCGCCGTGTGGCTCCCCATCTCAAACATTTCTGATCCTCAGACAGGATGAACCATGTTTGGATCCAGAGTAACATTCACTGGAGAGAGAGAGAATCAGAGCGTTAGGGGTAGAGCTCAGCCCTGGGCGAGGCTGGGACCATTTTTCACACTCCCCAACAGCCCTGGTCTGGCTGGGAGAGGCCTGAATCCTGGGGAGCTGCCTCTGTCCTGGCCACCTGAGAGGAAGCAGAGATGTCACTGCAGTTACTGACTATTTCTCATTTGTTTGCAGAAGCTTCAGCTCCCTGCTCCCCCTGCTGGGGCTGCTCCATTCCCAGCAGCAGACGCAGCCAAGATGGTTTCAGAAGCTTTTATTGAGGAAGGAACAGAGGAGACATGTGCCATCTTAAAAAACCCAGAGGGAAACTCCAACCCCTAATGCAGCCTCCACTCCCAGGCCAGGGAACAGAGAGGAAGTTGCAGCATTGGGGAAGAGCTGTTCAAGACCACAGAGTAGGAAGTGAATTGGGTGGAGTAGTCCCATCCCGAGCCTATAGAGAAGGGAGGAGATCCTACTGAATATGTCCAGAGCTCTCCCAGTCAATTTTGAAACCAAAGTAGTCATCTTCTGATCCTCAAGAATCAAATTGAGTATGCACAATCTCTGAAGGAGATTAAATAGTCAGCAATATCACTGGATTCATCATATGGTGGACACACCCAATCCCATTTGTGGATTTTTGGAGAAGTGGAGACAGCTGATGTAGGATTATGTCTCTTCCACTCCATTAGCTCCAGTTCATGCTTTCTCTCCCTTTCCTTCTCCTCCAGGGCATGCTTTCTCTCTTTCCTTCTCCTCCAGAGCTTGCTTCTGAGCTTCCATGACTCTCTTGTGAGCTGCTTTCTCCCTGGCCTCCTACTTTTCCAATAATTCCATATGTCTTTTATGCTCATTCTCCTTCTCATCCATTTGAAGCCTGTGCAGTTCTAGCTTCTTTTGAACCTCACTCTCACTCATTATGCTGATTTTCTACCTCTATTTCTCTTTCCTGAAATAAGCAAACAGAAATTAAAAAAACATCAAACTTTTTGTCTGTTCTCCAGCCACCACACTTAAAACTAACTTAAAATCACTACCAGTGTCTCAAAGCAATCAGCTCTGCACATACCTTGATCAACTACGCCACTGTGACATATTCCTTTGTCAGAACCACCTTGGGACTGTCACTCGATGTGCTGAGATATCACTGAGCCTTTCTGCCATCTTGGGCACCCCTTGCCTCTGTCTTGCTGAGTCAGATCCCCCAGGCCTCCTCCAGCACAGACACAGAGACTGAGTCACATCCCTCTGCAGAGATTAGCTCAGCTCTGGGAAGTCTCAATTAAAAGGACCTTTTCTCAGCAACCAACTGCACAGCACCAATGAAACCTGAACCCCAGAAAAGTTTTATACAGTATAAGTTCATATTGTTCGCCCTCTTTCTCGAAGTAAAGAGAGACTGTTTGCCCCCCCAACAATTACTTACACTGGGTTTATTAATAAGCAAAAGTGATTTTATTAACTATAAATGGTAGGATTTAAGTGATCATAAGATATAACAGACAGAAGAAAGTAAGTTCCTAAGCAAAATAAAACAAAAACATGAGGCTAAGCTTAATACACTAAGAAACTGGTTACATGTAATATAGGGTTACCATATCTCATAAATAAAAAAAGAGGACCCTCCATGGGCCCTGGCCCCGCCCATTTCCCCACCCCCTAGCCCCGCCCCAACTCTGCCCCTTCCTCACCCTAACTCCACCCTCTCCTCCCTTCCACTCCCAGCCAGGGGGAAAGGGCTGCCCCAGTGCTACCGGCTTCAGGGTTTGCCGGGCAGCCCCCAGACCCAGCGCCCCCAGCCGGCGCTTCCCCAGCGCAGCTGGAGCCTGGGAGGGGAAGCGCCCAGCCGGGGGCGCAGGGTCTGGAGGCTGCCCAGCAAACCGTGAAGCCGGTAGCGCTCGGGCTTTGGGCAGTCCCTATGCCTCCGGACCCTGCACCCCCAGCTGGGCACTTCCCTTCCCGGGCTCCGGCGGCGCAGGGTCCAGAGGTATGGGGGCTGCCCAAAGCCGGTAGCTCTCGGGCAGCCTGGCTCTTAAACAGAGCCGAAGAGGAGCAGAGCCTCCAGCCACAGCGGCTCTGCGTAACTGACACTGTGTCAGTTACACAGAGCCTCCAGCCGTGGTGGCTCTGCTCCTCCCCGACTCTTCGGCTTTGTTTAAGAGCCGGGCTGCCCGAGCGCTACCGGCTTCGGGCAGTCCCCGAGCCTCCGGACCCTGCGCCCCCAGCCAGGAACTTCCCCTCCCGGGCTCCGGCGGTGCAGGGTCTGGAGGCACGGGGCTGCCCGAAGCCAGTAGCGCTCGGGCAGCCCGGCTCTTAAACAGAGCCAAAGAGTCGGGGAGGAGCAGAGCCGCCATTTTCCCGGACATGTTCGGCTTTTTGGCAATTCCCCGCAGACAGGGGTTTGACTGCCGAAAAGCTGGACATGTCCGGGAAAAAGAGGATGTATGGCAACCCTAAACTTTCAGCATGCATGAAATTTACCAACCAGTGGCTAAACTTCCTATCTTCTTCCATACTGGCTGATTGCTCGAATCCGTTTGAAACAGAGCACATAGAGACAGCAGTCATTAGAGAAAGCAACATCTTGGAGGTGATATGGAGGCGATGTGCCATTTTAGTTTGTATCCAGTTCAAAGGTTGCTCAGCATGTGTTGCACATGCACACACACACATATATACTGCAAATATCTATATATGAACTTTCAGAAGTATAGTTATTGCAGCAACCTCCTGTGAGGAGGTAATGAAGTAGGCAGTTTAGATCAGCTTGTGAAAACCCTGACATTAATCTCCTTTATAGAAACCCCCCAGGCGATCCTCCATCCATTCCCCAAACTCCCATTCAACTCAAGAAGACTCTGGAATGTAGGATCGGGTCCTGTATTAAGCAGATTCATGTCTTCCTGCACAAGACCAAACGTTGCACAGGGTTAGTTTTCCCCATTTCTTGTTCCAGATACGTTTTAAATGGAACTAATCCTGTCTGTCAGTAAATGCCTTCTTCATTTTTTAACAAGATATCAGCATATTACTCTTTGGCTGCAAAGCTATCATTGATTAAGGCACAATGAACAGATGATATATTTAGGTCCCCCAGGATAAAAAATGAGGTTGCAATTGTACATTTCTGTGATCCAATCACTTCAAATTAGAGTCTGTTCTAACAACAGGAAACAAATGTATTTCTATCCAAATGAGCTACAGATTTACCCAGGCACAATTACAATGAAATAAACCATACAAAGAACAAGCAAGCAGGAACAAAGATAATCTAAATGTATCCAGATCTATCTCTCTATAGCTATCCATAACTAACATCCACATCTGCATTTATCTATACCTAAATATATCTAGATTTTTAGATTAAATTCATTAAGGGCTCTGAACAATCTAAACTCTGGGTTTTTTTTCTGGAGGAAGATCTATTCCTGAAAGGTACAACTAAATGCGTTGCAGAGGGGGTGTGTTTTATTATACACCTAAACACTTGTTTTAGGAAGGGGTTACCCCGCACACCTTTGCTTCCTACTTCATAATTTGGGGAAGATTTCCCAAAGCACCCAAGGAATGTAGGAATTCTTTTTATGTATAAGCCCTTTCTGGACAATTTCACTTCCAGGATCTCCCGCACCAGCAATGTTCGCGTTGCAAACGGTGGGCCTGATCCTGCCCCACCAAACAGCCCCCGGTTCCCCTTGATGTCGAAGACACCCTGCTGTGCTGAGATTATTACCCTCCCATGGGAAGGGAGAGATAGCTCAGGAGTTTGTGCATTAGCCTGCTAAACCCAGAGTTGGGAGTTCAATCCTTGAGGGAGCCCTTTAGGAAACTGGGGTAAAAATCTGTCTGGGGATGGGTCCTGTTTTGAGCAGGGGGGTTGGACTAGATGACCTTCTGAGGTCCCATCCAACTCTGATATTCTGTGAAGAGGGGCTAAGCTTTTGAAGCAACGACAGGTGAATCCTGATTTTGGACAAAGGTATAAATGTCTCATTTGATGGCCAAGGGTAGTCAAGGAGTGGCGCCAGTCAAATTCTGCACTGGAGTTAGTTTCCATGGGTAAATGTTCTCTAATTACGGGAACAATCGCATAGCAAAAAATATTTCTTTTCACCTCCTATTAACTCACCAAACGGCAATGTTACCAGAACACCTTTGGGTATATGTGTAACTTAGGGTGACCAGACAGCAAGTGTGAAAAATTGGGACGGGGGTGGGGGGATAATAGGCGCCTATCTAAGAAAAAGACCCAAAAATCGGGACTGTCCCTATAAAATCGGGACATCTGGTCACCCTAGTGTAACTGCACAGGCTGCGTGGTGCTCTTCCTTTCAGCCAGCTAAAAGCTCTTCTCTTAATGACTTACTGAGTTAAAATTGGACAGCAGGCTTCATTAAGGAGTAGTGGCAATGTGTTTACCGCATCTAATTGAACTCATTAGGGCTATGCCTTTTTGCTTTTTAAGCAGCCGCCGCCTTCTGCGCGTCACATAATCTCTGGGAGCTGTTTATTAGGAAAGGGAAAAGATATTGTAAATCAATTCTTCAGATGAAAAACGTGACTTTGGGGGGAAATAAAACACTGAATGATTTCTCTGCTGTTTCCTAGGCGGGGAGCAGGGATGAACCGCGCTCTGCATTGTAAGCGGTGCTTGATAGATGCGCAGGAGGCTGGAAAGTTTGGGGAGACTTTTGAGTTGTGTTCTTGCTACGAGAAATGTGATGGGAGAGACATCAAGGGGGGAGAAGTATTCTTAGCAAGGAGTTGAGGTTGTGGCTCCAATACCACTGCAGTTTAGGCAACCCTGGGCTCTTCTGAGAGTTATTAATGGAGGTGGGTGGGGTGGGGATGCTTGTTTTAAAGAAAAACATATTTCAAGTCTAGCCCCCACGGAGGGATTGTTTGTAGGGTGATTGCTGCAAAGGGGTCTGCCAGCCTGCTGAGACTCCTAGCCCCCCTTAGAATTGCTTGTGTGGTGGAGAAACCGATTGTGCGATTAACTTTTCTATTCACTTAAACTAGGGAAGGGGGCATGGAGAGCAGGGTCAGGAAATTGGGAAGAGGACAAGGCTAGGGTGCGGGGAGGTGGAAGGGAGTTTGGGGGCTGAGGGAGGGCAAGGACAGGGATATAGGGTGGGTGGGGGTGAAGTGGGGAGCGGAAATATCAGGAGATATACCTATCTCATAGAACTGGAAGGGACCCCAAGAGGTCATCGAGTCCAACCTCCTGCCTTCACTAGCAGGACCAAATACTGATTTTGCCCCAGATCCCTAAGTGGAACCCTGAAGGACTGAGGTCACAACTCTCAGTTTAGCAAACCAATGCACAAACCACTGAGCTAGTAGTAATAATTCAACTCAGCTCCCCAGACAACTTCCTCTGCGCAAGGGGACTCAGTGACCATGTTCCCATTCTCTTGGATTCCACGTTCCTCCATCAGAGCACAGGGACAGGTTCCACTCACGGAATGTCCTTTCTGACAAATACTCCACCAATGCTCCACGCACCCTGATCTGGTCTGATTTCACCCTCTGAACAGGATTCCCCCTTCCCAAACCTAAGCTGAGCGCACAAATTTCCATCCATACTGATAGCTGGAGGAAACGTTCCCAACCTTATTGGGGTTTCAGAGACCGGAGTGGAAGGGGAGTCCTCGAGGTCAGGCAGGCCTATGGGGAAAGGGAGTGGGAGCAAGGACTCAGCACACTTTGCTATTTGATTCCATCTGGGTGGTGAATGAGCCAGAAAAGTTCCCCACACTAGTAGGAGCATTTCCCCAGCCGCTGAACTATGTGCATATTTATCGGTTTCTCCTAAAGTTAGTTAGGATTATGGGGGAAAGTGTCAGAGCGGCCACCAGTGAGAGTTTTTGGCCACACTCTGAGGCCACCAAATTTGGTCGTGAGAATCCCTGGGCTAGACGCTCATGATGGGCCCTTCTGACCTTAGAGCCTGTGAGTGGAACAGGAGCCGGACACAGAGATGCTGCAGCGCGGTGGGTTGATCTCTAGGACCCAGGAGCAGCTGGGAGGCGGCTCTGGGGGGAGCGATCGCTGGGCTCAGGCCCGGCAGCAGGAAGTGACTCGCAGCCGCTGCGGTGACTCTGGCTCCAGGCTCCTGGCGAGATCTCCGAGCCCCGGCGGCTGGTGCTGGGAGCCCGGAGCCCTGGCTGCAGCCGGGAGAGGGGAATCTCCAGCAGGGCCCTTCCCGCTGCTCCCCAGGAGCCTCTCCCAGGGCAGAGCCCCCAGCCCGGCCAGGCCCCTTCCGGGCCCGGCCCCTGCCCCAGGGGGGCCCCGCTCGGAGGGGAGGTAAGAGAAATAACCCACCCCCGAGGGAGCTGTGTCCCCCCGTCCCACGCGGGCTGCAGAGGGAGGAAAATAAAGAGGTGCAGGGGGTGAGGGAAGGCGGGGGCGGAGGGCGCAGGAGGCGGGTGCTGGGGATGCGGGGGGCAGGCTGGGTTGGGGGCCGGGGCGCACTGAAGGAAATATGGGGCGATGCGGTGGGATTGACGGAATTGGGGGGCAGAGGGAAGCGAGGATAGAATGGGGGAAGATGTGAGTGGGGGCACTGCGAGGAAAGGGGGTGTGTGGGGAGACTGGGACAGAGGCAAAAACCCAGCCCCAACACTCACTCCCTGCTCCCAGTGTGTTATTGTCAGACACACCCGTGCTGGTGGGGTCTGTGTCTCATGACTTTTGCGGTCGCCCAGGGCCCTGGTCTGATTTCTGGGCAGGATAAACATCTCAGCCACACCGGAGTCACTGCTGCTTTGGGCAGGCAGGGAGTGTGGATGGGCCAAAGAGATCAGCCTCTGCCTGCCTGTCCCTGGGGGCTGCTGCAGGAGTCCAGGGCAGGTCATTATTTTTAGGTGATGCCATCAGAGGGCTCCTGCTGTTCCTAAGGGAGAGGGGTTTACACGGCAGTGTGGAGAAATCCCCCAAAGTGGCCCCTTTAGTTCTGCTTTTTACCTAGCATTTGGATAAGAGATACTGTTACTGGGAGTGTCTGAAGAGTCTGGGGTGGAATCGGGGGGTGACATGGACTGAAGCCCCTTCTGTAATGTTCCCAATCACCCCGACAGGCTGAAGAATCACGTCCACATTTCGCTCCAGATGGGCCCGTCTTCCAGGAAACAGGGAAGGGAAATGTCTGTGATGGAGCCAGCTCAGGTAGGGGATTATCAGGGAGCTCCTGGGCAGGGGCAGGGAGGAGATAGTGTGTGATAAACCTGCTGATTTTCTGAGTGGGCCCATTGGTGATGGGGGAGGGGAGACGGGACATTCCCCCATTTCTCAAACAGGATATAACCCCATTGCACAGGGCTGGGAACATTTTCAAGGCTCCCAGTGCTGGAGTGAGACCCCACTAGCCTGAGGCTGCTTTGAAATATGAAAGGAAGTGTTGGGATTCCTGTCCCTGTCCCCGGCTCAGAGCTCTGCTTCCCATATCAGCCTGTGGCTGGCAGGTGTGTGTGAAATGAAAAGACCATGCCCTGCTCCGTCTGCTGGGGAAACAAGGAGCTCTCACCTTCTCCCCATCCCCTGAAGCCTCCTGGCTCCTCTGAGCAGGGTGGGGGTAGGATTCTGCTACTCTGGCCCTCCCACAGCTTCCATTTCTTTATCCTTCTTCCCGTGTGACTAGCGGGATTGTGGCTGAAACAGCAGGTAATGAGTGGGGGCTTTTGGTGTTCCAGATGCCGGTGACCTTCGAGGAGGTGGCTGTGTATTTCACCCAGAGGCAGGGGGCTCTGCTTCACCCCGCTCAGAGAGCCCTCTACAGGCATGTCATGCAGGAGAACTACGAGATGGTGACCTCGTTGGGTAAGGGATTCGCATACCCTGAGATACTAGAAGCCGTGGGATCTGCGTGTCTGAATCTGGTCAGGTTCTTCCCAAGTCAGTTAGATCAGAGGCGAGTTAGTTCCATAATGCACAGCTGCCGTGTGAGAGAGCTTTGCATTTCTGTGCTATCTCTAGTGCCACGTGTGTCAAAACCCAATGGACAAGCTAAACCATCCCCACCCCTCCATCTTTCAAAGGGGCATAAATCCAGCATTGTCCTGTCTGTGTCGTTTCGTGGCTGCACACACAATCCCTGTTCACCTTCCTCCTTGGGAATAGCTCCAGCCATGGGGAGGGCTCTGGCCTCTGCAGGTTTAGAAAGAGGCAGGGGCTTAAGTCCAGAGCTGTGTGTGAGTCAGCAAGGCCACCAGAGTGCACAGATCTTGGGAACACCTAGTGAGGGTGTAATAATAATTCAACTCACCTCCCCAGCCAAGTTCCTTTGCACAAGCGGGCTCAGTGACCATTTTCCCATCCTCTTGGATTCCAAGTTCCTCCAGCAGAGCGCAGGGACAGGTTCCACTCACGGCATGTCCTTTCTGACAAATACTCCACCAATGCTCCATGCACCCTGATCTGGTCTGATTTCACCCTCTGCACAGGATTCCCCCTTCCCAAACCTGAGCTGATCGCCCGGCTGGAACGAGGGGAAGAGCCATGGGTGCCCGATCTCTGGGACTGCAATGAAAGAAGGCTTCCGAGATACACCCTTACAGGTGTGGACTGACACAGAAACCATCTAGGGAATGAAGGAAGAAGTTGAGAATCCCAAAATATGGTGTGAGTAAGCGCCCTCAGTTCTTCCTCATCTCAGCCAGGACAGGGCTGCAGTCAAGAGATATAGCTCACACTATTCCACCCAACCTCTTAGCTGCAGGAGTTTGCTTCCCAGCTTTCCTTCCCTGTGATTGTTTGAGTGGGATGAGGAGGCGGAGTCCAATTGTTCAGTCTTCATGTTGGGTTTTCGCTTGGTGCTCTTCTTCTTTCTCCCCAGCACAATGACTCCTGTCTGGATTGTGTCTCTCCCAGCAGGTGCTGAGCGAGGGAGTGAGAATGAGGAGGGGAATCATCATGAGGAAGTTCCCGGGGAAGTGGAACTGCAGGGAACCTTTGTGGGAACAGCTGAAGGGAATTTTTCCCAGTGCTTGGAGCAGGAAAAGGCCTGGGGAAACTGGCACAGGTCAGAGAGGCTTCTGGAAAACCACCCAGGGAAGAGAGTGGATGAATCTATTACCGGGGGGGCAGGAGACAAGGATCCGAGAGCACAGCAAACAAATCCCAAGGAAGAGACACCCGGGCACTACCCTCAGTGTGGGAAAGAATACATTGTGAGATCACAGCTTGTGACACATTGGACAACCTGTGCTGGAGAGAAACCCTTTCAATGCTTGGATGATGGGGAAATCTTCAATAAGCTCTCAGATCTTAATAACCATGGGAGCAGCCACACTGGAGAGAAAACCTGTCAATCCCTCGAGTGGGGGAAATGTTTCATTTCGAAGACACAAATAATTAGACATCAGGCAATCCACACAGGAGAGAGACCCCACAAGTGCTTTGACTGTGGGAAAAGTTTCATAAGAAGGTCACACCTAGTTCGTCATCAGGCAATCCACACAGGAGAGAGACCCCACAAGTGCTTGGACTGTGGGAAAAGTTTCATACAGAGGTCAAACCTAGTTCGTCATCAGGCAATCCACACAGGAGAAAGACCCCACAAGTGCTTGGACTGTGGGAAAAGTTTCATAACAAGGTCACACCTTGTTTATCATCAGACAATCCACACAGGAGCGAAACCCCATAAGTGCTTGGACTGTGGGAAAAGTTTCATACAAAGGTCAGACCTTGTTCAACATCAGGCAATCCACACAGGAGAAAGACCCCACAAGTGCTTGGACTGTGGGAAAAGTTTCATACTGAGGTCACACCTAGTTCGCCATCAGGCATTACACACAGGAGAGAGACCCCACAGGTGCTTGGACTGCGGGAAAACTTTCATAGAGAGGTCGAACCTTGTTCAACATCAGGCAATCCACACAGGAGAGAGACCCCACAAGTGCTTGGACTGTGGGAAAAGTTTCATAAGAAAGTCACACCTTGTTTATCATCAGACAATCCACACAGGAGCGAGACCCCACAAGTTTTTGGACTGTGGGAAAAGTTTCATACAAAGGTCAGACCTTGTTAATCATCAGGCATTACACACACGAGAAAGACCTCACAAGTGCTTGGACTGTGGGAAATGTTTCAAAGTGAGATCAAACCTTGTTCACCATCAGGCAATCCACACAGGAGCGAGACCCCACAAGTGCTTGGACTGTGGGAAAAGTTTCATATGGAGGTCTGACCTTATTAAACATGGAAGAATCCACACAGGATCTAAACTTCTGTGACACATGGCAAGAAAAGGTTAAGCAACTTGCATGTAATTGACTCAGGGTCAACATTTAGAGAGAGATTTTAAAAGTGTGTCCACTTTAGATAAGCTGGAGTTTGAAATGTAAAGTTGTGTGATGACTTAATAAAGAATACATGAATGTGAAGTAACAATTGTGTGGGCGTTTTCCAGCTTCACAGCATGTAACAAACATACAGCAACCTCTCAGTGCTCCATGGACAGTCCTGATAGACATATTGTAATGGGACAGTAATATTCAGCAGGTGATGAATTTTCCTATGAATCCTCACAACACATACTTTGGAGAAGATTTATCATTTTGTAAACATGGTGCCCATAAGAGGGTAGACCAGTGGTTCTCCTATGTGTTTCATTTCCCCCCCACTTCTGTGTGTCTGTGGTTATATAGGCCCCCACCCTTAAAAGCACATATATCACACGCAGCTCTAAAGGCAGAGTAGTTGCTGGCGATGTGCACAGCACTGAAGATCTCCAATAGCATCACAGAACTTAGGGTGGCCACGTGAAAAGTGATATTCGTCAATATTGTTGTTCACAGCAGACTTATGACACCATTGCCGCCCCTACTTCTGTGCTGCTGCTCCACCTGGGTTTGACAGCTTAAGCATTGATCCCCAACTCGCAGCAAGGCCTGTTCCTTCTTCTTGAGCCCCAGCCAACTGGGGTCAACAGCAGTGCTCTTTAAAAAACAAACAAACAACCCACACTGATCACGACTCCCTTGACGCATTCCTATGCCTCCATTGGGAGGCTCTGCCCACACTTTGAGAATTGCTAGTGCATAGAGTCACCATGGGGATTAGTAGCCAAGATGGTAACACCTGCTCCTTTCCGTTTCCGGGATTCCCAGAGAAAATGTCTGAGAAGGAGAGCAGAACAGATCCGATTAACATTAACCTTCCAAAACACATTTTGGTGATTTCAGTTATAAACATTCCCTTCATCCTTCAGCCCCTACCGCCAATGAATTCAATGAGACTGAGCTGGAATTGGGCAGGTGGCATGGGGACGGGTATAATCGCTGAATTATTGATCCCTGAATTAACAGAATACAGGAACCCTTTGGATAGCTAAATATAGACTATTACAGTTACCCCTCTTAGAATCATATAATATCAGGTTTGGAAGAGACATCAGGAGGTCATCTAGTCCAACCCCCTACTTATTGTAGGGCCAATCCCCAAATACATCATCCCAGCCAGGGCTTAGTCAAGCCTTACCTTAAAAAGCTCTAAGGAACGAGATTCCACCACATCCCTAGGTAACCCATTCCAGTGCTTCACCACCCTCCTAGTGAAAAAGTTTTTCCTAATATGCAACCTAAACTTTCCCCACTTCAACTGGAGACCATTACTCCTTGTTCTGTCATCTGGTATCACTGAGAACAGTCTAGATCCATCCTCTTTGGAACCCCCTTTCAGGTAGTTGAAAGACGCTACCAAATACCCCATCATTCTTCTCTTCTGTAGACTAAACAATCCCCGTTCTCTCAGCCTCTCCTCATAAGTCATGTGCTCCAGCCCCCTAATCCTTTTTGTTGCCTTCCGCTGGACTCTTTCCAATTTTTCCACAGCCTTCTTTTAGTGTGGGGTCCAAAACTGGACACAATATTCCAGATGAGGCCTCACCAATGTTGAATAGAGGAGAATGATCATGTCCCTCAATCTGCTGGCAATGCCCCTACTTGTGCAGACCAAAATGCCATTAACCTTCTTGGCAACAAGGGCACACTGTTGACTTATATCCAGCTTCTCATCCACTGTAACCCCAGGTCCTTTTCTGCAGAACTGCTGCCTAGCCATTCGGTCCCTAGTCTGTAGCAGTGAATGGGATTCTTTCATCCTAAGCGCAGGACTCTGCACTTACCCTTGTTGGACCTCATCAGATTTATTTTGGCCCAATCCTCTAATTTGTCTAGGTCCCTCTGTATCCTATCCCTACCCTCTAGAGTATCTACCACTCCTCCCAGTTTAGTGTCATCTGCAAACTTATTGAGGGTGCAGTCCACATCATCCTCCAGATCATTAATGAAGATAGTGAACAAAACCGGCCCCAGGACCGACCCCTGGGGCACTCTGCTTGATATCGGCTGCCAACGAGGCATGGAGACTTTAATCACTACCCCTTGAGCCCGTCGATCTAGCCAGCATTCTACCCACCTTATAGTCCATTCATCCAGCCCATACTTCTTTAACTTGCTGGCAAGAATACTGTAGGAGATCATATCAAAAGCTTTGCTAAAATCAAGTAATAACACATCCACTGCTTTTCCCTCATTGACAGAGCCAGTTATCTCGTCATAGAAGGCAATTAGGTTACTCAGATATGACTTGCCCTCTTCTTCCAAGTCTTTAAAAATACACATTTACATTTCAAACTCTAGCTTATCTAAAGTGGACACACTTTTAAAATCTCACTCTAATTGTTGACCCTGAGTCAATTACATGTAAGGTAGGTGATCTTGGGGGACAACTACTGCACTGGTAGGGTGCAAAATAAACTTTATTAAAAAATACAAAAACAGGTTAAATTCAATAGTGAGGGGTATGGGGTTTGTTAAGGTAGACAATTGGGGAGGGGTTTC
Source organism: Chrysemys picta bellii (assembly GCF_011386835.1). NCBI lineage: Eukaryota > Metazoa > Chordata > Testudines > Emydidae > Chrysemys > Chrysemys picta. Next base: position 10,694,386 of record NC_088802.1, on the reverse strand, counting down.
TTTTAGTAAATAGGATAGGGGGGTTTCAATAGTGGGGTACAATACAGTGGGGTACAATACAGTTGGTAACCAATTAACACTGAAGTATAAATGTAACAGATAGCTAACAATTTCTATGTAAAGAGTATGTCCCAGCAGCATATAACCAACTAACAGTATGGGTAAAATGTGTTAAATAACCAATAACTTTAGGTAAAAATGTGTCACTGTGTTGTAAATGTAAAATGTGAGGTGTGTTAGAGAGAAAAGGTGTAACCAGTGGGGTTTCATGCTAGACTTCAGTAATACAATTGAGGTTTGGTAACAGTAGGAGCAGGGTGAGCACGCGGTGGAGGGAGATTTAAACTCAGGGAGACACAGAGAGCAGACAGGTTGCAAGTTTAAACAGCAGAGAGAGAGAGAGAGACAATTATAAAGAACACAGCAAAATCTTATCTATGATTTAACTTAACCAAGACTACACAAATTAGCAAGTAACAAAACACAATGCAACAATTCTTTAAGACTAACTTACAGAGTACAGTGCAAGCAATTTCCTAAACATAACTTAACCACAGCTATGCAAAATGAAATTACAATTTATCTAGACTAAATGCTAAATCTAACCTAATGGGTGCACCTTATACTAGGGGTAGTTCCAGAGGGCAGAGTGGTGTGTGCCCGGGATACAGCTCCAAGGGGTGTGTGTGTTTAACTAGTGGTGGCTCAAGCAGGGGGCTGGCTGCAAGCTGGCAGCCCAGGATACAGTCCAGGAAGGCACAGGCTTATTTCTAGCAGTAAAGGCACTGTGGAGCAAGAAACAGATTACAGATACACACCAAGGAGTTAGCTTGGGTCTGCCTGCTGGGGCAAAGAAAGCCAGCAGCTAAAACAAGGGGAGTCTGCAAGAAGTTTTTCCTTACCAATCCCCAAAGCAGCAGCAGGAACAGCAGTTTCAACATCAGAGTGTCGGAGAATAACAGAGTTCTCACTTTTTGTTTGGGTACAGCAAGTCAGATACTTTATTTTCTCTCACAATTGCGCAGAGGGAGAGAGCTAAGCAGGTCTCTCTACAGGTAAACAGTTACAGCAAACCTTTATACCTTTCATTACAGACAATAACAAGCAACAGCTGCATTTTGTTTATACATAGGCCATCTTGATATCTTATTTTTCTCACTTGTTTTGACTCTAGCCTACATACAATATTTTCTACACATTATCTACACAAGGTCGCAACAACTTCTCACACAGTTCTTTCCCACTTGCCTCACACAATCCTCGCTTCTACAAATCTCGCATTATTAGGGTTATAGTTAGCCTGACTCTTGCTAACCAACTGTCATGAATTGCAGTTCCTTCCTGTCAGTTCTTTCTCTGCTTCCACAAGAGGACACAGAGAGGACTCGATTCACTTACAATAATCAGGAGATCTCCAGGCACAAATTTGTTGTTCGTGGGAGGGGAGTTTAAAAATGGGGGTACGTTCAAAAACAAACGAGAGCGGGGAGAGGGCCCCCCCAAAGACCCCTAGCTGATCAGACCAGTTGGCAAAGCAAGGACCTTCTCCGGGGGTCTGATCTGCTTGCTGCAAGCCCCGCCCCCAGGAATCGGGCCCCGCTCTTGCTAAAGCCGGCCCTGCTCCTTACTACCCAATGCCGCCCTGCTGCCTGCCCTTTCTGCCCTCGGATGACCTATCTCTGTCATCAGCTCTCTTCCGTTGGGCTGCAAAGACCTCGCCCCCCGTCGCATCCTCTCGTTCCGCTGGCAAGTGCAGCTTCAACTGCTGCCGGCTGCATGTGGCGGAGAGGTGCTCGAGGGATCCTTCCTCCTTCCCTACCAGGGAGCCCATTACTGGGTCCATTACTCCACAGGGGAGGCCCGGTGCTACCTCTGCCGGGTGATGGGGCACGTCCGGAGGGACTGCCCCTTGGCCCGGCACGGAGGAGCATCCAGGACCCCCGAGCCCCGGCAAGACACCGGCCCTGTCATCGCCGGCGCCCCTGGCTGCCCGGCGCCCGGAGCTGCCCCTCCTCCTTTCCAGTCCACCACTGCTCCCGCTCGGGTCCAAGGGGTATTCCCCCCAGCGTGCCCAGACGAGCGGGAGAGCCCCGCCTCCACTGTCTGTGATCCGGCGGGGCCTGTGGAGGAGGGTGCGGCAGAGATACCACCGGGCATTGGTGAGGGCCCGCCCCAGGGGGAATCCTTCCTCCTACATGCTGCCCCACCATTGCCTCCCCGAGTCCCTGAGCCATCGCCCTTGCTCCCTGACTCGACCCCTGTTAGCCAGCCTACAGATGATGCCATGGAGGGCTGGTCCTTAGGGCAGGGGAAGCGGGGCAAGTGGAAGGCTGGGGCTCCGATCCATTCTTCGGATTCTGATGCCCCCCGGAAGAGCAGGAAGGGGGGCACCAATGCTGAGCTTTCCACTTTGCCCCCTGACAACTCCCATTCAATGGTGCCGGCTGGGGACAACATGACAGCACCGGAAGGTAACATCGACCTTCCTCCGGAGTCCCTTCCTGTGGAATCCTCCGATGGAGCCCCTCTCGCCCCCTTACCATCTGAAGCCCCTGTGAGCACCAAGGCGAGCGTTAGTTTGGGTTCTGGCGGGGAGAGCCCTGGGGTGGTGGAAGGTGACCTCCCCTCCATTTATGAGGAGATCGAGGCCCTGGGTCTGACCCTGGTCACCCAGGGGGAGGACGACCCTCTGCCAGCGGGCCTCGATCTAAGCGACCTCACCCCAATTCACCTTTCCCTATGTTCCCTTCCCCTAACTGCTGCTTCTACTCTCGCCTCTGAGGGTCCCCTGGATTCTTCCATCTGCCCGGCCGCGGGTGGCACCCCGCTGACAGCCGCCGAGCCTACTGAGGTGACTGTTGGTGCCACGCTGCCGGGACACGATTCCCATGGAGTGTCCCTTTTAGATGTGGGGCAACCGACCTACTTCCTGGGCTGGGACCCCATTAAAGACCGTCCATCTCCAGATGCAGTGACTGCCACACCGGCCACAGTGGCTGAGTCCAGCATCATTGAGTGTCCCAATCCCACCCCCCCAGATTCCTGAGCTGGACCAAGGGGGACCACCATCCAGCGGCCCAACTACTAGGGCTCGGGATCCTGCCTTTGTCCCCCTCCCTGATTCTGTTCCTGATCCCTGCCCTGACCCTACTCCTGACCCCAGCCCTGTCCCTGATGCCAGCCCCGTCCTTATCCCCTCTACCTCCTGTGATGCCATTGCCGCCCCTGGGGTCGAATCTGTCCATATCCCTGAGGATGACCCCCAGGGAGCGGCCTTTGTTTTTCCCTGTCCCGACCCACGAGGGGCTCCTGTTTCCTCTCCGCCGCCCCCTGTTGAACCAGGGAACAGGGCAGACCTCATGGCGTCAGCCCATCGGACACCACGTCAAGGGTCTGCCCCCTGCTTGCCCATCTCGGTGGGCCACGGGGCTGTGACGGGCCCCACTGGGGGAAAGTCATAGATCGGTAACCCCGCCCCCCCATACGCTGAGAGAGGAGCTGCAGGAATTCCTTGAGGACATCCGTGGCTCCCGTCACAAGGTACAGCTTGCACTCCAGCGATGGGGGAATTTCCATCAGATCCTCCAGGCTGCGAGGGCCCTCATGGGGGAGGGTAAGAGGACTGGGAAGCAGGCCGCCGTGGCCTACCAGCGGGTCCTCCTCTTCCGTGACTTCTTACTCACCTACGGGGTAGGTCATGGTTTGCTGCGTGGCCCAACGGAGGCCGTGGGTGTCTCTGCCTGCGAGGATCCCCCCCAGCCCTCCTCATGGCACAGATCATCCTTGCAACATTGAACACCCGGGGCTGTAGGATGGGTCTCCGCAGGAGCTAGGTGCTCTCCTTCCTTCGGGAGTGGGGGTACTCTGTGGTTTTCCTGCAGGAGACCCATACGGATCCGGCTGCTAAAGCTAGCTGGCGGCTGGAGTGGGGGGACAGGGTCTACTTTAGCCACCTCACAGTTCGTACGGCTGGAATGGCGACCCTGTTCTCCCCCGACATACGGCCCAAGGTGCTCGGGGTCATCGAGGCTGTGCCGGGCTGCCTGCTGCACCTCCGGGTCTGCATGGAGGGGCTTGTGGTCAATCTCATCAACGTTTACGCCCCAACATCGGGCCTGGAGAGGTTGCGTTTTTATCAGCAGGCGTCCACCTTCCTCGTCTCCTTGGATCCTCACGAGTGCCTGGTCCTGGGCAGGGACTTTAACACCACCCTCGAGGAACGGGACAGCTCGGGGACTGAGCAGTGCCCAGCCACCGCGGACGTCCTCTGGGAGATCGTCGAACATCCCTCCTTGGTGGACGTCTGGCGCGACCACCACCCGGACAACGTCTCAACATTCACCTTTGTCTAGATGGAGGCCCATCAGTCCCGCCACTCCTGGCTGGACCGCATCTATTTATGACGTTTCCACCTTTCACGGGCCCACTCCTCCAGCATTTGGCCGGCCCCTTTTTCAGATCGCCACCGTGACGGCCTCTCTCTGTGCGGAGAGGCCGGGGCTGGCCTTTTGGCACTTTAATAACAGTTTGCTGGAGGATGCGGGCTTCATAACGTCCTTCCAGGAGTTCTGGCTGGCCTGGCGAGGGCAGAGGCGCGCCTTTCCCTTTGCGTGGCGGTGGTGAGACGTGCGGAAGGTACACGCCCGGCTCTTCTGACGTGACTACACCCGGCGCCAGCCGACGGAGGGATGCGGCGATAGAGCAGTTGGAACGGGAGGTCTTAGCGCTGGACAGGCATCTGGCCTCCAGCCCCGGGGATCCATCCCTCTGCAGAGTGTGCCGGGAGAAGCGGGAGGCTCTCCAGGTCCTCGAAGACCATCGAGCCCAGGGTGCCTTTGTTCATTCCCACATCCGCTTCCTTCGGAAGATGGATTGCGGCTCCCGCTTCTTCTATGCTCTGGAGAAAAAGAGGGGGTGCCAAGAAGCACATCACCTGCCTCCTGGCAGAGGACGGCACCCCCATCATGGATCCAGCAGGGAGATGTGCGGGAAGATCAGGGCATTCTACGCAAATCTTTTCTCCCCGGATCCGACCGATCCTAACACTTGCAGAGTTCTCTGGGATGGACTCCCGACGGTCAGCACGGGTGACTGTGACTGGCTAGAGTTGTCTCTCACTCTGGCCGAGTTCTCGGAAGCCCTCTGTCACATGCCCACCAATAAATCTCCGGACATGGCCGGGCTGACCGTGGAGTTCTACTGCATGTTCTGGGACGTCCTCGGCCCAGAATTAGTCACCGTCTGGGCCAAGTCTTTGCAGAGCGGGGTCCTCCCTCTTTCATGCAGGTGAGCCATGCTCGCCTTATTGCCGAAGAAGGGGGACCTCCGCAACTTACGGAATTGGGATCCCATCTCGCTCCTCAGCACGGACTACAAAATCGTGGCAAAGGCCATCTCGATGTGGCTAGGGTCCGTGCTGGCGGACGTGGTCCACCCAAACCAGACCTACACCGTCCTGGGCCGCACAATATTTAATAACCTGTATCTGGTCCGGGACCTCCTGGAACTAGGGTGTAGGGATGGTCTGTCATTCGCCCTCTTGTCCCTGGATCAGGAGAAGGCGTTCGACAGGGTGGACCATGGGTATCTCCTGAGCACACTGCGAGCATTTGGCTTCGGACCCCAGTTTGTGGGTTTTCTCCAGGTGCTGTACGCTTCCACAGAGTGTCTGGTCAGGCTCAACTGGACCCTGACTGAGCCAGTCAGCGAGCTCAGTCCATCCGGTGGACTGCGGGTCCGCTGCTTTATCTCGGCGTTTACCTTTCTGCCACTCATCCATCTCTGCTGGAGAACTGGCACGGCTTAGAGGGCAGGGTGACGGAGCAGCTCCGGAAATGGACAGGACTACTCTGGTGCCTCTCCCTCCGATTAAGGGCATTGGTGCTCAATCAATTAGTCCTGTCCATGCTCTGGTACCAGCTCAACACCCTGGTCCCGGCCCCGGGTTTCCTGGCCAACCTCCGGACGGCGATTCTGGAGTTCTTTTGGCTAGGAATGCACTGGGTCTCTGCAGGGGTCCTCCATTTGCCCCTGGAGGAGTGGGGGCAGGGCCTGAACTGCCTACACACTCAGGTCCATGTCTTCCACCTCCAGGTCCTGCAGAGGCTCCTGTATGGTGCAGGTAGTCTGGCATGGAGAGTACTGGCACACGCCTTCCTGTGCCACTTCTGAGGGCTCTGATACAACCGGCAGCTCCTTTATCTCCATCCGAGAGGTCTTCCACGAGACCTCTCCGGGCTGCTGGTCTTCTACCAAGACCTCCTCCGGACCTGGAAGCTGTTTTCAATGACCAGGTCTGTGGCGGCCACTGTGGGGGCTGATCTCCTCGCGGAGCCCCTGCTACACAACCCCCAGTTTCGTGCGCAGGTGGCGGAGTCCCCCTTGGTGCGCCAGAGGCTGGTCTTGGCAGAAGTCACCAGGGTCGGAGACCTCCTGGACTACGACCAGGGAGACTGGCTGGATCCCCTGATGCTCGCTCAGCGCATGGGGCTCTCCAGACCTTGCACTCCCCAGCACGTACTTCAGAAGGTGAAGGCCACTTTACTGCCCGCTGCTCGGGCCTACCTCGACCGGGTCCTGCGAGAGGGCACGCCCTGCCCACCCTCCACCCCAGGCCCTGTGGACCTTTTCATTGGGCCCCTGCCCCGTGGACCCAACTGGCCCCCCCGCCCTTTCACTGTGAGCTCGCTGCACGATCTGCAGCCGGTTCTGTTCCAGACTGCACCAAAGAAGCATCTGTACACACTTGTACTCCACATCCTTCACTTCCTCACCCTCGCATCCCGCCCCAACACAAAGTGGCGGGACCTCCTACCACCTCTCGAGGGTGAGAAGCCCCGGTGGGTCAGCCTATACTCCACCCTGGTTCCAAGGCCCACTGGAGATATCAGTTGGCAGCTCCTTCCTGGGGCCGTGACCACAGGTGTGTACTTGACGCTGTTTACCCCATCCCAAACACCTGCTCCTTTTGCGGCATGAAGGAAATGCTGGCGCACATTTATCTAGAGTGCACCAGATTGCAGCCCCTATTCTGGCTTCTCTTAGATATATTATTACATTTTTGGTTGCACTTTTTCCCTTACCTGTTCATCTATGCACTCCCCATCTGTGGCCCCACAAAGTTGCGGGACCTCCTTATCAACCTTCTCTTAGCCCTGGCCAAACTAGCCATCTACAAAACCAGGGAGAAGAGGTTGGCCGACGGGATTTCCTGCGACTGTGGGGCCTATTTCCGCTCCTCCGTCCATTCACCCATCTGGGCAGAGTTCCTCTGGGCGGCATCTGCTGGCTCCCTTGAGGTCACACCTTGTTAAACATCAGGCATTACACACAGGAGAAAGACCACACAAGTGCTTGGACTGTGGGAAAAGTTTCATACAGAGGTCACACCTAGTTCGTCATCAGGCAATCCACACAGTAGAGAGACCCCACAAGTGCTTGGACTGTGGTAAAAGTTTCATAAGAAGGTCACACCTTGTTAAACATCAGGCATTACACACAGGATCGAGACCCCATAAGTGCTTGGACTGTGGGAAAAGTTTCATACAGAGGTCCGACCTTCTTAAACATCAGGCAATCCACACAGGAGATAGACCCCATAAGTGCTTGGACTGTGGGAAAAGGTTCATTCAAAGGTCAGATCTTATTCAACATCAGAGAATCCACCCAGGAGAGAGACCTCACAAGTGCCTGAACTGTGGAAAAAGTTTTGTATGGAGGTCAGACCTTGTTAAACATCAGGTATTCCACACAGGAGAGAGACCCCATAAATGTTTAGATTGTGGAAAAAGATTCATACGGAGGTCAGACTTTGTTAAACATCAGTCAAACCACACAGGAGAGAGACCACACAGGTGTTTATTCTGTGGAAAAGGTTTCAGATGGAGGTCACGCCTTCTTAAACACCAGAGAATCCACACAGGAGAGAGACCTCACAAGTGTTTAGACTGTGTGGAAATTTCACTTCTAAACTTCTCTGATGCAGGGACAGAAGGTGTTAAGGAAATTGCATGTAATTGACCTAGAATCAAGCTTTAGAGACATGTTAGAAAAGTGTGTACTCATTAGATCAGGGGTAGGCAACCTATGGCACGCGTGCTGAAGGCGGTATGCGAGCTGATTTTCAGTGGCACTCTCACTGCCCGGGTCCTGGCCACAGGTCTGGGGAGCTCTGCATTTTAATTTAATTTGAAATTAAGTTTCTTAAACATTTTAAAAACCGTATTTACTTTACATACAAAAATAGTTTAGTTATATATTATAGACTTAGAGAAAGAGACCTTCTAAACATGTTAAAATGTATCACCGGCACACGAAACCTTAAATTAGAGTGAATAAATGAAGACTCGGCACATCAATTCTGAAAGGTTGCTGATCCCTGCGTTAGAAAAACTAGAGCTTCGAAAGGTAAACGTTTATTGTTAAAGACATGGAAGAAGATGGTAACTGTAGTAGTCTTTGTTTAGCTATATCTTGTTACAGGTTAATAATGGAAGTAAATGGTTCCTGTCTAGGGCTCTATTCTGTGAATTCAGAGATCAAAAGGGAATATTAACATTTAGACAAAACTTGGTTGTAATAATGTCATTGTTTGTCTCCTGAAAGTTTGTGGTAAACTGTCTATGAACTGCTTTATAGAGAATCACATGTTAATCCATGTTACCAGTGATGTTTAGGAAATAGAAGGTTACTTCAAAAGCCTATTCTTCATCCAATGACTGTGTGCTGTCGAGACACTGCAAAAGTTATCCTTTCTTTTGTGTGGGTGAATCCAATCTCTGCGGGCAGAGGGGATCTCCCGGCGGGTCTGCACTCCCCAATCGCAGCAAGTGGGGGGCGGGGATACCCTGCAGCTCTGCAGTCCCCACAATTCAGCTCCCTGGCCGCTGCAGGGACCTGGGCAACCACCGTAGCTCCCAGCCTGGGGAGGAATCCCCCAGAGTTCCCCAGTCCCCAAGTGGTGAGGAAGCCCCCTGACTGCCCAGTGCCTGTAAGTGTGAGGGACTGCTGGAGCTCTGGGCATGGGGGAATGTCCTGTGGCTCCCCAGCCATCACTGGCAGGGGCATTCTGCAGCTCCCCATTCTGCACGGGATCTCCCGGAGCTCTCCAGGGTGGGTCCATGGATGAGGGGGATGTATGGAGCTCGCTAGGCACCACAGGTGGCAGGGTAACCGCTGCAGTTCCCCAGCCTGGGGGGCATTCCCACAGATCTCCAGCCCCAGCAGATGGGGGATCCCTCACAGCTCCCCAGTCACTGCCAGTGTGGGGGAGCCCCAGAGCTCTCCAGTCCCCATGGATGTGGGGGAATCCCTGGTGCTTCCTAACACTTGCAGGCAGCAGGGTAACCCCCACAGCTCCCCAGCCTAGGGGAAGACATCCCCCAGAGCTCCCCAGTCCTCTGGAGGTGGGGGATCTCCTGCAGCTCACCCTGTTGTAAACATCTGTTCTCACTTTCAGGTGACATTGTAAATAAAAAGTAGGCAGCATTATGTCCCATAAATGTAAACAAACTTCTTTCTCCAAGTGATTGCCTGAACAAGAAGTAGGACTGAGTGGACTTGTCAGCTCTAAAGTTGTACATTGTTTTATTTTTCAGCGCAGTTATGTAATAACAAAAAATCTACATTTGTAAGTTGCACTTTCGTGATAAAGAGATCGCACTATAGTCCTTGTATGAGATGAATTGAAATATACTATTTCTTTTGTCATTTTTCCAGTGGAAATATTTATATTAAAAATAATAATATAAAGTGAACACTGTATACTTTATATTTGCTTTGTAATTGAAATCGATATATTTGGTTGGAAATGTAGAAAAATATCCAAAAATATTTAATAAATGTCAATAGATATTCTATTTTTAACAGTGTGATTAAAATTAATCACAATTTTTTGTCATGATTAATTTGTTTGAGTTAATCGTGTCAGTTAACGGTAACACTGCTCTACAGCCAAAATGCTTCTGAAATAAATGTAGTCAAACTTTACTAATTCTGGGTCACTGAGAATGAAAATGATGCTTAAAATTGTTGATTGGCTCTAGCTTTCAAGTTATGCTATTGGGTCAGTATATAGATTCATAGATTCATAGATTCTAGGACTGGAAGGGACCTTGAGAGGTCATCGAATCCAGACCCCTGCCCACACGGCAGGACCAAGTACTGTCTAGACGACCCTTGACTTGGGAATGGCGGAAGATAAGTGAGTTATAAAGGGAAGGGATCTCAATTTAAACCAGAAATGACTAAAATGCATCTTTGACTGGATCTATGAATAAATCTATGACTGGGTTTGGACAGTACTTGCTTTTTAGGCAAAACAATGAATGATGCAATCTGAAGCTGGTATTGTGTCATACATGATATGAATTGCATCATGTTATTCCTAGAAGTCATGGATGATGCAATCATAATGAAGCTTACATCACTCTGTGAACAAATTGCCCTATATCAGCTCTAGAAATCATACAGTGTCATGCTCTCTTATTTGTCAGTGTTTGATTTTGCAAAGGGACACATTTCTGTTTAGCCAAAGTGAGCAGAGATGCCTGGTACTTGTGTGAACAGTGCAGATAACTTCTGCTATGTTTGTGGTGAAGTGACTTTTGCATCACAAAAGCGCAGTATAACCACTATGGTTAAGAAAGCCTATCACTTTTATTTTGGCTGAACCATCAATGTCACAGGACCCACATTTTCTCCCATCCTCCTCCTCTGAACCACACCTCATAACACAAGGTGAACTGAATGACTTTGTCAGGGATTTGGAACTACCCAAGAATAAGGCAGAGCTGTTGGGCTCCAGACTACAGCAGTGGAATCTCCTGGCAGGTGATGTTAGGGTTTCCATGTTCCGTGACCGTCAAAAGGATCTTGTCCCATTCTTCTTCATGGAAGGTGATCTTGTAGCCTGCAACAACATCGATGGTGTGATGGCAGCCCTCAACATCGTTCACGATCCAGATGAGTGGAGACTGTTCATTGATTCATCGAAGACAAGTCTTAAAGCTGTTTTACTGCATAATGGCAATGTTTTGCCATCAATTCCAGTTGGTCATGCAGTCCATATGAAGGAAACCTATGACAACATAAAACAACTTTTGAGGTGCATAAACTATGACCAACATCAGTGGCAGCTCTGTGGTGATTTGAAGGTTGTTGCTCTCTTGTTTGGTCTGCAGAATGGATACCCAAAGTACTGCTGTTTTCTCTGCAAATGGGATAGTCGTGCAAGAGATTCCCACTACATCAAGAAAGATTGGCCACTCCGACAGTCATTGGAGCCTGGGAGGAAAAGTGTTCAGCATCCACCACTTGTTGAATCAAGGAAGATTTTGTTACCACCCTTACACATCAAGCTGGGTCTGATGAAGAACTTTGTCAAGGCCATTGACAAAACACAAGCAGCTTTCAAGTACCTCCGTGGAAAATTTCCAAGGTTAAGTGAAGCTAAGATAAAGGAAGGTGTCTTTGTTGGTCCTCAGATTCGTGAACTTCTTCCAGATGATGCATTTGACCATGCACTGCGTGGCAAGGAAAAGACGGCATGGAAAGCCTTCCAGTTAGTGGCAATAAATTTTATCGGAAACAACAAGGCAGAAAACTACAGGTTGTTGGTGGAAAACCTCCTCAAGGCATACCAAAGCCTTGGTTGCAACATGTCACTAAAGATACATTTTTTGCAGGCTCATCTAGATTTTTTTGCACCGAACTGTGGAGCAGTGAGCGACGAGCAGGGCCGGCTTTAGGAAGTGCGGGGCCCAATTCGAACATTTTCGGCGGGGCCCCGACAGGGATTACTTTAAAAAAAAAAACACGTAAAAAACACCTTTCATTTCTTCCATGTATTATTTACTTTCCATAACTATATAAATAATAAAATTATATATTACATACATTGCGTAATGTATGTGGATGCATGCTAAGCCTACCTAAAGTTATTGACACACACCCCGGGGACCCCTGCCCCATCCACCCCCCTTCCTTGTCCCCTACTGCCCCTGGAACCCCTGCCCCGACTGCCCCCCACTGCCCAACCCAAACCCTGCTCCTTCCTGACTGCCCCCCCAGGACCCTTGCCCCCATTCAATCCCCCTGTTCCCTGCCCGCTGACCGCCCCAACCCCTATCCACCCCCCCACAACCCTCCAAACTCCCCTGTCCTCTTCCAATACCTGCTCCCTGCCCCCTAACCGCGCTGCCGGGAGCCGCTCGGCCGGGTCCGGGTCTGGGCCGGGTCCGCTCGGTCTAGGCCTGGGTCTGGGTCTGGGCCGGGTCCGCTCGGTCTGGGCCTGGGCCGGAGCCGCTGGGCCAGGGCCAGGCCAGAGTCTCTCGGTCCGCGCTGGCGTTGGCGCCGCAGGGCCCGAGCTGAGCCGGGCCAGAGCCGTTCGGCCAGGTCCACGTCCGGGCCGGGGCCGAGCCCGGGGCCGCGGGGCCAGGCCGGAGCCTCTCGGTCCGCTCTGGCGCTGGCGCCGCAGGGCCCGAGCTGAGCCGGCCAGAGCCGCTCGGCCAGGTCCACGTCCGGGCTGGGACCAGGCCCGGGGCCGCGGGGCTGGGCCGGAGCCTCTCGGGCTGGGCCGGCGCCACTTGGCTGGGGCCGGTGCCACAGGGCCCGAGCTGAGCCGGGCCGGAGCCTATCGGGCCGGCGCCACTTGGCCAGGGCCGGCACCGCGGGGCCCGAGCCAGGCCAGAGCCACTCGGCCGGTTCTGGGTCCGGGCCGGAGCCGCTCAGCCGGGACCGAGACCGGCGCCGCGGGGCCCGAGCCAGGCCGGGCCAGAGCCACTTGGCCGGGACCGGGCTGGGGGTGTTCGGCCGGTGCCAGACCGGAGGGAGCCACGTGCTCGACCTGGGCCGCACTGAGCCCCCCATGAACTCTCCTCCACCCCCCCTGCTTACCTCCTGCCTGCTGCTTGTTTCAAGCTTCCCGCGAACATCTGATTCGCAGGGAGGAGAAGGTGGGTGGAGCGTTCAGGGGAGGAGGGGTAAGTGGGCCGTGGGCCGGATGGACAGCTGCGCGGGGCCCTCTAGGCGCGGGGCCCCATTCAGGGGAATCGGCCGAATCGGTCTAAAGCCGGCCCTGGCGACAAGCACGGCGAGCGATTTCACCAGGACATTGCAACAATGGAGAAACGCTATCAGGGCAAATGGAGCCCATCAATGCTTGCAGACTATTGCTGGACAGTGACAAGGGATGCTCCATTTAATGAATATAAGAGACAAGCCAAGATGCGCCGAGTAGACACTGAATAGGACTAAACTATGTACATAATAGTTTTTTGCCTTTTGTTTCATAATTACATTTTATTTATATAACCCTTTTGCTGATTGTTACATAACCAGGACAGGTGAAATATTATCATGTAAAGCAACCATAAACACATGAAAAGACCTAGGTTTACAATTTATGATTAAAACGCTCCTATCTACACAATATACATAGACATAAAATGTAAAAACTTAAATATCTTAGAAGTAGTAGCCAATCAGTTGTTTTAATTGTCATATTTGAATTCAGCATATCAAAATACATAATAAATAGCACATTTTATCTCTGAAGCAGACAACTTCTCAAAAATTGTAGACCACTGTAATTAATCAACAGTACTACTTTTTATCTTTCTTCTTTTATTACAATGATGCTAAAACTTCTGTCAGTAACACAGCCAATTAATACAGCGGTGCTGAGTAAAACAGGTTTGGCGTGTTCATAAGGAAATGGGTAAATTTGTTCTCTATATTTTGAGTCTTAAGATTCTCTGTACTCCGTACTCGTGAGAGGCGCTGGGACCCCGTCATAGGCATCAACTTTCCCCGGTGCCGGTGGGAGCTCGCGCTCCCCCCTCCGCACCCCAACCCCTTCCCCAAACTCCTCACCCCAACTCCACCCTCTCCCTGCACCTATTGGGCCACTTCCCCAAATCCCCGCCCCGGCCCTGCCTCCTCCCCTGAGCGTTCCGTGTTTCCCCTGTTACCAGATATGCCCATTACTTTGGGGTATGCTCATTTATTCGGGTTACTCTTCTGGGGAAGGGGATTCTGTAATCCTATCAATATACTGCTTGTGTCACTTGTGTTTTCATATGGAGCTCTACTTCTCCCTTCTGCAAGTCCCCTCCCAATGGAGCTATCCTGCAGGACCTAGGTTCCCTAGGGCTGGGTTGCTCCAGCCCCAGAACCGGATGAACACACCCACACATACATTAACAAAGCAAGTATGAGCGGACCAGGTCAATCAGCGCTGTCAAGCTGACCCCTTATATGTCTCTGGACTCACTGGGCGGGAGGAAGCAGCACTTTCAAGATGCCTCTCCTTATATGCCCCTGGAGTCCATGGACTGGGTCAAGCAGCACTTTCAAGCTGTTACCCTTATGCATCCCAAATTCAGCATGTCCCTATACCCACTCCCCCAACACAATTGTACTGGCAGTAACCTACTCGATGAACAAACCCCACAGTATTTTGGGTGCTGCAGGGATCTTTAGCTTAGGTAAAAGAAGCGTTGCTGTAGAGTGAATGGGGGCAGCTAAAAACACAAAAGTGTAAAGTTTAGCAACAGAGAGAGAAGCAACCAAGTTAACCATAAAAGTTATTTATTGAATAATAGTAATAACTACACAAGGAGGACTAAACCAACACAACATACATGATTAAAGGTTAATACCTAAGGTAGAAAGGAAAACAGAGAGAGAGAAAGAGGGGGGATCTCACCCACTCCATGAGGCTTGAACTGGTCGGGGTTCCCAGATGATGGTGGTAGCGGAGGGTCCTGAATGCTGGAGACAGGCAGAGCCCCCAGGACGATCAGTAAGAAGATGGAGTTCCAGTGGAACTGATGCATAGTTTGGATCTAAGCATCAGAACCCTGACTAGAGGGTAAGTAGGGATTTTTGTAGAGAAAATACAATGGTTCAAGGGAGAACACTAGATCTGTTTATAGGTAAGCTGATGACTCAAGGGTTTTCTTTAGACTAGACAATAGGAACTGATCACTCCTGGCTATGGGGGGTGTTTTCTTCCAGGGAGCTCACAATGCAACTAGGCTGCTTCAGTATTTGGATATCAATTAAGGATTCATTACTAGAATTGGTCTGATCACTGCTGAGCTGAGTCTGTGCAGATATAGGCCTTGGCTACACTTGCGGATTCACAGCGCTGCCGCGGCAGCGCAGTGAATCGAGAGTGTAGTCGCACCGCCAGCTCTGCGAGAGCTCTCTCGCGGCGCTGCAAGTACTCCACCTCTCCGAGGGGAGTAGCTTGCAGCGCTGCGAGCGAGCGTGCAGCGCTGCATGTGCTGATTACACTGGCGCTTTAAAGCTCTGCACTCACTGCGCTCAGGGGGGGTGTTTTTTCACGCCCCTGAGCGCAGCAAGTGCAGCGCTGTGAATTGCCAGTGTAGCCAAGGCCATAGGTTCATTAGCATCTGGAGCAGAGATTCCCAGGATGCAGTGCTTCTCTGCTTTTTCTGGTCCCAGAATTCAGTGTGGTTCTCTGTTCTCCATTCTGTATGTAAATTGCGATGTCTTCCTGTCCCATCTTTCATGCAGATGAGGCTAGGGGAGTTGTCTCTGCTCTCCATTCTGTATGCTAATAGAGATGTCTTAATCTTGTCACCCTTGTCAGGAGGGGTCTAGGTGTGTCTCCCAATGCTCTTCACTACTGTCTGCAAGTTTTTTCCTCTGATGGGTTTTGGTTTAAGCAGAGGCTGGGGGGGGGGAGTGTCTTTCATGAATCAGGCTGGATACTGCACCCTGGTTCCCCAAGAACAGAGAGGTGTCTGGTATCACCCCACATCCCAGTCCCAAGCACTGGGAGCTAGGGGGAAAAAACGGGCACGCAGCGCACTCCGGGGAGGAGGCCGGAGCGGAGGTGAGCTGGGCTGGGAGGTGGGGAGCTGCCAGTGGGTGCAGAGCACCCACCAATTTTTCCCCATGGGTGCTCCATCCCCTGAGCACCCACGCAGTCACCGCCTATGGACCCAGTCACAAAAGGAAACTCCCCGAAAGCAGGGAATCCAAAGAGCTCAGGTTTGAGGGATGCAGTGTGACGCTGAGGCTTGGTCTGCACTCGCAACCTATGTCAGTTGTGAAACTCCACCCACAGCAAGGGACGCAGCTGTACCAACCTAACTTCTGGTACAGACAGAACTATGGCAACAGGAGGGCTTCTCCCGTCGACGTAGCCCGTGCCTCTTGGGGAGGTGGATTACCTACACCGGTGGGAGAACCCTTCTCATTGGTCTATGTAGTGTCCCCTTCGAAGCGCTATAGTGGCATCAGTGCAGCTGGGCCACAGGCTGGGGGGAGGGCACCCCAGCCCCAAATTTTGGTGGAGCTCGGCCCCTGGCTCTGAATATGGCTGGTGCCCGAGCAACACGTGGATACGGAACTCGCCACCTATGTCCCCCTAGAATTTCATGCAGCTGATGAAAGTAGCCGCATGTATGGGGCTCTGACCTGGAGCGACCATTTGCCTCCTTTGTTTTTTAGGAGATCCTTAATTTTCACACGGCACTGCTGTGTGTCCCTGGTGTAGCCGCTGTCCACCATTCCCTGTGCGATTTGGCATACATATCAGCAATTCGTCTTTTTGAATGGAGTTCTGCCTGCACAGATTCTTCTCCCCTTACATTAATCAGATCCATTATCTCCCATTCAGTCCATGATGGAGCTCTTTTGCAATTCTAGGACTGAATGGTCACCTGTGCTGCTGAGCTCGCCACGCTGACAAAACAGGAAATGAAATCAAAAGTTCACAGGACTTTTCCTGTGTACCTGGCTAGTGCATCTGAGTTGCAAGTGCTGTCCAGAGCGGTCACAATGGAGGACTCTGGGATAGCTCCTGGAGGCCAATACCATCAAATTGCGTCTACACTACCACAAATTCGACCCAGCAAGGTCAATTTTAGCGCTAATCCCCTTGCTGGGAAGGAGTACAGAAGTCGATCTTAAGAACCCTTCAAGGGTATGTCTACACTACGAAATTAGATCGAATTTATAGAAGCCGGTTCTATAGAAATCGTTTTTATACAGTCAATTGTGTGTGTCCCCACACAAAATGCACTAAGTGCATTAAGTCAGCAGACCGCGTCCACAGTAGCGAGGCTACCGACGCTAACGTCGACTTCCGGTGCGTTGCATTGTGGGTAGCTAGCCCACAGTTCCCGCAGTCTCCGCCGCCCATTGGAATACTGTGTTGAGATCCCAGTGTCTGATGATGCAAAAACAGTGTCGCGGGGGGTTCTGGGTACATGTCTTCAGCCCCCCCCCCGCCATCAGAGCAATGGCAGACAATCAATTCCTGTCTTTTTACCTGGGTTACCTGGATTACCTGTGCAGACGACGTACCACGGCAAGCATGGAGCCCGCTCAGCTCAGCACACCGTCACCATATGTCATCTGGGTGCCGGCAGACGTGGTACTGCATTGCTACACAGCAGCAGCTAATTGCCTTTTGGCAGTAGAGAGTGCAGTATGACTGGTAGCTCTCATCGAGTATCTGGGTGCTGGCAGACGTGGGGCTCCATTGCTATACAGCAGCAGCTCCTTGCCTTTTGGCAGCTGATGGTGTATTATGACTGATATCCATCGTCGTCATACTCCTCAGTGAGTTCGGTCCGAAGTGCCTGGGCAGACATGTTTTGTCTCCTCGAGACTAAGTCCTGCCGGCAGTCCTATTGCACCGTCCTGACGATCATGGTTGACAGTCGTAGTACAGCATCTTCTGCCAAGCACCCAGAAGTTGCCGACGACTATCAGTTCCAGGACCAGGGTGATAAACATATTCTGGCTGTTGGATATTCCAATACTTAGCCCTAGTCTACACTATGGGATTAGGTCAAATTTAGCAGGGTTAGGTCGATTTAATGCTCCATCCGTCCTCATGACGAACCTTGTTTTGTCAACTTAGCCCTGGTCTACACTACGAATTTATGTAGAATTTAGCAGCATTAAATCGAATTAAGCCTGGACATGTCCACATGATGAAGCCCTTTTTTTCGACTTAAAAGGCCCTCTAAACCGGTTTATTTACTCCACCTCTGACGAGGGGAGTAGCACCGAAATCGATATTGCCATTTCTAATTAGGGTTAGTGTGGACGAAATTTGACAGTATTGGCCTTCGGGAGCTATCCCAGAGTGCTTCATTGTGACCTCTCTGGACAGCACTCTCAACTCGGATGCACTGACCAGGTAGACAGGAAAAGCCCCGCAAACTTTTGAATTTCATTTCCTGTTTGCCCAGCGTGGAGAGCACAGGTGACCACGCAGAGCTCATCAGCACAGGTAATCATGATGGAATCCCAGGATCGCAAAAGAGCTCCAGCATGGACAGAACAGGAGGTTCAGGATCTGCTCACCCTATGGGGAGATGAATCAGTGCTAGCTGAACTCGGTTGCAGTAAACGAAATGGCAAAATATTAAAAAAAGTCTCAAAGGCCATGAAGGACAGAGGCCATAACAGGGACGCACAGCAATGCCGCGTGAAAATTAAGGAGCTAAGGCAAGACTACCACAAAGCCAGAGAGGCAAACGGAAGGTCCGGGTAAGAGCCGCAGACATGCCGCTTCTACGCAGAGCTGCATGCCATGCTAGGGGGTGCAGCCACCACTACCCGAACCCTGTGCTTTGACTCCATCAATGGAGAATCACACAACAGGGAAGCGGGTTTGGGGGCGAGGAAGATAGCTCCCAGCAAGGAAGCGGAGAGACCGGTTTCCCCAACAGCCAGGATATGTTTATCACCCTGGACCTGGAACCAGTAACCCCTGAACTAACCCAAGGCTTGCTCCCATGGTTTAAAAGCAAGCGTGCTTAATGATTAATGATTAATTTGTAGGACACTTTACCACACCAGGCCAGTAGCACATAGTCTGGAATCATTGCATAACAAAGCATGGCAGCGTATGGTCCCAGTGTTTGCTGGCATGCAGACAGCATCCATTCCTTATCGCTCTTTGTTATCCTCAGAAAAGTGGTATCATTCATGGTCACCTGGTTGAAATGGGGTGATTTTAGTAAGGGGACATTCGGAGGTGCCCATTCCTGCTCGGCTGCACAGAAATATTCCCCGCTGTTAGCCACACGGTGGGGGGAGGTGGTGGAAGGGTGAAGTGATCATCCCAGAGAATTGGGTGTGGGGGGGAGGGGGCTTAGTTGGGTTTGTGCTGCACGTTAACCCGGAAACCGCAGCCCCTTCTTTTTACACTGCAAACCCATTTTAAATGGCCAACCCAAAGGGTGCTTGGTATGGGAAATGAGGGCACTGCTGTTTGAAACCATTCCCACATGTTATGAAGGTTAAAAAAACCAAAAGACTGTGGCTTACCATGGCTGCCTGCAAGCCGAATTCTGTTGCCTGGCACTGCGTGAGTGATCTCTCACACCAAACCGGCAGGCCCTCAATATAAGAGGAAAAATGCGACCTTGTAACGAAAGCACATTGCTGTGTAATGTGAACAGCAAAATTTAACGTGAAAGAGTGTACCCATTGTTCTCTAAAATGTGTCTTTTTAACCACCTCTCCCTTTTCCTCCACCAGCTGCAAATGTATCTCCTTCACAGAAGCTAGTGAAGATTAGAAGGAGAAAGCGGCGGACTCGGGATGAGATGTTCTCGGAGCTCCAGATGTCCTCCCACGCTAACAGAGTACAGCAGAATGCGTGGAGGCAGTCAATGTCAGAGTGCAAAAAAGCACAATATGAACGAGAGGAGAGGTGGCGCGCTGAATCGCGGGCTGAAGAGAGCAAGTGGCGGGCTGAAGAGGATAGGTGGCATCAGATTGCTGATAGAAGGCAAGAGTCGATGTTCTGCCTGCTGGAGCATCAAACTGATATGCTCCAGCGTATGGTTGAGCTGCAAGAAAGGCAGCAGGAGCACAGATCACCGCTACAGCCCCTGTGTAACCAACAGCCCTCCTCTCCAAGTTCCATAGCCTCCTCACCCAGACGCCCTAGAACGCGGTGGGGGGGCCTCCGGCCACCCAGTCACTCCACCCCAGATGATTACCCAAGCATCAGAAGGCTGGCCTTCAATAAGTGATAAAGTTTTAAATTGCAGTGTGTCCTTGTCCTTCCCTCCTCCCCCACCCCACCGGGTGCTTCCCTCCTCCCCCACCCCTCCTGGACTACCTTGGCAGTTATCCCCCTAGTTGTGTGATGACTTAATAAAGAATGCATGAATGTGAAGTAACAATGACTTTATTGCCTCTGCAAGCAGTGCTCGAAGGGGGGAGGGGAGGGTTGTTAGCTTACAGGGAAGTAGAGTGAAACGGGTGGCGGGGGGGTTCATCAAGGAGAAACAAATGGAAGTTTCACACAGTAGCCTGGCCAGTAACAAAACTGGTTTTCAAAGCTTCTCTGATGCGCACCACACCCTGCTGTACTCTTCTAACCGCCCTGGTGTCTGGCTGCACGTAATCAGTGGCCAGGTGATTTGCCTCAACCTCCCACCCCGCCATAAGTGTCTCCCCCTTACTCTCAAAGATATTGTGGTGCGCACAGGAAGCAGCAATAACAATTGGAATATTGGTTTTGCTGAGGTCTGAGTCAGTAAGCTGCGCCAGCGCGCTTTTAATCATCCAAATACTCATTCTACCACCATTGTGCACTTGCTTAGCCTATAATTGAACAGGTCCTGACTACTGTCCAGGCTCCCTGTGTACGGCTTCATGAGCCATGGCATTAAGGGGTAGGCTGGGTTCCCAAGGATAACTATAGGCATTTCAACATCCCCAACGGTTATTTTCTGGTCCGGGAAGAAAGTCCCTTCCTCCAGCTTTTGAAACAGACCAGAGTTCCTGAATACACGTGCATCATGTACCTTTCCCGGCCGCTCCACGTTGATGTTAGTGAATCGTCCCTTGTGATCCTCCATGGCTTGCCACACCTGGAAAAGTACCCCTTGCAGTTTATGTACTCGGTGGCTTGGTGCTCCGGTGCCAAGATAGGTATATGTGTTCCGTCTATCACCCCACCACAGTTTGGGAAGCCCATTGCAGCAAAGCCATCCACTATGACCTGCACGTTTCCCAGTGTCACTACCCTTGATATCAGCAGGTTTATGATTGCATTGGCTACTTGGATCACAGCAGCCACCACAGTAGATTTGCTCACTCCAAATTGATTCCCGACTGACCGGTAGCTGTCTGGCGTTGCAAGCTTCCACAGGGCTATCGCCACTCGCTTCTCAACTGTGAGCGCTGCTCTCATCCTGGTATTATGGTGGTTCAGGGCAAGGGAAAGCAAGTCACAAAGTTCCATGGAAGTGCCCTTACGCATGTGAAAGTTTCGCAGCCACTGGGAATCGTCCCACACCTGCAACACTTTGCGGTTCCACCAGTCTGTGCTTGTTTCCCGAGCCCAGAATCGGCGTTCCACAACATCAACCTGGCCCAGTAACACCATGATTTACACATTGCTGGGGAGGTCTATGTCCATGTCAATTTCTTCATCATTCTCGTTGCCGCGCTGCAATCGCCTTTTCACCTGGTTTTGCTTTGGCATGTTCTGGCTCTGCATATACTACAAGACAATGCACGTGGTGTTCATAGTGCTCATAATTGCCACGGTGATCTGAGCGGGCTCCATGATCCCAGTGCTATGGTGTCTGGGCTTGAAAAAAGGTGCAAAACTATTGTCTGATGGAGGGAAGGAGGAAGGGAGGGGCAAGTGAGGACGTGGCTTACAGGTAATTAAAATCAACAAGGGTGGCTGTGCATCAGGAAGAAACAATAACAACTGTCACACAGAATGCCCCCCCCCCCAGATTGAACTCAAAACCCTGGGTTTAGGAGGCCCTGGATTTCATGGAGGGAGGGGGAAGCAAATGAATACAGAACAAATCTGGTCCATTTACTGTTTGCATCCACTCCATCTATCTTTTACATCTTAGGCTGGCAGCAGATGGTGCAGCATGACTGATAGCCGTCGGCATCTTCTGGGTGCTTGGCAGAAGATGCTGTACTACGACTGGCAGCCATGATCGTCAAGACGGTGCAATAGGACTGCCGGCAGGACTGAGTCTCCAGGAGCCAAAACATGTCTGCCCAGGCACCTCTGACCGAACTCACTGAGGAGTATGACGACGATGAATATCAGTTGTAATACACCATCAGCTGCCAAAAGGCAAGGAGCTGCTGCTGTATAGCAATGCAGCCTCACGTCTCCCAGCACCCAAATAGCCGATGACAGCTACCAGTCATGCTGCACCGTCTACTGCCAAAAGGCAATTAGCTGCTGCTGTGCAGCAATGCAGTACCACGTCTGCCAGCACCCAGATGACATATGGTGATGGTGAGCTGAGCTGAGCAGGCTCCACGCTACCGTGGTAAGTCGTCTTCACAGGTAATCCAGGTAAAAAGGCGCAAATTGATAGTCTGCTGTTGCTCTGACGGAGGGGGAGGTGCCTGACCACATGTACCCGAACCCCCCGCGACACTGTTTTTCCATCATCAGGCACTGGGATCTCAACCCAGAATTCCAATGCGAGGCAGAGACTGCGGGAACTGTGGGATAGCTACCCACAGTGCAATCCGCCAGAAGTCGACGCAAGACTCGGTAGTCTCGGTACTGTGGATGTGGTCCGCCGACTTAATGCTCTTAGAGCATTTTATGTAGGGACACACACAATCGACTGTATGAAAATGATTTCTATAAAACCGCCTTCTATAAATTCGACCTAATTTCATAGTGTAGACATACCCTAAGCAAATACTGGCCAGTTAGCATTTAGCTGGTGTGCAGGTGCCATTGTCTCTGTGGAGCTCATCTGTGGCCGTTTTCCTGCTTTACAGCATCTAACAAACACACAGCAAACTCTGAGAGCTCCATGGACAGTGCTGATAGACATATATTAATGGGACACTAATATTCAGCAGGCGATGACTTTTCCTATGATACGTCACAAAACATACTTTGGAAAAGATTTATCATTTTGTAAACGTGGTTGTCACGGAGTATTGGGGGACTCAGGGCCCTGCACCCCCAGCTTCCTGTGATTCACCATGACTCTCAGCCAGCCAGTAAAGCAGAAGGTTTATTTGGATGACAGGAATACAGTCCAAGACAGGTCTTGCAGGCACAGACAACAGGGCCCCCCTCAGTTAGGTCCAGCTTAGGGTCCCAGGGCATCCCAGCCCACCCCCCTTTGGGGGGGTCAGAGCCATCTCTGCCTCCCAGCCATCTCTCCAGCCCGCTTCCAGCACTCTGCCTTCAGCGACCCCTCCCACAGCCTTTGTTCAGTTTCCCGGGCCAAGGTGTCACCTGGCCTCCAACCCCTTCCTGGGTTCTCATGTTACACGCTCAGGTATTCCCTCCGGGCAGTCTACCATCCCCCAATGCAGACTATCTTAGCCACACTCCCCAGTCAGCATTCACAGACCACAGTAAGAACAGTCCCAGTTCATCACAGTGGTGCCCATAAGAGTGTAGACCAGTGGTTCTCAGATGTGTTTCATTTCCCTTCCCTTCTTTGTGTCTGTGGTTATATAGGCCCCCACCCTTAAAAGAACATATCTCACCACCCAGCTCTAAAGGCAGAGTAGTCGCTGGCGATGTGCACAGCTCTGAAGGTCTCCAATAGCAGCACAGAAGTTAGGGTGGCCACGTGAAAAGTGATATTCGTCAATATCGCTGTTCACAACAGACTTATCACCCCATTGCCACCCCTACTTCTGTGCTGCTGCTCCACCTGGGTTTGAGAGCCTGAGCATTGATCCACAACTCCCAGCTAGGCCTGTTCCTTCTTCATGAGCCCCAGCCAACTGGGGCTGACAGCCAGTGCTCTTTAAAAAAAACCCAAACAACCCACACTGATCATGCCTCCCTTGACACATTCCTGTGCCTACTTTGGGAGCTCTACCCACACTTGGAGAATTACTAGTGCATAGAGTCACCGTGGGGATTGGTAGCCAAGATGGTAACACCTGCTCCTTTCTGCCTCCGGGATCCCCAGAGAAAATGTCCGAGAAGGAGAGCGGAACAGATCCGATTAACATTAGCCTTTCAAAACACATTTTGATAATTTCAGCTATAAACATTCCCTCCATCCTTCAGCCCCTACCCCGAGCGAATTCAATGAGATTGAGCTGGAATTGGGCAGGTGGCATGGGTGACAGGTATAATCACTGAATTATTAATCCATGAATTAACAGAATACAGGAACACTTTGGATAGCTAAATAGAGACTACTACACTTACCCCTCTTAGAATCATAGAATATCAGGGTTGGAAGAGACCTCAGGAGGTCATCTAGTCCAATCCCCTGCTTAAAGAATGACCAATCCCCAAATAAATCATCCCAGACAGGGCTTTGTCAAGCCTGACCTTAAAAACCTCTAAGAAAGGAGATTCCACCACCTCCCTAGGTAACCCATTACAGTGCATCACCACCCTCCTAGTGAAAAAGTTTTTCCTAATATCCAACCTAAACTTTCCCAACTGCAACTGGAGACCATTACTCCTTGTTCTGTCATCTGGTACCACTGAGAACAGTCTAGGTCCATGCTCTTTGGAACCCCCTTTCAGGTAGTTGAAAGCAGCTACCAAATACCCCATCATTCTTCTCTTCTGTAGTCTAAACAAACCCCGTTCTCTCAGCCTCTCCTCCTAAGTCATGTGCTCCAGCCCCCTAATCATTTTTGTTGCCCTCCACTGGACTTTTTCCAATTTTTCCACATCCTTCTTATAGTGTGGGGCCACAAACTGAACACAATATTATAGATGAGGCCTCACCAATTTTGAATAGAGTGGAATGATTATGTCCCTCGATCTGCTGGCAATGCCCCTACTTGTACAGCCCAAAATGACGTTAGCTTTCTTGGCAACAAGGGGACACTGTTGACTTATATCCACTTCTCATCCACTGTAACCCCAGGTCCTTTTTTGCAGAACAGCTGCTGGGTGCTTCAGTCCCTAGTCTGTAGCAGTGAATGAGATTCTTTCATCCTAAGAGCATGAATCTGCACTTATCCTTGTTGAACCTGTACAGATTTATTTTGGCCCAATCCTCTAATTTGTCTTCGTCCCTCTGTATCCTATCCCTACCCTCCAGCGTATCTACCAGTCCTCCCAGTTTAGTGTCATCTGCAAACTTGCTGAGGGTGCAGTCCACCTCATCCTCCAAATCATTAATGAAGATACTGAACAAAACCGGACTCAGGACTGACCCCTGGGCCACTCTGCTTGATACCAGCTGCCAACTAGACATGGAGCCATTCATCACTACCCCTTGAGCCAGTCATCTAGCCAGCATTCCACCCACCTTATAGTCCATTCATCCAGCCCATACTTCTTTAACTTGCTGGCAAGTATATTGTAGGAGATCATATCAAAAGCTTTGCTAAAATTAAGGAATAACACATCCACTACTTTTCCCTCTTCGACAGAGCCAGTTATCTCATCATAGACGGCAATTAGGTTACTCATACGTGACTTGCCCTCTTCTTCCAAGTCTTTAAAAATACACATTTACATTTCAAACTCTAGCTTATCTAAAGTGGACACACTTTTAAAATCTCTCTATAATTTTGACCCTGAATCAATTACATGCAAGTTGCTTAACCCTTCTTTGCCATGTGTCAAAGAAGTCTAGATCCTATGTGGATTCTTCCATGCTTAATGAGGACAGAGCTCCATATGAAACTTTTCCCACAGCCCAACCACTTGTCAGGTCTTTCTCCTGTGTGTAATGCCTGATGATTAACAAGGTCTGACCTTTGTATGAAACTTTTCCCACAGTCAAAGCACTTGTGGGGGTCTCTCTCCTGTGTGGATTGCCTGATGCTGAACAAGGTCTGACCTTTGTATGAAACTTTTCCCACAGTCCAAGCACATATGGGGTCTCTCTCCTGTGTGAAATGCCTGATGTTTAACAAGGTGTGACCTTCTTATAAAACTTTTCCCACAGTCCAAGCACTTGTGGGGTCTTTCTCCTGTGTGGACTGCCTGATGTTGGACAAGGTTTGACATTTGTATGAAACTTTTCCCACAGTCCAAGCACTTATGGGGTCTCGATCCTGTGTGTAATGCCTGATGGCGAACTAGGTGTGACCTCTGTATGAAACATTTCCCACAGTCCAAGCACTTGTGGGGCCTTTCTCCTGTGTGGATTGCCTGATGTTGAGCAAGGTCTGACCTTTCTATGAAACTTTTCTCACAGTCCAAGCACTTGTGGGGTCTTTCTCCTGTGTGGATTGCCTGATGGCGAACTAGGTGTGACCTCTGTACAAAGCTTTTCCCACAGTTCAAGCACTTGTGGGGTCTTTCTCCTGTGTGGATTGCCTGATGTTGAACAAGGTCTGACCTTTGTATGAAACTTTTCCCACAGTTCAAGCACTTGTGGGATCTTTCTCCTGTGTGGATTGCCTGATGTTGAACAAGGTCTGACCTTTGTATGAAACTTTTCCCACAGTCCAAGCACTTATGGGGTCTCACTCCTGTGTGGATTGCCTGATGACGAACTAGGTGTGACCTTCTTTTGAAACTTTTCCCACAATCCAAGCACTTCTGGGGTCTCTCTCCTGTGTGGATTGCCTGATGACGAACTAGGTGTGACCTTCTTATGAAACTTTTCCCACAGTCCAAGCATGTGTGGGGTCTCTCTCGTGTGTGGATTGCCTGATGTTGAACAAGGTTCGACCTCTCCATGAAACTTTTCCCACAGTCCAAGCACTTATGGGGTCTCGCTCCTGTGTGGAATGCCTGATGTTTAACAAGGTTTGACTTTCTTATGTAACTTTTACCACAGTCCAAGCACTTGTGGGGCCTTTCTCCTGTGTGGATTGCCTGATGTTGAGCAAGGTCTGACCTTTCTATGAAACTTTTCCCACAGTCCAAGCACTTGTGGGGTCTCTCTCCTGTGTGGATTGCCTGATGTCTAATTATTTGTGTCTTCGAAATGAAACATTTCCCCCACTCAAGGGATTGACAGGTTTTCTCTCCAGTGTGGCTGCTGCCATGGTTATTAAGATCTGAGAGCTCATTGAAGCTTTTCCCATCATCCAAGCATTGAAAGGGTTTCTCTCCAGCACAGATTTTCTGATGTGTCACAAGCTGTGATCTCACAATGAATTCTTTCCCACACTGAGGGTAGTGCCCGGGTGTCTCTTCCTTGGGATTTGTCTGCTGTGCTCTGGGATCCTTGTCTCCTTCCCCGACATTAATAGATTCATCCACTCTCTTCCCTCGGTGGTTTTCCAGAAGCCTCTCTGACCTCTGCCAGTTTCCCCAGCCTTCTTCCTGCTCCAAGCACTGGGAAAAATTCCCTTCAGCTCTTCCCACAAAGGTTCCCTGCAGTTCCACTTCCCCGGGAACTTCCTCATAATGATTCCCCTCCTCATTCTCACTCCCTCGCTCAGCATCTGCTGGGAGAAACACAATCCAGACAGGAGTCATTATGCTTGGGAGAAAGAGGAATAGCAACGAGGGCAAACCCAACACGAAGACTGACCAATTGCATTCTGCCTCCACATCCCACCCAAACACTCACAGGGAAGGAAAGCTGGGAAGCAAACTCCTGCAGCTAAGAGGCTGGGTGGAATGGTGTGAGCTATATCTCATGACTGCAGCCCTGTCCTGACTGAGATGAGGAAGAACTGAGGGCGTCACTCACACCATATTTTGGGATTCTCAACTTCTTCCTTCATTCCCTAGATTGTTTCTGTGTCAGTCCTCACCTGTACGGGTGCATCTCGGAAGCCTTCTTTCCTTGCAGTCCTGGAGATCGGACACCCACGGCTCTTCCCCTCGTTCCAGCCGGGCAATCAGCTCAGGTTTGGGAAAGGGGAATCCTGTGCAGAGGGTGGAATCAGACCAGATCAGGGATCCATGGAGCATTGGTGGAATACTTGTCAGAAAGGACATTCCGTGAGTGGAAACTGTCCCTGTGCTCTTGTGGAGGAACGTGGAATCCAAGAGGATGGGTAAATGGTCACTTCCTCCTTGAGCAGAGGAAGTTGTCTGGGGAGGTAGGTTGAATTATTACTACACCCTCACTAGGCTTTCCCAAGATCTGTGCACTCTGGGGGCTTTGCTGATTCAGACACAGCTCTGGAGTTAAACCCCTGCCTCTTTCTAAACCTGCAGAACCCAGAGCCCTCTCTAGCTGGAGCTAGTCCCAAGGAGGGAGGTGAACAGGGATTGTATGTGCAGCCGAGAAACAACACAGACAGGACAATGCTGGATTTATGCCCCTTTGAATGCTGGAGGGGTGTGGATGGTTTAGCTTGTCCATTGGGTTTTGACACCCATGTCCCACTGGAGAGGGCACGGAGATGCAAGTCTCTCTCACACGGCAGCTGTGAATTATGGAACCACTCACCTCTGATCTAACTGACCAGGGAAGAACATGACCAGATTCAGACACACAGACCCCACTGCTTCTTCTTAGGGTGACCAGACGTCCCGATATTATCGGGACAGTCCCGATTTTAGGAGATTTGTCCCATGCCCTGAACTTACATCGGTCAGGAAGCACTTTCTCCCGATATCTGGGGACCATCTGGTGGAGGACGCAAGCCGGCGCCACTCACCTCTTCTTCCTGGGCCCTGGGCAGCACAGCTGAACTCCCAGCACTCACCTGCCGGCCGGCAGGAGCCTGCAGAGTGCTGCAGCACCACTCCCCAGGAATGCACAGAGGCGGCGTGGAGGTCTCCGCTGCGTGCTGCAGGGGCAGGGCTTGTAGGCGCCGGCAGCCGGCAGAGAGCCCATCCGCCCCTGCCCCCCTCAACCCAACCCGAGCGACCTTAGGAGCCAGAGGGATGGGACCTGCCTGCTCGATGCTTCCTAGGAGCAGCTCTAGGTAAGGCTAGCACTGCTGGGACTCACCTGGCCCCCTGGTGGGTCCCTCTGGCTGTGGGAGGGGCTCTGCATGCTGCCCCCTCCCTCCCTGAGAGTGGGAGGTAGAGACAGAATGGAGGAAAGCTGGTGTGGGGGAGGGGGGCAGGGTATGGAGCTCCAGGTGGGTTCTCCGCCCCCACCAATTTTTCCTGTGCTCTGGCGGTTTTCTTTGTTTTGCTCCACAGCCGGCTTTTTTGTTTGTTTGTTTTTTTGCTCCGCCCGCCCCGTGTCCTGATACTTCACCTCTGTCATCTGGTAACCCTACTTCTAGTATCTGAGGGGACAGGAATCCCTTACCCAGCGAGGTCACCGTCTCGTAGTTCTCCTGCATGACATCCCTGTAGAGGGCTCTCTGAGCGGGGTCCAGCAGAGCCCCCTGCCCCTGGGTGAAATACACAGCCACCTCCTCGAAGGTCACTAGCATCTGAAACACCAAAAGTCCCCCACTCAGCACCTGCTGCTCCAGCCACAATCTCGCTAGTCACAAGAGAGGAAGGATGAAGAAATGGAAGCTCTGGGAGGGCCAGAGTAGCAGAATCCCACCCGCATCCTCCTTAGAGCAACCAAGAGGCTTCAGGGGGTGGGGAGAAGGTGAGAGCTCCTTGTCCTACCCAGCACACGGAGCAGGGCAGGGTCTTCTCATTTCCCACACACCTGCCAGCCACAGGCTGATACGGAAAGCAGAGCTCTGAGTCAGGGACAGGGACAGGAATCAAAACAGCTTCCGTTTGTATTTCACAGCCGCCTCAGACTAGTGGGGTCTCACTCCAGCACTGGGAGCCTTGTGCAAGGGGGTTATATCATTTTTGAGAAATTGAGGAATGTCCCGTCTCCCCTCCCCCGTCAACAATGGGCCCACTCAGAAAATCAGCAGGTTTATCACACACTGTCTCCTTCCTGCCCCTGCCCAGGAGCTCCCTGAAAATCCCCTACCTGAGCTGGCTCCATCACAGACATTTCCCTTCCCTGTCTCCTGGAAGAGAGACCCATGTGAGGCAAAAGGTGGATGTGATTCTTCAGCCTGTCGTGGCGAGAGGGGTGATGGGGGAGGTTACAGAAGGGGGTGGAGTCCATGTCACACCCCGGTTTCCCCCCAGGCTCTTCAGACCGTCCCAGTAACAGTATCTCTGAGCCAAATGCTAGAAAAAAAGCAGAACTAAAGGGGCCACTTTAGGGGATTTCCCCACACTGCCGTGTAAACTCCTCTCCCTTAGGAGCAGCAGGAGCCCTCTGATGGCATCACCTAAAGAATGAGCTGCCCTGGACTCCCCCAGCAGCCCCCAGGGACAGGCAGGCAGAGGCTGATCCCATTGGCCCAACCACACTCCCAGCCTGCCCAAAGCAGCAGTGACTCCGGTGTGGCTGAGATGTGAATCCTGCCCAGAAATCAGACCAGGGCCCTGGGCGACCCCAAAACTCATGAGACACAGACCCAGGGGTGCCTCTAGGCACCAGCAAAGCAAGCAGCTGCTTGGGGTAGCCTGGGAGCTGAGAACCAACAGGGGGCCCTGGGAGCTGTAGTTCCTTGGTTAGCTCTCTGCCTATGAGCCAGCCCTGGAAGAGGAAAAAAACTACATTTCCCAGCATTCTCTTGGCCACTATCAGCAGGAAAGGAACGGGGAGGGAGTATGGTAGCTGAAACCTCATGCTGCAGCTTGTTGTGAAGGGAGAGCTCACTGCTTGAGCAGGGTGGCACTGTGAATGGGGAACAAGTGTGCCCAAGGAGTAGAAGGCTGTGGCCCACATATTCCCTTCAGAAGACTTCCCCAGACTGGATTAGAGATACTTGCAGCCCCCAAAGAAGGAATTGGGTGGACTAAATGGACAGTGCCCCTTTCTATCTCAAACCTAGCAAGGGAGGTATGTGGATCCCACTAGAATTTAAAATGAAAAGTAAGGGAGGGGAGGCTCTGGACCTGGGCAGCTTTAGATACAGCGTCAGGCACTTAGGAGGATTTCCACTTCTGAGCCATGGAAGCAGATTTAGCTAATATTCAGAAAGGGAATCTAGCACCTGCCTTCCAGATTTGAACACCTCAAAATTCAGGAGTGCTCAAGCTCAATTTGGGCAGCTCTTACTTCAATTTTCCCAAATCAAATATACTGATCCACTGTAATTTGCTGTAGAAAAAGTAGCACAAAATTGAGCAAGAAATGCTTCCCAGTAGTTATTAGGACTGGAATTGCTATTTTCAACAGCCATTGCCTTTTCTTTTTGTTTTATTTGTTTGAAAGGAAGACAGTGACATCGCATTGGCAAATTCCCCATAGAAACAAAGAGTGGAACAAAGGAATAATAAAGGCACCTCAACTTTTCCTCATTTATGTAGGACAGTCTTATAATATGCATCCAGATATCCTCCAATCACACAAGCTGAAAATGGTTCCACTTTACTGCAGTTCTGTAACCATATGGGAACCAATCCTGTCTGTGTTCTGTGCACATCCAAAATTCCTGCTGAATGACCCATCCTGGTAGCAAGTTACCAGTGACCCAGGGCTGGGGTGGAAGGAGGGTGCAGGTGGAGGCGGGAGAGAGCCCAGGGCCGGGGCGGCAGTGGGGTGCACGTCGGGGGACGCCAAGAGCTGTGGCGGCACGGGGAGCAGGTGGGGGGGAGAACCCAGGGTTGGGGCAGCAGGAGGGTGCGGGGGGGGGGGGGAGTACAGGGCTCCGGGGTGGAGGCAACCACATTTTTTCTTGCTTGGGGCAGCAAAAAACATAGAGCCGGACCTGCACAGACCCAACCAGCACGGGTGTGTCTGACAGTAACACATTGGGAGCAGGGTGTGAGTGTGGGTCCTGGGTTTTTGCCTCTGTCCCCCTCCAGTCTTCCCACACACTCCCTTCCCTCGCAGTGCCCCCGACACACATCTTCCCCCCATTCCAGCCTCGCTCCCCTCAGCCCCCCAATCCCACCGCGTCGCCCCATGTTCCCTTCAGTGCGCCCCCGCCCCCATCCCAGCCTGCCCCCCGCATCCCCAGCACCCGCCCCCGCACCCCGCCTGCAACTCTTTATCCTCCTCCCCCTGCAGCCCGCGTGTCCTGGGGGAGCGGGTCTCTCTCACCTTCCCTACGAGCGGGGCCCCCCTGGGGCAGGGGAAGGGCCCTGGCCGGGCTGGGGGCTCTGCCCTGGGATAGGCTCCTGGGGAGCAGCGGGAAGGGCCCTGCTGGAGATTCCCCTCTCCCGGCTGCAGCCAGGGCTCCGGGCTCCCAGCACCAGCCGCCGGGGCTCGGGGATCTCGCCAGGAGCCTGGAGCCAGAGTCACCGCAGCGGCTGCGAGTCACTTCCTGCTGCCGGGCCTGAGCCCAGCGATCGCTCCCCACAGAGCCGCCTCCCAGCTGCTCCTGGGTCCTAGCGATCAACCCATCGCGCTGCAGCATCTCTGTGTCTGGCTTCTGTTCCACTCACAGGCTCTATGGTCAGAAGGCCCCATCATGAGCATCTAGCCCAGGGATTCTCACAACCAAATTTGGTGGCCTCAGAGTGTGGCCAGGAACTCTCACTGGTGGCTGCTCTGACACTTTCCTCTAACATCCTAACTAACTTTAGGAGAAACCAAACATGCACAGAGGTAAGCGGGGGAAACGGTCTTACTATTGTGGGGAACTTTACTGGTTTATACACCACCCTGATAGTATGGAATAGCAAAAGGAGCTGAGTCCTCGCTCCCACTCCCTTTACCTGGAGACCTGCCTGACCTCGAGGACTCCCGTTCCACTATGGTGTCTGAAACCCCGACAAGGCTGGCCCCAAGGTTCCTGCGGGGTCTTTATCCCCAATTTTGTTGCGATCACTCAGGACAGAGGCTAGGGTGTTGTATCTCCACTCTGGGGTGCTCTCTTCACTCCGGACGCATCCCTGATGTCGCCATTCAGCACTGCATTGAGTTCAGAACAAATACGATTTATTAAACAGCAAGTAATACAAAAAATTAAGGAAAAAATGGGAAAGGGGAAATGGAAAACATGATGTCATCCCACGCTGCCCAGGGTCCCCACTCGTTCTCCCCAGTTGCTCACCACCCCCAGCTCCAGACTGCTCCAGACCCAGCCTCCCTCTGCATCAGTGCTTCTGCTGCTCTGCCTCCAACCCAGCTCTGGCTGCTCCTCTCCCCTTAGGTCTGCCCTTCTTTGGCAGGCAGCTCCAGCTCACACAGAGAATTAGCACCTGACTCCCTCATTGGCCTGCCTGCCCGGTCAACGAGGCTGACCTAGTGCCTTTGCCTCTCTCCATTCGCCCTAGGGACTCTCTTCACTCCGGACGCATCCCTGACACTACTGTGCTAATAAGCGATGGTCACATAAATACCACCCTATACCGGAAACCTACTGACCGCTACACTTACCTACATGCCTCCAGCTTCCATCCAGGACACACCACATGATCCATTGTCTACAGCCAAGCTTTAAGATATAACCGCATTTGCTCCAATCCCTCAGATAGAGACAAGCACCTAGAAGACCTCTATCAAGCATTCTTAAAACTACAATACCCACCTGCTGAAGTGAAAAAACAGATTGATAGAGCCAGATGAGTACCCAGAAGTCACCTCCTACAAGACAGGCCCAACAAAGAAAATAACAGAACACCAGTAGCTGTCACCTTCAGCCCCCAACTAAAACCTCTCCAGTGCATCATCAGAGATCTACAACCTATCCTGAAAGATGATCCTTTACTCTCACAGATCTTGGGAGACAGACATGTCCTCGCTTACAGACAACCCCCCAACCTAAAGCAAATACTCACCAGCAACCACACATCACTGAACAAAACCACTGACCCAGGAACCTATCCTTGTAACAAAGCCCGATGCCAACTCTGTCCACATATCTATTCAAGTGACATCATCATAGGACCTAATCACAGCAGCCATACCATCAGGGGCTCGTTCACCTGCACATCTACCAATGTGATATATGCCATCATGTGCCAGCAATGCCCCTCTGCCATGTACATTGGCCAAACCGGACAGTTTCTACGCAAAAGAATTAATGGACGCAAATCTGACATCAGGAATCATAATACTCAAAAACCAGTGAGAGAACACTTTAACCTGTCTGGTCATTCAGTGACAGACCTGCGGGTGGCTATATTACAACAGAAAAACTTCAAAAACACACTCCAATGAGAGACTGCTGAGCCAGAATTGATATGCAAACTAGACACAATCAACTCAGGATTGAATAAAGACTGGGAATGGCTGAGCCATTACAAAGATTGAATCTATCTCCCCTTGTAAGTATTCTCACACTTCTTATCAAACTGTCTGTACTGGGCTATCTTGATTATCACTTCAAAAGTTTTTCTTCTTCTCTTACTTAATTGGCCTTTCAGAGTTGGTAAGACAACTCCCACCTGTTTATGCTCTCTGTATGTGTGTATATATATCTCCTCAATATTTATTCCACTCTATATGCATCCGAAGAAGTGGGCTGTAGTCCACGAAAGCTTATGCACTAATAAACTTGTTAGTCTCTAAGGTGCCACAAGTACTCCTGTTCTTTTTGCGGATACAGACTAACACGGCTGCTGTTCTGAAATCTGATCCCTGATGTGGCCATTCAGCACTGCATAGAGTTCAGAACAAATATGGTTTATTAAACAGCAAGTAATAAAAAAAATTAAGGAAAAAATGGGAAAGGAGAAAGGAAAACATGAACATAAGAACATAAGAAAATAAGAAAGGCCGTACCGGGTCAGACCAAAGGTCCATCTAGCCCAGTATCCTGTCTACTGACAAAAAGCAACAGAGGATCCTGTGGCACCTTTAAGACTAACAGAAGTATTGGGAGTATAAGCTTTCGTGGGTAAGAACCTCACTTCTTCAGATGCAAGTAATGGAAATCTCCAGAGGCAGGTATAAATCAGTATGGAGATAACGAGGTTTGTTCAATCAGGGAGGGTGAGGTTCTCTGCTAGCAGTTGAGGTGTGAACACCAAGGGAGGAGAAACTGCTTCTGTAGTTGGAAAGCTATTCACAGTCTTTGTTTAATCCTGATCTGATGGTGTCAAATTTGCAAATGAACTGGAGCTCAGCAGTTTCTCTTTGGAGTCTGGTCCTGAAGTTTTTTTGCTGCAAGATGGCTACTTTTACATCTGCTATTGTGTGGCCAGGGAGGTTGAAGTGTTCTCCTACAGGTTTTTGTATATTGCCATTCCTGATATCTGACTTGTGTCCATTTATCCTCTTGTGTAGTGATTGTCCAGTTTGGCAAATGTACATAGCAGAGGGGCCTTGCAGGCACATGATGGCATATATAACATTGGTGGACGTGCAGGTGAATGAGCCGCTGATGTTGTAGCTGATCTGGTTAGGTCCTGTGATGGTGTTGCTGGTGTAGATATGTGGGCAGAGTTGGCATCGAGGTTTGTTGCATGGGTTGGTTCCTGAGTTAGAGTTGTTATGGTGCGGTGCGTGGTTGCTGGTGAGAATATGCTTAAGGTTGGTGGGTTGTCTGTGGGCGAGGACTGGCCTAACTCCCAAGGTCTGTGAAAGTGAGGGATCATTGTCCAGGGTGGGTTGTCGATCACTGATGATGCGTTGGAGAGGTTTAAGCTGAGGACTGTAGGTGATGGCCAGTGGAGTTCTGTTGGTTTCTTTTTTGGGCCTGTCTTGTAGTAGGAGGCTTCTGGGTACACGTCTTACTCTGTTGATTTGTTTCTTTATTTCGTAGTTTTGAGAATGCTTGGTGAAGATCTTGTAGGTGTTGGTCTCTGTCTGAGGGGTTGGAGCAGATGCGATCGTACCTCAGTGCTTGGCTGTAGACGATGGATCGTGTGGTGTGACCAGGGTGGAAGCTGGAGGCATGAAGGTAGGCGTAGCGGTCAGTGGGTTTTCGGTATAGGGTGGTGTTAATGTGGCCATCGCTTATTTGTACGGTGGTGTCTAGGAAGTGGACCTCCTGTGTAGATTGGTCCATGCTGAGGTTGATGGTGGGGTAGAAGCTGTTGAAATCATGGTGGAATTCTTCCAGGGTCTCCTTCCCATAGGTCCAGATGATGAAGATGTCATCAATGTAGCATAGGTAGAGAAGGGGCATGAATGGACGAGAGCTAAGGAAGTGTTGTTCCAGGTCAGCCATAAAAATGTTGGCATATTGTGGGGCCATGCGGGAGCCCATAGCAGTGCCACTGGTCTGGAGGTATATATTGTCACCAAATTTGAAATAATTGTGCGTGAGGATAAAGTCACAGAGCTCAGCAGTAAGTTGTGCTGTGTCATCATCAGGGATACTGTTCCTGACAGCTTGTATTCCATCTGTGTGTGGGATGTTTGTGTAGAGAGCCTCGACATCCATGGTGGCTAGAATGGTGTTTTCTGGGAAGTCACCAATGAATTGTAGTTTTCTCAGGAAATCTGTGGTGTCACGGAGATAGCTGGGAGTGCTGGTGGCGTATGGTCTGAGTAGGAGTACACATATCCAGACAGTCCTGGAGGCACTCTCACTGAAGGACTGTCATCCGATGCTGCCCAGGGTCCCCCCTTGCTCTCCCCAGCTGCTCACCACACCCAGACTGCTCCAGACCCAGAAACCCTCTGAATCAGTGCTTCTGCTGATCTGCCTCCAACCCAGCTCTGGCTGCTCCTCTCCCCTTAGGTCTGCCCTTCTTTGGCAGGCAGCTCCAGCTCACACAGAGAATTAGCACCTGACTCCCTCATTGGCCTGCCTGCCCGGTCAACAAGGTTGACCTAGGTTGACATCCACAGAACCCAAAGTCCTTGTCCCTTAACATTTGATTCCCCCAGAGCCCAGCACCCTGGGGGATTTGGGGAGGGGAGGAATTACCAGCCCCCAGGGACACTTGCCCAAAAGGGAACAGCTCAAGTCAGAGGGGGAACCCAGCTCAGGGGCCGGTGGAAAAGAGGGGATGGGTACAGGTGTCCAGAGTGAAGGTGGGGCCTGGCCCAAGTGTTCTTCTCCTCATCTCCATGGCAGGGGGATCCTGGCTGGGAGGGGAAAGGGAGAGGGGGTAACTTCAGCCAGGCAGAGAGAGCTGCTGGAGGAGTTTCTCTCTCTCTCTTCCCCGACCTGTGGCCCATCAGCTCAGCAGCCAGGACTGCAACAGGGAGGAGGGGCTGATCGGATCTTCTCCTCCTTTGTCTGGGGTTTGCTTAGACCAGGCAGAGCCAGTGGGTTACTGACCAGCTGATGCTTGGCTGCTGCTAGACCCTCACCCCAGCAACTGTCAACTGGATGCTTGGGAGCCAAAAGCCCCGTACGTGTGTGGGAACGAGGAAATGGGGTTGTTACTATGGCCTAGTCAGGGCCCTGAGAGAATTTCCCTGCTGTATGGGGGAGTCTCTGATGTCCAACATGGTGTTAGCTCCACTTGGAGCATTTTCAGCACTGAGAACATCTCAGCGGTTTCTTACCTGTACGGATTTCTAGATGCTTGATACTCCAGGAGCACCTAATGAAGCATCCTGCACATTCAAGGCCTCTCTACTGTGTGGGTCACTGAGGTGTGAAGTCAAATTGAATCCTGCAGTCAGGCTATTCCTAGAGTCTCTCATACCTCTGTGGATTCTCTGACTTTTAATGAGGAGTGATCGCTGAATGAAGCTTTTCCCACAGTCCAAGCACTGATGAGGTCTCTCACCTGTGTGGATCCTTTGATTTGTTATAAGTGTAAGAAGTGCTGATCTCTCTGTGAATCCTTTCCCACAGTCCAAACACTTATGGGGTCTCTCTCCTGTGTTTATTTTCTGATGCCCTTACCTTTCCCACAGTCCAAACACTTATGGGGTCTCTCTCCTGTGTTTATTTTCTGACACCTATTAAGGGCAGTAAAGGATCTAAACTCCTACCTGCCACAGGGGCTTCAACAAGGGTACCCTTAACTCACCCAACAATACTGTTAATCTATCCAACCACACACTTAACCCAGCAGAAGAGTCTGTCCTATCTCGGGGACTCTCTTTCTGCCCCACCACCCGCCCACATATGATACAATTCTGTGGTGATCTGGAAGCCTACTTTTGTTGTCTCCGACTCAAGGAATATTTTCAACACACCATGGAACAGCACACTGACCCAAAGCAACTCTCCTACCAACACTAGAAGAAGAAGAATTCTGTGTGGACTCCTTCTGATGGTCGAAATGACAGACTGGACTTCTACACAGAGTGCTTCCACAGACGTGCACAGGCTTAAATAGGGTTACCATATTTCCACAAACAAAAAAGAGGACACTGGGCGGGGGGGGGGGGGGGAAGCCCCGCCCTAGCCCCGCCCCGCCCCATCCACTCCCTCCCACTTCCCACCCCCTGACTGCTCCCCTCAGAACCCCAACCCCCCCTGCTTCTTGTCCCCTGACTGTCCCCTGCTGAGAACCCCTACCCTAACTGCCCCCCCAGGACCCTACCTGTCCCCTGACTGCCCTGACCCTTATCCACTCGCATGGGTGGCAGGGTTGTAGAAATTTTGGTGGTGCCCAGAACCCCCCACCCCACCTGCCTAAGGCTCTGGGAGGGGGGTTGGGTGGGGGGAGGAGGTCTGGGGTGCAGGTCCTGGGCTGGGGATTAGGGTGCAGGAGGGGTGCAGGTTCTGGGATAGAGTTTGGGTGCTGGGTGCAGGCTCCGGGCTGGGGCAGGGGGTGGGTGTGCAGGAGGGGGTGAGGGATGCAGGCTTTGGGAGGAAGTTTGAGGGCAGGAGGGGGTGTGTGGGAAGAGGGAGGGGGATTGGGAGGGAGTTTGGGGATAGTAGGGGATGCAGGGGTGAGGGCTGTGGGTCTGGGGATGAGGGGTTCATGATGCAGGAGGGGGCTCAGGGATGGAGCAGAGGATTAGGGTGTGTGGGGATGAAGGCTGGGGGGTTTGGGGTGTTGGAGAGGCTCAGGGCTAGGGTGGAAGGGCAGGGTAAGGGCAGCCTGTCTTCCCATTAGTGGATGGGGGCACTAGGACCCGGGGGCAGCAGACAGCAGTTGTCTGCGTGTACTGCCAGAGCCAGCACAGCAGACAAGCGAGAGGCAGACAGGGACGGGGGGACCCACCGAGGGGGGGATGCACGGAGGGGGGGTGGCAGGTGGAGGCTGGGGACCCATCCAACACTCCCCCACTCCCTGACTGCCCCCCCCCACTCCTCTTACCATTCTGGCTCCACGTGGGTCGGTTTGTGTGTTACACAGGACTACAGAGAGAGGGAGGGGGGAGCAGGGGAGGGCTCTGGATGCTGGAGGCCAATGGGAGTGGGTCAATTGGCCTAGCCGCCCAATCAGCAGCCACACTCTGCATGGAAGGGAGGGAGGGAGGCGAGGGAGAAAAAACCCCCGGACATTTTAACCTTGTTACCAATTCCTCCCGGACGGCTATTTAGAGACGCAAAAGCCGGACATGTCCGGGGAAATACAGACGGATGGTAACGCTAGCTTAAATTGTGAACATACATCATCACTTGCCCCATAACCTCAGCCGTATAGAATGCAACGCCATCCACAGCCTCAGAAATAACTCTGACATTGTAATCTGCCGAGGGGGGTTATATCCTTTTTGAGAAATGGGAGTATGTCCCCTCTCGCCTCCCCCGCCACCAATGGGCCTACTCAGAAAATCAGCAGGTTTATCACACCTTGTCTCTGCCCTTCCTCTCCCTCCCTCTGCCCAGCAGCTCCTTGAAAATCCCCTACCTGATCTGGCTGAATCACAGCCATTCCCTTTCCCCGTCTCTTGGAAGACAGGACAATCTGGAACAAAATGTGGATGTGATTCCTCAGCCTGTCAGGGGGAGAGGGAAGGTTACAGAAGGGGCTTCATTCCATGTCATCCCCAGATTCCTGTGGAAGAAACAGAGTCTTCACTCTTCGTGCTTCTTATCAGCAAGTCAGAGGCAGTTTATTTCAAGCAATTTCAGGGGAAGGCTACGGATGGGGGGGTCTCCTTCCTTAGGCAGGTCACATATGTCATTGGATACAGCTGAATCTTGTTTATACATTGTCCTTCCCATTATCTTAGTCAGCAGTCCATTCTCATCTTAAAGCAAGGTTAGAAAACAGGTTCCCACGTAGTTTCCCATCCGCCTCGCACAATCCCAGTTTCTACAAATCTCGAGATGTTAGGGTTAAGGTTAGCCTTTCTTCTGCTCTGTCTCTTAACAACACTAAGATGGCTCCTGCAAATCCCCTTTTCCATTTTCACACTTCCACATCCCCCCCAGGCTCTTCAGACCCTTCCAGTAACAGCAACTCTGAGCCAAACACTAGAAAAATTGAAGAATCAAAGGGGCCCTTTGGGGGATTGTTCCCCATTGCAGTGTAAACCCCTCTCCCTTAGCAACAGCCGGAGCCCTCTGGTGGCAACACCTGAAGAATGAGCTGCCCTGGACTCCCCCGGCAGCCCCCAGGGACAGGCAGCCAGAGGCTGATCCCATTGGTCCATCTGCACTCATCCTCCCCCCGCCTCCCCGACCCAGCAGTGACTCTGGTCTGATTCCAGTGTGGCTGAGGTCTTTATCTTGCAGTGAAATCAGATCAGGGTCCCGGGCAAACCCCAAAACTCATGAGACACAGACCCCACCAGCACAGGTGTGTCTGACCATAACACACTGGGAGCTGGGTTTGTGTGTGTCTGGGGGTGGGGGGTTTGCCTTGTACCTTCTGTGTCCTGAGGGGTTTGTCCCCTGATCACTCCCAAAGATGGTTTGACTAGTTCCAGGAGGAGAAAAGCTTCTCTCCGCCCATCCCCCATCGTGTCCCATGGGGCGGAGAAGCTGCCTTTGCATCTGTGGTAGAAATCTCTGTCCGTTCTAGCTGAGGAATAAGAAGAGATGGACACAGCTAGCGAAGCAAGAAGCCCCGGGAGGGGTGATCCGTTTATTTCAATTGCATTTGGGTTCGAGCTCATAAGTCAGCAAGAACAAAGAAAAAACTTACACCAAAGCATTATATGCAGTTGACTATGATAATCCATCGCTCTATGATTGGCCAAAATTTCCTATCATCACCATTCATTATTAGCAAGTTACATATATCTGCCCCTCTTGTGACCCCCTTATTGTTCATCTACTTGCCCCTTCCTCCTTGCTTGTTTTGCAA
Organism: Chrysemys picta bellii; assembly: GCF_011386835.1. Taxonomy (NCBI): domain Eukaryota; kingdom Metazoa; phylum Chordata; order Testudines; family Emydidae; genus Chrysemys; species Chrysemys picta. The sequence continues at coordinate 10,653,522 of NC_088802.1, read as the reverse complement.
ACCAAGCAGTTAGTTATGTACAGGACACAGCCTCAGGGAGTTCAACTATCTGTAGGTTTGGAGTTTGGCTACATTTCCTCTCGAAGGAACTTCCTGAGTTAAGACAACCTATAGCTGACCCTGTGTGTATGTGGCAAATTTGCCCCCTGGCAGTTAAGTAGAATAATTTTATATCCATTTCCCCCCTTTGATCATGACCCATATAATAGGCTCATGATCATATTTTTCCCAGCAGTAGGAGCGTTACAGCAAATACGTAGGGGTCAGAATATTGGCATATGGCATGGTTCCTGCCTTTGCCAAAACCCGTCTTCCTTGTACAGAGAGAAATATTCCCTTCGATTTGCTAGTTGCCCTAGCAGATTTATATATTATGCACATGGACAATTTAAACATGAAAAACAAAATAAACACAATCATCAGTAAAATCATAACACCTCCTTTCAGGAGTCCCTTTAGCCAGCCTGTTAGAGAAGGGAACCAGGAAAATAAACCATCAAACCGATCATGTGTCCAGCTACCTTCATCAGACCTGTCTCGGGCGATGTCTCTTAAATGGGCTGCTCTGTCAAAGGTGTCTTTATAGGTGTCATTCACGAATACACAACACTCTTGACCTATGAGGGCACAAGTTCCTCCTTGAGCTGCCAAAATAATATCTAAAGCTATACGGTTTTGTAAAGGTAACTGTCTAAGTTGCTTAAGCTCAGTGGCTTGATTTGCAACTCTGCTAGCAGTTTCATTAGCCATAATGTCTAAAATACCCTGGAGTCTTATAACCCCTCTCCTAAGTCTGCGATTACTAGGGAATGTTGCCCACATCATTGGTTCAATGGCTGCATCCTCTTCAGCTTGAGGTTTGCTAGTGTCCCTTACATTTCTAATCTTGCCTTCATGTAGTTGTTTTACAATATGAGAGGGGGGTAACAACCAGGCAAGATAACAAGAACCTGAGAAGTGTACTGGACGGGTATGATAGGCTTTATTCCCACACACCCAGTGAGAACCGAACCCTGCGGGAACAGGGCCGGGAGGAGCATCCCGTGTCACTCCCAACGCTTTTGTAAGAGGGAAGTATAATGTCCCGTAAACCCAATAGGCCCGTGCGCTGAGGAGATGTCTCCGTCTCTATATTTCTGTCTGCAGACAGACATTTTTCCATCGGCGTTTTCCCATACCATGGTGCAGATTTCATAGCAGACACTATTGGCGCAGACACTCTTACGGTTAACGTCGTCAGTGGTGTCAAAACAATAAACGAGGGGAGCGACCCACTCTCCATCACCACCCGGGCCCACATAGTATTTGCAAGTACTGTTTCCTAAAAACAGGCCTGGCCCATTCCCCAGGAGACACCACTCACCCTGCACCTTGAAGGTTAACAAATACCCGGAATTAGGGCTTATACCTTCTTGTTGCCAAGTATGAGTCGTAGCCCGATGGGGAGTAACATACACCTTTGAACGAGTAATATTTGCAGCCGTCAAAGGGGTAGGAAGGAAAGAAAGTCCTCGTTCCGCATCGGGAGGCACCAAGGTGCACACCCAACATGAGTTATTCCTCCGTTCTGGGATTCTATTCCTCACTACATGGCTAAATCTAATGAAATTATTATGCTCATAAGAAAGGGAAGGAGAAATCAACAAAATTAACAGAGGAAACATTTTCACAATAGGTTAAAATACCAACAAATAAAAGACAAAAAGAGCAATAAATTCTAATCCAAATAATACAGTCCAATCTTCTATATCCGTTGAAAACTCTGATATCAGTTGTTTAGGGCCTTGGCTGCCCCGTAGTCATCTACTTCGGGTTGGGCTTGCCGGTCGGCCAACCATCGTCGCTCCCTCGCTGGGGACCATATCCAGGGGTCCCTTTCGAGTGAATTTAAGTTTCAGTCCAGGCAAGGTCTGCACCATCCACTAATCCTCTAGTCAATCTTTCATTAGTGAAATGTTGGGTATTTCGTTGATTTAAAAGGAGAGTAACAGCACGTGGAACTTTTCCCACTAGGTGGTGTCTTTGTACCCACTCTTGAGCTTTCTCAACTAACAAAGCTGCAGCAGCTAGAGCTTTAAGACCTTCTACTGCTTCTCTTGCAACAGGATCCAGTAGTGCTAAAAAATAGGCCACAGGCCGTTGCTGTGATCCTAAAGCTTGTGTAAGAACACCAGAGGCCACCCCTGCCCTTTATTGAATGAATAAGGTAAAAGATTTCCTATAATCCAGGAGTCCCATGGCAGGTGCCGATGGAAGGGCTGTCTTGATGCTCTCAAAGGATTTGGTAGCATCTTTAGTCCATTTCACTGGGTCAGGTTTATCCTTGGTGGTTATCTGCACTAGTGGTTTTGACATTTCCCCATACCCAGGAATCCAGGACCTACAGAATCCTGCCGTGCCGAGGAACCCTCTTAACTGTCTCTTTGTCTTGGGCTGGGGTACATTTAAAATGGCACTTATACTTTCCTGAGCAAGGCTTCTCTTTCCTGGTTTAGTATGTGCCCTAAATATTTCACCTCCTCTGAGCAATATTGAGTCTTTGAGAGTGACACCTTGTGTCCTTTCATTGCTAAGGCACATAAAAGCTCTATCGAGTCCTGCTTATTAGGCTCTTGTGTTTCTGAGCATAATAAAAGATCATCCACGTACAAAAGCAACATGGACTGTCCTGGGAGAATTATATCTTACAAATCTTTATGCAAGGCAGCTGAAAATATAGCAGGGGATTAGGACCTACAGGATGTCTAGGGATTATGTAATTGTTTATAGCTTTGAGGTCCTGTATAAATCTCCAAACACTGTTCCTTTGGGCCTCAGGTTTAAGCTTTTTTTACTGGGAAGATGGGCTTGTTACAGGGCACGTGGCAGGGAAGTAAAATGTCCTGTTCTATCCTTCGAGTCCCATAACACGTTCGATTTTGTCACTCTTAGGAAGAGCCAAATCAGTAAGGGTGGAGAGGGTGGCTCCTGTATCTAATAAGCAATCATACTGTTTTCCTCCAATCATCAAAGGAATTAAGTATCAGAGGGGTAGCCGTGTTAGTCTGAATCTGTAAAAAGCAACAGAGGGTCCTGTGGCACCTTTGAGACTAACAGAAGTACTGGGAGCATAAGCTTTCGTGGGTAAGAACCTCACTTCTTCAGATGCAAGATGCAAAGGAATTAGGGGATCATTGTGGAATAAGGAAAGTACTGGGCAACATAGCAAGTGGACCCGCTTCATCCAGTCAGTCATAAAGTGCCCCATCCTGCATCACCCCCTGGAAGGGTTGATTGGGCGGTGTCGAAGCTGGACTTTGGTCCATATTGACATCTTGGGGAGGTTTAGGTTGTTCCTGGGCTCTCAGTTTACAATTTCTCTTCATGTGCCCTTCTTGATAACAGTAAAAACAAATTAAAAGTCCTCTGGACCCCCCCTTTACGGGGTCCGCTCTACTAACAAACCCTTGTCCTCTTCCTCAGCCTCTGCCGACGCCAGGCTCTGCTCTCTTCCACCAACATTCTTATATTCCCCTTTTCTTCCTTCACACTCTCAGCCTTTTGTCGGGCTTCTCTCCCATTAAACACTCTGGTGGCAATAGCCACTATCTGAGGGTATGTCTACACTACGAAATTAGGTCAAATTTATAGAAGGCGGTTTTATAGAAATCGGTTGTATACAGCCGATTGTGTGTGTCCCCACATAAAATGCTCTAAGTGCTCTAGTCGGCGGACCGCGTCCACAGTACCGAGGCTAGCATCGACTTCCGGAGCATTGCACTATGGGTAGCTATCCCACAGTTCCCGCAGTCTCCGCCGCCCATTGGAATTCTGGGTTGAGATCCCAATGCCCGGATGATGCAAAACAGTGTCGCGGGAGGTTCTGGGTACATGTCGTCAGGCCCCTCCCCCTCCGTCAGAGCAACGGCAGACAATAGATTCGCGCCTTTTTACCTGGGTTACCTGTGCAGACAACATACCACGGCAAGCATGGAGCCCGCTCAGCTCAGCTGAGCTCACCGTCACCATATGTCCTCTGGGTGCCGGCAGACGTGGGACTGTATTGCTACACAGCAACAGCTGCTAACTGCCTTTTGGCGGTGTAGCATGACTAATAGCTGTGGGGCTGGCAGCCGTAAGGCTGCATTGCACCAGCCCCTTGCCTTTTGGTAGAAGATGGTATATTATGATTGGTAACCATCATCGTTGTACTGGAGTGGCTGTCAATCATGGGCACCTGGGCAGACATGCTACTGTCTCGATGATGATGGCTATCAGTAGTAGTATGCTATTTTCTGCCAATTGCCCAATATTGTCTGCTAAGCACCCAGAAGAGGCTGAGGGCGATCTGGGTGCTGGCAGACATGGGGCTGGCAGACATGGGGCTGCATTGCTACACAGCAGCAGCACCTTGCCTTTTGGTAGAAGATGGTATATTACAACTGGTATCCATCGTCATCGTACTGCAGAGGCTATCAGTCATGCTGCACCGTCGACTGCCAGCTTAAGATGTAAAAAATAGATTTGTTCTGTATTCATTTGCTTCCCCTCCCTCCGGGAAATCAACGGCCTGCTAAACCCAGGGTTTTCAGTTTAATCTTTGGGGAGACCATTCTGTGTGACAGTTGTTAGTGTTTGTCCCTGATGCACAGCCACCTTTCTTGATTTTAATTCCCTGTACCTGTACGCCATGTCGTCACTCGGCCCTCCCGCCCTCCCTCCTTCTCTTGGTCCGTCAGATACTAGTTTCGCGCCTTTTATCAGACCAGGCGCCATAGCTAGCACTGGGATCATGGAGCCCGCTCAGATCACCGTGGCATTTATGAGCACTATGAACTCCACACGCATTGTCCTGGAGTATGTGCAGAGCCAGGACATGCCAAGGCGAAACCCGGACCAGCCGAGGAGACGATTCCAGCACGGCGAAGAGAGTGATGAGGAAATTGACATGGACATAGACCTCTCACAAGGCACAGGCCCCAGCAATGTGGAAATCATGGTGTTACTGGGGCAGGTTCATGCCGTGGAACGCCGACTCTGGGCACGGGAAACAAGCACAGACTGGTGGGACCGCATCGTGCTGCAGGTGTGGGACGATTCCCAGTGGCTGCAAAACTTTTGCATGCATAAGGGCACTTTCATGGAACTTTGTGACTTGCTTTCCCCTGCCCTGAAGTGCCAGAATACCAGTATGAGAGCAGCCCTCACAGTTGAGAAGCGAGTGGCGATAGCCCTGTGGAAGCTTGCAAAGCCAGACAGCTACCGGTCAGTCGGGAATCAATTTGGAGTGGGCAAATCTACGGTGGGGGCTGCTGTGATCCAAGTTCCCAGGGCAATGAAAGACCTGATAATATCAAGGGTAGTGATTCTGGGCAATGTGCAGGCAATAGTGGATGGTTTTGCTGCAATGGGATTCCCAAACTGTGGTGGGGCCATAGACGGAACCTATATCCCTATCTTGGCACTGGAGCACCAAGCCACCGAGTACATAAACCGCAAGGGGTACTTTTCAATGCTGCTGCAAGCCCTGGTGGATCACAAGGGACGTTTCATCAACATCAACGTAGGATGGCCAGGAAAGGTACATGATGCTCGCGTCTTCAGGCACTCTGGTCTGTTTCGAAAGCTGGAGGAAGGGACTTTCTTCCCGGACCAGAAAGTAACCGTTGGGGATGTTGAAATGCCTATCGTGATCCTTGGGGACCCAGCCTACCCCTTAATGACATGGCTCATGAAGCCGTACACAGGCAGCCTGGACAGGAGTCAGGACCTGTTCAACTATAGGCTGAGCAAGTGCCCAATGGTGGTGGAATGTGCATTTGGACGTTTAAAAGCGCGCTGGCGCAGCTTACTGACTCGCTCAGACCTCAGCGAAAAGAATATCCCCATTGTTATTGCTGCTTGCTGTGCGCTCCACAATATCTGTGAGAGTAAGGGGGAGACATTTATGGCGGGGTGGGAGGTTGAGGCAACTCGCCTGGCCGCTGATTACGTGCAGCCAGACACCAGGGCGGTTAGAAGAGCACAGCAGGGCGCAGGGCGCATCAGAGAATCTTTGAAAACGAGTTTTGTGACTGGCCAGGCTACGGTGTGAAACTTCTGTTTGTTTCTCCTTGATGAACCCTCCGCCCCCCCTACCCGGTTCACTCTACTTCCCTCTAAACCAACCACCCCACCCTCCCCTCCCCACTTCGAGCACCGCTTGCAGAGGCAATAAAGTCATTGTTATTTCACATTCATGCATTCTTTATTAATTCCTCACACAAGTACGGGGATAATTGGCCTTCTGATGCTTAGGCAATCGTCTGGGGTGGAGTGACTGGGTGGCCGGAGGCCCCCCCCACCGTGTTCTTGGGTGTCTGGGTGAGGAGGCTATGGAACTTGGGGAGGAGGGCTGTTGGTTACACAGGGGCTGTAGCGGCGGTCTCTGCTCCTGCTGCCTTTCCTGCAGCTCAACCATACGCTGGAGCATATCACTTTGATGCTCCAGCAGACGGAGCATTGACTCTTGCCTTCTGTCTGCAAGCTGACGCCACCTATCATCTTCAGCCCGCCACTTGCTCTGTTCATCCCGCCATTCAGCCAGCCACCTCTCCTCTCGTTCATATTGTGCTTTTCTCATGTCTGACATTGACTGCCTACACGCATTCTGCTGTGCTCTATCAGCGTGGGAGGACATCTGGAGCTCCGTGAACATATCGTCCCGCGTCCTCCGTTTTCTCTTTCTAATGTTCACTAGCCTCTGCGAAGGAGAAATATTTGCAGCTGGTGGAGGAGAAGAGAGAGGTGGTTAAAAAAGACACATTTTAGAGAACAATGGGTACACTCTTTCATTACAAGGTCGCATTTTTCCTCTTATAGTGAGGGTCTACCGGTTTGGTATGAGAGATCACTCACGCAGTGCCAGGCAACAGATTTTGGCTTGCAGACAGCCATGGTAAGCCACAGTCTTTTGGCTTTTTTAACCTTCTTAACATGTGGGAATGGTTTCAAACAGCAGCGCCCTCATTTCCCATATCAAGGATGAATTGGGTTGGCCATTTAAAATGGGTTTTCAATGTAAAAGGAGGGGCTGCGGTTTCTGGGTTAACATGCAGCACAAACCCAAGTAAACCACCCCAACACACACACACCCGATTCTCTGGGATGATCACTTCACCCCTCCCCCCACCGCGTGGTTAACAGCGGGGAACATTTCTGTTCAGAAGAGCAGGAACGGGCACCTCTGAATGTCCCCTTAATAAAATCACCCCATTTCAACCAGGTGACCGTGAATGATATCACTCTCCTGAGGATAACAAAGAGAGATAAGGAATGGATGTTGTCTGCATGCCAGCAAACACTGGGACCATACACTGCCATGCTTTGTTATGCAATGATTCCAGACTACGTGCTACTGGCCTGGCGTGGTAAAGTGTCCTACCAGGGCGGACGGGATAAGGCAGCCCTCCCCAGAAACCTTTTGCAAAGGCTTTGGGAGTACATGAAGGAGAGCTTTCTGGAGATGTCCCTGGAGGATTTCCGCTCCATCCCCATACACGTTAACAGACTTTTCCAGTAGCTGTACTGGCCGTGATTGCCAGGGCAAATTAATCATTAATCATTAAACATGCTTGCTTTTAAACCATGTGTAATATTTACAAAGGTACACTCACCAGAGGTCTCCTGTGTGCCCTCAGGGTCTTGGGTGAGTTCGGGGTTACTGGTTCCAGGTCCAGGGTGACAAACATATCCTGGCTGTTGGGGAAACCGGTTTCTCTGCTTCCTTGCTGCTGTGAGCTACCTACATTACCTCCATCCTCATCTTCCTTGTTCCCCAAACCCTCTTCCCTGTGTGTTTCTCCATTGACGGAGTCATAGCACACGGTTGGGGTAGTGGTGGCTGCACCCCCTAGAATGGCATGCAGCTCCGCGTAGAAGCGGCAAGTTTGCGGCTCTGCCCCGGACCTTCCATTTGCTTCTCTGGCTTTGTGGTAGGCTTGCCGTAGCTCCTTAATTTTCACACGGCACTGCTGTGTGTCCCTGTTATGGCCTCGGTCCTTCATGGCCTTGGAGACCTTTTCTAATACTTTGCCATTTCTTTTACTGCTACGGAGTTCAGCTAGCACTGATTCATCTCCCCATATGGCGAGCAGATCCCATACCTCCCGTTCGGTCCATGCTGGAGCTCTTTTGTGATCCTGGAACTCCATCTCGGTTACTGTGCTGATGAGCTCTGCATGGTTACCTGTGCTCTCCACGCTGGACAAACAGGAAATGAAAATCAAACATTCGCGGGTCTTTTCCTGTCTACCTGGTCAGTGCATCTGAGTTGAGAGTGCTGTCCAGAGCGGTCACAATGAAGCACTGTGGGATAGCTCCCGGAGGCCAATAACGTCGAATTCCGTCCACACTACCCCAATTCCGACCCGCAAAGGCCGATTTTATCGCTAATCCCCTCGTCGAAGGTGGTGTAAAGAAACCAGTTTAAAGGGCCCTTTAAGTCGAAAGAAAGGGCTTCGTCGTGTGAACGTGTCCAGGCTTAATTCGATTTAACGCTGCTAAAGTCGACCTAAACCCGTAGTGTAGACCAGGCCTGAGAGAGAGGCATCCCTGCAAATCCTTCCACATCATTTAATCTCCTCCTTATATCTTCCACAGCCTGGTCTTCAAACAATCCTCTTATCACTGGCACGTTTGCTTCTGCCTCAGGATCTAAACCCCCAAACAACCTAGGAGCTTTCATTAGTCTTTCATAATAATCTGAGGGGTGTTCATCTGGGCCTTGATGGACAGAAGTTACTTTCCTCCAATTAGTAGTTCTTTGCCCAGCCTTCTTGATTCCGTCTAAAATTACAGTCTTGAAAGAGGTTAACTTACATTGATCTCCAGCATTGTTGTAATCTCAGTTAGGATCACCCCCGGTTACATCTCCTGCTTTCAGGGCATTCCGTCCTGGTGGCGGAGGGGGTAAATCACCTATAGAATCCTGAGCTCGACTGAGCACTTGTTTCCTTTCTTTCTCAGAAAGTTGAGTTTTTAAAAGAACTTGGATATCTTGCCACGTAGGGTTATGAGTGGCAAAAATAGTTACAAATGTCCTCTGTACAGATTCTGGGTCGTCCCTGACCTTTGGGTGGTAATCTTCCTGAGTTAAGACAACCTATAGCTGACCCTGTATGTATGTGATAAATTTGCCCCCTTGTCAGTTAAGTAGAATAATTTTATATCACATCTCTCCCTCTTCTCCCGCAAGCCTCCCCACATCCCCCCTTCCATTGCAGTGCCCCACACTCACATCTTCTCCCATTCCAGCCTCACTCCCCTCAGCTCCACAATCCCCGCGATCCCCCTGCATTGCCCCATGTTCCCTTCAGTGCACCCCCGCCCACATCCCAGCCTGCCCCCCACATCCCGAGCACCCGCCTTCTGCCCCCCCACCTGCCCTCACCCCCTATACCTCTTTATCCTACTCCCCTGCAGCCCAGGTGTGACGGGGGTGTGGAGAGGTCTCTCTTACCTTCCCTCCGAGCAGGCCCCCCCTGGGGCAGGGCTGAGAAGGGGCCCTGGCCAGACTGGGGGCTCTGCCCTGGGAGACACTCCTCGGGATTCTGAGGGGGGCAATCAGGGGGTGGGAAGTGGAAGGGGGCAGATAGGGAGCAGGACAGGCTGTTTGGGGAGGCACAGCCTTTCCTATTTGCCCCTCCATAGAATTTTACAACCCCGATGTGGCCCTCAGGCCAAAAACTTTCCTCACCCCTGTGCTAAGTCCTTTAAGTTACTTTCACCTCTGACCATTGGGAAGGAAAAAGACGCACGAGGAGAAGGCTGACAGCAGAACCTCAAGTCTCCCATGCCAGGGGGACTTCAGGATTTAGCCAAAACCAACATCGGTGGAGTTGAGGATGTCGACGAGTTCCTCTTCTCTGGTTTGCAATGCTCAGCTTGCCTTTCAGGATCAGGATGATGAAAGCCCAATGGTGCCATGCTGGGTCCCAGGAGAGAGCAGGTGTGAGGCATACCCCAGGGTACAATCTGGACTGTTGAACTGCTTAATTCTCCATCCCAGGGCATGTTTTACAATGTTTCCCAGGGTGAATAAAATCCATGATTTAAAAAAAAAATCAGATTTTTGTTAATTAAATCGGATTTTTTTGATTTTTTTTCCTCAGAAACCATTTTATCTAAAGATGGTTTTAATTAAGATACATTATAGCTCAAAAATCTCTCATCATGGAACAGGGATTATAAATTCCAATTCTATAGTATGAGACAATATAGTCATGTCATGTTTAAAAAAAGTTTTGTAAATGAGTTCCTCTAGTTCATGCATTAAGGACCCAGTCTTATGGGGTTCCACAGGCTTCTGTATAGATTACTTAAATTAATCTTTCTATCTACCCAATGGGACTCAGTGCTCAGGCTAGAAGATACCATTAGAGATGCTTAGTTTTCCAGTTCTCAAACTGTGGCTTTGTGTCTTCAAAGGTAACATGCTTGTTAACAGCAAAAATGTTTTAAAATAAATTAATATATAGAGGTGAGAAATAACAGACCTCACCTCTATGCTCCCTCTGCACATTTGGATACAAAGAGTCAATCCCTTACCGATCTCAAAAAATGCAAAGTTTCAAAAAGTTGAATGAATACAAGACTGTTGAAGGCGGAATAGATCTGGAGAAGGAGAAGTCTGGAGACAAATGTGAGAAGAGAGGGACATACGCTTTTCTGATAAACTATTATATGTTTGCTGTTGAAGAAACAAATCCAGAATACTGAACGTTGTTGTTTTAGTTAAATAAAACAATTTAAATGTCTGTGTGGTGATGTTCTCCTCCTAATACAGCATGGCAAGAAAATCCTCCAACTATTAATGATTAACCTGTTGAATTGGAGATAGTTCACCTCCTAATGACTTCATAAATATCTGCTTCAATTACCTTTGGTAATGAAATAACCAAACAAACATTCATTGTCTGATATAGCTGTAAAACTCATCTGACTAGTGGGGTACAGGAGTCTGGTCCTATTGGGATCCAGGATGTGGGCGGGGAAGGATCCCAACCTAAGGGGGGGTCCACAGGGCCTGGAGACCAAAAAATTACAGGGGACAACTAATAAAAGAACAGGGACAGGAGTGAGGTCAAAGGGTCAAAAGAAGGGAACCAGACGGGGACACTGAGCAGAGAACGCCAGACAGCGCCCACTGTTCCTCGAAGATGTCAAGGGGGCCAGTGGACGCCGCCCAGAGGAACTCTGCCAGGATACGTGAACGAACGGAGGATCGGAAATAGGCCCCACAGTCACCGGAGACTCCATCGGCCAGCCTCCTCACTCTGATTTTATAGATGGCCAGTTTTGCTAGGGCCAGGAGGAGGTAGACCAGGAGGTCCCGTGACTTTGTGGGGCGACGGATAGGGAGTGCATAAATAAAAAGGTAAGGGGAAAAGTGCAACCAAAATCATAACAAAATATCCTTGAGGAGCCGGAATAGGGGCTGTAGCCTGGCGCACTCTAGGTAAACATGCGTCAGGGTTCCCTCACGCCGCAAAAGGGGCAGGTGTCTGGGATAGGGGTAAACCACGCCAAGTACACGCCTGTGCTCACATCTCTGTGAAAGAGCCACCAACTGATGTTCCCGGTGGGCTTCAGGATCAGAGTAGAATAAAGGCTGGCCCACCGGGGCTTCTCACCCTCCAGAGGTGGCAGGAGGTCCCGCCACTTCGTATCAGGGTGAGACGCGAGGGCGAGGACATGAAAAACATGGAGCACGAGCATGTATAGATGTTTTCTTGGCGCAGTCCGGAACAGAACCGGCTGCAGATTGTGCAGCCGGCTCATGGCGAAGGGACGGGGGGGGGCCGATTGGGTCTATGGGGCAGGGGCCCGATTAAAAAGTCTGGAGGGCTCAGAGTGGAGGGTGGGTGGGGCGTGCCCTCTCGCAGGACCCGGTCGAGATAATCCCGAGCAGTGGGCGGTAAAGCGGCCCTCACCTCCTGAAGCATGCGCTGAGCGAGCGTCAGGGGATCCAGCCAGTCTCCCCAGTCGTAGTCCAGGAGGTCTCCGACTTTGGTGACTTCTGCTAGGACCAACTTCTGGCACACCATGGGGGACTCCGCCACCTGCACACAGAGCTGGGGGTTGTGTAGCAGGAGGAGAGGAGATCCGGGATGAGATCTGCCTCCACGGTGGCTGCCACGGACCTGGTCACCGAGAACAGTTTCCAGGTCCGGAGGAGTTCCTGGTAGAAGACCAGCAGCCCGGAGAAATCTCGCGGAAGACCTCTCGGATGGAGACAAAAGAGCTGCCGGTCATATCGGAGCTCTCGGAAGTGGCGCAGGAAGGCATGCGCCAATACGCTCCACGCCAGACTACTCGTACCATAAAGGAGCCTCTGCAGGGCCTGGAGGCGGAAGACGTGGACCTGAACGTGCAAACACTTCAGGCCTTGCCCTCCCTCCTCCAGGGGTAGATGGAGAACCCCCGCAGAGACCCAGTGCAGTCCTGGCCAAAAGAACTCCAGAATCGCCATCTGGAGTTGGCCAGGAAACCCGGGGCCGAGACCAGGGTGTTAAGCGGTACCAGAGCATGGACAGGACCAGTTGATTGAGCACCAGTGCTCTCCCTCGAAGGGAGAGACACCGGAGCTGTCCTGTCCATTTCCGGAGCCGCTCCGTCACCCTGCCCTCTAAACCTAGACAGTTCTCTGGCGGAGACGGATGCATGGCAGAAAGGTAAACGTGGAGATAGAGCAGCGGACCCGTGCTCCACCGGAAGGCCTGAAGAGTGGGTGGGAGGGAGCTCGCCTGCCACCTGCCCCCTACCACCAGGCCAGAGCTCTTGACCCAGTTGACCCGGGTGGAGGAGGCTGCCGAATAGATGGTCTGGCAAGCCTCCACCCGCACCAAGTCGCCCGGGTCCTGGACCATGAGGAGCACGTCGTCGGCATACTCCGACAGGACCAGCCGCAGCTCCGGCTCCCGCAGCACCAACCCCGTCAACCTCCTACGGAGGAGACAGAGGAAGGGCTCGATCGCCGGAGCATACAGCTGGCCCGAGATGGGGCACCCTTGACGTACTCCTCACCCGAAGCTGACCGGTTCGGTCAGGGTCCAGCTGAGCCTGACCAAACACTCTGCGGAGGCGTACAGCGCCTGGAGAAAACCCACAAACTGGGGCCCAAAGCCAAATGCTCGCAGCGTGCCCAGGAGATACCTGTGGTCCACCCTGTCGAACAGCTTCTCCTGATCCAGGGACAGGACGGCGAACGACAGACCATCCCTACACCCGAGTTCCAAGAGGTCCCGGACCAGATACAAGTTGTCGAAGATGGTGCGGCCCAGGACGGTGTAGGTCTGGTCTGGGTGGATCACGTCTGCCAGCACGAACCCTAGCCACAGCGAGATGGCCTTCGCTACGATTTTATAGTCCGTGCTGAGGAGCGAGATGGGACGCCAATTCCATAAATCGTGGAGGTCCCCCTTCTTCGGCAATAAGGCGAGCACGGCTCGCCTGCACGAAAGAGGGAGGACCCCGCCCTGCAAGCACTCGGCCCAGACAGTGACAAGGTCCGGGCCGAGGACGTCTGAAAACACACGGTAGAACTCCACGGTCAGCCGGTCCATGCCAGGAGATTTATTGGTGGGCATGCGGTGGAGGGCTTCCGAGAACTTGGCCAGAGTGAGAGGCAGCTCCAGCCGGTCTCAGTCGCCCGCGCTGACCGTCGGGAGTTCATCCCAGAGCATTCTGCAAGCGTTAGGATCAGTCGGATCCGGGGAGAAAAGGTGTGCGTAGAAGGCCCTGGCCCTCCCGCACATCTCCGCCGGATCCGTGAGGGGGGGTACCATCCTCTGCTAGAAGGCAGGTGACGTGCTTCTTGGCCCCCCTCTTTTTCTCCAGGGCCTAGAAGAAGCGGGAGCCGCGATCCATCTCCCGAAGGAGGCAGATGCGGGATCGAACAAAGGCACCTCGGGCCCGATGGTCCTCGAGGGTCCGGAGCTCCTCCCGCTTCTCCCGGCATGCTCCGCAGAGGGATGGATCACTGGGGCTGGCAGCCAGACGCCTCTCCAGCTCTAAGACCTCCCGTTCCAACTGCCCTATCGCCGCATCCCTCTGTCGGCTGGCGCCCCAGGTGTAGTCACGGCAGAAGAGCCGGGCACGCACCTTCCCCAGGTCCCACCACCGCCGCGCCGAGGGAAAGGCACGCCGCTGCCCTCGCCAGGCCAGCCAGAACTCCCGGAAGGATGCCACGAAGCCCACATCCTCCAACAAGCTATTATTAAAGTTCAAATAGGCCAGCCCCGGGCTCTCCGCGCAGAGAGAGGCTGTCACGGTGGCCAAATGATGATCTGAAAAAGGGGCCGGCCGGACGCTGGAGGAGTGAGCCCGTGAAAGATGGAAGCGTGACAAATAGATGCGGTCCGACCGGGAGTGCACGACCAATGGACCTCCACCCAGACAAAAGTGAACGTCGAAACATCATCCGGGTGGTGGTCGCGCCAGATGTCCGCCAGGGAGTGATATTCGATCATCTCCCGGAGGACGTCCACGGTGGCTGGGTGCTGCTCAGTCCCTGAGCGGTCACGTTCTTCGAGGGTGGCGTTAAAGTCTCCTGCAGGAAAATCACAGAGTACCCCCGCTCCCGAAGGAAGGAGAGCTCCTGGCTCCTGCGGAGACCCATCCTACAGCCCCGGGTGTTCAATGTTGCAAAGATGATCGGTGCCATGAGGAGGGTTGCGGGGGATCCTGTGGGGATGTATCATCCCTACACCAACCTAATGAAAGGTTCCATGAGGAGGTAAGGGTCACGATGGGACACTTGCCAGGTAAACAAACATGGCCTTATGTAAGGCCCCCCTGGTGGTCTAGGATTATATAAGATGATCATGGCCTTATGTAAGGCCCCCTGGTGGTCTAGAATTATATAAGATGATCATGGCCTTATGTAAGACCCCCTGGTGGTCTAGGATTATATAAGATGAGGTAAACAAATCATGGCCTTATGTAAGGAACGGTTGAACCAATCGGTGTAGGGCTATACATGTGATAAACACATGATTCTCCTTCTTGTCCAATCCGTAGATGTGTTATTATAGCCTAATTGTGTTATGTAATGTTGAGAAAAAACTATAAAAGAAAGCTTGCAATAAACAGAATTCGGATTCAGCCTGCAACCACAGTGGTCGTGTGCTTTATCTGCTCCGCATGGAACCCCACAAATGGTGACCCCGACGTGATTCGGCTTGGACATCAAGGCAGCCAGGACTTTGCCCAGAGTGAGCTAGCAGAGATCATACTAGACACAGCCGCCAGTGGAGCAGGGATCAATGTTCTCAGACAGTAGACCCAACAGGTGTTGTCTCAAAAGCTGAGCAAAGAGAAAGCAGATCCAACCAGAAAAAGGATCTGAGTGGTCAGACTCTGTCATCTCTCATGAAAAAACTGGAACAATTGAATTTAGATATTGAAGAGGCTCTCAGTGCTGGCTCTTCTCCTTCCAGCACTCCTTCTACCAAAAAGCGCAAACAGCCATGCCCTGTTAAGGTGGAGACAGGCCTTCTTCACAGAGATCATCAGAGAAAGGGAATCTGTGGGAATAAGAGGGTAGGCTACCAAGATTTAGATGGTTTGCCAAGCTCAGTGTCAACTGGAGCACGACCAAAAACTGAACATGGTTTGAGAAAAGGCGGAGGTGGCAGCCGCGGCAGGAGGTACCGGAGGATACCGGCTCCTGGTCGTCCGAGAGAGACGTTCGTGAGCTCACAGCCAACTGAAGCGTTCGGTGAGAAAAGGCGGAGGTGGCAGCTGCAGCAGGAGGTACCGGAGGATACCGGCTCCTGGTCGTCCAAGAGAGACGTTCGTGAGCTCACAGCCGACTGAAGCGTTCGGTGAGAAAAGGCGGAGGTGGCAGCCGCGGCAGGAGGTACCGGAGGATACCGGCTCCTGGTCGTCCGAGAGAGACGTTCGTGAGCTCACAGGTGAGCGGCTGCTTTTAATAAAATGGGCTCTGCTTTGTCTGCAGAGGAGGAGACGGTGCATGATTTTTTATTAAGCATCGCTAAAAAGCGGGGAGAGAAGCTTCCCTCTGACGCGTTGTCCCGTTTGTTGAAATGGGGGCAGAAACGCGGGAATGTACAAATAGGGCCTTCAGCTACAGGACATGCTGAATCAGTTGTCCCATTTGGCCGGTGAGAGCCATCCCCCGCAGTCCCACACATTGAGAGCCCTGAACCAGCCCAGCTTTCCTGTCACCAATAATGTTTGTACCCCAAAGTTCCGGGCGGAGTTCCCGGGGCAGGGTGAGCAGTTGCGAAATAGGTTGAAAAAAATGGCGGAGCCAGGTTTATCTAACTTTAAAAGGACATATAGGAAAAAAACACCGGATAAGATCCCTCCGGCGGATAATGTAGCTACCCCCTGTCCTCGTGGTTTGTGGGGCTGCGCGATTGGGTGCACTGGACGGAATAACGTGTCCACGCACCAGCCACTGGATGTCGCCAACCCGTTTGCTCCAAAGCCTCCGGCATACTCATCCGATGTTTCCACCCTGCGACATGCTTTGAACAATATCCCGGGCGGCTCGGGCCCCCCGGACCCCGTAAGGCGTTGGCACGGACTTATTAGGGAAGCCCATATAGAGGGGGAATTTGCGCCCGAGGCTTATCCAGTAGTGACACCGGATCCACAGGACCCCGCAGCACCGGACCTGCACTTATTGTTTGTCACAGCCTAGACACCTGATAATGTGGTACTTCTATTTGTTCGGACTCCTTATTATAGGAGCAGGGGTCTTTGTATGTCCAAACTCTGTACCTTTTGTTAACCCACGACAAAATGTTTGGATCACCTGGGCGAACCAGACTGGCCAAGAAGCCCTTTTTGCTTGTCCATGGCCACCCCATCGGATCCCTTTAGAACATGTCTTATTGGCTATCCTTATTTACACCCCAATGGTTTTCGTGGGTATTTATGTAATGTTATGTTTTTTAATAGTTCTCCATATATTTCCCAGTTGTTAAGTGTCACCTGTCGTCAGTTTTATAGGTTCGAAAAAAAGTAGTCAGGTGGCTAGTAATTGTCCTAATGTTAGTTGGACCCTCCTATAGGCCTTATTTAAGAAAAAGGGGGGACGTGTGGGGATGTATCATCCCTACACCAACCTAATGAAAGGTTCCATGAGGAGGTAAGGGTCACGATGGGACACTTGCCAGGTAAACAAACATGGCCTTATGTAAGGCCCCCCTGGTGGTCTAGGATTATATAAGATGATCATGGCCTTATGTAAGACCCCCTGGTGGTCTAGGATTATATAAGATGAGGTAAACAAATCATGGCCTTATGTAAGGAACGGTTGAACCAATCGGTGTAGGGCTATACATGTGATAAACACATGATTCTCCTTCTTGTCCAATCCGTAGATGTGTTATTATAGCCTAATTGTGTTATGTAACGTAGAGAAAAACTATAAAAGAAAGCTTGCAATAAACAGAATTCGGATTCAGCCTGCAACCACAGTGGTCGTGTGCTTTATCTGCTCCGCATGGAACCCCACAGGATCCTCGCAGGAAGAGACGCCCACGGCCTCCGTCGAGCCGCACAACAATCCGTGACCTACCCCGTAGGCGATTAAGGAGTCATGGAAGAGACGGACCCATTGGTAGGCCGCAGCGGCCTGCCTCCCGGTCCTCTTACCCTCCCCCATGAGGGCCCTCGCGGCCCGGAGGATCTGATGGAAATTCCCCCATCGCTGGAGTGCAAGCTGTACCTTGTTGCGGGAGCCACGGACGTCCTCAAGGAACCCCCGTAGCTCCTCTCTCAGCATATGGGGGGGTGGGGTTACAGATCTATGGCTATCCCCCAGCGGGACCCTGTCACAGCCCCGTGGCCCACCAAGACAGGCAAGCAGGGGGCAGACCCTCGACGTGGCGTCTGATGGGCTGGCGCCACGTGGCCCGCCTCAGACCCTGGCTCAATGGGGGGCGGCGGAGGGAAAATAGCAGCCCCTGGTGGGTTGGGACAGGGAAAAACAAAGGCCGCTCCTTGGGGGTCATCCTCTGGGATATGGAAGGAGACAGCCCCAGGGGCGGCAATAGCATCATGAGAAGTGGAGGGGACAGGGACGGGGTCGGTGTCAGGGGCAGGGTCGGAGTCAGGAATAGGGACAGGGGAAGGGGCGATAGTGGGATCGGGGGCCCCAGCAGCCAGGCCACTGGGTGGGGGGGGGTGGCACCCCACAAAGGGGCTCAGGGATTTGCGGTGAGGGAGGTGGGCCCTCGGCAATGCCGGACTCGTACTCCAAGGCAGATGGTAAGGCCACGGCATCCGTAGGTGGAGAATCAACGATGGGGCCCTCACCCGGGAAGGAGGTCGGCTGCCCCTCAGCCATGAGGGAGTCCCCTGGCGACTCGGGTCCCGGTTGCATGGCACTGGCCGTTGCCTCAAGAGGCTCGGCGGCCGCTAGTGGGGTGCCATCTGCGGCCGGGTTGGAGGAAGAGTCCAGGAGCTCCTCGGAGGCGGGAGCGGAAGCAGTGGGTAGGGGGACGGAACATGGGGAAAGGGGAGCCGAGGCGAGGTCACTCAGATCGAAGCCCGCTGGCAGAGGGTCGTCCTCTCCCTGGGTAACCGGGGTCAGACCCAGGGCCTCGGTCATCTCATAAATGGAAGGGAGATCACCTTCCACCACCCCAGGGCTCTCCCCGCCTGCACCCGAAGCGACGCTCGCCTTGGTGCGTGCGGGGGCTTCAGATTGTAAGGGGGCGAGAGGGGCTCCATCAGGGGCTTCCATAGGAAGGTACTCCAGAGGAGGGGTAGTGCTATCCTCCAATGCTGCCACGTCTTCCCTAGCCGGTAATGGTGGACAAAACCCACCTGGGGGCAAAGCGGAAGGCTCAGCCTCCACTAGGATGCTCTGACCACAGTTTGAGAATTGTTAGTGTAGAGAGTCACCGTTGGGATTGGTAGCCAAGATGGTAACACCTGCTCCTTTCCGTCTCCGGGATCCACAGAACAGATCCGATTAACACTAACCTTGCAAAACACATTTTGGTGATTTCAGCTATAAACATTCCCTCCATCCTTCAGCCCCTACCCCCAGCGAATTCAATGAGACTGAGCTAGAATAGGGCAGGTGGTATGGGTGACGGGTATAATCGCTGAATTATTGATCCCTGATTTAAATGAATACAGGAACCCTTTAGATAGCTAAACAGAGATTACTACAGTTACCCCTCTTAAAATCATAGAATATCAGGGTTGGAAGGGACCTCAGGAGGTCATCTAGTCCGACCCCCTGCTTAAAGAAGAACTAATCCCCAACTAAATCATCCAGCCAGGTATTTGTCAAGCCTGACCTTAAAAACCTCTAAGGAAGGAGATTCCACCACCTCCCTAGGTAACCCATTCCAGTGCTTCACCACCCTCCTAGTGAAATAGTTTTTCCTGATATCCAACTTAAACTTTCCCCACTGCAACTGGACACCATTACTCCTTGTTCTGTCATCTGGTACCACAGAGAACAGTCTAGATCCATCCAATTTGGAGCCCCCTTTCAGGTAGTTGAAAGCAGCTACCAAATACCCAATCATTCTTCTCTTCTTCAGACTAAACAATCCCCGTTCTCTCAGCCTCTCCTCAGAAGTCATGTGCTCCAGCCCCCTAGTCATTTTTGTTGCCCTCCGCTGGACTCTTTCCAATTTTTCCACATCCTTCTTGTAGTGTGGGGCCCAAAACTGGACACAATACTCCAGATGAGGCCTCACCAATGTTGAATAGAGAGGAACGATCACGTCCCTCGATCTGCTGGCAATGCCCCTACATGTACAGCCCAAAATGCCGTTAGTCTTCTTCCCAACAAGGGCACACTGTTGACTTACAGCCAGCTTGTCATCCACTGTAACCCCAGGTCCTTTTCTGCAGAACTGCTGCCTAGCTATTTGGTCCCTAGTCTGTAACAGTGAATGGGATTCTTTCATCCTAAATGCAGGACTCTGCACTTACCCTTGTTGAACCTCATCAGATTTATTTGGCCCAATCCTCTAATTTGTCTAGGTTTCTCTGTATCCTATCTCTACACTCCAGCGTATCTACCACTCCTCCCAGTTTAGTGTCATCTGCAAACTTGCTGAGGGTACAGTCCACATCATCCTCCAGATCATTAATGAAGATACTGAATAAAACCAGCACCAGGACCGACCCCTGCGGCACTCCACTTGATACTGGGTGCCAACTAGACATGGAGCCATTGATCAATACGCGTTGAGCCCGATGATCTAGCCAGCTTTCTATCCACTTTATGGTCCATTCATCTAACCCATACTTCTTTAACTTGCTGGCAAGAATACTGTAGGAGATCATGTCAAAAGCTTTGCTAAAATGAAGGAAAACACATCCACTGCTTTTCCCTCATCCACAGAGCCAGTTATCTCGTTATAGAAGGCAATTTGGTTACTGAGCCGTGACTTGCCCTCTTCTTCCAAGTCTTTAAAAATACACATTTACATTTCAAACTCTACTTTATCTAAGGTCGACACACTGTTAAATCTCTCTCTAAAAATTGAATCTCAGTCAATTACATGCAAGTTGCTTAACCCTTTCATGCCATGTGACACAGAAGTTTAGATCCTGTGGGGATTCTTCCATATTTAATGAGGTCAGACCTCCATATGAATCTTTTTCAGCAGTCCAAGCACCTCTGGAGTCTCTCGTGCGTGGATTGCCTGATGTTCAACAAGGTGTGACATCTGTATGAAACTTTTTCCACAATCCAAGCACTTGTGGGGTCTCTCTCCTGTGTGGATTGCCTGATGACGAACTAGGTGTGACCTCTGTATGAAACTTTTCCCACAATACAAGCAATTGTGGGGTCTTTCTCCTGTGTGGATTGCCTGATGTTGAACAAGGTGTGACCTTTTTATGAAGCTTTTGCCACAGTCCAAGCACTTGTGGCGTCTCTCTCCTGGATGGATTGCCTGATGACGAGCTAGGTGTGACCTCTGTATGAAACTTTTCCCAGAGTCCAGGCACTTGTGGGGTCTCTCTCCTGTGTGGATTGCCTGATGTTTAACAAGGTTTGACTTTCTTATGAAACTTTTCCCACAGTCCAAACACTTGTGGGGTCTTTCTCCTGTGTGGATTGCCTGATGTTGAACAAGGTTTGACCTGTCTGTGAAACATTTTCCACAGTCCAAGCACTTGTGGGGTTTCTTTCCTGTGTGGATTGCCTGATGTCTAACAAGGTCTGACCTTTGTATGAAACTTTTCCCACAGTCCAAGCACTTGTGGAGTCTTTCTCCTGTGTGGATTGCCTGATGTTTAACAAGGGTTGACCTGTCTGTGAAACATTTCCCACAGTCCAAGCACTTGTGGGGTTTCTTTCCCGTGTGGATTGCCTGATGTCTAACAAGGTCTGACCTTTGTATGAAACTTTTCCCACAGTCCAAGCACTTATGTGGTCTCTCCCTTGTGTGGCTTAACTGATGTCTAATTATTTGTGTCTTCGAAATGAAACATTTCCCACACTCAAGGGATTGACAGGTTCTCTCTCCAGTGTTGCTTCTCCCATGCTTATTAAGATCTGAGAGCTTATTGAAGCTTTCCCCATGGTATAAGCATTGAAGGGGTTTCTCTCTACTATGGATCGTCTGAACTGTCACAAGCTGTGATCTCACAATGAATCCTTTCCCACACTGAAGGTAGTGCCAGGGTGTCTCTTCCTTGGGATTTGTCTGCAGTGCTCTGGAATCCTCCTCTCTTCCCTCACCATTAATAGATTCATCCACTTTCTTCCCTCGGTGGTTTCCCAGAAGCCTCTCCGACCTGTGTGAACTTCCCCAGGCTTCTGCCTGCTCTAAGCACTGGGAAAAATTCCCTTCAGCTCTTCCCACAAAGGTCCCCTGCCCTTCCACTTCCCTGGGAACTTCCTCATGAGGACTCCCCTCGTCATTCTCACTCCGTCGCTCAGCATCTGCTGGGAGAGACACAATTCGGACAGGAGTCATTGTGCTGGGGAGAAAGAGGAATAGCACAAAGGGAAAACCCAACCCAAAGACTGAGCAATTGGACTCTGCCTCCACATCCCACCCAAACACTCACAGGGAAGGAAAGCTGGGAAGCAAACTCCTGCAGCTAAGAGGCTGGGTGGAATGGTGTGAGCTATATCTGATGACTGCAGCCCTGTCCCAGCTGAGATGAGGAAGAACTGAGGGCGCTTACTCACACCATATTTTGGGATTCTCAGCTTTTTCATTCATTCCCTAGATTGTTTCTGTGTCAGTCCTCACCTGTATGGGTGCATCTCGGAAGCCTTCTTTCATTGCAGGGCCGGAGATCGGGCACCCATGGCTCTTCCCCTTGTTCCAGCTGGGTGATCAGCTCAGGTTTGGGAATGGGAAATCCTGCGCAGAGAGTGGAATCAGACCAGATCAGGATAAATGGAGCATTGGTGGAGTATTTGTCAGAAAGGACATTCCGTGAGTGGAACCTGTCCCTGTGCTCTGCTGGAGGAACGTGGAATCCAAGAGGACGGGAAAATGGTCACTGAGCCCGCTTGCGCAAAGGAACTTGTCTGGGGACGTGAGTGAAATTATTACTACACCCTCACTAGGCGTTCCCAAGACCTGTGCACTCTGGGGGCCTTACTGACTCACATACAGCTCTGGACTTAAACCCCTACCTCTTTCTAAACCTGCAGAGCCCAGAGCCCTCCCCATGGCTGGAGCTATTCTCAAGGAGGAAGGTGAACAGGGATTGTGTGTGCAGCGAGAAACAACACAAACAGGACAATGCTGGATTTACGCCCCTTTGAAAGCTGGAGGGGTGGGGATGGTTTAGCTTGTCCATTGGGTTTTCACACACATGTGGCACTGGAGACGGCACAGAAATGCAAATCTCTCTCACACGGCAGCTGTGCATTATGGAACTCACTCAACTCTGATCTAACTGACTTGGGAAGAACCTGACCAGATTCAGACATGCAGACCCGACGGCTTCTAGTATCTGAGGGTATGGAAATCCCTTACCCAGCGAGGTTACCATCTCATAGTTCTCCTGCATGACATCCCTGTAGAGGGCTCTCTGAGTGGGGTCCAGGAGAGCCCCCTGCCTCTGGGTGAAATACACAGCCACCTCCTCGAAGGTCACCGGCATCTGGAACGCAAAAAGCCCCCACTCATTACCTGCTGCTCCAGCAACAATCCCACTAGTCATACGGGAAGAAGAATAAAGAAATGGAAGCTCTGTGAGAGCCAGAGTAGCAGAATCCCACCCCCACCCTGCTCAGAGCAGCCAGGAGGCTTCGGGGGTGGGGAGAAGGTGAGAGCTCCTTTTCCCCCAGAAGACCGAGCAGGGCATGGTCTTCTCATTTCCCACACATCTGCCAGCCACAGGCTGATATGGGAAGCAGAGCTCTGAGCCGGGGACAGGGACAGGAATCCCAACAGCTTCCCTTCGTATTTCACAGCAGCCTCAGGCTAGTGGGGTGTCACTCCAGCACTGGGAGCCTTGAAAATGTTCCCAGCCCTGTGCAATCCTGTTTGAGAAATGGGGGAATGTCCCGTCTCCCTTCCCCCATCACCAATGGTCCCGCTCAGAAAATCACACCCTATCTCCTCCCTGCCTCTGCCCAGGAGCTCACTGAAAATCCCCTACCTGAGCTGGCACCATCACAGACATTTCCTTTCCCTGTCTCCTGGAAGAAGGGCCCATCTGGAGTGAAATGTGGACGTGATTCTTCAGCTTGTCGGGGCGATTGGGAAGGTTACAGAAGGGGCTTCAGTCCATGTCATACCCCGATTCCCCCCCAGACTCTTCAGAACCTCCCAGTAACAGTATCTCTGATCCAAATGCTAGGAAAAAAGCAGAACTAAAGAGGCCACTTTGGGGGATTTCTCCACACTGCCGTTTAAACCCCTCTCCCTTAGGAGCAGCAGGAGCTCTCTGATGGCATCACCTAAAAAGAATGAGCCGCCCTGGACTCCCCCAGCAGCCCCCAGGGACAGGCAGGGAGAGGCTGATCCCATTGGCCCATCCACACTCCCTGCCTGCCCAAAGCAGCAGTGACTCCGGTGTGGCTGAGATGTGAATCCTGCCCAGAAATCAGACCAGGGCCCTGGGCGACCCCAAAACTCATGAGACACAGACCCCACCAGCACGGGTGTGTCTGACAATAACACACTGGGAGCAGGGTGTGGTGTGGGGGGATGGGTTTTTGCCTCTGTCCCCCGCCAGTCTCCCCACATCCCCCTTTCCTCGCAGTGCCCCCCACTCACATCTTCCCGCATTCCAGCCTCGCTCCCCTCAGCCCCACAATCCCACCGCATCGCCCCATGTTCCCTTCAGTGCACCCCGGCCCCCATCCCAGCCTGCCCCCCGCATCCCGCGACCCCCCGCCTGCCCTCACCCCCTGCACCTCTTTATCCTCCTCCCCCTGCAGCCCGGGGGTGACGGGGGGGCGGGTCTCTCTCACCTTCCCTCCGAGCGGGGCCCCCTGGGGCAGGGGCCGGGCCGGGAAGGGGCCTGGCCGGGCTGGGGGCTCTGTCCTGGGAGAGGCTCCTGGGGAGCAGCGGGAAGGGCCCTGCTGGAGATTCCCCTCTCCCGGCTGCAGCCAGGGCTCCGGGCTCCCAGCACCAGCCGCCGGGGCTCGGGGATCTCGCCAGGAGCCTGGAGCCAGAGTCCCCGCAGCGGCTGCGAGTCACTTCCTGCTGCCGGGCCTGAGCCCAGCGATCGCTCCCCCCAGAGCCGCCTCCCAGCTGCTCCTGGGTCCTAGCAATCAACCCACCGCGCTGCAGCATCTCTGTGTCCCGCTCCTGTTCCACTCACAGGCTCCAAAGTCAGAAGGGCCCATCATGAGCATCTAGCCCAGGGATTCTCACGACCAAATTTGGTGGCATCAGAGTGTGGCCAGCAACTCTTGCTGGTGCCCACTCTGACACTTTCCCCCATAATCCTAACTAACTTTACCAGAAGCCATTAAATATGCACAGAGATAAGCAGGTGGGGAAACGCTCCTACTAGTGTGGGGAACTTTTCTGGCTTATTCACTACCCAGATGGAATCAAATAGCAAAATGTGCTGAGTCCTCGCTCCCACTCCCTTTACCCATAGGCCTGCCTGACCTCGAGACTCCCCTTCCACTACGGTCTCTGAAACCCCAACAAGCTTGGGCCTGTTTCCTCCAGCTATCAGTATGGATGGAAATTTGTGCGCTCAGCTTAGGTTTGGGAATGGGAAATCCTGCACAGAGTGTGGAATCAGACCAGATCAGGGTGCGTGGAGCATTGGTTGAGTATTTGTCAGAAAGGACATTCCGTGAGTGGAACCTGTCCCTGTGCTCTGATGGAGGAACGTGGAATCCAAGAGAATGGGAACATGGTCACTGAGTCCCCTTGCGCAGAGGAAGTTGTCTGGGGAGCTGAGTTGAATTATTACTACTAGCTCAGTGGTTTGTGCATTGGTTTGCTAAACTGAGAGTTGTGACCTCAGTCCTTCAGGGTTCCACTTAGGGATCTGGGGCAAAATCAGTATTTGGTCCTGCTAGTGAAGGCAGGAGGTTGGACTCGATGACCTCTTGGGGTCCCTTCCAGTTCTATGAGATAGGTATATCTCCTGATATTTCCGCTCCCCACTTCACCCCCACCCACCCTATATCCCTGTCCTTGCCCTCCCTCAGCCCCAAACTCCCTTCCACCTCCCCGCACCCTAGCCTTGTCCTCTTCCCAATTTCCTGACCCTGCTCTCCATGCCCCCTTCCCTAGTTTAAGTGAATAGAAAAGTTAATCGCACAATCGGTTTCTCCACCACACAAGCAATTCTAAGGGGGGCTAGGAGTCTCAGCAGGCTGGCAGACCCGTTGGCAGCACTCTCCCTACAAACGATCCCTCCATGGGGGCTAGACTTGAAATATGCTTTTCTTTAAAACAAGCATCCCCACCCACCTCCACTAATAACTCTCAGAAGAGCCCAGGGTTGCCTAAACTACAGTGGTATTGGAGCCACAACCTCAACTCCTTGCTAAGAATACTTCTCCCCCCTTGACGTCTCTCCCATCACATTTCTCGTGGCAAGAACACAACTCAAAAGTCCCCCCAAACTTTCCAGCCTCCTGCGCATCTATCAAGCACCGCTTACAATGCGGAGCGCGGTTCATCCCTGCTCCCCGCCTAGGAAACAGCAGAGAAATCATTCAGTGTTTTATTTCCCCCCAAAGTCACGTTTTTCATCTGAAGAATTGATTTACAATATCTTTTCCCTTTCCTAATAAACCTCTTCCATACATTATTTGACGCGCAGAAAAAGGCGGCTGCTTAAAAAGCAAAAAGGCATAGCCCTAATGAGTTCAATTAGAATGTGGTAAACATGTTGCCTCTACACTTGAATTAAGCCTGCTGTCCAATTTTAACTCAGTAAGTCATTAAGAGAAGAGCTTTTAGCTGGCCAAAAGGAAAAGCACCACGCAGCCTGTGCAGTTACACATATACCCAAAGGTGTTCTGGTAACATTGCCGTTTGGTGAGTTGATAGGAGGTGAAAAGAAATATTTTTTGCTATGCGATTGTTCCCATAATTAGAGAACATTTACCCATGGAAACTAACTCTAGTGCAGAATTTGACTGGCGCCACTCCTTGACTACCCTTGGCCATCAAATGAGACATTTATACCTTTGTCCAAAATCAGGATTAACCTGTTGTTGCTTCAAAAGCTTAGCCCCTCTTCAAAGAATATCAGGGTTGGATGGGACCTCAGGAGGTCATCTAGTCCAACCCCCCTGCTCAAAACAGGACCAATCCCCAGATAGATTTTTACCCCAGTTTCCTAAATGGCTTCCTCAAGGATTGAGCTCACAACCCTGTTTTTAGCAGGCCAATGCACAAACTCCTGAGCTATCTCTCCCTTCCCATGGCAGGGTAATAATCTCAGCACAGCAGGGTGTCTTTGACATCAAGGGGGACAGGGAGCTGTTTGGGGGGGCAGAATCAGGCCCACCATTTGCAACGCGAGCATTGCTGGTGAGGGAGATCCTAGTAGTGAAATTGTCCAGAAAGGGCTTATACATAAAAAGAACTCCTACATTCCTTGGGTGGTTTGGGAAATCTTCCCCAAATTATGAAGTAGGAAGCAAAGGTGTGCGGGGTAACCCCTTCCTAAAACAAGTGTTTAGGTGTATAATAAACCCCCCCCCCCCCCCCCCGCATCGCATTTAGTTGTACCTTTCAGGAATAGATCTTCCTCCAGGCAAAAACCCAGAGTTTAGATTGTTCAGAGCCCTTCATAAATTTAATCTAAAAATCTAGATATATTTAGGTATAGATAAATGCAGATGTGGATGTTAGTTATGGATAACTATAGAGAGATAGATCTGGATACATTTAGATTATATTTGTTCCTGCTTGCTTGTTCTTTGTATGGTTTATTTCATTTTAATTGTGCCTGGTGTGACAGACCCAGACCAGTGGGGTACAGGAGTCTGGTAGAGGGCAAATATACTGGTCACTGGATGAGTAGTTTTCTGTTCCCTGAGTGAACAGAGCAGGAGCTTCACTAGAGTAATCAGGAACCTGCTAGAACCAGTTAAGGCAGGCAGGCTAATTAGGACACCTGGAGCCAATTTAGAAGAAGCTGTTAGAATCAATTAAGGCAGGCTAATCAGAGCACCTGGGTTTGAAAAGGAGCTCACTTCAGTTTGTGGTGTGAGTGTGAGGAACTGGGAGCAAGAGGCACAAGGAGCTGAGAGTGAGATGGTGTGCTGCTGGAGGACTGAGGAGCACAAGCATTATCAGACACCAGGAGGAAGGTCCTGTGGTGAGAATAAGGAAGATGTTTGAAGGAGGCCATGGGGAAGTAGCCCAGGGAGTTGTAGCTGTCATGCAGCTGTTACAGGAGGCACTTTAGACAGCTGCAGTCAGGGCCGGCTCCAGGGTTTTGGCCGCCCCAAGCAGCCAAAACAAACAAACAAACAAAAAAAGCTGGGATCGCGATCTAAAAAAAGCTGTGATCGCGATCTGCTTCACGGAGTGAAGGACTGTCCACCGAATTACCGCCAAATACCTAGACCTGCCGCCCCCTCTCCGGAGCGGCCGCCCCAAGCACCTGCTTGAGAAGCTGGTGCCTGGAGCCGGCCCTGGCTGTAGTCCACAGGTCCCTGGGCTGGAACCCGGAGTAGAGGGCGGGCCCGGCTTCCCCCCAAACCTCCCAATTGACCTGGGCAGTAGATTCTTCCAGATGGGAAGGTCTCTGGGCTGTTCCCCAACCCACATGGTGAATCTCTGAGACAAGAAAATCCACCAATAAGTGCAGGACCCACCAAGATAGAGGAGGAACTTTGTCACACTGAGCAAATCTGTAGCTCATTTGGATAGAAATACGTTTGTTTCCTGTTGTTAGAACAGACTCTAATTTGAAGTGATTGGATCACAGAAATGTACAATTGCAAGCTCTTTTTTTTATTCTGGGGGACCTAAATATATCATCTGTTTATTGTGCCTTAATCAATGATAGCTTTGCAGCCAAAGAGTAATATGCTGATATCTTGTTAAAAAATGAAGAAGGCATTTACTGACAGACAGGATTAGTTCCATTTAAAACGTATCTGGAACAAGAAATGGGGAAAACTGACCCTGTGCAATGTTTGGTCTTGTGCAGGAAGACATGAATCTGCTTAATACAGGACCCGATCCTGCATTCCAGAGTCTTGTTGAGTTGAATGGGAGTTTAGGGTATAGATGGAGGATCGCCTGGGGAGTTTCTATAAAGGAGATTGTCAGGGTTTTCACAAGCTGATCTAAACTACCTACTTCATTACCTCCTCAAAGGAGTTTGCTGCAATAACTGCACTTCTGATAAGTTCATATACAGATATTCGCAGTATATATGTGTGTGCGCGTGTAACACATGCTGAGCAGCCTTTGAACTGGATACAAACTAAAATGGCACATCGCCTCCACATCATCTCCAAGACGTTGCTTTCTCTAATGACAGCCGCCTCCATGCGCTCTGTTTCAAATGGATTTCAGCAATCAGCCAGTATGGAAGAAGATAGGAAGTTCAGCCACTGGTTGGTAAATTTCAGGCACGCTGAAAGTTGGATGATAGCTGCGCTCAAACTCTCTTCTTGTGTATACTTGTGGGGTCCAATTCTGTAGCCCCTTTTTGGGGGCCTACTACATACATGCTCGGGGGGGTGCAAAGTGGAAGTTTCGCCTAGGGTGCAAAATATCCTTGCACCGGCCTTAGGGTTCAGGGCAGGGGGGTTGGCTGCAGGAGGCGACCAGGGGTGGGCTCCAGCCCAGCACGCACTAGGAGCAGGGCAGGCTCCCTGCCTACCCTGCCCCCGCGCTGCTACGGGAAGCGGCTGGAAACTGCGGGGGAGGGGCACTGGGTGTGTTGCCCTGGCTGCTCCTCTGGGTACCTCCCCCGAAGCTCCCATTGGCCACTGTTCCCCATTCCTGGCCAATGGGAACTGCGGGGGGCAGTGCCTGGAAGCAAGGGCAATACACAGACCCCCCATGCTCCTCCTTCCCCAGGTTCTGGCCGCTTCCCGGAGTGGCGCGGGAGCAGGGCAGGCAGGCAGAGAGCATGCCCTGCCCCCAGTGCATGCCAGGCCGGAACTGCTCTAGGTAAACATTGGGGGTTAGGGGGCCATGGGGTGCTGGTGGGCCGCAGAAAATAACCCTGTGGGCCACATGCGGCCCACGTGTTTGAGACCCCTGTTTTAAGGGATCACAAATGAGAAAGGCGTAAAAGGTTTGAATTAGTTACAATAAAAATAAAAGGTAAAACACACATTTTAAATCCCAAACATTACCAAGCAAAGGAAGATTGGAAGGAAACAGTTTTTCTACATTTCTACAAAGAGCTGCATGCGATACTTGGGGTTAACCCCACCTCCACTCCGAGCACCACCATGGACACTTCACAACCAGTGGGGGAGGGGGGAGGAGGAGGAAGAGGAGGGAGAAAACAGGAGTGAGGGTGGTGGGCCGGATGGAGAACCCCCGGAATCCCTGGAGCCATGCAGCCAGGACCTCTTCTCAAGCTAGGAGGAAGGTAGCCAGTTGTAGCGGCCGGTACTTGGTGGAGAACGAACAGAAGAGCAGGTTCCTGGTAAATGGGTTTTGTTTCGGGAAGGAATTTTTTCGATGCGGGCTCTTTGGGAGAGGAGGGTTAAGCGTGCATGTGTAGATGCGGAATAGTGCATTGATATGGTTTATGACATCGCGGTAATCGGCCTCGGTAATCTCCTCGAATGTCTCATTCAGAACGTGTGCAATGCGCTTACGCAGGTTTATCGGGAGAGCCACCGTGGTCCTTGTCCCAGCCAGGCTAATGTGGCCGCGCCACTGTGACATCAGGGGTTGGGGGGACCATTGCTGCAGACAGGCAAGCTGCATATGGGCCAGGGTGGAAGCCGCATTGCAGTAGAAGACCCTTCCTTGCTTCCCTGGTCACTCTCAGCAGCGAGATATCGTCCAGGACAAACTCCTGCGGAAAATGTTGGGACAGTGTTCAGTGGAGGTGCCCCCTGAAGCTGTTGGCTCTCCCCAAGGCACAGAAACCCAGAGAACAGTGAGCCCTGAAACAACCAGTCCCCCTTACTCACCATTTTGAGGCTTCCGTGGGATATGAGTGCTGTGTTTCGGATGGGAAAATTATGCCATTGTGTAGACACTGTGTGTTTTCTATTCCTTTAGTGGGGGGGGGGGGGGGGAATCATTACTCTGTCCGGTAGAAACAATGCTGCCTCTGTTAAATGTTGCATTTTGCCTATACAGCTGCAACAACCTTGAGACCTCAGCCATCCTTCTTATCGCCTGCTCAGAGACTGCAAAGACTCAGGAAGAGACCGCGAAAAAGCAAAGAAGACATACTGCAAGAAGTGATGCGGCAATCTATTAGAGAATGAGAAAGCACAAGACTGGAGGGAGAGAGATAGCAGGGTCCACCAGGAAAATGCAGCGCACCGGCTGGAAAGCAAGGAGCATCGGCAGCAAAGCACGGATCGGCTCATAAGCATCCTGGAGCTCCAAGGAGACGCTATCAAGGAGCTTGTAGCCTTGCAGTTGGAGCAGTACCACAAATGCAAACGCCACTCCCCCCTACAGTCTTTAACCAAAACTCTTTCCATTGTGCCCCACTGTCACCTCGAACCCACTTTCCCCAACTTCCGTGTTCTTCCCGCCACCAGCTGCCTCCAACAACAGTATCTTCACCACCCAACCCTGAAAACCACAACCCTTACCCTCTGCACTTTAAACCCATCACCATGCAGTATAGCTACCCTGAAGTGCAGCACTCACTGCACACCACACCAGACAGGACATACGCGAATCTGTGATTGTACCGTTCCCCACTCCACCCCCTTGTTTCTTTTCAATAAATATTTTTTTTCTTTTCAATAAATGGATTTTTTGGCTTTGAAAACATTCTTTATTATTGCATAAAGTAAAAGACTCCTTAGCCCAGGAAATAAACAGGCACTGCAAGTCTGCTTGTCTGCTTAGCAAACACTGATTCCTAAAGATTGGAACTACTGCACTTCACTCCTGTGCAGGGCACCAGATATCACTGCTGGTTTTCAGCCTCAAATTGCTCCCTCAAGGCATCCCTAATCCTTGCAGCCCCGCGCTGGGCCCCTGTAATAGCCCTGCTCTCTGCCTGTGCAAATTCAGCCTCCAGGTCTTGAACCTCAGAGGTCCATGCCTGAGTGAAGCTTTCACCCTTCCCTTCACAAATATTATGGAGGGCACAGCACGCAGATATGACCGCGGGGATGCTGTTTTCGGCCAAGTCCAGCTTCCCATACAGAGATCACCAGCGGACCTTTAAACAGCCAAAGGCACACTCCACAGTCATTCGGCACCGCCTCAGCCTATAGTTGAACCATTCCTTGCTGCTTTCAAGGCTCCCTGTGTAGGGTTTCATGAGCCACGGCATTAACGGGTAAGCGGGATCTCCAAGGATCACAATAGGCATTTCAACTTCCCCTACCGTGACCTTCTGCTCTGGGGAAAAAAGTCCCGGACTGCATCTTCCTGAACAGCCAAGTGTTCGAAAAGATGCGTGCGTCATGCACCTTTCCGGGTCAGCCTGTGTTAATGTCAATGAAATGCCCACGGTGATCCACAAGCGCCTGGAGAACCATAGAGAAATACCCCTTCCGATTAACGAACTCGGATCGTAGGTGGGGTGGTGCCAGAATAGGAATGTGTGTCCCATCTATTGCCCCTCCACAGTTAGAGAACCCCATTTGTGCAAAGCAATCCACTACTTCCTGCAAGTTAACCAGAGTCACGGTTCTTCTGAGTAAGATGCGATTAATGGCTTTGCAAACTTGCATCAACACTATTCCAACTGGTTTGCGACCGACCGGTAGCAGACTGGAGTTGCCAGCTCCCAGATAGCAATAGCCACTCACTTCTCCACTGGCAGGGCAGCTCTCAATCTCGTCTCCTTGCGCCGCAGGGTGGGGGCCTGTTCCCATGAAAGTGGCTTCTCTCATCCGAAAGTTCTGCAGCCACTGCACGTCATCCCAGACTTCCATGACGATGTGATCCCACCACTCGGTGCTTGTTTCCCGAGCCCAAAAGCGGCGTTCCACGGTGCTGAGAATGTTCGTGGATGCCACAAGCAATTTCGTGTCATACGCGTTACGCGGCTCGACAGCATCGTCGGACTCCTCACTGTCACTTTGGATCTTAAAGAATAGTTCGACAGCCAAACGTGATGTGCTGACGAGATAAGTCAGGATACGCCTCAGCAGTTCGGACTCCATTTCCCGCAGACAGATCACGCTGCACAGAAACCGTTGAAAGATGGTACCAAAGGTGGACGGAAACAAAGGGATTTCTGGGATGAGAAGCGATGCATCACAGGGCGTTGGGACAGGACCCAGAATGGCCCACACCCACGCCCCCTTCCCACAACCCTCGGCTCCAGAATGGTAAGAGGTGCTCTGTGGGATAGCTGCCCATTGTGCACCGCTCCCAATGGCACAGCAAATGCTGCAAATGTGGCCACGACAGTGTGCTGGACAGCTGTCAGTGTGGACAGACTGGAGTGCTTTCCCTACTCAGCTGTACAAACTCAGGTTTAACTCACAACGCTGTCCATCTGCAAGTGTAGCCAAGGGCTAAGGAAAATGCAAAGCAAGCACGTTTTCTCACCCCACCCACTGTTGCAGGCAGTTCATAGTTTTTAGTACCCAGCCTGAATTTCCTTCCAGCCTTGGTCAGTCCTCCCCACTCCAAGGCCCCTGTTGCCTTTCAAGCCATCTTGTTGCCTTCTGTAAAAATGGGAGACGAGAGGTAAAAATGGAGACAATTCTCCCTTGTGCTTTTATACCACTCTCCTCTTTGAGGTTCATCCCCCAGTCGGGGGGCAGGCGACAATCAGTTTGTGGCCTAAGTGAGCGTCCAGCTGTCCTTCCGGTGAATTGTAACTCTCCTGTTCCCAGCTCCACAGCTGCTGAATGGCTGGCTGAGCAATTACTGGCCATGTAGCACCTAGCTGGTGTGCAGGTGCCATTGTCTCTGAGCAGCTCATCTGTGGGCGTTTTCCAGCTTTACAACATGTAACAAACATACAGCAAACTCTGAGAGCTCCATGGACAGTGCTGATAGACACATTTTAACGGGACACTAATATTCAGCAAGCAATTACTTTTTCTATGATACCTCACAAGACATACTTTGGAGAAGATTTATCATTTTGTAAGTGTGGTGCCCATAAGAGTGTAGACCAGTGGTTCTCAGATGTGTTTCATTGCCACCCCCACCTTGGTGTCTGTGGTCATTTACGCCCACACCCTCAAAAGCACATATATCACCACCCAGCTCTAAAGGCAGAGTAGTCGTTGGCGATGTGCACAGCTCTGAAGGCCTCCAACAGCAGCACAGAAGTTAGGGTGGCCACGTGAAGAGTGATATTCCTCAATATCGCTGTTCACAGCAGACTTATCACCCCATTGCCACCCCGACTTCTGTGCTGCTGCTCCACCTGGGTTTGAGAGCCTGAGCATTTATCCCCACCTCCCAGATAGGCCTGTTCCTTCCTCATGAGCCCCAGCCAACTGGTGCTGAAAGCCAGTGCTCTTTAAAAAAAAACCCCAACAACCCACACTGATCGCGCCTCCCCTGACACATTCCTGTGCCTCCACTGGGAGGCTCTGCCCCATAGTTTAAGAATTGTTAGTGTAGAGAGTCACCGTTGGGATTGGTAGCCAAGATGGTAACACCTGCTCCTTTCCGCCTCCAGGATCCCCAGAGAAAATGTCCGAGCAGGAGAGAGGAACAGATCCGATTAACATTAAACTTGCAAAACACATTTTGGTGATTTCAGCTATAAATATTCCCTCCATCCTTCAGCATCTACCCCCAGCGAATTCAATGAGACTGAGCTGGAATTGGGTAAGTGGCATGGGTGATGGGTATAATCGCAGAATTATTGATCCCTGAAATAACAGAATACAGGAACCGTTTGGATAGCTAAACATAGACTACTACAGTTACCCCTCTTAGAATCATAGAGTATTAGGGATGGAAGGGACCTCAGGAGGTCATCTAGTTCAACCCCCGGCTTAAAGCAGGACCAATCACCAACTAAATCATCCCAGACAGGGGTTTGTCAAGCCTGACCTTAAAAACCTCTAAGGAAGGAGATTCCACCACCTCCCTAGGTAACCCATTCCAGGGCTTCACCATCTTCCTAGTGAAATAGTGTTTCCTCCTATCCAACCTAAACTTTCCCCACTGCAACTAGAGACCATTACT
This sequence comes from Chrysemys picta bellii, assembly GCF_011386835.1. Lineage (NCBI taxonomy): Eukaryota > Metazoa > Chordata > Testudines > Emydidae > Chrysemys > Chrysemys picta. Next base: position 10,618,807 of record NC_088802.1, on the reverse strand, counting down.
CCTTGTTCTGTCATCTGGTATGACTGAGAACAGTCTAGATCCATCCTCTTTGGAACCCCCTTTCAGGTAGTTGAAAGCAGCTAACAAATCCCTCATCATTCTTCTCTTCAATAGACTAAACAATCCCCGTTCTCTCAGCCTCTCCTCGTAAGTCATGTGCTCCAGACCCCTAATCAATTTTTTGCCCTCCGCTGGACTCTTTCCAATTTTTCAACATCCTTCTTGTAGTGTGGGGCTCAAAACTGGACACAATACTCCAGATGAGGCCTCACCAATGTTGAATAGAGGGGAATGATCACATCCCTCGATCTGCTGGCAATGCCCCTGCTTATACAGCCCAAAATGCCGTTAGCCTTCTTGGTAACAAGGGCACACTGTTGATTTATATCCAGCTTCTCATCCACCGTAAACCCTAGGTCCTTTTCTGCAGAACTGCTGCCTAGCCATTCGGTCCCTAGTCTGTAGGAGTGAATGCAATTCTTGAATCCTAAATGCAGGACTCTCCACTTGTCTTTGTTGAACCTCATCAGATTTATTTTGGCCCAATCCTCTAATTTGTCTATGTCACTCTGTATCATATCCCTACCGTCCAGCGTATCTACCACTCCTCCCAGTTTAGTGTCATCTGCAAACTTACTGAGGGTGAGGTCCACATCATCCTCCAGATCATTAATGAAGGTACTGTACAAAACCGGCCCCAGGATCGACCCTTGGGCACTCCTTTTGATACCAAGTATCAGGGGGTAGCCATGTTAGTCTGTATCTACAAAAACAACAAGGAGTCTGGTGGCACCTTAAAGACTAACAGATTTATTTGGGCATAAGCTTTCGTGGGTAAAAACCTCGAAACCTGTTGCATCTGAAGAAGTGAGGTTTTTACCCATCAAAGCTTATGCCCAAATAAATCTGTTACTCTTTAAGGTGCCACCAGACTCCTTGTTGTTCCTCTTGATACTGGCTGCCAACTAGACATGGAGCCATTGATCACTACCAGTTGAGCCCGTCGATCTAGCCAGCTTTCTATCCACTTTTTGGTCCATTCATCCAGCCCATACTTCTTTAACTTGCTGGCAAGAATACTGTAGGAGATCATATCAAAAGCTTTGCTAAAATCAAGGAATAACACATCCACTGCTTTTCCCTCATCCACAGAGCCAGTTATCTCGTCAGAGAAGGCAATTAGGTTACTCAGACATGACTTGCCCTCTTCTTCCAAGCCTTTAAAAATACACATTTACATTTCATACTCTAGCTTATCTAAGGTGGACACACTTTTAAAATCTCAATCTAAATGTTGACCCTGAGTCAATTACATGCAAGTTGCTTAACCCTTTCTTGCCATGTGTCACAGAAATTTAGATTCTGTGAGGATTCTTCAATGTTTAATAAGGTCAGACCTCCATATGAAACTTTTTCCGCAGTCCAAGCACCTCTGGAGTCTCTCCTGTGTGGATTGCCTGATGTTGAACAAGGTGTGACATCTGTATGAAACATTTCCCACAGTCCAAGCACTTGTGAGGTCTCTCTCCTGTGTGTAAAGCTTGATGTTTAACAAGGTCTGACCTGTGTATGTAACCTTTCCCACAGTCCAAGCACTTGTGGGGTCTTACTCCTCTGTGGATTGTCTGATGATAAACAAGGTGTGACCTTCTTATGAAACTTTTCCCACAGTCCAAGCACTTGTGGGGTCTCTCTTCTGCATGGATTGCCTGATGTTGAACAAGGTTTGATCTTTGTAAAAAACTTATCCCACAGTCCAAGCACTTGTGGGGTTTTTCTCCTGTGTGGATTGCCTGATGTTGAACAAGGTTTGACCTCTCTATGAAACTTTTCCCACAATCCAAGCACCTGTGGGGTCTCTCTCCGGTGTGTAATGCCTGATGGTGAACTAGTTGTGACCTCTGTATGAAACTTTTCCCACAGTCCAAGCACTTGTGGGGTCTCTCTCCTGTGTGGATTGCCTGATGACGAACTAGGTGTGACCTCTGTATGAAGCATTTACCACAGTCCAAGCACTTGTGTGGTCTTTCTCCTGTGTGTAATGCCTGATGTTTAACAAGGTCTGACCTTCTTATGAAACTTTTCCCACAGTCCAAGCACTTGTGGGGTCTCTCTCCTGTGTGGATTGCCTGATGACGAACTAGGTGTGACCGCTGTATGAAACATTTCCCACAGTCCAAGCATTTGTGTGGTCTTTCTCCTCTGTGTAATGCCTGATGTTTAACAAGGTCTGACCTTCTTATGAAACTTTTCCCACAGTCCAAGCACTTGTGGGGTCTCTCTCCTGTGTGCCTTGCCTGATGTTTAAGAAGGTGTGACCTTCTCATGAAACTTTTCGCACAGTCCAAGCACTTGTGGGGTCTCTCTCCCGTGTGGATTGCCTGATGACGAACTAGGTTTGACCTCTGTACGAAACTTTTCCCACAGTCCAAGCACCTGTGGGGTCTTGCTTCTGTATGTAATGCCTGATGTTTAACAAGGTTTGACTTTCTTATGAAACTTTTCCCACAATCCAAGCACGTATGGGGTCTTTCTTCTGTGTGCATTGCCTGATGTTTAACAAGGTGTGACCTTTGTATGAAACTTTTCCCACAGTCCAAGCACCTGTGGGGTCTTTCTCCTGTGTGGATTGTCTGATGTTTAACAAGGTCTGACCTTCTTATGAAACTTTTCCCACAGTCCAAGCACTTATGGGGTCTTTCTCCTGTGTGGATTGCCTGATGTTTAACAAGGTGTGACCTCTGTATGAAACTTTTCCCACAATCCAAGCACCTGTGGGGCCTTTCTCCTGTGTGGATTGCCTGATGTTTAACAAGGTTTGCCCTCTCTGTGAAACTTTTCCCACAGTCCAAGCACTTGTGGGGTCTCTCCCCTGTGTGGCTTAACTGATGTCTAATTATTTGTGTCTTCGAAATGAAACATTTCCCACACTCGTGGGATTGAGCGGGTTTCTCTCCAGTGTGGCATCTCCCATGGTTATTAAGTTCTGTGTGCTTATTGAAGCTTTCCCCATGGTCTAAGCATTGAAGGGGTTTCTCTCCAGTATGGATTGGCTGATGTGTCACAAGCTGTGATCTCACAGTGAATCCTTTCCCACACTGAAGGTAGTGCCAGGGTGTCTCTTCCTTGGGATTTGGCTGCGGCGCTCTGGGATCCTCCTCTCCTCCCTCACCGTTAATAGATTCATCCACTTTCTTCCCTGGGTTGTTTCCCAGCAGTCTCTCTGACCTGTGCCAACTTCCCCAGGCTTCTGCCTGCTCCAAGCACTGGGAAAAATTCCCTTCAGCTCTTCCCACAAAGGTCCCCTCTGGTTCCACTTCCCCAGGAACTTCCTCATGATGATTCCCCACCTCATTCTCACTCCCTCGGTCAGGACCTGCTGGGAGAGACACAATCGAGACAGGAGTAATTCTGCTGGGGAAAAAGAGGAATAGCACAAAGGGAAAACCCAACACAAAGACTGAGCAATTGGACTCCGCCTCCACATCCCACCCAAACACTCACAGGGAAGGAAAGCTGGGAAGCAAACTCCTGCAGCTAAGAGGCTGGGTGGAATGGCGTGAGCTATATCTGATGACTGCAGCCTTGTCCTGGCTGAGATGAGGAAGAACTGAGGGCGCTTACTCACACCATATTTTGGGATTCTCAGCTTTTTCCTTCATTCCCTAGATGGTTTCTGTGTCAAACCTCACCGGTATGTGTGCATCTCAGAAGCCTTCTTTCCTTGCAGGCCTGGAGATCGGGCACCCAGGGCTCCTCCCCTTGTTCCAGCCGGGCGATCAGCTCAGGTTTGGGAAGGGGGAATCCTGTGCAGAGGGTGAAATCAGACCAGATCAGGGTGGAGTATTTGTCAGAAAGGACATTCCATGAAAGGAACCTGTCCCTGTGCTCTGGTGGAGGAACGTGGAATCCAAGAAGACGGGAAAATCGTAACTGAGCCCCCTCATGCAGAGGAAGTTGTCTGGGGATGTGAGTTGAATTATTACTACACCCTCACTAGGCGTTCCCAGGATCTGTGCGCTCTTGGGGCCTTGCTGACTCACACACAGCTCTGGACTTAAACCCTTGTCTCTTTCTAAACCTACAGAGACTAGAGCCCTCCCCATGGCTGGATCTATTCCTAAGGAGGGAGGTGAACAGGGACTGTGTGTGCAGCTGACAAACAACACAGACAGGACAATGATGGATTTATGCCCCTTTGAAAGCTGGAGGGGTGGGGATCGTTTATCTTGTCCATTGGGTTTTGACACCCATGTCCCACTAGAGAGGGCATGGAGATGCAAGTCTCTCTCACATGGCAGCTGTGCATTATGGAACCCATTCACCTCCTATCTGATTGACAAGGGAAGAACCTGACCAGATTCAGATACGCAGACCCGATGACTTCAAATAACCGAGGGAATGGGAATCCCTTACCCAGCGAGGTCACCATCTTGTAGTTCTCCTGCATGACGTCCCTGTAGAGGGCTCTCTGAGCGGGGTCCAGGAGAGCCCCCTGCCCCTGGGTGAAATACACAGCTACCTCCTCGAAGGTCACCGGCATCTGGAACACCAAAAGCCCCCACTCAGCACCTGCTGCTCCAGCCACAATCCCACTAGTCACGCGGGAGGACGGATAAAGAAATGGAAGCTCTGGGAGTGACAGAGTAGCAGACTCCCTCCCCAATCCTGCTCAGAGAAGGCAGGAGGCTTCAGGGGGTGGGGAGAAGGTGAGAGCTCCTTGTCTCCCCCAGCACACGGAGAATTGCAGGGTCTTCTCATTTCCCACACACCTGCGAGACACAGGCTGATACGGGAAGCAGAGCTCTGAGCCAGGGACAGGAATCCAGACAGCTTTCCTTCATATTTCACAGCAGCCTCAGGCTAGTGTGGTCTCACTCCCAGCCCTGTGTAATGGGGTTCTATCCTGTTTGAGAAATGGGAGAATGTCCTGTCTCCCCTCCCCCATCACCAATGGGCCCAAACAGAAAATCAGCAGGTTTATCACACCCTGTCTCCTCCCTGCCCCTGCCCCTGCCCCTGCCCAGGAGCTCCCTGAAAATCCCCCACCTGAGCCGGCTCCATCACAGACATTTCCCTTCCCTGTGTCCTGGAAGACGGGCCCATCTGGACCAAAACGTGGACGTGATTCGTCAGCCTGTCGGGGCGAGAGGGGCGATGGGGGAGGTTAGAGAAGGGGCTTCAGTCCATGTCACACCCCGATTCCCCCCCAGACTCTTCAGATCCTCCAAATAACAGTATCTCTGAGCCAAATGTTAGAAAAAAAGGGGCCACTTTGGGGGATTTCCCCACACTGTCGTGTAAACTCCTCTCCCTTAGGAGCAGCAGGAGCCCTCTGATGGCATCACCTAAAGAATGAGCTGCCCTGGACTCCTGCAGCAGCCCCCAGGGACGGGCAGGCAGAGGCTGATCCCATTGGCCCATCCACACTCCCTGCCTCCCAAAGCAGCAGTGACTCCGGTGTGGCTGAGATGTGAATCCTGCCCAGAAATCAGACCAGGGCCCTGGGCTACCCAAAAACTCATGAGACACAGACCCCACCAGCACGGGTGTGTCTGACAGTAACACACTGGGAGCAGGGTGTGGGTGTGGGGGCTGGGTTTTGCCTCTGTCCCACGCCAGTCTCCCCACACACTCCCTTCCCTCGCAGTGCCCCCCACTCACATCTTCCCCCCATTCCAGCCTCGCACCCCTCAGCTCCCCATCTCCCCAATTCCACCGCATCGCCCCATTTTCCCTTCAGTTCCCCCCCCCGCCCACATTCCAGCCTGCCCCCCGCATCCCCAGCACCCACCTGCCCACCCCCCCCCCTGCCCCTCTTTATCCTCCTCCCCCTGCAGCCCGGGGGTGACGGGGGGGGGCGGGTCTCTCTCACCTTCCCTCCGAGCGGGGCCCCCTGGGGCAGGGGCCGGGCCGGGAAGGGGCCTGGCCGGGCTGGGGGCTCTGCCCTGGGAGAGGCTCCTGGGGAGCAGCGGGAAGGGCCCTGCTGGAGATTCCCCTCTCCCGGCTGCAGCCAGGGCTCCGGGCTCCCAGCACCAGCCGCCGGGGCTCGGGGATCTCGCCACGAGCCTGGAGCCAGAGTCCCCGCAGCGGCTGCGAGTCACTTCCTGCTGCCGGGACTGAGCCCAGCGATCGCTCCCCCCAGAGCCGCCTCCCAGCTGCTCCTGGGTCCTAGCGATCAACCCACCGCGCTGCAGCATCTCTGTGTTCGGCTCCTGTTCCACTCACAGGCTCTAAGGTCAGAAGGGCCCATCATGAGCAACTAGTCCAGGGGTTCTCACGACCAAATTTGGTGGCCTCAGAGTGTGGCCAAAAACTCTCACTGGTGGCCGCTCTGACACTTTCCCCTATAATCCTAACTAACTTTACGAGAAACCAGTAAATATGCACAGAGGTAAGCAGGGGAAACGGTCTTACTATTGTGGGGAACTCTTCTGGCTTATACACCACCCTGATAGTATGAAATAGCAAAAGGAGCTGAATCTTCGCTCCCACTCCCTTTACCTGGAGACCTGCCTGACCTCGAGGACTCCCCTTCCACTCTGGTGTCTGAAACCCCGACAAGGCTGGCCCCAAGATTCCTGCGGGGTCTGCATCCCTAATTTTGTTGCGATCACTCAGGACAGAGACTAGGGTGTCGTATCCCCACTCTGGGGTCCTCTCTTCACTCCGGATGCATCCCTGATGTCGCCATTCAGCATTGCATAGAGTTCAGAAGAAATACGATTTATTAAACAGCAAGTAATAAAAAAATAAGTAAAAAATGGGAAAGGGGAAAGGAAAACATGATGTCATCCCACGCTGCCCAGTGTCCCCCCTCGCTCTTCCCAGCTGCTCACCACACCCAGCTCCAGAGTGCTCCAGACCCAGCAACCCTCAGCATCAGTGGTTCTGCAACTCTGCCTCCAACCCAGCTCAGGCTGCTCCTCTGCCCTTCTCTGGCAGGCAGCTCCAGCTCACACAGAGAACTGGCACCTGACTCCCTCATTGGCCTGCCTGCCTCAGGGTTTTCTTTTCTCATTAGCCCTTCCTGTCTTTTGGTACTGGGAGAAGCCAACCAACCCCTCCCACTCCCACTAAGTTTCAGTAAGGGGCCAACAGTCATGGGGGTGTAGTAAGATGAGGCCCTGAAATATACATTCTTGTGTCAGAGGCCTAGTCTGAGGCCTGAAGCCTGAACCAAAGTACTTCCAGGCACTGCTAAGCAAAAGCTGGGCTGTGAGCCAGAAGCAGGCCCTGCTCACAGACACTGGCAAGAAGAAGGTTGTTAGAAGCAGGTGCTTATCATATAAGTGCTAATAAGAGGAACTTGTGCCAAGATGGCACCTGCATAGCCCGATACAAGGACCCTCCATAGACATAACAAAGAACAGGCAGGTGCATCTTAAAGACAGGACAGCATGATGGCTAGATCTGTATGTCTGGAACAATATGATCAAAGGGGAGATAGCACCCTAATGAGCCAAGAGGCTGTACCTCAATACGTCAGGAGAGATGAGTAATTTGTCCTGTAACTGTATATAAGTAGGTGCCGGAGTATGTATTTTTGGCCAGCCTAGGGGGCAGTGGAAAGTCCCACCACTGACTGAGCTGCGTCCATTGCCAGGGGGCACATATTCGTAGATCGTCCTGTAGAGTCTATAGGAAACTATTACTGTGTTTCCTTTGACAATAAACCTGGCTCGGGTTCCTTCATACTTTACTAGAGTGTGCGGTCATTGGGGGTTCTCTCGGGGTCTGCTGTGTCAGCGATCTGCGCAGAGCTGGGGCAGCACTCAGAGGGAACACGCACGCAGCCGACTGTTATCATCATTGAACAAGAGTAGAGCACCACACTGGTAGCTACTGACAACACTGGTGACCACGACCTCTGATCTGGTGAGTAAGCGAGCTGTCCACTGTAGGAATCGTCATCTAACATGGCAGAAAACCACGAGCTAGGGAACCCCCTTTTCCCCTCCCTTCAAATCCCCATGGAGTTTCATAACTCCTGGATTGCCAGTAAAGGGGGGTCCATATGAATTTAAAAAAGAAAGTGGGGAAACATGGACTGGCATATGTAAAGCAATGGCAGAAACAGAAGCTTTAAAGAATAATAATAAAATTAAAAAAGCAATAATTTTGCAATTAATGTCTATAGCAGTACGATGGCTTAAACAGCACGCCACTATGCTAGCCAGACAGGTAATGGAAAAGACCAGGGAAGTAGAAGAGGTAACTAAAGCTTTGGAGGAAGCAACCCAGGCAGTCGAGCACTGGAAAGCCCAAGCCCTTTTAACAGGGCAACAGGCAGTTCAAACTCATGATATGCTCGAGCAAACACAGCAGGAAAATAAGAGATTAGAGATAGCTGTAGAAAACCTGCAAAAGCAAAAGGTACCGTCCCCCTTAGCTCAGCAGGCTTCAAGTGCTTTTACTGTACCTGAAGTGTGGGGACAGAAATGGAAACAGGTAGCCCTAGCTAAATTAAAAGATGGGACATGGGACAATTGGAATGGATGCTGCCGTGGGGACATGTGGAATGACCCAGTTGAATTATCCTCTATTGACCCATGGGCAGGGGCTACAGCACCACATCCACCAGCTTATGATGAGAACCAGGTTATGGGCAAACCCTCCCCAAAACCTAGATCAATTCCAGTTAAAACAGGAGAAATGGGAGAAATTGAGGGAGAAACCCTTGCCGAAGAACCGGACCCCAATACTCCACATACACCCCAATTTACCCTTGATATTACCCCACGCACTGAGGGTCCACCATCATTGAGGCCATGGAATGCAGTGGAAACGGCAACAAATACTCAGGCTAGGTCTACAATACCCGCCTGAATCGGCGGGTAGAAATCGATCTCTCGGGGATCGAATTATCGCGTCTCGTCGGGACGCGACAATCGATCCCCGAATCGACGCTCTTACTCCACCAGCGGAGGTGGGAGTAAGTGCTGTCGACAGGGAGCCGTGGAGGTTGATTTTGCCGCCGTCCTCACAGCGGGGTAAGTCGGCTCCGATAGGTCGAATTCAGCTACGCTATTCGCGTAGCTGAATTTGCGTATCTTAAATCAACGCCCCCCGTAGTGAAGACCTGCCCTAACTGACAATTTAAGAGAACCATGGTCCCGTGGCAATTATGCAGAAAGAGAAATAAATCAGGCACCTAATTATATACAGAGGGAAAGATATCAGGCATCTAAAAGTACATTCACACCTCACCCGCCTCGAGTAAGCGGCTTAACTGCCAGACTCGTTGCTTTAAAAATTAATGAGCTAACTGCGGTAGCTGGAGCCATTGGTCCCTCGCCTTCCGAGAATTTTAACGAATTTATGGCATGGCTCCATAAATGCTCATAGTTATTAAAAGCTGTGGGAATTGACATGTTACAGGAACCAATCCTGGTACAAATGCTTTTGGGACCACTGAACTGTTATACCCTTGGTTTTGATGATAATGTTATGCAAATGGTTAAACTTGTGGTTCAAAAGCATTTTAAGCTATCTAGTGAGTTAGCGATACTTAAAGGAATTACAAGAATGCCAGGGGAAGCTCCGGCAAAGCTGGCTGATAGAATACAAACATACACTAGGTTAACAGCGGCAGCTACAAATCTTGAGGATTTGAAGCAACTTGTGTTAGAGGCAATGCCTTCTGGGGTGTTAGATTGGATGAAGGCTTGGTGCGAGAATGGAGGTAGAGATATACCCTGGAATGAATGGATTGAAAAAGTGGAAACTGCAGTTAAACAATAGGAAGGAACTCCTGTCAATGAGTGGCGAACACAGTTAGGACAGTGGAAAACAGAGGGTCCTGGATACTCTCCCCGCGGCTGTGGCTGGGGTTGGAGAGGTCACGGAATGAATAAAGGCAGAGGAAGAAATGGAGAGAGTGAACGGGTAGCGCCTGGAGTTTTGAAACAGGAGAACTTAGATCTTAAGGGAGAGATTGAGAAGCTGTGGGCACAGTTGCAGGCACGTATGATTGGCAAGGAGTCTCGAAAGGAGGAAGATAAGACAGGGATGAAGGTAGCTCAGGTGACGGTCTTGGCATCTGGACTGAATGACCCGATTGTCACTAATTCAACAGAATAGGACAGCCCTCCCTGTAACTCGGAATGCATTTTCCAGCAACCCATGACAATAGATGTCTGGGGATGCCCCCACTTAAGCATCCGAGTTGGGGATGGGCTTGTAGATTTTCTGTTGGACACAGGCTGGAATTCCAATAGTAAAAGATGAATTTAATGTATATCCAATCGGGGATTCCGTTCAGATCCAGGGCATATCAGGAACTAAGCAAACATATAATGTTAAAACCCTCCCTCTCCAGTTTGGTGTACATACCATTCAGGAAAAGTGTGCTATCCAGGGCCGGCTCCAGGCACCAGCCCACCAAGCTTGTGCTTGGGGCGGCACCTGGAGGGAGGTGGCACAGCGCGGTGATCCGGCTCCGGCCGCCGGGGAGAGCGGAGCCGCAGTGGGCTCGTCGCCCTCCTCCGGTGCTCTGGCTGCCGAGGAGAGTGGAGCTGCAGTGGGCTCGCCGCCCTCCCCACAGCACTCCGGCCGCCAGGGAGAGCGGAGCCCCGGCCGGCTCGCCGCCCTCCCCCTGCCGCTCTGGCCGCCGGGGAGAGCGGAGCCGCAGTGGGCTCGCCGCCCTCCCCCCGGCGCTCTGGCCGCCAGGGAGAGTGGAGCCACGGCCGGGCTCTCCGCCCTCCCCCCGGTGCTCTGGCCGCCAGGGAGAGCGGAGCCACGGCCGGGCTCGGCACTCTCCCCTGCCGTGCTCGGGGGGTGGGCGGCGGGAGGCTTTTTTGCCTGGGGTGGGAGAGAAGGGAGAGAAAACTTTTATCACAGGGAGAGAAAACTTAATTGGGGCAGAAACTATTAAGTGACTGGGATTAATTCTAGATTTTCCAAATATGTGTATTAGACAAACTCTCACTGTAACCGAGGATTCAAATGACACTAACTTGATCCCTATGGGGCTTGCTACGCAGACAGTAAAAGCAATAAACTCTAAACAGCCACCTCCTTCGCCGAAAGGCTGGGAAGGTTGGTGGGCTGAGATTCATGCCGTCTGGGCAGCAGACTCCCTAGATACGGGAAAAATGCAGACCTCCGTCACTTTAGAAGGGGATACACCCCCCTACATAAAACAATACCCAATCCCTCAGGAAGCACAAGAATCTCGAAGACAAGTAATAGAAGAATTGGAAAAACGAAAATTGATTAGAAGGTGTTCGGCACCTAATGCGGCACCAATCTGGCCAGTTAGAAAACCTGATGGAACATGGAGATTAACTATTGACTATCGGGGGTTAAACAGAACTGCCAAAACGAGGAGCCCCAGTGGTGGCTGCCTACCCAGAACTATTGGCGGTGGTAACCCCTGATTTGAAGTGATTCTCAGTACTCGATGTGGCAAATGGCTTTTGGAGTTTACCTTTAAACCCAGAGTCCCAATACAGAACAGCTTTTGTGTTCTGTACAAATACAGGGTGTACAATACTGTTGGAATGTTTTGCCTATGGGGTACTGTGACGCACCCACAATATTTCATACTGTAGTGAGAAATATGCTAGAAAAGGAGGAATTGTTACAAAAGGGAAGAATAGTCCAGTATGTAGAGGACATTTTAATAGTCAGTGAAACAGAGCAAGAACACGAAGCGTTAATGCAGCGGTTGCTGACTAGCTGCAGAAAGTAGGGCTTGAAACTTAACCCCTCTAAATCCCAGCTCAAACAAAGAGAAGTGCAATACCTTGGAATTTGGCTCAGTGCAGGGGGAAGATCTGTAGATAAGGAAAGGTTAAGTGTATCGTTAACCTCCCTATGCCAGTGGATACTAAGGCCTAGTCTTCACTTACCGGCTGGTCCGGCGGCACGCCATCGATGTTCTGTGATCGATTTATCGCGTCTGGTTAAGACGCGATAAATCGATCCCGGATCGATCCCGGAAGTGCTCACAGTCGGCGCCGGTACTCCAGCTCGCCGAGAGGAGTACGCGGCGTCGACGGGGGGAGATTTCCTGCCGCGTCTGGACCGCGGTAAGTCCGGACTAAGGTACTTCGAATTCAGCTACGTTATTAACGTAGCTGAATTTGCGTACCTTAGTCCGAAGTCCGGACTAAGTGGGGACCAGGCCTAAATCTTTGCAGTCTTTCTTGGGACTCACTAACTTCTGCAGAGAATTTATGGTTGGTTATGCAGAGAAAGCAGGTCCTCTGTATGAGGTATTTAAAAGACCGCAGTGGACTTGGACAGAGGAGGCAACTAACGCATGGGAAAGCCTGAAAAAAGGGTTAATGGAAGCACCTACCTTAGCCGCCCCTAATAACGAATTCCCCTTTGTTTTGTACCCTAGCGTTAAGAATTTCTGTATTGTTAGTGTGCTTACACAGGATACTGGTGCTGGGGAAAGACCTGTAGCTTAGTATAGTAGAGCATTAACAGCTCCAGAAAACAAACTGGGAATCTGTGAGCAAACTGCCCTAGCTGCATACTGGACACTACGAAAAGCTCAGGCAATCATCGGAGCAAGCAAGGTGATTGTAAAAAGTCACCACGCACTGGGAAAACTACTCAGTAAGGAAAATCTGTCTAAAGGACATGTGAGAGTAGATCAAGCCATTCAGTGGGTCTTTGCTCTCATGTCCGAAAATGCGCAATTAGTCCCGCTAAAAGAACCTGAAATATCTGTGTGGGGACTGACTATAAACGGTCGAGAACATGTCTGTGAACCCCAGCAAGAATCCAAAACACACCCTATTTTTAAAGCAACCCCAATTGAACAGGTGATTGGGAAAACAATTTGGTTTGTAGACGGTAGTTCTTATTATACCGGAGGAAAGCGAGTTACTGGCTTTGCAGGGATATGTTTAACTGGAGACCTGCAGACAGTTAACTCTTTCCAGTACAAATTGACTAAAAGAGGAACACGGTCTGCAGAAGGGTCAGCAGTTTTAGAAGTCTTAGCCAGAATGAAAGATAAACAAACAGAAATGATAATAGGAACCGATTCAGATTATGTTTACAAGGGAACCACTATTTATTTGCCACGGTGGAATAGTATAGGTTTTACAGGAACCGATGGATCTGAAATTAAACACAAACTTTTGTGGCAGCAAATGGAAAAATTGGCAGGACAGTATCAGAGGATCCGGATGGTTAAAATAAAAGCCCATAGAGGAAAGGATCCCTTACAGTGGGGAAATGAACAAGCAGATAAATTGGCTAAAGAAACAGCCCTTATTGGAACATTGTGGGAGCCGACTCCCGTAGCAGTAACCACGTGGGCACAAGCAAAGCAAAAACAAGAAATTGAAGGAAACAACCAGAAAGAGATTCAGCTTTTACAGGACTTGCAGGCAAAAGATGACATGATACTGCAATGGATAAGGGAATGTCCCTCGCAGTGGCAGAGTGTCCCGTTAAGAAAGGAGGGAGATTTGATTCTGGCAAAACCAGAAAATGAATGGTTTTTAGTAATCCCTCAGCAAATGCAGTACCTCCTTTTAGGATGGGTACATGGTTCAACTGTGGGAGGTCACTCGAAACAGGAAGAGGCATTGGAAAAACTTAAAAAATTAGGATGGTGGCCAGGAATGAAAGAGGATTTAAACCTCCTATTCATGGCTGTTTGATATGTGCTAAGCAAGACCCTGCTAGAAGGAAAAGACATGGAGAGTTAATGCACCAAGCGTTAAAGGGACCCCTCCAACGCTTACAGGTGGACTTTGTAGGGCCCTTGCCTAACACCCCCTAGAAAAAATAGATTCTTGTTTATGATTGTGGATAGCTTCAGTAAGTGGGTGGAAGCATTTTGGACTAGAAAAGAGACCAGCTGGGCTGCAGCAAAAATGTTAATAACTGAAATTTTTCCAAGATGGGGATTGCCACATAGCATTGATTCTGATAATGGCCCCACTTTTATCGGACAGGTGTACCGAAGTATGGGTACCTGGGCCAGTATTCCCCTACTGCTACACATCCCCTACCACCCTCAAGCTAGGGGACAGGTGGAAAGGATGAATAAATCTCTAAAAATTGAACTGTCTAAAGTGTGTAATGAACTGGGAACAAATTGGGACATGGGACATGTGGGTTCTGATGAGGCTCCGAAGCCGACCAAATCGCATGACAGTATTTAGCCCTTATGAGATACTTTTTGGTAGACCTATGTCCGGTTGGGAAAACTTGCTGTACCCCCCAGATTGGGAGACACGTACAGCATTGGCAACCACCACCTGGATGAATCGCTTTAAATACTGGCTGGGCACAGTTCAGGGAGCAGCCGCAGCACAACAAGCTGCAGAACAGCAAAAAATGGATCAGGTATTTGATGAAAACAGTGATATCGAACAGTGGCAAATCGGAAGCCATGTTATGGTTAAAGCTGAACCGGCTCCCAAGAAAAAATGTCCTAAAGTAGAATGGTCAGGCCCCTGGCCCATCCGAGAGAAATTAGGGCCCTCCCTGTACTTGGTCCAAACCAAGGAACAACCTCGGTGGAAGCATGCCATGCAATTGAAGGAATATAATGGTTAAACATGCATATTACATGTCTGTGATTGTTTTACAGAAAAATACACAGGATAAACAATTAAGGTAAGCACAATGGAAACCTTCCAGATGAACAATGGAAATTTTATAAGCTTTAATCTTCAGGCCCCTTCTGCACCCCATTTATTACTGTATTATACCTGTGGTCAGTTAAAGTGATTTGAAATGTCTAGGCCTTACCCTGTCAGACAGTTGAGGGCAAAAGGATAATTTACATGGGGTATTAGAAATGTAATCACCATTTGGTGGAATGACAAAGATACTTCCTTGTGGATCCTGGAACAGGTTGGAAAACAGCCTTTGTGGATGCTGGGACCAGGAATCTCCTGGGCCAATAACACACCCACCGTTCCTTTGGGAACAAGATTCTGTTTATAGTCCTCCAAACTGATCAAATGATTCTGCAAATATTGAATCAGGATTACATTGCCGGGGAGCAGTCCAATAGGAAACCACAGTGGGACGAATAAAGATATACCCTAGTCCTGCAACCATGCAATTCTAATATTGTTGCTGCTACCTGTATGCCTGCTGCTTTAAAAAAAATATTATTAACTACACATTTACCCATAGGGGAGAGAGGCGAGTGTGACTTTATATTTTTGCAGGATATGATGCCAATTTGGACATGGATCTTGTTGAGTGTCCTGGTGGTGACCCACAGCGTGAAGGGATTGATTGACGTTACAGAGATCAACCGAACACACTTGGTGACTAGAACCTTTTGGACAGAAACTGGTAACAACGCCACAAGATGGGTTGCCGTAAAGCAGGAGCAGCCTACCGGAACTGTTTTAAAAGTAGTATGTGAAACTGAAGGAAGGTGCCAAAAGGAAAACATCCTCAGGGTGTCACCCTTTGAGATTTTGATGACTTGGGGGTGGACTGTTGGAAACCGCAGCGAGACTGAATGTTTTTCCTGTCCCAGAAGTCGTGAGTGCCCGATGACGGATTGAAAAAGAACTAAGTCTGAGTATCAGAGGGGTAGCCGTGTTAGTCTGAATCTGTAAAAAGCAACAGAGGGTCCTGTGGCACCTTTAAGACTAACAGAAGTATTGGGAGCATAAGCTTTCGTGGGTAAGAACCTCAGAGGGGGAATATGTATACTGCTGGAAGGTGGATAGTATTGTTAATTGTAATCAGGCTATCGTTATCACTGCACTGCCTCACCCAGGCTCCATTAATACTCTTAACCATAGCTCATCACATAAACATGTGCACATACAAAGTAAGAAAAAGAAACGAGCCACTCCAAAGAGGGAGCGTGCTCTAGTGGCACCAAGGCGAATGCTGGAGCGATATCTCACAGGAATGGTGGGAGAGGATCTGACTCTGGGGTGTGTTGTCCAAACACATCAACTCGAAACTGACGCAATAGACTTGGACTGGTTTCGAGAAACAGACACCGTTATTAGTTATATAGAGGGAAATGTAACAACATATGGAGATTGGACTGACAGGGTGGAATTTGTTGACTTGCAGAATAAGTGGAGTGCGTCTATTCGCATTCGTAACATTCAAGAAAAAGATACAGGAACATATACAGGGACTTGGTCTATAACCCCAAGCACCAGTAAATGTATCTAGCATGTGCAGGTCTGTGAAGAGGTCTGTCTAACACCAATCCCAACACCACCTCCTCCCATCCCTCCACACATTGACCCTACTCAAAGGAGTGGATGTCCCACCATGCAGCCATGGCCTAGCTCAGGTATCTTCCTACACCCTACTGCAGAATATATGGTAAAAAATGTAGGATGGGTTTATGTGCCACTGACACTTAATTCTGGCAGTATGACCATGCCAAGGCAGTGCCCCAAACCTTATAAAGATTGGTTTAATTCAGAAGTAGAAAGGCAATTGCAATTTTGGAAGGGAAGGACAGGCAGGGCAGAAAAGGTGGGGGAGTTGCATTGTATGTAAGAGAGGAGTATGACTGCTTAGAGCTGCGGTATGAAACTGCAGAAAAACCTGAGAGTATCTGGATTAAGTTTAGAAGTGTGAGCAACAAGGGTGATGTTGTGGTGGGAGTCTGCTATAGACCACCAGACCAGGGGGATGAAACGACTATAAGGTGGATAGAAAGCTGGCTAGATCGTCAGGTTCAACGGGTAGTGATCAATGGCTCCAAGTCTAGTTGGCAGCCGGTTTCAAGTGGAGTGCCCCAGGGGTCGGTCCTGGGGCTGGTTTTGTTCAATATCTTCATTAATGATCTGGAGGATGGCGTGGACTGCACTCTCAGCAAGTTTGCAGATGACACTAAACTGGGAGGAGTGGTAGATACGCTGGAGGGTAGGGACTTAGACAAATGAGAGGACTGGGCCAAAAGAAACCAAATGAGGTTCAACAAGGACAAGTGCAGTGTCCTGCACTTAGTACGGAGGAATCCCATGCACTGTTACAGACTAGGGACTGAATGGCTAGGAAGCAGTTCTGCAGAAAAGGACCTAGGAGTTACAGTGGACGAGAACCTGGATATGAGTCAACAGTGTGGCATTGTTGCCAAGAAGGCTAATGGCATTTTGGGCTGTATAAGTAGGGGCATTGCCAGCAGATCGAGGGACGTGATCGTTCCCCTCTATTGGACTTTGGTGAGGCCTCATCTGGAGTATTGTGTTCAGTTTTGGGCCCCACACTACAAGAAGGATGTGGAAAAAATGGAAAGAGTCCAGCGGAGAGCAACAAAAATGATTAGGGGTCTGGAGCACATGACTTATGAGGAGAGGCTGAGGGAACTGGGATTGTTTAGTCTGCAGAAGAGAAAAATGAGGGGGGATTTGATAGCTGCTTTCAACTACCTGAAAGGGGGTTCCAAAGAGGATGGATCTAGGCTGTTCTCGGTGGTACCAGATGATAGAACAAGAAGTAATGGTCTCAAGTTGCAGTTGGGGAGGTTTAGGTTGGATATTAGGAAAAACTTTTTCACTAGGAGGGTGGTGAAGCACTGGAATACGTTACCTAGGGAGGTGGTGGAATCTCCTTCTTTAGAGGTTTTAAAGGTCAGGCTTGACAAAGCCCTGGCTGGGATGATTTAGGTGGGAATTGGTCCTGCTTTGAGCAGGGGGTTGGACTAGATGACCTCCTGAGGTCCCTTCCAACCCTGATATTCTATGATTCTATGATTCCTCGGGAATTTCAAAAATCCCCTTCCTGTTTGCTCAGCCTGGCATGGCGTGGAGTGCTATCAGCGAATCTTTCCAGGTGACCATGCCTCCACGCGCCAAGCGAGCCCCAGCATGGAGCAATGGCGAGTTGCTGGACCCCATCAGTGTTTGGGGGGAGGAAGCTGTCCAGTCCCAGCTGCGCTCCAGCCGTAAGAATTACGATACCTTCGGGAAGGTATGAAAGGACATGATGGAAAGGGGCCATGACTGGGATGCCCTGCAGTGCAGGATTAAGGTGAAGGAGTTGCGGGGCGCCTACCGCAAAGCCCGCGACGCAAATGGTCACTAGGGTGCTCCTCCCGCGACCTGCCGATTCTACAAAGAGCTGGATGCGATACTTGGGGTTAACCCCACCTCCACTCCGAGCACCACCATGGACATTTCAGAGCCGGTGTGGAGGGGTGAGGAGGAGGAGGAGGGAAATGGGAGTGAGGGTGTTGGGCCAGATGAAGACACTACTGAATCCCTGGAGCCATGCTGCCAGGGGCTCTTCTCGAGCCAGGAGGAAGGTAGCCAGTCGCAGCGGCGGGTACTTGGTGGAGAACAAACAGAAGAGCAGGTTCCCGGTAAGCGTTTACTTTTTCGGGAAGCAATTTTTTCAGTGCGGGCTCTTTGGGAGAGGAGGGTTAGGCATGCATGTCTAGATGCGGAATAGTGCATTGATGTGGTTTATCACATCGCCGTAATTGGCCTCAGTAATCTCCTCGAATGTCTCATCCAGAACGTGTGCAATGCGCTTGCGCAGGTTTATCGGGAGAGCCACCAGGGTCCTTGTCCCAGCCAGGTTAACATGTCCGCGCCACTGTGCCGCGAGGGACGGGGGGACCATTCCTGCACACTGGCAAGCTGCCTGTGGGCCAGGGCAGAAGCCGCATTGCAGTAGAAGACCCTCCCTTGCCTCCCAGGTCACCCTCAGCAGCGAGATATCCTCCAGGACGCACTCCTGTGGAAAATGTTGGGACAGTGTTCAGTGTAGGTGCCCCCTGAAGCTGTTGGCTCTCCCCAAGGCACAGAAACCCAGAGGACAGTGCAGCCCAGCCCTCAATCAGTCCCCCTTACTCACCATTGTGAGGTTCCCGTGGGATATGTGTGCTCTGTTTGGGACGGGAAAATTATGCTATTGTGTAGACCCTATGTGCGCCCTCCTTAAGTGCGGGGGAAATCATTACTCTGTCTGGTATAAACAATGCTGCCTCTGTTAAATGTTGCATTTTGCCTATACAGCTGCAACAACCTTGAGACCTCAGCCGTCCCTCTTATTACCTAGTCAGAGACTGCAAAGACTCAGGAAGAGACCGTGAAAAAGCAAAGAAGACATGCTGCAAAAAGTGATGTGGCAATCTATTAAAGAGAATGAGAAAGCACAGAACTGGAGGGAGAGAGAAAGCAGGATCCACCAGGAAAACGCAGAGCATCGGCGGCAAAGCACGGAGCACTGGCAGCAAAGCACGGATCGGCTCATAAGCAACCTGGAGCGTCAAGCAGACTCTATCCAGGAGCTCGTAGCCATGCAGAAGGAGCAGTACCGGAAATGCAAACGCCACCCCCCCATTAAGCCCTTGTCTCAAAACTCTTTCCGTTGTGCCCCACTGTCACCTCAAACCGACTTTCCCCAACTTCCTTGTTCTTCACGCCACCAGCTGCCACCAACACCAATATCTTCACCACCCAGCCCTGAAAACCACAACCCTTACCCTCTGCACTCAACCCCCATCACCATGCTGTATAGCTGTCCTGAAGTGCAGCACTCACTGCACAGCACACCAGACAGGACATCCAAAAGTTCTGCAGCCACTGCTCGTCATCCCAGACTTCCATGACAATGTGATCCCACCACTCGGTGCTTGTCTTCCAAGCCCAAAAGCGGCGTTCCACGGTGCTGAGCATGTCCGTGAATGCCACAAGCAATTTCGTGTTGTATGCGTTACGAGGCTCGAAAGCATCGTCGGACTCCTCACCCTCACCCTCACTGTCACTTTCGATCTTAAGGAATTGTTCGACAGCCAAACGTGATGTGCTGGCGAGATAAGTCAGCATACGCCTCAGCAGTTTGGGCTCCATTTCTCGCAAGGAGATAGTGCTGCACAGAAACCGTTGAAAGTTGGCGCCAAAGGTGCGGAAACAAAGGGATTTCTGGGATGCGAAGCGATGCATCACGGGGCATTGGGACAGGACCCAGAATGTCCCACACCCACGCCCCCTTCCCACAACCCACGGCACCAGAATGGGAAGAGGTGCTCTGTGGGATAGCTGCCCATAATGCACTGCTCCTAGTGGCACAGCAAATGCTGCAAATGTGGCCACGACAGTGCGCTGGGCAGCTGTCAGTGTGGACAGACTGCAGCGCTTTCCCTACTCAACTGCACGAAGTCAGGTTTAACTCACAGCGCTGCACAGCTGCAAGTGTAGCCAAGCCCTACGCCAAAATCAAAGTCAGTGGAGTTGAGGATGTCGGCTGGTTCCCCTTCTCTGGTCTGCCCTGCAACATCTTCTCTGGTTTGCAATGCTCAGCTTGCCTTTCAGGATCAGGATGATGAAAGCCCAAGGGTGCCATGCTGGGTCCCAGGAGACAGCAGGTGTGAGACGTACCCCAGGCTACAATCTGTACTGTTGAACTGCTTAATTCTCCATCCCAGGGCATGTTTTACACTGTTTCCCAGGGTGAATAAAAGTCAATGTGTTTTTTTTTTTTTTTAATCAAGAAAATCAGATTTTTGTTATTTAAATCGATTATTTTGATAATTTTTCCCTTAAAAACCATTTTATCTAAAGATAGTTTTAATTCAGATACATTATAGCTCAAAGATCTCTCATCATGGAATAGGGATTATACATTCCAATTCTACAGTATGAGACAATATAGTCATGTCATGTTTAAGAAAAGTTTTGTAAATGAGTTCCTGTAGTTCATGCATTAAGGATCCAGTCTTATGGGGTTCCACAGGCTTCTGTATAGATTACTTAAGTTAATCTTTCTAGCTACCCAATGGGACTCAGTGCTCAGTCTAGAAGATACCATCAGAGATGCTTAGTTTTCCAGTTCTCAAACTGTGGTTTTGTGTCTCCAAAGGTAACATACTTGTTAACACCAAAAATGTTTTAAAATAAATTAATATAACAGACCTCACCTCTATTGTCCCTCTGCAAATCTGTGTACACTGAGTCAATCCCTTACCTCAGAATACTGATCGCTGTTCTTTTAGTTAAATAAAACAATTTAAATGTCTGTGTGGTGATGTTCTCCTCCTAATACAGCATGGCAAGAAAATCCTACAACTATTAATGATTAACCTGTTGAATTGGAGATACTTCACCTCCTAATGACTTCATAAATATCTGCTTCAATTACCTTTGGTAATGAAATAACCAAACAAACATGCATTGTCTAATATAGCTGTAAAACTACTCTGAAAAGTATTCAAAATGAATCACTGTTTAAAAATGTATAGTGTGTACCTTCCAAAAATGAAACCTACATCTATCTCTGCATTGTGAAGAATATGTATTAAGGTTATAACACCCAACAAGAATACATTTTTATGTAAGGTTTCAGAGTGGGCTGTAGTCCACGAAAGCTTATGCTCTAATAAATTTGTTAGTCTCTAAGGTGCCACAAGTCCTCCTGTTCTTATTTTTATGTAGGAAACCATGATTAAATTGAGTCTTCCTGACTAGTGATTTAAATCAAATCCACCCTGCTGCTTCCCTGTGTGAACAACAAACCCCTCCACGCTCTGCTCACACACAGCCACCAGCCTTCAAAGTCACTCCTGGTTGCACTGTACTGAGTGCGACTAGCCAGACACTCAGGAACTTACCAATCGACACAGCAACATCAGCAAACATCAGTTTTCTACTCCCAGCCTTTCACCCCGGGAATGTGCATCTTGGACTGCTCAGTCTGTTCACTGTGATGGACAAACTCAGTAATTAGTGGGTCACCACAACAAAGGGGCCGGATTAGGCCACAGCCTTGTTCTCTCCAGTCAAATCCCCCAAACACTTCAGTGAAAACACACAGGTCCAGACAAAACACTAAAACCAGTTTAGTAACTGGAGCAAGGGGGTTTTCAGGGATTACAAAGGAGAAAGATGTAAAAGTCAGAATGGGTTAAAACTATAAAATTAAAACATGCATTTTAAATCCTAAATATTACCAAACTAAGGAAGATGTGAAGAAAACAGGATTTCCCACCCCATCCGCTGTTGCAGGCAGTTCACAGTTCTTATACCCAGCCTGGATTTCCTTCCAGCCTTGATCCACCCTCCCCAGTCCAAGGCCCCTGTTCCCTTTGAAGCCATCTTGTTCCCTTCTGCAAAGATAGGAGAGGAGAGATAAAAATGGAAGCAATTCTCCCTTGTGCTTTTGGACCACTCTCCTCTTTGAGGTTCATCCCCCAGCTGGGGGGCAGGCGACAATCAGTCTGTGGCCTAAGTGAGCGTCCAGCCGTCCTTCCGGTGAATTGTAACTCTCCTGTTCCCAGCTCCACAGCTGGTGAATGGCCGGCTGAGCAATTACTGGCCACGTAGAACCTAGCTGGTGTGCAGGTGCCATTGTCTCTGGGGAGTTCGTCTGTGGGCGTTTTCCAGCTTTACAGCATGTAACAAACATACAGCAAACTCTCAGAACTCCATGGACAGTGCTGATAGACACATTTTAATGGGACAATAATATTCGGTAGGCGATGACCTTCCCTATGATACCTCACAAGACATACTTTGGAGAAGATTTATCATTTTGTAAATGTGATGATCCTGAGTGTAGACCAGTGGTTTCATTGCCCTCCCCTTCCCCTCCAATCCCTTCTTTGTGTCTGTGGTCATTTACGCCCCCACCAAAGCACATATATCACCACCCAGCTCTAAAGGCAGAGTAGTTGCTGGTGAGGCGCCCAGCTCTGAAGGCCTCCAATAGCAGCACAAAAGTTAGGGTGGCCACGTGAAAAGTGATATTCCTCCATACAGCTGTTCACAGCAGACTTATCACCCCATTGACAACCTAACTTCTGTGCTGCTGCTCCACCTGGGTTTGAGAACCTGAGCATTTATCCCCACCTCCCAGCTAGGCCTGTTCCTTCTTCATGAGCCCCAGCCAACTGGGGCCAACAGCCAGTGCTCTTTAAAAAAAAACCAAACAACCCCACTGATCACGCCTCCCTTGACACATTCCTGTGACTCCACTGGGATGTTCTGCCCACACTTTGAGAATTGCTACTGTAGAGAGTCATCGTGGGGATTGGTAGCCAAGATGGTAACACCTGCTCCTTTCCGTCTCCGGGATCCCCAGAGAAAATGTCCAAGCAGGAGAGCGGAACAGATCCGATGCATGTTAACCTTGTAAAACACATTTTGATGATTTCAGCTATAAACATTCCCTCCGTCCCTCAGCCCCTATCCCCAGTGAATTCAATGAGACTGAGCTAAAATTGGGCAGGTGGCATGGGCGATGGGTATAATCGCTGAATTATTGATCCCTGATTTAAAAGAATACAGGAACCCTTTGGATAGCTAAACATAGATTACTACACAGTTACCCCTCTTAGAATCATAGACTATCAGGGTTGGAAGGGACCTCAGGGGTCATCTATTCCAACCCTGTGCTTAAAGCAGGACTAATCCCCAACTAAATCATCCCAGATAGGGCTTTGTCAAGCCTCACCTTAAATACCTCTAAGGAAGGAGATTCCACCACCTCCCTAGGTAACCCATTCCAGTGCTTCACCACTCGCCTAGTGAAAAAGATTTTCCTAATATCCAACCTAAACTTTCCGCACTGCATCTGGTACCAATGAGAACAGTCTAGATTCATCCTCTTTGGAACCGCCTTTCAGGTAGTTGAAAGCAGCTACCAAATCCCTCCTCTTTCTTCTCTTCTGTAGACTAAACAATTCCATTTATTTCAGCCTCTTCTCATAAGTCATGTGCTCCAGACCCCTAATCATTTTTGTTACCCTCCGCTGGACTCTTTCCATTTTTTTCACATCCTTCTTGTAGTGTGGGGCCCAAAACTGAACACAATACTCCAGATGAGGCCTCACCAATGTCCAATAGAGGGGAACGATCACGTCCCTCGATCTGCTGGCAATGCCCCTACTTATACAGCCCAAAATGCCGTTAGCCTTCTTGGCAACAATGCCACACTGTTGACTTATATCCAGCTTCTCATCCACTATAAGCCCTAGGTCCTTTTCTGCAGAACTGCTGCCTAGCCATTTGGTCCCTAGTCTGTAGCAGAGAATGGGATTCTTTCATTATAAGTGCAGGATTCTCCACTTGTCCTTGTTGAACCTCATCAGATTTATTTTGGACCAATCCTCTCATTTGTCTACGTCCCTCTGTATCCTATCCTTACCCTCCAGCGCATCTACCACTCCTGCCAGTTTAGTGTCATCTGCAAACTTCTTGAGGGTGCAGTTCACGTCATCCTCCAGATCATTAATGAAGATACTGAACAAAACCGGCCCCAGGACCGACCCTTGGGGCACTTCACTTGATATCGGCTGCCAACAAGACATGGAGCCATTGATCATAACGCATTGAGCCCGACGATCTAGCCAGCTTTCTATCCACTTTATGGTCCATTCATCCACCCCATACTTCTTTGACTTGCTGGCAAGAATACTGTAGGAGATCATACCAAAAGCATTGCTAAAGTCAAGGAATAACACATCCACTGCTTTCCCTTCATTCACAGAGCCACTTATCTCATCATAGAAGGCAATTAGGTTACTCAGAAATGACATGCCTTCTTCTTCCAAGTCTTTAAAATTACACATTTACATTTCAAACTCTCGCTTATCTAAGGTGCACACATTTTTAAAATCTCTCTCTAAAAGTTGAATCTAAAAGTTGAATACAAGTTTCTTTCATGCCATGTGTCACAGAAGATTAGATCTTTTGTGGATTCTTCCATGTTTAATGAGGTCAGACCTCCATATGAAACTTTCCCCTAAGTCCAAGCACTTGTGGGGTTTCTCTCCTGTGTGTAATGCCTGATGTTTAACAAGCTTTGACCTCATTATGAAACATTTCCCACAGTACAAGCACTTGTGGGGTCTCGCTCCTGTGTGGACTGCCTGATGTTCAACAAGGTTTGACTTTCTTATGAGACTTTTTCCACACTCCAAGCACCTCTGGAGTCTCTCCTGTGTGGAGTGCCTGATGTTGAACAAGGTGTGACCTTCTTATGAAACTTTTCCCACAGTCCAAGCACTTGTGGGGTCTCTCTCCTGTGTGGATTGCCTGATGATGAACTAGGTGTGTCCTTTGTATGAAACTTTTCCCACAGTCCAAGCACTTGTGGGGTCTTTCTCCTGTGTGTAATGCCTGATGTTTAACAAGGTACGACCTTCTTATGAAATTTTTCCCACAGTCCAAGCACTTGTGGGGTCTCTCTCCTGTGTGGATTGCCTTATGATGAACTAGGTGTGACCTTTGTATGAAACTTTTCCCACAGTCCAAGCACTTGTGGGGTCTTTCTCCTGTGTGAATTGCCTGATGTTCAACAAGGGTTGACTTTCTTATGAAACTTTTCCCACAGTCCAAGCACTTGTGGGGTCTTTCTCCTGTGTGAATTGCCTCATGTTTAACAAGGTTTGACTTTCTTATGAAACTTTTCCCACAGTCCAAGCACTTGTGGGGTCTTTCTCCTGCGTGGATTGCCTGATGTTCAACAAGGGTTGACTTTCTTATGAAACTTTTCCCACAGTCCAAGCACTTGTGGGGTCTTTCTCCTGTGTGGATTGCCTGATGTTTAACAAGGTCTGACCTTTGTATGAAACTTTTCCCACAGTCCAAGCACTTGTGGGGTTTCTCTCCTGTGTGGATTTCCTGATGTTTAACAAGGTCTGACCTTTGTATGAAACTTTTCTCACAGTCCAAGCACTTACGTGGTCTCTCCCCTGTGTGGCTTAACTGATATCTAATTATTTGTGTCTTTGAAATTAAACATTTCCCGCACTCGAGGGATTGAGCAGGTTTCTCTCCAGTGTGGCTTGTCCCATGGTTATTAAGATCTGAGAGCTTACTGAAGCTTTCCCCATGGTCCAAGCACTGAAGGGGTTTCTCTCCAGTATGGATTGTCTGATGTGTCACAAACTGTGATCTCAAAATGAATCGTTTCCCACACTGAAGGTAGTGCCAGGGTGTCTCTTCCTTGGGATTTGTCTGCTGCGCTCTGGGATCCTCCTCTCCTCCCCCACCGTTAAAAGATTCATCCACTTTCTTCCCTGGGTGGTTTCCCAGAAGCCTCTCTGACCTGTGCCAACTTCCCCAGGCTTCTCCCTGCTCTAAGCACTGGGAAAAATTTCCTTCAGCTCTTCCTGTAAAGGTCCCCTGCGGTTCCACTTCCCCGGGAACTTTCTCATGATGATTCCTCGCCTCATTCTCACTGCCTCTATCAGCACCTGCTGGGAGAGACACAATCCGGACAGAAGTCATTGTGCTGGGGAGAAAGAGGAATAGCACAAAGGGAAAACCCAACACAAAGACTGAGCATTTGGACTCCGCCTCCAGATCCCACCCAAACACTCACAGGGAAGGAAAGCTGGGAAGCAAACTCCTGCAGCTAAGAGGCTGGGTGGAATGGCGTGAGCTATATCTGATTACTGCAGCTTTGTCCTGGCTGAGATAAGGAAGAACTGAGGGCACTTACTCATATCATATTTTGGGATTCTCTTCTTTTTCCTTCATTCCCTAGATGGTTTCTGTGTCAGTCCTCACCTATACGGGTGGATCTCAGAAGCCTTCTTTCTTTGTAGGCCTGGAGATCGGGCACCCACGGCTCCTCCCCTTGTTCCAGCCGGGCGATCAGCTCAGGTTTAGGAATGGGAAATCCTGTGCAGAGGGTGAAATCAGACCAGATCAGGGTGGAGTATTTGTCAGAAAGGACATTCCGTGAGTGGAACCTGTCCCTGTGCTCTGCTGGAGGAACGTGGAATCCAAGAGGATGTGGAAATGGTAACTGAGCCCCCTCGCACAGAGGAAGTTGTCTGGGGAGGTGAGTTGAATGATTACTACACCCTCACTAGGCGTTCCCAGGATCTGTGCGCTCTGGGGGCCTTGCTGACTCACACACAGCTCTGCACTTAAACCCCTGCCTCTTTCTAAACCTGCAGAGCCCAGAGCCCTCCCCATGGCTGGAGCTATTCCCAAGGAGGGAGGTGAGCAGCGATTGTTTGTGCAGCCGAGAAACACCACAGACAGAACAATGCTGGATTTATGCCCCTTTGAAAGCTGGAGGGGTGGGGATGGTTTAGCTTGTCCCATTGGGTTTTGACACCCATGTCCCACTGGAAAGGGCATGGAGATGCAAGTCTCTCTCACCCGGCAGCTGTGCGTTATGGAACACATTCGCCTCTGATCTAACTGACATGGGAGGAACCTGACCAGATTCAGACACGCAGACCCCACGGCTTCTAGTATCTGAGGGTATGGGAATCCCTTACCCAGCGAGGTTACCATCTCATAGTTCTCCTGCATGACGTCCCTGTAGAGAGCTCTCTGAGTGGGGTCCAGCAGAGCCCCCTGACCCTGGGTGAAATACACAGCCACCTCCTCGAAGGTCACCGGCATCTGGAACACCAAAAGCCCCCACTCAGCACCTGCTGCTCCAGCCACAATCCCACTAGTCACGAGGGAGGAAGGATAAAGAAATGGAAGCTCTGGGAGCGCCAGAGTAGCAGAATCCCACCCTCACCCTGCTTAGAGCAGTCAGGGGGATTCAGGGGGTGGGAAGAAGGTGAGAGCTACTTGTCCTCTCCAGAACACAAAGCAGGGCAGGGTCTTCTCATTTCCCACGCACCTGCCAACCACAGGCTGATACGGGAAGCAGAGTTCTAAGACAGGGACAGGGACAGGGATCACTTCCCTTCATATTTCACAGCAGCCTCAGGCTAGTGGGGTCTCACTCCAGCACTGGGAGCCTTGAAAATGTTCCCAGCCCTGTGCAAGGGGGTTGTATCCTGTTTGAGAAATGGGGGAATGTCCCATCTCTCCTCCCCCACCACCCATGGGCCTACTCTGAAAATCAGCGGGTTTATCACACCTTCTCTCCTTTCTGCCCCTGCCCAGGCGCTCCCTGAAAATCTCCTACCTGAGTTTACAAGTTACAAAAGGGGCTGGAGTCCATGTCACACCCCGGTTCCCCCCCAGACTCTTCAGACCCTCCAAGTAACAGTATCTCTGAGCCATATGCTAGGAAAAAAGGAGAACTAAAGGGGCCACATTAGGGGATTTCCCCACACTGCCATGTAAACCCCTCTCAATTAGGAGCAGCAGGAGCCCTCTGATGGCATCACCTAAAGAATGAGCTGCTCTGGACTCCCCCAGCAGCCCCCAGGGACAGGCAGGCAGAGGCTGATCCCATGGGCCCATCCACACTCCCAGCCTGCCCAAAGCTGCAGTGACTCCGGTGTGGCTGAGATGTGAATCCTGCCCAGAAATCAGACCAGGGCCCTGGGCGACCCCAAAACTCATGAGATACAGACCCCACCAGCACGGGTGTGTCTGACAATAACACACTGGGAACAGGGTGTGGGTGTGGGGGGATGGGTTTTTGCCTCTGTCCCCCGCCAGTCTCCCCACACCCCCCCTTCCCTCGCAGTGCCCCCGACTCACATCTTCCCCATTCCAGCCTCGCTCCCCTCAGCCCCACAATCCCACCGCATCGCCCCATGTTCCCTTCAGTGCACCCCGGCCCCCATCCCAGCCTGCCCCCCGCATCCCCAGCGCCCGCCTCCTGCCCCCACCCCGCTCCCCCCGCCTGCCCTCACCCCCTGCCCCTCTTTATCCTCCTCCCCCTGCAGCCCGGGGGTGACGGGGGGCGAGTTTCTCTCACCTTCCCTCCGAGCGGGGCCCCCCCGGGGCAGGGGCCTGGCCGGGAAGGGGCCTGGCCGGGCTGGGGGCTCTGCCCTGGGAGAGGCTCCTGGGGAGCAGCGGGAAGGGCCCTGCTGGAGATTCCCCTCTCCCGGCTGCAGCCAGGGCTCCGGGCTCCCAGCACCAGCCGCCGGGGCTCGGGGATCTCGCCAGGAGCCTGGAGCCAGAGTCCCCGCAGCGGCTGCCGGGCCTGAGCCCAGCGATCGCTCCCCCCAGAGCCGCCTCCCAGCTGCTCCTGGGTCCTAGCGATCAACCCACCGCGCTGCAGCATCTCTGTGTCCGGCTCCTGTTCCACTCACAGGCTCTAAGGTCAGAAGGGCCCATCGTGAGCATCTAGTCCAGGGATTCTCACGACCAAATTTGGTGGCCTCAGCGTGTGGCCAGCAACTCTTACTAGTGGCTGCTGTGACACTTTTCCCTATAATCCTAACTAACTTTAGGAGAAACCAAACATATGCACAGAGGTAAGCGGGGGAAACGGTCTTACTATTGTGGGGAACTTTACTGGTTTATACACCACCCTGATAGTATGGAATAGCAAAAGGAGCTGAGTCCTCACTCCAACTCCCTTTACCTGGAGACCTGCCTGACCTCGAGGACTCCCTTTCCACTCTGGTGTCTGAAACCCCGACAAGGCTGGCCCAAGATTCCTGCGGGGTCTGCAGCCCCAATTTTGTTGCGATCACTCAGGACAGAGGCTAGGGTGTCGTATCCCCACTCAGGGGTGCTCTCTTCACTCCGGACGCATCCCTGATGTCGCCATTCTGCATTGCATTGAGTTCAGAACAAATACGATTTATTAAACAGCAAGTAATAAAAAAAATTAAGGAAAAAATGGGAAAGGGAAATGGAAAACATGATGTCATCCCATGCTGCCCAGGGTCCCCCCGTTGCTCTCCCCAGCTGCTCACCACACCCAGCTCCAGACTGCTCCAGACCCAGCAACCCTCTGCATCAGTGCTTCTACTCCTCTGCCTCCAACCCAGCTCTGTCTGCTCCTCTCCCCTTAGCTCTGCCCTTCTCTGGCAGGCAGCTCCATCTCACACAGGGAACAGGCACCTGACTCCCTCATTGGCCTGCCTGCCCTGTCAACGAGGTTGACCTAGTGCCTTGGCCTCTCTCCATTCGCCCTGGGAACTAGTCTCAGGGTTTTCATTTCTCATTGGCCCTTCCTGTCTTTTGGTACTGGGAGAAGCCAACCAACCCCCCCCCCCCCAGTAAGTTTCAGTAAGGGGCCAACAGTCATGGGGTCAGGCAACTTCATGGTGTGTGTGAGCTCTAAAGCATCCTTCAGGTGAATTATAAATTTCTTTATGCTCCCTATACTTCTGTTAGTCTTAAAGGTGCCACAGGACCCTCTGTTGCTTTTTACAGATTCAGACTAACACAGCTACCCCTCTGATACTTGACACCATGCAAGGCACTGCATTTAGCCGTATGGAATGGAAATCTATCAACCTCATGAAAAAACTTGCACAAATACAGACAGATATCATCTTCCTTTCCAAATGCAAACGGATGGACATCATACCAAATGGACTGAAGGTGAAAAATCCATTGCTATCTACATACTGCACAGACCACAGTGATAGATGATGCCATATACTATCAAAGAAACTGAGGAACCACCTGATCAGCATCCTATACAGCAAACAGAACAACATCAAGAAAGAGCTCTCCAACCTGGAGATTTTCATAAATAACCAACCCTCCACACAAATGGACTTTACTAAAATAAGACAGGAGATCTACATTACACACTTCAGCTCTCTACAAAGGAAAAAGGACCGTAAGCTGTCTAAAATCCTACCTGCCACATGGGGCCACAACAGGGGTACCCCGAACTCACCCAGCAATATCGTCAATTTATCCAGCTACACACTCAACCCAGCAGAAGAGTCTGTCCTATCTCGGGGACTCTCTTTTTGCCCCAGCACCCCCACGAACATGATACAGTTCTGCGGTGATCTGGAAGCCTACTTTCGCCATCTACGACTCAAAGAATACTTTCAAGATAACACTGAACAGCGCACTGATACACAGATACCCTCCCACCAACAATACAGGAAGAAGATCTCCACATGGACTCCTCCTGAGGGTCGAAATGACAGTCTGGACCTATACATAGAATGCTTCCGCCGACGTGAACAGGCAGAAATTGTGGGAAAAAGACATTGCTTGCCTCATAACCTAAGTCGTGCAGAACGCAATGCCATCCACAGCCACAGAAACCACCCTGACATTATCATCAAAGAGGCTGATAAAGGAGGTGCTGTTGTCATCATGAACCGGTCTGACTACCAGAAGGAGGCTGCCAGACAACTCTCCAATACTAAATTCCACAGGCCACTTTCCTCAGATCCCACTGAGGAATACACTAAGAAACTGCACCATCTACTCAGGACACTCCCTACACTAACACAGGAACAAATCAACATACCCTTAGAGCCCCTACCAGAGTTATTCTATCTACTACGCAAGATCCACAAACCTGGAAATCCTGGACGCCCCATCATCTCGGGCATTGGCCCTCTCACCGAAGGACTGTCTGGATATGTGGACTCCCTACTCGGACCCTACGCCACCAGCACTCCCAGCTATCTCCGTGACACCACAGATTTCCTGAGAAAATTACAATGCATTGGTGACCTCCCAGAAAACACCATCCTAGCCACCATGGATGTCGAGGCTCTCTACACAAACATCCCACACACAGATGGAATACAAGCTGTCAGGAACAGTATCCCCGATGATGACACAGCACAACTTATTGCTGAGCTCTGTAACTTTATCCTCATGCACAATTATTTCAAATTTGGTGACAATATATACCTCCAGACCAGTGGCATCGCTATGGGCACCCGCTTGGCCCCACAATATGCCAACATTTTTATGGCTGACCTGGAACAATGCTTCCTCAGCTCTCGTCCATTCATGCCCCTTCTCTACCTACGCTACATTGATGACATCTTCATCATCTGGACCCATGGGAAGGAGACCCTGGAAGAATTCCACCATGATTTCAACAGCTTCCACCCCACCATCAACCTCAGCCTGGACCAATCTACATGGGAGGTCCACTTCCTAGACACCACAGTACAAATAAGCGATGGCCACGTTAACACCACCCTATACCGAAAACCCACTGACTGCTATGCCTACCTTCATGCCTCCAGCTTCCACCCCAGACACACCACACTATCCATTGTCTACAGCCAAGCACTGAGGTACAACCGCATCTGCTCCAACCCCTCAGACAGAGACCAACACCTACAAGATCTTCACCAAGCATTCTCAAAACTACGATACCCACACAAGGAAATAAAAAACAAATCAACAGAGCCAGACGTGTACCCAGAAGCCTCCTGCTACAAGACAGGCCCAAAAAAGAAACCAACAGAACTCCACTGGCCATCACCTACAGTCCTAAGCTTAAACCTCTCCAACGCATCATCAGTGATCTACAACCCATCCTGGACAATGATCTCTCACATTCACAGACCTTGGGAGGCAGGCCAGTCCTCGCCCACAGACAACCCGTCAACCTTAAGCATATTCTCACCAGCAACCATGCATCGCACCATAAAAACTCTAACTCAGGAACCAACCCATGCAACAAACCTCGATGCCAACTCTGCCCACATATCTACACCAGCAACACCATCACAGGACCTAACCAGATCAGCTAAAACATCACCGGCTCATTCACCTGCATGTCCACCAATGTTATATATGCCATCATGTGCCAGCAATGCCCCTCTGCTATGTACATTGGCCAAACTGAACAGGCACTAAGCAAGAGGATAAATGGACACAAGTCAGATATCAGGAATGGCAATATACAAAAACCTGTAGGAGAACACTTCAACCTCCCTGGCCATACAATAGCAGATGTAAAGGTAGCCATCTTACAGCAAAAAAAACTTCAGGACCAGAATCCAAAGAGAAACTGCTGAGCTCCAGTTCATTTGCAAATTTGACACCATCAGATCAGGATTAAACAAAGACTGTGAATGGCTATCCAACTACAGAAGCAGTTTCTCCTCCCTTGGTGTTCACACCTCAACTGCTAGCAGAGCACCTCACCCTCCCTGATTGAACTAACCTCGTTATCTCCATACTGATTTATACCTGCCTCTGGATATTTCCATTACTTGCATCTGAAGAAGTGAGGTTCTTACCTATGAAAGTTTATGCTCCCAATACTTCTGTTAGTCTTAAAGGTGCCACAGGACCCTCTGTTGCTTTTTACGGATTCAGACTAACACGGCTACCCCTCTGATATATACATTTCTTTGTTTACGTCCCTTCCCCGGCTCCAGCTGAGCTGCTCGGCACCCCCCAGCCCTGCCTCCGGACCTTGCACCGCGGGAGCAGCTCAGCTGGAGCCGGGTAGGAGAAGTGCCTGGCTGGGGGCTCGGGGTCCGGAGGCGGGGGGGCTGCCCGAAGCCAGTAGCGCTGGCTCAGGCAGCTTGGCTCTGTAAATCTGAGAGGGGAGGAGTGGAGCAGAGCCACAGCAGGAGAGGAAGTGCCAGCCATTTTCCCGGACATGTGTGGCTTTTTGGCAATTCCCCCCGGACGGGGGTTTGATTGCTGAAAAGCCGGACATGTCCGGGAAAAACCGGACGTATGGTAACTCTACTCTGTCCCAGCTCTGAGCTCCCTCCCACACTCCAAATCCTTTGGCCCCACCCCCACCACATGAATTATGTTCTGTGCACCAATACGGAGATGATGTGTCACATACTGGTGCATAGAACCAAATTCATTCCACACATGGATGTAAAAAATGAGGGAACACTGGTCAGAATAGATAAGATGCTCAGAGTGAGCTTACACTAGGAAACCTGGTGGAAGGTCACAGAGATCTGCTGGCTAATCCCGACCACACCTCCTAGCATAGCCAGAACTTCAGAGGCTGATGCTACGGAGACAGAGGTGGGATCTCCAGGCCTCTGACAAAAGGTCCTGTGGGAATCAGTCCCTCTCTGTGGTGCTCTCTGAATGCGCTTTTCCCATGACCCCCAAACACTCGATACCCCCGCACCCAGTTCCCCTGATATCAAGCTCCACCAGCCCCAAACATTCAATCCCCAGAGACATCCACAGAACCCAAAGTCAAGGTCCCTTAACATTTGATTCATCCAGAGCCCAGCACCCTGGGGGATTTGGGGAGGGGAGGAGTTACCAGCCCCCAGGGACACTTGCCCAAAAGGGAACAGCTCAAGTCAGTGGGGGAGCCCAGCTCAGGGGCTGGTGGAAGATGGGGGATGGGTACAGGTGTCTAGAGTGAAGGTGGGGCCTGTCCCAAGTGTCCTTCTCCTCGTCTCCATGGCAGGGGGATCCTGGCTGGGACGGAAAGGGAGAGGGGGGAACTTCAGCCCGGCAGAGGGAGCGGCTGGTGGAGTTTCTCTCTCTCCCTTCCCTGACCTGTGGCCCATCAGCTCAGCAGCCAGGACTGCAGCAGGGAGGAGGGGCTGATCGGGGCATCTCCTCCTCTGCCTGGGGTTTGCTTAGATCAGGCAGAGCCAGTGGGTCACTGACCAGCTGATGCTCGGCTGCTGCTGGCTCCTCACCCCAGCGATGGGCAGCTGGATGCTTGGGAGCCAAAAGCCCCTGACGTGTGTGGGAACGAGGAAATGGGGTTTGTTCCTATGGCCTAGTCAGGGCCCTGAGAGAATTTCCCTGCTGTGTGGGGGAGTCTCTGATGTCCAACATGGTGTTAGCTCCACATGTCTTTCTCACATGTGGGTTTTCTCATGTTGAGTGAGTTTTGAGCTACAGTTACAATTTTTCTCACAGGCCAAGCATTTAAAAGGTCTCTCTCCTGTGTGGATTCTCTGATGTCTAATAAGTTGTGAGCTTAGTCTGAAACCTTTCCCACAGTCCAAGAACTTATGAGGTCCTTCTCCTGTGTGAAGTGTCTGATGTGTAAGAAGTGCTGACCTCTCTGTGAAACCTTTCCCACAGTCCAAACACTTATGGGATCTCTCTCCTGTGTTTATTTTCTGATGCCTATAAAGGGCAGTATACGAGCTAAACTCCTACATGCCAAAGGGGACTTCAACAGTGGTCTCCTTAACTCACCCAACAATATTGTTAATCTATCCAAACACACACTTAACCCAGCAGAAGAGTTTATCCTATCTCGGGGACTCTCTTTCTGCCCCACCACCCGCCCGCACATGATACAATTCTGTGGTGATCTGGAAGCCTGCTTTTGTCGTCTCCGACTCAAGGAATATTTTCAGCACACCATTGAACAGCGCACTGACCCAAAGGAACCCTCCTATCAACACTACAAGAAGAAGAATTCTGCGTGGACTCCTTCTGATGGTCAAAATGACAGACTGGACTTCTACACAGAGTGCTTCTGCAGATGTGCACAGGCTCAGATTGTGAACAAACAGCATCACTTGCCCCAGAACCTCAGCTGCACAGAACGCAAGGCCATCCACAGCCTCAGAAACAACCCTGACCAGGGCCGGCTCTAGGTTTTTTGCCGCTGCAAGCAAAAAAAAATGTGGCTCCCCCCACCCTTTGCACCCTCCTGCTGCCCCAGGCCTGGGCTCTCCCCCCCCCCAGCTGCACCCCGTGCTGCCCCAGCTCTTGTCCTCCCCTGAGCCGTTCCCCCCCGCCGCCCCAGCCTTGGGCTCTCCCCACTACCCACACCCCCTGCCACCACATCCCTGGGCTGTCGTCCCCCCACGTGCCGACCGAGCTCTGGGCTCTCCCTCGCACTCGCACCCCCTGCCGTCCCAGCCCTGGGCTCCCCTTCCATCCCATGCCTCCCCAGCTCTGGGCTCCCCTTTTCCCCCCCACCAGTGCCCCCCCATCCACACATCCCCTGCCGCCCCAGCCCTGGGCTCTCTCCGCCCTCCACCTGCACCCTCCTTCCGCCCCTGCCCTGGGTCACTGGTAACTTGATCCCAGGGTGGGTCTTTCAGCAGGTATTTTGGATGTGCATAGAACACAGACAGGATTGGTTCCCATAACTTTACAGAACTGCAGTAAATTGGAACAATTTTCAGCTTGTGTGATTGGAGGATATCCGGATGCATATTATAAGCCTGTCCTCCATCAATGAGGAAAAGTTGAGGTGCCTTTATTATTCTTTTGTTCCACTCTTTGTTTCTATGGGGAATTTGCCAATGCGATATCACTGTCTTCCTTTCACACAAATAAAACTAAAAAAAAAAAAAAAAAAGGCAATGGCTGTTGAAAATAGCAATTCCAGTCCTAATAACCAGTGGGAAGCATTTCTTGCTCAATTTTATCCTACTTTTTCTACAGCAAATTACAGTGGATCAGTATATTAGATTTGGGAGAAATGAAGTAACAGCTGCCCAAATTGAGCTTGAGCACTCCTGAATTTTGAGGTGTTCAAATCTGGAAGGCAGGTGCTAGATTCCCTTTCTGAATATTAGCTAAATCTGGAAAGGAAAAGCCAATTTCTGCTTCCATGGCTCAGAAGTGGAAATCCTCCTACGTGCCTGGTACTGTACCTAAAGCTGCGGAGAGCCCAGGGCTGAGGTGGCAGGGGGTGTGGGTGGGGGAGGAGAGCCCAGGGCTGGGGCGGCCGGGGGTGCAGGTGGGGGGGAAAGCCCAGGGCTGGGGCAGTAGGAGGGGGGGAGTCCAGGGCTGAGGCAGCATGGAGTGTGCAGGGGGGAGAGCCCAGGGCTGAGATGGCAGGGGTGTGCGGTTGGGGGGGAGAGCCCAGGGCTGGGATGGCAGGGGGGTGTGGGTCAGGCGGGAGAGCCCAGGGCTGGGACGGCAAGGGGGTGCGGTCAGGGGGGAGAGCCCAGGGCTGGGGCGGCAGAGGGGTGCGGGTCAGGGGGGAGAGCCCAGGGCTGGGACGGCAGGGGGGTGCGGGTCAGGGGGGAGAGCCCAGGGCTGGGACGGCACGGGTGTGCGGTCAGGGGGGAGAGCCCAGGGCTGGGGCGGCAGAGGGGTGCGGGTCAGGGGGGAGAGCCCAGGGCTGGGACGGCAGGGGGGTGCGGGTCAGGGGGGAGAGCCCAGGGCTGGGACGGCAAGGGGGCGTGGGTCGGGGGGGGAGAGCCCAGGGCTGGGGCGGCAGAGGGGTGCAGGTGGGGGGAGACCCAGAGCTGGGGCAGCATGGGGTGTGTGTGGGAGAGAGCCCAGGGCTGGGGTGACAGCAGGGTGCAGGTCGGGGAGCAGAGCCCAGGGCTGGGGCGGCATGGAGTGTGTGTGGGGGAGAGCCCAGGGCTGGGACGGTGGGGGGTGCGGGTCGGGGGGGAGGCCCAGCGCTGAGGTGGAAGGGGGGTGCAGGTGGGGGGGGGAGAGCCTGGGGCGGCAGGGGGTGTGTGGGTGGGGGGGTACTGGTAGGGGAAAAGGGGGGAGCCCAGAGCTGGGGCAGCACGGTGTGTGTGGGGGGGCGGCGAGCCCAGGGCTGGGGCGTCAGGGGGTGCAGGTGGAGGGGGGAGAGCACAGGGCTGGGGCAGTAGGAGGGTGCAGGGGGGGAGTCCAGGGCTGGGGTGGGGGCAGCCAAAATTTTTTTTGCTTGGGGTGGCACAAAACCTAGAGCCGGACCTGAGCCCTAGTCAGGGCCATGAGAGAATTTCCCTGCTGTGCGGAGGAGTCTCTGATGACCAACATGGTGTTAGCTCCACTTGGAGCATTTTCCACACTGAGAACATCTCAGAAGTTTCTCTGCTGTGTGGGTCACTGAGGTGTGAAGTCAAATTGAATCTTTTCCTGCAGTCCGGCTATTCCTAGGCTCTCTCATACCTCTGTGGATTCTCTGACTTTTAATGAGGGGTGATCGCTGAATGAAGCTTTCCCCACAGTCCAAGCACTGATGAGGTTTCTCTCCGGTGTGGATCCTTTGATGTGTTACAAGGGCTGACTTCTACAGGAAACATTTCCCACAATCGAGGCAATTCTGAGGTTTGCCTTAAGAAGGAATGTGAGGGGTGCAATAAGACGAGAGCTCCAATTAAACTTTTTGCACTTTTAGAATATCTATAGTGTCTTTCTCACATGTGGGTTTTCTGATGTTGAGTGAGTTTTGAGCTACAATTAAGTTTTTTTCCACAGTCCAAGCGTTTATAAAGTCACTTGCCATTGTGGATTCTCTGATGTCTAATAGGTTGTGAGCTTAGTATCTGTATGAAGAAGAACAGGAGGACTTGTGGCACCTTAGAGACTAACAAATTTATTAGAGCATAAGCTTTCGTGGACTACAGCCCACTTCTTCGGATGCATCCGAAGAAGTGGGCTGTAGTCCACGAAAGCTTATGCTCTAATAAATTTGTTAGTCTCTAAGGTGCCACAAGTCCTCCTGTTCTTCTTTTTGCGGATACAGACTAACACGGCTGCTACTCTGAAACCTAGTATTTGTAGGCTATTCCCTCTGATCACCAGAAACTTCTATGCTTAAACTCTGTACCGTTCACTTTTTTTTTTTTAACATCATCTTAATAAAATTTTTAAATCTGACATGTAAGAAGTGCTGATCTCTGTGTGCAGCTTTCCCTATACACCAAGGCGGGATTAGCCAGCAGATCTCTGTGACCCTCCACCAGGTTTCCTAGTGTAAACTCACTCTGAGCATCTGATGTGTTCTGACCAGTGTTCCCTCATTTTTTACATCCATGTGTGGAATGAATTTGGTTCTATGCACCAGTATGTGACACATCATCTCCATACTGGTGCACAGAACTTAATTCATGTGGTGGGGCTGGGGGCGAGGGGTTTGGAGTGTGGAAGGGGGCTCAGGGCTGGGCAGAGGGTTGGGTGCAGGGAGTGAAGGCTCTGGCTAGGAGTGTGGGTTGTGGGGGTGGGGCTGGGGGTGAGGAGTTTGGGGTGCCGACTGCAGTGGGGAGAGGACTCCCCCCAGCCCTCTCTTACCGCAGCAGCTCAGGGCCAGGTGAGAGGCACCTCTCCCCAGCCGTGGCAGCTCCTGTGGTCCTGGGCCAGGTTGAGGGAGGGGTTCCTCTCACCAGCAGCTCCGGTAGACCTGGGCCAAGCCTGTGGAGGGGCTCCTCTCCCTGCCTGCCTCCACGGCCCTCGATAGCCAGCCGGTCATGCCCTCCCCATGTCCCCCGTGTCCTGCGTTGGGATGACAGAGAGTTTCTTTGCCCCACTCGCCCCACACTGATCCCTCTTGTGATAACCTCTGCACCCCATGTTCACCACTTGTGTAGGGTTATGACATACTGTGTGCAAAGTGTGCCTGGTGAGGGATCACTGGAAAACTCATGATCTGCTGAATATTGTGCAGTTGAAATGCGTGTGACACCAGTGCATGTAGAATGGTGAGATTTTAATGTATGTTTTTTGCTAGGCTGACCATATTCCAGGTGCCCCAAAAGAGGACACTGATGGGTGGTCGCAGCTGACAGGAGTGCTGGAGGGGGTGCTGTGGGGGTACTCATGAGGTGAGGGCAGTGTTGGCCGCTGTCACAGTGGCAGGGTGCTGGCAACAGCTGTCAGTCAGCGCAGACCTGTGGGACACACCGCCCCCCTCCCAGGGCTGGGAGTCTGGGTCTGGGTGGGCGGGATCTCGCAGCAATCAATCAGCTGTGGATGCAGGGCAAGTGGCTAGTTGGGAAGGTGACTAATAAGGGATGTTTCTGAGCTTCAGTGCTTGTGCTCTGCAAACACCCCCGGACATTTGCTGTTATGGCAAAACCCGCTCAGCAGGCTCAAAGACGAGGATCTGTCCATAAAGACCCAGACATATGTCAAAGTTTTTGTTACTGAAATATGTCATAGTTCTGGGGATTGTCCCACTCAAACTCCTCAGAGACGACAAAGGACCGACTGTGGGTGTTAGAAAACTCTTATCTGGCCGTCCATCACCAACAGGAAGAAAGGGGTAAACAAAGAAATTTATAATTCACCTGAAGGATGCTTTGGAGCTCACACACACCATGAAGTTCCCTGACCCCATGAGTGTTGGCCCCTTACTGAAACTTAGTTCAGGGGGGGGTTGGTTGGCCTCTCCCAGTACCAAAAGACAGAAAGGGCCAAAGAGAAATGAAAACCCTCAGACTAGTCCCCAGGGCGAATGGAGAGAGGCCAAGGCTCTAGGTCAACCTCGTTGACAGGGCAGGCAGGCCAATGAGGGAGTCAGGAGCTCATTTGCTGTGTGAGCTGGAGCTGCCTGCCAGAGAAGCGCAGAGCTAAGGGGAGAGGAGCAGCCAGAGCTGGGTTGGAGGCAGAGCAGCAGAAGCACTGATGCAGAGGGAAGCTGGGGCTGGAGCAGTCTGGAGCTGGGGGTGGTGAACAGCTGGGGAGAGCGAGGGGGGACCCTGGGCAGCGTGGGATGACATCATGTTTTCCTTTCCCCTTTCCCATGTTTTACTTATTTTTTTTATTACTTGCTGTTTAATAAATCGTATTTGTTCTGAACTCAATGTAATGCTGAATAGCGACATCAG
Source organism: Chrysemys picta bellii (assembly GCF_011386835.1). Lineage (NCBI taxonomy): Eukaryota > Metazoa > Chordata > Testudines > Emydidae > Chrysemys > Chrysemys picta. Next base: position 10,578,813 of record NC_088802.1, on the reverse strand, counting down.
GGATGCGTCCGGAGTGAAGAGAGCACCCCAGAGTGGGGATACGACACCCTAGCCTCTGTCCTGAGTGATCGCAACAAAATTGGGGATGAAGACCCTGCAGGAATCTTGGAGCCAGCCTTGTAATGGTTTCAGACACCCACGGCTGCTCACTTCTTTGAATATTTATTGGTTTCTCCTAAAGTTAGTTAGGATTACAGGGGAAAGTGTCAGAGCGGCCACCAGTGAGAGTTGCTGGCCACACTCTGAGGCCACCACATTTCGTCGTGAGAATCCCTGGGCTAGACGCTCATGATGGGCCCTTCTGACCTTAGAGCCTGTGAGTGGAACAGGAGCCGGACACAGAGATGCTTCAGTGCGATGGGTTGATCGCTAGGACCCAGGAGCAGCTGGGAGGCGGCTCTGGGGGGAGCGATCGCTGGGCTCAGGCCCGGCAGCAGGAAGTGACTCGCAGCCGCTGCGGTGACTCTGGCTCCAGGCTCCTGGCGAGATCCCCGAGCCCCGGCGGCTGGTGCTGGGAGCCCGGAGCCCTGGCTGCAGCCGGGAGAGGGGAATCTCCAGCAGGGCCCTTCCCGCTGCTCCCCAGGAGCCTCTCCCAGGGCAGAGCCCCCCGTCACCCCCGGGCTGCAGGGGGAGGAGGATAAAGAGGGGCAGGGGGTGAGGGCAGGTGGGGGGAGCGGGGGGGGCAGGAGGCGGGTGCTGGGGATGCGGGGGGCAGGCTGGGATGGGGGCGGGGGTGCACTGAAGGGACGATGGGGCGATGGAGAGGGATCGGGTTGATTGTGGGGCTGAGGGGAGCGAGGCTGGAATGGGGAAGATGTGAGTCGGGGGCACTGCGAGGGAAGGGGGGTGTGGGGAGACTGGCGGGGGACAGAGGCAAAAACCCATCCCCCCACACCCTGCTCCCAGTGTGTTATTGTCAGACACACCCGTGCTGGTGGGGTCTGTGTCTCATGAGTTTTGGGGTCGCCCAGGGCCCTGGTCTGATTTCTGGGCAGGATTCACATCTCAGCCACACCGGAGTCACTGCTGTTTTGGGAGGCAGGGAGTGTGGATGGGCCAATGGGATCAGCCTCTGCCTGCCTGTCCCTGGGGGCTGCTGGGGGAGTCCAGGGCAGCTCATTCTTTAGGTGATGCCACCAGAGGGCTCCTGCTGCTCCTAAGGGAGAGGAGTTTACACGGCAGTGTGGGGAAATCCCCCAAAGTGGCCCCTTTAGTTCTGCTTTTTTTTCTAGCATTTGGCTCAGAGATACTGTTACTGGGAGGGTCTGAAGAGTCTGGGGGGCAATCGGGGGGTGACATGGACTGAAGCCCCTTCTGTAACCTCCCCCATCGCCTCTCTCACCCCGACAGGCTGAAGAATCACGTTAATGTTTTGCTCCAGATGGGCCCGTCTTCCAGGACACAGGGAAGGGAAATGTCTGTGATGGAGCCAGCTCAGGTAGGGGATTTTCAGGGAGCTCCTGGGCGGGGGCAGGGAGGAGACAGGATGTGATAAACCTGCTGATTTTCTGAGTGGGCCCATTGGTGACGGGGGAGGGGAGAAGGGACATTCCCCACTTTCTCACAGACGATACAACCCCCCTGCACAGAGCTGGGAACATTTTTAAGGCTCCCAGTGCTGGAGTGAGACCCCACTAGCCTGAGGCTGCTGTCAAATATGAAGGGAAGTGTTGGTATTCCTGTCCCTGTCTCTGGCTCAGAACTCTGCTTCCCGTATCAGCCTATGTCTGGCAGGCATGAGGAAAACGAGAAGACCCTGCCCTGCTCCGTGTGCTGGGGGGGACAAGGAGCTCTCACCTTCTCCCCACCCCCTGAAGCGTCCTGCCTCCTCTGAGCAGGGTGGGGGTGGGATTCTGATACTCCGGTGATCCCAGATCTTCCATTTCTTTATCCTTCCACCCGCGTGACTCGTGGAATTGTGGCTGGGGCAGCAGGTGCTGAGTGGGGGACTTTTGGTGTTCCAGATGCCGGTGACCTTCGAGGAGGTGGCTGTGTATTTCACCCAGGGACAGGGGGCTCTGCTGAACCCCGCTCAGAGAGCCCTCTACAGGGACGTCATGCAGGAGAACTACGAGACAGTGACCTCCCTGGGTAAGGAATTCCCATCCCCTCAGATAGTAGAAGCTGTGGGGTCTGCATGTCTGAATCTGGTCATGTTCTTCCTATGTCAGATAGATCAGAGGTGAGTGGTTCCATAATGCACAGCTGCCCTGTGAGAGAGACTTGCATCTCCCTGCCCTCTCCAGTGGGACATGGGTGTCAAAATCCAATGGACAAGCTAAACCATCCCCACGCCTCCAGCTTTCAAAGGGGCATAAATCCAGCACTGTCCTGTCTGTGTTGTTTCTTGGCTGCACACACAATCCCTGTTCACCTCCCTCCTTGGGAATAGCTCCAGCCATGGGGAGGGCTCTGGGCTCTGCAGGGTTTAGAAAGAGGCAGGGGTTTATTTAAGTCCAGAGCTGTGTGTGAGTCAGGAAGACCCCCAGAGATCACAGATCCTGGGAACTCCTAGTGACAGTGTAGTAATAATTTAATTCACCTCCCCAGACAAATTCCTCTGCGCAAGGGGACTCAGTGACCATGTTCCCATCCTCTTGGATTCCACGTTCCTGCAGCAGAGCACAGGGAAATGTTCCACTCACAGAATGTCCTTTGTGACAAATACTGACCAATGCTCCAAACACCCTGATCTGGTCTGATTTCACCCTCTGCACAGGATTTCCCATTCCCAAACCTGAACTGATTGCCTGGCTGGAACGAGGGGACGAGCCGTGGGTGCCCGATCTCCAGGCCTGCAAGGAAAGAAGGCTTCCGAGATGCACCCGTACAGGTGAGGACTGACACAGAAACCATCTAGGGAATGAAGGAACAAGTTGAGAATCCCAAAATATGGTGTGAGTAAGCACCCTCAGTTCTTCCTCATCTCAGCCAGGACAAGGCTGCAGTCATCAGATATAGCTCACGCCATTCCACCCAGCCTCTTAGCTGCAGGAGTTTGCTTCCCAGCTTTTCTTCCCTGTGAGTGTTTGGGTGGGATGTGGAGGAGGAGCCAAATTGCTCATTCTTTGTGTTGTGTTTTCCCTTTGTGCTATTCCTCTTTCTCCCCAGCACAAGGACTGCTGTCTGGATTGTGTCTCTCCCAGCAGGTGCTGAGCAAGGGAGTGAGAACGAGGAGGGGAATCATCATGAGGAAGTTCCCGGGGAAGTGGAACCGCAGGGGACCTTCGTGGGAAGAGCTGAAGGGAATTTTTCCCCGTGCTTGGAGCAGGCAGAAGCCTGGGGAAGTTGGCACAGGTCAGAGAGGATTCTGGGAAACCACCCAGGGAAGAAAGTGGATGAATCTATTAGCGGGGGGGGAAGAGAGGAGGATCCCAGAGCGCAGCAGACAAATCCCAAGGAAGAGACTCCCTGGCACTACCTTCAGTGTGGGAAAGGATTCATTGTGAGATCACACCTTGTTCAACATCAGGCAATCCACACACGAGTGCGACCATACAAGTGCTTGGACTGTGGGAAAAGTTTCATACAAAGGTCAGACCTTGTTAGACATCAGGCAATCCACACAGGAGTGAAACCGCACAAGTGCTTGGACTGTGGGAAAAGTTTCACAGAGAGGTCAAACCTTCTTAAACATCAGGCAATCCACACAGGAGAGAGACCCCATAAGTGCTTGGACTGTGGGAAAAGTTTCATAAGAAAGTCAAACCTTGTTAAACATCAGGCAATCCACACAGGAGAAAGACCTCACAAGTGCTTGGTCTGTGGGAAAAGTTTCATAAGAAAGTCAACGCTTGTGGAACATCAGGCATTACACACAGGAATGAGACCCCACAGATGCTTGGAGTGTGGGAAAAGTTTCATACAGAGGTCACACCTAGTTCGTCATCAGGCAATCCACAAAGGAGAGAGACCCCACAAGTGCTTGGAATGTGGGAAAAGTTTCATACAGAGGTCACACCTTGTTAAACATCAGGCGTTACACACAGGAGAAAGACCTCACAAGTGTTTGGGCTGTGGGAAAAGTTTCATACGGAGATCGCACCTAGTTCGTCATCAGGCATTACACACAGGAGAGAGACCCCACAAGTGCTTGGACTGTGGGAAAAGTTTCATACAGAGGTCACACCTAGTTCGTCATCAGGCAATCCACACAGGAGAGAGACCCCACAAGTGCTTGGACTGTGGGAAAAGTTTCATAAGAAGGTCACACCTTGTTAAACATCAGGCATTACACACAGGAGAAAGACCCCACAAGTGCTTGGACTGTGGGAAAAGTTTCATACAGAGGTCACACCTAGTTCGTCATCAGGCATTACAGACAGGAGAGAGACCCCACAAGTGCTTGGACTCTGGGAAAAGATTCATAAGAAGGTCACACCTTCTTTATCATCAGGCATTACACACAGGAGAGAGACCCCACAAGTGCTTGGACTGTGGGAAAAGTTTCATAAGAAGGTCACATCTTGTTCAACATCAGGCAATCCACACTGGAGAGAGACCCCACAAGTGCTTGGACTGTGGGAAATGTTTCACAGTGAGGTCAAACCTTGTTAAACATCAGGCAATCCATACAGGAGTGAGACCCCACAAGTGTTTGGACTGTGGGAAAAGTTTCATACAAAGGTCAGACCTTGTTCAACATCAGGCATTACACACAGGAGAAAGACCTCACAAGTGCTTGGACTGTGGGAAAAGTTTCATAAAAAAGTCAAACCTTGTTCAACATCAGGCAATCCACACTGGAGAGAGACCCCACAAGTGCTTGGACTGTGGGAAATGTTTCACAGTGAGGTCAAACCTTGTTAAACATCAGGCAATCCACACAGGAGAGAGACCCCACAAGTGTTTGGACTGTGGAAAAAGTTTTATACAAAGGTCAGACCTTGTTCAACATCAGGCAATCCACACAGGAGAGACTCCAGAGGTGCTTTGACTGCGGGAAAAGCTTCATATGGAGGTCTGATTTCATTAAATATACCCGTCGCCCATGCCACCTGCCCAATTCTTGCTCAGTCTCATTGAATTCGCTGGGGCTGAAGGATGGAGGGAATGTTTATAGTTGAAACCACCAAAATGTGTTTTGCAAGGTTATTGTTAATCGGATCTGTTCTGCTCTCCTGCTCGGACATTCTCTCTGGGGATCCCGGAGACGGAAAGGAGCAGGTGTTACCCTCTTGGCTACCAATCTCCATGGTGACTCTCTACACTAGCAATTCTCAAACTGTGGGGCAGAGCCTCCCAGTGGAGGCACAGGAATGTGTCAAGGGAGGCGTGATCAGTGTGGGTTAGTTGGTTTTTTTTAAAGAGCCCCAGTTGGCTGCAGGGCCGGCACTTCCATTTAGGCGACCTAGGTGGTCCCCTAGGGTGCCAGGATTTGGGGGGGCGGCATTTTGCCACCATCGGCGGCAATTCGATGGCGAGGGGTCCTTCCGCGCTCCAGGTCTTCGGCGGCAATTCCGCGGAGGGTCCTTCACTCGCTCCAGGACTCGCTGCCGAAGTGCCCCAAAGACCGGAGCGTGGAAGGACCCCCCCGCCGCAGAATTGCCGACAACGACTGTGAGCGCGGAAGTACCCCCGCCTAGGGCGCCAAAAACCCTGGCCCCGCTCCTAGTTGGCTGGGGCTCATGAAGAAGGAACAGGCCTAGCTGGGAGGTGGGGATAAATGCTCAGTCTCTCAATCCCAGGTGCAGCAGCAGCACAGAAGTTAGGGTGTCAATGGGGTGATAAGTCTGCTGTGAACAGCGATATTGGTGAATATCACTTTTCACGTGACCACCCTAACTTCTGTGCTGCTATTGGAGGCCTTCAGAGCTGGGTGTCTCACAAGCAAGTACTCTGCCGTTAGAGCTGGGTGGTGATATATGTGCTTGTGAGTCTAAACTAAGCCTAAACTTCTTGATGGCCAGTTTATATCCATTTGTTCTGGGATCCATGTTGATGTTTAACTTAAATAACTCTTCTCCCTCCCTGGTATTTATCCCGCCCCCGACGTATTTCTACAGAGTAATCATATCTCCCCTCAGCCTTCTAGTGGTTAGACTAAACAAGTCAAGCTCTTTGCATCTCCTCTTAGAAGATGGATTTTCCATTCATCAGATCATCCTCTGCTGACATAAACTGTAGTGTAGACATAGCCTCAGGGGCTTATCTTTGAGAGAGGGGCGGGGCTTAGGACGCACCCTGTTGTTAGCAATCCCCATTGGCTAGTCTAGATGGCTCCCCACTTAGCATGCTGGCTCTTGTGGATGGCATTTTAAGGCACCTGTCTCTGTTCATCGTATAGCGAGACTAAGCACCTATGTCAGGCTTTGTGGGTTGCAGTGTTGTTCTTGTGATGTTCTAGACACCTAAAAATGTGGTCCAATGACCCTCAGCATTGCAACGCCTGAGTCCCTTCATGGATCCCACCCCACTCATTTAAATTAGAAGCTCACAGAAAAAAAAGTCACAGCCCTGGCCGAGATGGGGTGTCTCCTTCCTCAGCATTTAGATCCCATCTTTTAGGTCATGTGCACCCTAAGAGAAAGGTTTATTTCAATGCAGTACCAGATATGAGGCATTGATCTCATTATACAGTCCTAGTGGGGATGAGGCAAGTGATGCTTTCACCTCAGTGTAGCTAATCAAGGTGACCGGTAACCCTCCTATACACCCCCCAGCAGACAGATTCTTCTGACCAGTTACACTGAGGTAAAACCACCACTTGCCTAGTCTACACACAGATTGTATACAGAGTAAGAAACCTGCATCCTAGTGTAGATACATGCCCAGAGACTGTCTCTCGGAGCAGGTCCCATCCCACAAACACCGTCTTGCACACCACAGCAATTGCTGATGGGCAGAAGAAATGCGAACAACATATTTCACACACCTTTAGCCAGCTTTGAATAAATTCAGCACCTCAGAAAACAAAGAGGAGAGTCAGCACTGCGTGTTCAGAGAGCCCAGCTGAGGAATTCCTGATTTACATGGCCTCACGCTGTGTCCCTGCCACCTCCACCTCTGCCTGTCCCCAGCCCGGCTGTTAGTTCTACCCCCCTGCCCAGCCCCCACATCTACCCCTCAGGGCCCCTCTGCTCCTCTTGCAGCCCCAAGGGTTCTTCCTCCCCCACCTACCCCTGGAGCTACAGGGAGTGGGAGGGGCTTCCACAGGTCATAGAGATGAGGAGCCAGAGGGTTGGGTAGACATGAGTCCTCCAAGATCATAGAAACAAGGGTGTCTCAGGCTAGAGAGACTGATCTCAGGGCCCCCAACTATTATTTGTAACCAGTTTCTTAGTGTATTAAGCTTAGCCTTGCATGTTGTTTTATTTGGCTTAGTGAGTTTCTTTGTTCTGTCTTTTATTACTTAAAACCACTACTTTTTATACTTAATAAAATCACTTTTGCTTATTAATAAACCTAGTATGAGTAATTGTTACTGATGGGCGGGGCAAACAGTTTGTGCATATCTCTCTTAGTGATAAAGAGGGCGAACACTTAGGAAATTACCCTGTATAACCTTTATACAGAGTAACACCCAGAGAGGCTGCTGAGAAACCACCCAGGGCAGAAAGTGGATGGATCTATTAACGGTGGGGGAGGAGAGGAGGATCCCAGAGCGCAGCTGACAAACCCCAAGAAAGATACACCCTGGCACTGCCTGCAGTGTGGGAAAAGATTCATTGTGAGATCACAGCTTGTTATACATCAGACAGTCCATACTGGAGAGAAACCCCTTCAATGCTTGGACCATGGGCAAGTTTCAGGAACTGCTTAGACCTTAATAACCATGGGAGATGCCACACAGAAGACCATAGGCATGCACAGCACATTTCATTAGGATGTGCACCCAGGGAATTTTTTTTTTTTAAAGGCGAACATTTATTGAATACTCAGTCATAAAGGACATTATTTTTATTCATCAAACAAACTAAAGAAACTAAAACTTAACTAAACTTTTTTTTTTTAAATTAACAACTAAACTTTACTTAAAAATACAAACTTAAATATTAGACAAAATACCAAATTTTTGCTGTAGTGATAACCAGGTTTATACAAAGATATAGTCAATTTTCATGATCTTTATCTTTAACCAGATAATGAGCTAACCCAAATTGACCAAAACAGATTAAGGTTTCTTCATCTTCCTGTCTTAGGCCTGGTCTACACTACAGGTTTAAGTCGACTTTAGCAGCGTTAAACCGAATTAAGCCTGGACACGTCCACACAACGAAGCCCTTTCTTTCGACTTAAACCGGTTTCTTTACACCACCTCCGACAAGGGGATTAGCGATAAAACCGGCCTTTGCGGGTCGGAATTGGGGTAGTGTGGACGGAATTTGACGTTATTAGCCTCCGGGAACTATCCCACAGTGCTTCATTGTGACCGCTCTGGACAGCACTCTCAACTCAGATGCACTGACCAGGTAGACAGGAAAAGACCCGCGAATGTTTGAATTTCATTTCCTGTTTGCCCAGCGTGGAGAGCACAGGTGACCACGCCGAGCTCATCAGCACAGGTAACCGTGATGGAGTCCCAGGATCGCAAAAGAGCTCCAGCATGGACGGAACGGGAGGTACGAGATCTGCTCGCCATATGGGGAGATGAAGCAGTGATAGCTGAACTCCGTAGCAGTAAAAGAAATGGAAAAGTATTAGAAAAGATCTCCAACGCCATGAAGGACCGAGGCCATAACAGGGACACACAGCAGTGCCGCGTGAAAATTAAGGAGCTACGGCAAGCTTACCACAAAGCCAGAGAAGCAAACGGAAGGTCCGGGGCAGAGCCGCAAACTTGCCACTACTACGCGGAGCTGCATGCGATCCTAGGGGATGCAGCCACCACTACCCCAACCGTGTGCTATGACTCTCTCACTGGAGAAACACACAGGGAAGACGGTTCGGGGAACGAGGAAGATGACGATGGAGGTACTGTAGGTAGCTCACAGCAGCAAGGAAGCGGAGAAACCGGTTTCCCCAACAGCCAGGATATGTTTGTGACCCTGGACCTGGAACCAGTAACCCCCGAACTCACCCAAGACCCTCAGGGCACACAGGAGACCTCTGGTGAGTGTAACTTTGTAAATATTTGTAAACATTACAAAAAAAAAAAGCAAGCGTGTTTAATGATTAATGATTAATTTGCCCTGGCAATCACGGCCAGTACATCTACTGGAAAAGTCTGTTAACGTGTATGGGGATGGAGCGGAAATCCTCCAGGGACATCTCCAGAAAGCTCTCCTGGTTGAAATGGGGTGATTTTATTAAGGGGACATTCAGAGGCGCCCATTCCTGCTCTTCTGACCAGAAATGTTCCCCGCTGTTAACCACGCGGTGGGGGGAGGGGTGAAGTGATCATCCCAGAGAATCGTGTGTGTATGTGTGTGTGGGGGGGGTTTACTTGTGTTTGTGCCGCATGTTAACCGGGAAACCGCAGCCCCTCCTTTTACATTGAAACCGCATTTTAAATGGACAACCCAATTCATCCTTGATATGGGAAATGCGCTGCTGTTTGCAACCTTTCCCGCATGTTAAGAAGGTTAAAAAAACCAAAACACTGTGGCCTACCATGGCTGCCTGCAAGCCGAAATATGCGACCTTGTAATGAAAGAGTGTACCCATTGTTCTCTAAAATGTGTCTTTTTTAACCACCTCTCCCTTCTCCTCCACCAGCTGCAAATGTTTCTCCTTCGCAGAGGCTCGTGAACATTAGAAAGAGAAAACGTAGGACGAGGGACGATATGTTCACGGAGCTGCAGATGTCCTCCCACGCTGATAGAGCACAGCAGAATGCGTGGAGGCAGTCAATGTCGGAGATGAGAAAAGCCCAATATGAACGAGAGGAGAGGTGGCGGGCTGAATCGCGGGATGAACAGAGCAAGTGGCGGGCTGAAGACGATAGGTGGCGTCAGCTTGCAGACAGACGGCAAGAGGCAATGCTCCGTCTGCTGGAGCATCAAACTGATATGCTCGAGCGTATGGTTGAGTTGCAGGAAAGGCAGCAGGAGCAGAGACCACCACTACAGCCCCTGTGTAACCAACAGCCCTCCTCCCCAAGTTCCATAGCCTCCTCACCAAGACGCCCAAGAACACGGTGGGGGGGCCTCCGTCCACCCAGTCACTCCACCCCAGATGATCGCCCAAGCATCAGAAGGCTGGCCTTCAATAAGAGTTAAAGTTTTAAAATGCAGTGTGTCCTTTTCCATCCCTCCTCCCCAACCCATCCCAGGCTACCTTGGCAATTATCCCCCTACTTCTGTGAGGAACTAATAAAGAATGCATGAATGTGAAAAAACAATGACTTTATTGCCTCTGCAAGCGGGAGGGGAGGGTGGGGTGGGGTGGTTGGTTTACAGGGAAGTAGAGTGAACTGGGTCGGGGGGGGGGTTTGGAGGGTTCATCAAGGAGAAACAAACAGAAGTTTCACACAGTAGCCTGGCCAGTCACAAAACTCGTTTTCAAAGCTTCTCTGATGCGCACCGCGCCCTGCTGTGCTCCTCTAACCGCCCTGGTGTCTGGCTGCGCGTAATCAGCGGCCAGGCGAGTTGCCTCAACCTCCCACCCCGCCATAAAGGTCTCCCCCTTACTCTCACAGATATTGTGGAGCGCACAGCAAGCAGCAATAACAATGGGGATATTCTTTTCGCTGAGGTCTGAGCGAGTCAGTAAGCTGCGCCAGCGCGCTTTTAAACGTCCAAATGCACATTCCACCACCATTCGGCACTTGCTCAGCCTGTAGTTGAACAGGTCCTGACTCCTGTCCAGGCTGCCTGTGTACGGCTTCATGAGCCATGGCATTAAGGGGTAGGCTGGGTCCCCAAGGATCACGATAGGCATTTCAACATCCCCAATGGTCACTTTCTGGTCCGGGAAGAAAGTCCCTTCCTCCAGCTTTCGAAACAGAGCAGAGTTCCTGAAGACGCGAGCATCATGTACCTTTCCCGGCCATCCCACGTTGATGTTGGTGAAACGTCCCTTGTGATCCACCAGGGCTTGCAGCAGCATTGAAAAGTACCCCTTGCGGTTTACGTACTTGGTGGCTTGGTGCTCCAGTGCCAAGATAGGGATATGGGTTCCGTCTATGGCCCCGCCACAGTTTGGGAATCCCATTTCAGCAAAACCATCCACTATTGACTGCACGTTGCCCAGAGTCACTACCCTTGCTATCACCAGGTCTTTCATTGCCCTGGCAAATTGGATCACAGCAGCCCCCACCGTAGATTTGCCCACTCCAAATTGATTCCCGACTGACCGGTAGCTGTCTGGCGTTGCAAGCTTCCACAGGGCTATCGCCACTCGCTTCTCAACTGTGAGGGTTGCTCTCATCTTGGTATCCTGGCGTTTCAGGGCAGGGGAAAGCAAGTCACAAAGTTCCATGAAAGTGCCCTTACGCATGCGAAAGTTTCGCAGCCACTGGGAATCGTCCCACACCTGCAGCACGATGCGGTCCCACCAGTCTGTGCTTGTTTCCCGGGCCCAGAATCGGCGTTCCACGGCATGAACCTGCCCCAGTGACACCATGATTTGCACATTGCTGGGGCCTGTGCCTTGTGAGAGGTCTATGTCCATGTCAATTTCCTCATCACTCTCGTCGCTGCACTGCAATCGCCTCCTCGCCTGGTCCGGGTTTCGCCTTGGCATGTTCTGGCTCTGCATATACTCCAGGACAATGCGCGTGGTGTTCCTAGTGCTCATAATTGCCACGGTGATCTGAGCGGGCTCCATGATCCCAGTGCTAGCTATGGCGCCTGGTCAGAAAAAAGGCGCGAAAGTAGTATCTGATGGACCAGGAGAAGGAGGGAGGGCCGAGTGACGACATGGCGTACAGGTACAGGAACAGGGAATTAAAATCAAGAAAGGTGGCTGTGCATCAGGGAGAAACACAAACAACTGTCACACAGAATGGTCCCCCCAAAGATTAAACTGAAAACCCTGGGCTTAGCAGGCCGTTGATTTCACGGAGGAAGGGGAAGCAAATGAATACAGAACAAATCTATTTTTTACATCTTAAGCTGGCAGCCGACGGTGCAGCATGAGTGATAGCCTCTCCAGTATGATGACGACGGTTACCAGTCATAATATACCATCGTCTGCCAAAAGGCAAGGGGCTGCTGGTGTGTAGCAATGCAGCCCCACGTCTGCCAGCCCCACGTCCGCCAGCACCCAGCATCGCCCTCGGCCTCTTCTGGGTGCTTAGCAGACAATATTGGGCAATTGGCAGTAAATAGTATATTACGACTGGTAGCCATCATCATCGAAACAGTAGCATGTCTGCCCAGGTGGCCATGACTGACAGCCACTCCAGTACGACGATGACGGATACCAGTCACAATATACCATCTCCTGGCAAGGGGCTGGTGCAATGCAGCCCTACGGCTGCCAGCCCCATGGCTATCACTCATGCTACACCGTCTACCGCCAAAAGGCAGTTAGCAGCTGCTGCTGTGTAGCAATGCAGTCCCACGTCTGCCGGCACCCAGAGGACATATGGTGACGGTGAGCTCAGCTGAGCTGAGCGGGCTCCATGCTTGCCATGGTATGTTGTCTGCACAGGTAACCCAGGTAAAAAGGCGCGAATCTATTGTCTGCCGTTGCTGTGACGAGGGGGGAGGGGCCTGACGACATGTACCCAGAACCGCCCGCGACACTGTTTTGCATCATCCGGGCATTGGGATCTCAACCCAGTATTCAAAGAAAAGGCGCAAAAGGCGCTTCTCGGCTCTCTGAGCTGTGGCGCAAACGTAGTATCTGACGGACTAGGGGAAGGAGGGAGGGCGGGCCGAGTGACGACATGGCGTACAGGTACAGGGAATTAAAATCAAGAAAGGTGGCTGTGCATCAGGGAGAAACACAAACAACTGTCACACAGAATGGTCCCCCCAAAGATTAAACTGAAAACCCTGGGTTTAGCGGGCCGTTGATTTGACGGAGGGAGGGGGAAGCAAATGAATACAGAGCAAATCTATTTTTTACATCTTAAGACGACGGTGCAGCGTGACTGATAGCCCTCGGCATCTTTCTGGGTGCTTGGCAGCAAATACGGGGCGGCGTATGACGATGGTCTTCAGGCCTATTGCACAATCGGCTGCTCGGGGAAGACTCTGCTAACGTACGATGACCCAACTTGTAATAGGATGGCTAACAGTCGTAATACACCATCTACTGCCAAAAGGCAAGCCCCACGGCTGCCAGCACCCAGATCGCCGATGAAGGCTACCAGTCTACTGCACCGTCTACTGCCAAAAGGCAGTTAGCAGCTGCTGCTGTGTAGCAATGCAGTCCCACGTCTGCCGGCACCCAGAGGCCATATGGTGACGATGAGCTCAGCTGAGCTGAGCGGGCTCCATGTTGTCTGCACAGGTAACCCAGGTAAAAAGGCGCGAATCTATTGTCTGCCGTTGCTGTGACGGGGGAGGGAGGGGCCTGACGACATGTACCCAGAACCGCCCGCGACACTGTTTTGCATCATCCGGGCATTGGGATCTCAACCCAGAATTCCAAGGGGCGGCGGAGACTGCGGGAACTGTGGGATAGCTGTGGGATAGCTACCCATAGTGCCATGCTCCGGAAGTCGACGCTAGCCTTGTACTGTGGACGCGGTCCGCCGACTAGAGCACCTAGAGCATTTTATGTGGGGACACACACAATCGGCTGTATACAACCGATTTCAATAAAACCGGCTTCTATAAATTCGAACTAATTTCGTAGTGTAGACATACCCTTAGAGAATGAGATGTCGCTCACCAGGTGTTATGGACTTAAATTCCTCAATCACATCATTGTAATTAACTGATGAAGCCAATTCTTGTTCAATGTACAAAATCATGAGTGAGTTGAGGCGCTGTTGGGACATTGTACTTCTTAGGCCTTGGCTACACTTGCAAGTTACAGCACTGTAAAGGCTCCCCCAGCGCGCTGTAACTCACTCCCCGTCCACACTGGCAAGGCATTTGCAGTGCTGTATCTCCGTGGCGTTCCACGGTGCTGAGCATGTCCGTGAATGCCACAAGCAATTTCGTGTCATATGCGTTACGTGGCTCGACAGCATCATCGGACTCCTCACCCTCACTCTCACTGTCACTTTGGATCTTAAGGAATAGTTCGACAGCCAAACGTGACGTGCTGGCGAGACTCGTCAGCATACGCCTTGGCAGTTTGGACTCCATTTCCTGCAGACAGATCGCACTGCACAGAAACCGTTGAAAGATGGCGCCAAAGGTGGACGGAAACAAAGGGATTTCTGGGATGTGAAGCAATGCATCACGGGGCATTGGGACAGTACCCAGAATCCCCCGCACCCACGCCCCCTTCCCACAACCCACGGCGCCAGAATGGGAAAAGGTGCTCTGTGGGATAGCTGCCCATAATGCACCGCTCCCAATAGCGCTGCAATTGCCGCAAATGTGGCCATGACAGTGCGCTGGGCAGCTGTCAGTGTGGACAGACTGCAGCGCTTTCCCTACTCAGCTGTACAAAGTCAGGTTTAACTCACAGCGCTGTACATCTGCAAGTGTAGCCAAGGCCTTAGTTTGTTTTTTACATGTGCTAGTTTCGAAAAGGCTCTTTCACGTGAACAACTTGTAACAGGTAAGCTGCAAAGCATTGAATAGATGTATAAAAGGCCTGGAACATGGAAGACCGATCCGATTCCTTTAGCCAGTCAAGCCACTGTCTGGTGGTGTTCGTAGTGCTACCTTTAGGAACAGATCTGTCATAACCCCGAAGCAATCCGACTTCAGCTTCCTACTCATCCAAGGACACTTTAAATTTGTTGGCAGTGATTCTCATATCGTTCCTGCCAATGTCTAAGCTCAGCAGTTTTCCCATTGCAGTCACAATTTTACACGTCTCCTGTTCAAATCACTGGTCAATGCCGGTAATCATTGAGTCTAGGAGTGGGTAAAATGAAGTTATTCTCTCCTGCTCCTCTTTTGTATCAAAGTGATGCTGGGACTCAAACGCGTCATCAATACGAGTGGACGTTTTTCTCTTCTTAACTGGGGGAATCGATATATCAGTCTCTACACACCTTTTCACACTGTCATTGAAAATAGATTGAAAATATTATGGACTACTTCTCATCACAGCCAAATAGTTATGCAAGCTTTTCACCCGTGTCATTGCAGTAAGTAAGTTGAGATCTGGTTCTTGAATAGCCTTACTCACTTTTACCACCATCTGGAGAATAGGGTGCATCATGTGAAAGGCAAAGATGAACTTGAATGAATTTAGTTCATGGATAAGTGAGTTGTTTTGATAATCTCTTGTAAAGCGTGTAAAATGATGGAGTAGTTTTGTTTTACAGCAGCCACTGCTTCTGCTCTGCATGCCCATCTTGTGTTTGACAGTGACTTCAAAGTCTTCAACTGGGATCCTACTTCTTGTGAAATCTTCTCCATTACTGCATGTCGCACAGGACTCCCCTCCATGAAGGCATAAAGAGTCTGAATAACACCAAAAAAAATCAAAGACAGTTCTGTTTTGTTTACTTGAAGTGCATGCATCTACTAAGATGAGGTTCAAACAATGCGCATAGCAGTGTACATAGAGTATTTCACTGTTTCTTTCTTTATATTTCATTTGAACTCCCGCAGTACATCCAGACATAGTAGATGCACCATCAAAACAGACAGACATCACTGATGACCAGTCAATTTTAAGAATGCCAAGGGCGTCATTTAACTGGTCAAAAATAGACTGAGCATGAACTGTTAATGGTCTCTGAACAGACACAAAATGTTCAACTGGACTATGTTTTTCATTGTCAAAATACCGCACCACAACGGACATCTGTTCATGGTGTCCACAGTCAGTAGTGTTGTCAGCAATTATTGAGACCATTTTTTCATATAGTGAAGACACAATCTTTTGTTGCACAACGTTGTGCAAGACCACAATTAAATCATTTTGGATGCGATTACTCAGATAGGTAGCGTTTCGAGGAGATTGTTGCACATGCTTTGCCATTACGGGATCATGTTTTTGGAGCATATTGACAAGATTTAGAAATAAACCTTTCTCAAAACTGTCAGCTTTTTCATTGTGACCCCTGAATGGTCTCCCGCCTTTCGCCAAACACAGAACAATGTCAATCAGTCACTCCATTACACTTCGGTTATGGCACCATTCTTCTTGTTTAGACAGATAAGCCTGCTTGCCCTCATCCAACAATACATCAATAGCTTTCCCTTCATTAAAACTTGACCATGAAGAACAGCTCAACACATGAGATTTTGACAGTTGGTGGTTTTTAAAACATTCGTTAGCCAGTTTCTGAATCCCTTATCAATAAATGCTGGATCAGTGTGACCTTTGTTTGCTGCATCATTAGAGGAGAAGAAACGGCAGTAAAAGCAAAATGCTGCGTCCTTTGAGGTGTTATATTCTAATCACCTGTACTTTTCATACCAATCCGACTGAAAACTTTTTTGTTTATTCCCTATTTTACTTCTAGGAAACATGCTCAATCTAGGCTGATAAGGACCTCTAGATAATCAGCAGACTTATTGGTTTCCCGTAAAGTTAGTTAGGATTATAGGGAAAGTGTCAGAGCGGCCACCAGTGAGAGTTGCTGGCCACACTCTGAGGCCACCAAATTTGGTCGTGAGAATCCCTGGGCTAGATGCTCATGATGCGCCCTTCTGACCGTAGAGCCTGTGAGTGGAACAGGAGCCGGACACAGAGATGCTGCAGAGCGGTGGGTTGATCGCTAGGACCCAGGAGCAGCTGGGAGGCGGCTCTGGGGGGAGCGATCGCTGGGCTCAGGCCCGGCAGCAGGAAGTGACTCGCAGCCGCTGCGGTGACTCTGGCTCCAGGCTCCTGGCGAGATCCCCGAGCCCCGGCGGCTGGTGCTGGGAGCCCGGAGCCCTGGCTGCAGCCGGGAGAGGGGAATCTCCAGCAGGGCCCTTCCCGCTGCTCCCCAGGAGCCTCTCCCAGGGCAGAGCCCCCAGCCCGGCCAGGCCCCTTCCCGGCCCGGCCCCTGCCCCAGGGGGCCCCGCTCGGAGGGAAGGTGAGAGAAACCCGCCCGGCACACCCGGGCTGCAGGGGGAAGAGGATAAAGAGGGGCGGGGGGAGCGGGGTGGGGGCAGGAGGCGGGTGCTGGGGAATGCGGGGGGCAGGCCGAGATGGGGGCGGGGGCGCACTGAAGGGAAGATGGGGCGATGCGGTGGGATTGTGGGGCTGAGGGGAGCGAGGCTGGAATGGGGGAAGATGTGAGTAGGGGGCACTGCGAGGGAAGTAGGGGTGTGGGGAGACTGGCGGGGAACTGAGGCAAAACCCATCCCCCCACACCCACACCCTGCTCCCAGGGTGTTACTGTCAGACACACCCGTGCTGGTGGGGTCTGTGTCTCCTGAGTTTTGGGGTCGCCCAGGGCCCTGGTCTGATTTCTGGGCAGGATTCACATCTCAGCCACACCGGAGTCACTGCTGCTTTGGGCAGGCAGGGAGTGTGGATGGGCCAATGGGATCAGCCTCTGCCTGCCTGTCCCTGGGGGCTGCTGGGGGAGTCCAGGGCAGCTCATTCTTTAGGTGATGCCACCAGAGGGCTCCTGCTGCTCCTAAGGGAGAGGAGTTTACACGGCAGTGTGGGAAAATCCCCCAAAGTGGCCCCTTTAGTTCTACTTTTTTTCTAGCATTTGGCTCAGAGATACTGTTACTGGGAGGGTCTGAAGAGTCTGGGGGGGAATCGGGGTGTGACATGGACTGAAGCCCCTTCTGTAACCTCCCCCATCGCCCCTCTCGCCCTGACAGGCTGAGGAATCACGTCCACGTTTTGCTCCAGATGGGCCCATCTTCCAGGAGACAGGGAAGGGAAATGTCTGTGATGGAACCAGCTCAGGTAGGGGATTTTCAGGGAGCTCCTGGGCAGGGGCAGGGAGGAGACAGGGTGTGATAAACCTGCTGATTTTCTGAGTGGGTCCATTGGTGATGGGGGAGGGGAGATGGGACATTCCCCCATTTCTCAAACAGGATACAACCCCTTGCACAGGGCTGAGAACATTTTCAAGGCTCCCAGTGCTGGAGTGAGACCCCACTAGCCTGAGGCTGCTGTGAATTATGAAGGGAAGCTGTTGGGATTCCTGTCCCTGTCTCTACCTCAGAGCTCTGCTTCCCATATCAGCCTGTGTCTGCAGGTGTGTGAGAAATGAGAATATA
Organism: Chrysemys picta bellii; assembly: GCF_011386835.1. NCBI lineage: Eukaryota > Metazoa > Chordata > Testudines > Emydidae > Chrysemys > Chrysemys picta. The sequence goes on along the minus strand of NC_088802.1, from coordinate 10,560,673 downwards.
CTGCCCTGCTCTGTGTCCTGGGGAGGACAAGGATCTCTCACCTTCTTCTCACCCCCTGAAGCCTCCTGGCTGCTCTGAGCAGGGTGGGGGTGGGATTCTGCTACTCTGGCGCTCCCAGAGCTTCCATTTCTTTATCCTTCCTCCCGCGTGACTAGTGGGATTGTGGCTGGAGCCCCAGCAGGTAATGGGTGGGGGACTTTTGCTGTTCCAGATGCCGGTGACCTTCGAGGAGGTGGCTGTGTATTTCACCCAGGGGCAGGGGGCTCTGCTGGACCCCGCTCAGAGAGCCCTCTACAGGGACGTCATGCAGGAGAACTATGAGATGGTGACCTCACTGGGTAAGGGATTCCCGTCCCCTCAGATACTAGAAGCCATGGGGTCTGCGTGTCTGAATCTGCTCATGTTCTTCCCATGTCAGTTAGATCAGAGGCGAGTGAGTTCCGTAATGCACAGCTGCCGTGTGAGAGAGATTTGCACCTCTGTGCCTTCTCCATTGGGCATGGGTGTCAATACCCAATGTTCAAGCTAAACCATCCCCACCCCTCCAGCTTTCAAAGTGACGTAAATCGAGCACTGTCCTGTCTGTGTTGTTTCTTGGCTGCACATACAATCCCTGTTCACCTCCCTCTTTGGGACTAGCTCCAGCCATGGGGAGGGCTCTGGGTTCTCCAGGTTTAGAAGGAGGCAGGGGTTTAAGTCCAGAGCTGTGTGTGAGTCAGCAATGCCCCCAGAGATCACAGATCCTGGGAACACCTAGTGACAGTGTAGTAATAATTCAACTCACCTCCACAGACAAATTCCGCTGTGCAAGGGGGCTCAGTGACTCTGTTCCCATCCTCTTGGATTCCACATTCCTGCAGCAGAGCGCAGGGACAGGTTCCATTCACGGCATGTCCTTTCTGACAAATACTCCACCAATGCTCCACGTACCCTGATCTGGTCTGATTCCACCCTCTGCACAGGATTTCCCATTCCCAAACCTGAGCTGATTGCCTGGCTGGAACGAGGGGAAGAGCCGTGGGTACCCGATCTCCAGGCCTGCAAGGAAAGAAGGCTTCCGAGAAGCACCTGGGCAGGTGAGGATTGACACACAAACCATTTGGGGAATGAAGGAAAAAGTTGAGAATCCCAAAATATGGTGTGAGTAAGCGCCCTCAGTTCTTCCTCATCTCAGCCAGGACAGGGCTGCAGTCATCAGATATAGCTCACGCCATTCCACCCAGCCTCTTATCTGCAGGAATTTGCTTCCCAGCTTTCCTTCCCTGTGAGTGTTTGGGTGGGATGTGGAGGCGGAGTCCAATTGCTCAGTCTTTGTGTTGGGTTTTCCCTCTGTGCTATTCCTCTTTCTCCCCAGCACAATGACTCCTGTCCGGATTGTGTCTCTCCCAGCAGGTGCTGAGCGAGGGAGTGAGAATGAGGAGGGGAATCATCATGAGGAAGTTCCCGGGGAAGCGGAACCGCAGGGGACCTTTGTGGGAAGAGCTGAAGGGAATTTTTCCCAGTACTTAGAGCAGGCGGAAGCCTGGGGAAGTTGGCACAGGTCAGAGAGGCTTCTGGGAAACCACCCAGGGAAGAAAGTGGATGAATCTATTAATGGTGGGGGAGGAGACGAGGATACCAGAGCGCAGCAGACAAACCCCAAGGAAAAGACAACCTGGCACTACCTTCAGTGTGGGAAAGAATTCACTGTGAGATCACAGCTTGTGACAGATCAGACAAACCATACTGAAGAGAAACCCCTTCGATGCTTGGACCATGGGGAAAGCTTCAATAAGCTCTCAGATCTTAATAACCATGGGAGAAGCCACACTGGAGAGAAACCCTCTCAATCCCTCGAGTGCGGGAAATGTTTCATTTCGAAGACACAAATAATTAGACATCAGTTAAGCCACACAGGGGAGAAGCCCCATAAATGCTTGGATTGTGGGAAAAGTTTCATACAGAGGTCAGATCTTGTTAAACATCAGGCAATCCACATGGGAGAGAAACCCCACACGTGCTTGGACTGTGGGAAAAGTTTCACAGAGAGGTCAAACCTTGTTAAACATCAGGCAATCCACAGAGGAGAAAGACCCCACAAGTGCTTGGACTGTGGGAAGAGTTTCATAAGAAAGTCAAACCTTGTTGAACATCAGGCAATCCACACAGGAGAGAGACCCCACAAGTGCTTGGACTGTGGGAAAAGTTTCATAAGAAGGTCACACCTTGTTTATCATCAGGCAATCCACACCGGAGAGAGACCCCACAAGTGCTTGAACTGTGGGAAAAGTTTCATGAAAAGGTCAGACCTTGTTAAACATCAGGCATTACACACAGGAGAAAGACCCCACAAGTGCTTGGACTGTGGGAAAAGTTTCATACAAAGGGCAGACCTTGTTCAACATCAGACAATCCACACAGGAGAGAGACCCCACAAGTGCTTTGAGTGTGGGAAAAGTTTCAGAAGAAAGTCAACCCTTGTTGAACATCAGGCAATCCACACAGGAGAGAGACCCCACAAGTGCTTGGACTGTGGGAAAAGTTTCATAAGAAGGTCACACCTTCTTTATCATCAGACAATCCACACAGGAGAAAGACCCCACAAGTGCTTGGACTGTGGGAAAAGGTTCATGAAAAGGTCAGATCTTGTCAAACATCAGGCATTACACACAGGAGAAAGACCCCACAAGTGCTTGGACTGTGGGAAAATTTTCATACAGAGGTCACACCTTGTTCAACATCAGGCAATCCACACAGGAGAGAGACCGCACAAGTGCTTGGACTGTGGGAAAAGTTTCATAAGAAGGTCACACCTTATTCAACATCAGGCACTCCACACAGGAGAGAGACCCCACTGGTGCTTGGACTGTGGGAAAAGTTTCATACAAGGGTCAGACCTTGTTCAACATCAGGCACTCCACACAGAAGAGAGACCCCACAAGTGCTTGGAGTTTGGGAAAAGTTTCATAGAGAGGTCAAACCTTATTCAACATCAGGCAATCCACACAGGAGAAAGACCTCACAAGTGCTTGGAGTGTGGGAAAAGTTTCAGAAGAAAGTCAAACCTTGTTGAACATCAGGCAATCCATACAGGACAGAGACCCCACAAGTGCTTGGACTGTGGGAAAAGTTTCATAAGAAGGTCATGCCTTGTTCAACATCAGGCAATCCACACAGGAGAGAGACCCCACAAGTGCTTGGACTGTGGGAAAAGTTTCATACAAAGGTCAGACCTTGTTAAACATCAGGCATTACACACAGGAGAGAGACCTCACAAGTGCTTGGACTGTGGGAAAAGTTTCATACAGAGGTCACACCTTGTTCAACATCAGGCAATCCACACAGGAGTGAGACCCCACATGTGCTTGGACTGTGGAAAATGTTTCATACAGAGGTCACACCTTGTTCAACATCAGGCAATCCACACAGGAGCCAGACTGCACAAGTGCTTGGACTGTGGGAAAAGTTTCATACAGATGTCACACCTTGTTCAACATCAAGCAATCCACACAGGAGAGAGATCCTATAAGTGCTTGCACTGTGGGAAAAGTTTCATACAGATGTCACACCTTGTTCAACATCAGGCAGTCCACACAGAAGAGACTCCACAGGTGCTTGGACTAGGAAAAGTTTCATACGGAGGTCAGACCTCATTAAACATTGAAGAATCCACACAAGATGTAAACTTCTGTGACACATGGCAAGAAAGGGTTAAGCAACTTGCATGTAATTGACTCAGATTCAACTTTTAGAGAGAGATTTTAAAAGTTTGTCCACCTTAGATAAGCTAGAGTTTGAACTGTAAATGTGTATTTTTGAAGACTTGGAAGAAGAGGTCAAGTCAAGTCTGAGTAACGTAATTGCCTTCTATGACGAGATAACTGGCCCTATGGATTGAGGGGAAAGCAGTGGATGTGTTATTCCTTGACTTTAGCAAAGCTTTTGATATGATCTCCTGCAGTATTCTTGCCAGCAAGTTAAAAATGTATGGGCTGGATGAGTGGACCATAAAGTGGATAGAAAGCTGGCTAGATTGTCGGGCTCAACGCGTAGTGATCAATGGTTCCATGTCTAGTTGGCAGCCGGTATCGAGCAGTTTTGTTCAGTATCTTCATTAATGATCTGGAGGATGGTGTGGATTGCACCTTCAGCAAGTTTGCAGATGACACTAAACATCCTCCAGATCATTAATGAAGATACTGAACAAAACCGGCCCCAGGACCGACCCTTGGGGCACTCTGCTTGATACCGCCTGCCAGCTAGACATGGAGCCATTGATCACTACCAGATACGCTGGAGGGTAGGGATAGGATACAGAGGGACGTAGACAAATTAGAGGATTGGACCAAAATAAATCTGATGACATTCAACAAGGACAAGTGCAGAGTCCTGCACTTAGGACAGAAGAGTCCCATTCACTGCTAGAGACTAGGGACCGAATGGCTAGGCAGGAGTTCTGCAGAAAAGAACCTAGGGGTTACAGTGGATGAGAAACTGGATATGAGTCAACAGTGTTCCCTTGTTGCCAAGAAGGCTAATGGGATTTTGGGCTGTATAAGTAGGGGCATTGCCAGCAGATCGAGGGACGTTATCGTTCCCCTCTATTCAACATTGGTGAGGCCTCATCTGGAGTATTGTGTCCTGTTTTGGGCCCCACACTACAAGAAGGATGTAGAAAAATTGGAAAGAGTCCAGCGGAGGGCAACAAAAATTATTAGGGGGCTGGAGCACATGACTTATGAGGAGAGGCTGAGAGAACGGGGATTGTTTAGTCTATAGGAGAGAAGAAAGAGCGGGGGATTTGGTAGCTGCTTTCAACTACCTGAAAGGGGGTTCCAAAGAGGGTGGATCTAGACTGTTCTCAGTGGTACCAGATGACAGAACAAGGAGTAATGGTCTCAAGTTGCAGTGGGTAGGTTTAGGTTGGATATTAAGAAAAACTTTTTCACTAGGAGGGTGGTGAAGCACTGGAATGGGTTACCTAGGGAGGTTAATTTCCTTCCTTAAAGGTTTTTAAGGTCAAGCTTGACAAAGCCCTGTCTGGGATGATTTAGTTGGGGATTGGTCCTGCTTTAAGCAGGGGGTTGGAGTAGATGACCTCCTGAGGTCCCTTCCAACTCTGATATTCTATGATTCTAAGAGGGGTAACTGTAGTAATCTATGTTTAGCTATCCAAAGGGTTCCTGTATTCTGTTAAATTAGGGATCAATAATTCAGCGATTATACCCGTCGCCCATACCACCTGCCCTATTCTAGCTCAGTCTCATTGAATTCGCTGGGGGTAGGGGCTGAAGGAGGGAATGTTTATAGCTGAAATCGCCAAAATGTGTTTTACAAGGTTAATGTTAATCGGATCTGTTCCGCTCTCCTGCTCGGACATTTTCTCTGGGGATCCCAGAGACGGAAAGGAGCAGGTGTTGCCATCTTGGCTACCAATCCCCACGGTGACTCTCTACACTAGCAATTCTCAAACTGTGGGCAGAGCCTCCCAGTAGAGGCACAGTAGAGGCACAGGAATGTGTCAAGGGAGGCGTGATCAGTGTGGGCTGTTTGTTTGTTTTTTTAAAGAGCACTGGCTGTTGGCCCCAGTTGGCCTTGGCTCATGAGGAAGGAACAGGCCTATCTGGGAGATGGGGATAAATGCTCAGGTTCTCAAACCCAGCTGGAGCAGCAGCACAGAAGTCGGGGTGGCAATGGGGTGATAAGTCTGCTGTGAACAGCTATATGGAGGAATATCACTTTTCACGTGGCCACCCTAACTTCTGTGCTGCTATTGGAGTCCTTCAAAGCTGTGCACATCGCCAGCAACCACTCTGCCATTAGAGCTGGGTGGTGATATATGTGCTTTTGAGGGTTGGAGTGTAAATGACCAAAGACACAAAGAAGTGGTGGGGGGGGGGCTGATGAAATGCATTTGAGAACCTCTGGTCTACACTCTTATGGGCACCACGTTTACAAAATGATAATTCTTCTCCAAAGTATGTCTTGTGAGGTATCATAGGGAAGGTCATCGCCTGCTGAATATTATTGTCCCATTAAAATATGTCTATCAGCACTGTCCATGGAGCTCTGAGAGTTTGCTGTATGTTTGTTACATGCTGAAAAGCTGGAAAACACCAACAGATGAGCTCCCCATAGTCAATGGCGCCTGCACACCAGCTAGGTGCTAAGTGGCCATTAATTGCTTAGCTCGCCATTCTCCAGCTGTGGAGCTGTGAACAAGACAGTTACAATTCACCGGAAGGACAGCTGGACGCTCACTTAGGCCACAGACTGATTGTCGGCTGCTCCCCGGGTGGGGGGCGAACCTCAAAGAGGAGAGTGGTACAAAAGCACAAGGGAGAATTGCCTCCATTTTTACCTCTCCATTCCCATCTTTACAGAAGGCAACAAGATGGCTTGAAAGGCAACAGGAGCCTTGGAGTGCGGAGGGTGGATCAAGGCTGGAAGGAAATCCAGGCTGGGTACTAAGAGCTGCGAACTGCCTGCAAGAGTGGGTGGGGTGGGAAATCCTGTTTTCTTCACATCTTCCTTAGTTTGGTAAAATTTAGGATTTAAAATGCATGTTTTAATTTTATAGTTTTAACCCATTCTGACCTTTTACATCTTTCTCCCTTGTAATCCCTGAAAACCTCCTTGCTCCAGTTAATAAACTGGTTTTAGTGTTTTGTCTGGACCTGTGTGTTTTCAGGGAAGTATTTGGAGGATTTGACTGGGGAGAACAAGGCTGTGGCCTAATCCGGCCCCTTTGTGGGGGCGACCCACTAATTACTGAGTTTGTCCATCACAGTGAACAGACTGAGCAGTCCAAGATGCACATTCCCGGGGTGCAAGGCTGGGAATAGAGAACTGGCTGATGTTGCTGTGTCGATTGGTACATTCCTGAGTGTCTGGCTGGTCGCACTCAGTGCAGTGCAGCCAGGAGTGACTTTGAAGGCTGGTGGCTGTGTGTGAGCAGAGCGTGGAGGGGTTTGTTGTTCACACAGGGAAGCAGCAGGGTGGATTTGATTTAAATCACTAGTCAGGAAGACTCGATTTAATCATGGGTTTCTACATAAAAATGTATTCTTGTTGGTTGTTATAACCTTTAATACATATTCTTCACAACGCAGAGATAGAGCTTTGAGGAGGGGGTTGGACTAGATGACCTCCTGAGGTCCCTTCCAACCCTGATATTCTATGATTCTATGTAGGTTTCATTTTTAGAAGGTCCACACTGTACATTTTTAAACAGTGATTTATTTTGAAAACTTTTCAGATGAGTTTTACAGCTATATCAGACAATGAATATTTGTTTGGTTATTTCATTACCAAAGGTAATTGAAGCAGATATTTATGAAGTCATTAGGAGTGAACTATCTCCAATTCAAGAGGTTAATCATTAATAGTTGGAGGATTTTCTTGCCATGCTGTATTAGGAGGAGAACATCACCAGACAGACATTTAAATTGTTTTATTTAACTAAAACAAAAATGTTCAGTATTCTGAGGTAAGGGATTGACTCTGTGTACACAAAGTTGCAGAGGGACAATAGAGGTGAGGTCTGTTATTTCTCACCTCCAAATATTAATTTAATTTAAAACCTTTTTACAGTTAACAAGTATGTTACCTTTGGAGACACAAAGCCACAGTTTGAGAACTGGAAAACTAAGCATCTCTGATGGTATCTTCTAGACTGAGCACTGAGTCCCATTGGGTAGATAGAAAGATTAACCTAAGTAATCTATACAGAAGCCTCTGGAACCCCATAAGACTGGATCCTTAATGCATGAATATAGGAACTCATTTACAAAACTTTTCTTAAACATGACATGACTATATTGTCTCATACTATAGAATTGGAATGTATAATCCCTATTCCATGATGAGAGATCATTGAGCTATAATGTATCTTAATTAAAACTATCTTTAGATAAAAATTTCCTCAAAAACCAATAAAAAAAATCCAATTTAAATAACAAAAATCTGATTTTCTTGATTTAAAAAAAAAATCATTGATTTTTATTCACCCTGGGAAACAGTGTAAAACATGTCCTGGGATGGAGAATTAAGCAGTTCAGCAGTCCAGATTGTACCCTGGGCTATGTCTCACACCCACTGTCTCCTGGGACCCAGCATGGCACCATTGGGCTTTCATTATCCTGAGCCTGAAAGGGAAGCTAAGCAGGGCAAACCAGAAAAGAGGAACCAGCTGACATCCTCAACTCCACTGACTTTGGTTTTGGCTAAATCCTGAACTCCCCCTGGCATGGGAGACTTGAGGTTCTGCTGCCAGCCTTCCCCTCATGCGTCTGTTTCCTTCCCAATGGTCAGGGGTGAAAGTAACTTAAAGGACTTAGCACAGGGGTGAGCAAATTTTTTGGCCCGACGGCCATATCGGGGTTGTAAAATTGTATGGAGGGCCAGGTAGGGAAGGCTGTGCCTCCCCAAACAGCCTGGCCCTGCCCCCTATCCACCCCCTCCCATTTCCCATGCCCTGACTGCCCCCCTCAGAATCCCCAGGAGCCTCTCCCAGGGCAGAGCCCCCAGTCTGGCCAGGGCACCTTCCCGGCCAGCCCCTGCCCAAGGGCAGGCCCTGCTCGGAGGGAAGGTAAGAGAGACCCTCCCACACCCCTGTCACATACCGGCTGCAGGGGGAGGAGGATAAAGAGGTGGGCGGGGCGCAGAAGGCGGGTGCTGGGGCTGAGGGGGGGCAGGCTGGGATGGGGGCGAGGGTGCACTGAAGGGAAGATGGGGCAATGCAGGGAGTTCGGGGGGATTGTGGGGCTGAGGGGAGCGAGGCTGGAATGGCGGAAGATGTGAGTGTGGGGAACTGCGACGGAAGGGGGGATGTGGGGAGGCTGGCGGGGGAAGGGGGAGAGATGCCAAGGCAGCTTCTCTGCCCCATGGGACCCGAGAGGGGAGGGGCGGAGAGAAGCTCTTCTTCTCCTGGAACTGGTCAAGCCAGGTTTAGGAGTGATCAGGGGACAAATCCCTCAGGGCACAGAGGCTACAAGGCAACCCCCGCCCCCAGACACCCACACACAGAGCTCCCAGTGTGTTATTGTCAGACACACCCGTGCTGGTGGGGTCTGTGTCTCATGAGTTTTGGGGTCTGCCCGGGGCCCTGATCTGATTTCACTGCAGGGTTCAAATCTCAGCCACACCGGAGTCAGACCGGAGTCACTGCTGGCTCGGGGGGCGGGGGGGGGGGGGGGACGGTGAGTGCGGATGGGCCAATGGGACCAGCTTCTGCCTGCCTGTCCCTGGGGGCTGCCTGGGGAGTCCAGGGCAGCTCATTCTTTAGGTGATGCCACCAGAGGGCTCCTGCTGTTGCTAAGGGAGGGGTTTACACTGAAATGGGGAACAATCCCCCAAAGTGACCCCTTTGTTTCTGCCCTTTTTCTAGCATTTGGCTCAGAGTTGCTGTTACTGGAAGGGTCTGAAGAGCCTGGGGGGGATGTGGAAGTGTGAAAACGGAAGAGGGGATTTGCAGCAGCCATCTTAGTGTTGTTAAGAGACAGAGCAGAAGACAGGCTAACCTTAACATCTCGAGATTTGTAGAAGCGGGGATTGTGTCAGGCGGATGGGAAAACTACATGGGAAGCTGTTTTCTAACCTTGCTTGAAGAGGAGAATGGACTGCTGACTAAGATAATGGGAAGGAAAATGTATAAACAAGATTCAGCTGTATCCGTTGATATACTGAGGGGAACCTATACATATGTGCTTTAAACTGTTGTACTTTGGAGACCTGCCTAAGGAAGGGGAACCCCCTGTCCGTAGGCTCCCCCTGCAATTGCTTGAAATAAACTGCCTCTGACTTGCTGCTAACAAACACAAGAGTGAAGACTCAGTTTCTTCCACAGGAATCTGGGGGTGACATGGACTGAAGCCCCTTCTGTAACCTCCCACATCGCCCCAACAGGCTGAGGAATCACATCCATGTTTTGCTCCAGATCGTTCCGTCTTCCAGGAGACGGGAAAAGGGAATGGCTGTGATGGAGCCAACTCAGGTAGGCGATTTTCAGGGAGGTGCTGGGCAGGGGGAGGGAGAGGCAGGGAGGAGACAGGGTGTGATAAACCTGCTGATTTTCTGAGTAGGCCCATTGGTGGCGGGGGAGGCGAGAGGGGACATTCTCCCATTTCTCAAACATGATATAACCCCCCTCGGCAGGGCTGGGAACATTTTCCAGACTCCCAGTGCTGGAGCCTGACCCCACTAGCCTGAGGCTGCTGTGAAATAAGAAGAGAAGCTGTTGGGATTCCTGTCCCTGTCCCCGACTCAGAGCTTGGCTTCTCATATCAGCATGTGGCTGGCAGGCGTGTGGGAAATGAGAAGTCCCTGCCCTGCTCCTTGTGCTCGGGGGACAGGAGCACTCAACTTCTCCCCACCCTGAAGCCTCCTGGCTGCTCTGAGCAGGGTGGGGGTGGGATTCTGCTACTCTGACCCTCCCAGAGCTTCTTTTTTTTTTTCCTTTCCCATGATGAGTGGGATTGTATCTGGGTCAGCAGGTGCTGAGTGAGGGACTCTTGGTTTTTCAGATGCCGGTGACCTTTGAGGAGATGGCTGTGTATTTCACCCAGGGGCAGGGGGCTCTGCTGGACCCCGCTCAGAGAGCCCTCTACAGGGACGTCATGCAGGAGAACAACAAGACGGTGACCTTGCTGGGTAAGGGATTCCCGTCCCCTCAGTTATTAGAAGCCGTGGAACCTGCGTGTCAGACTCTGGTCAGGTTCTTCCCCAGTCAGTTAGATCAGAGGGGAATGGGTTCCATAATGCAGAGCTGCCATGTGAGAAATACTTGCATCTCTGTGCCCTCTCCAGTGGGACATCGGTGTCAAAACCCAATGGACAAGTTAAACCATACCCACCCCTCCAGCTTTCAAAGGGGCATAAATCCAGCATTGTCCTGTCTGTGTCGTTTCTCGGCTGCACACACAATCCCTGTTCACCTCCCTCATTGGGAATAGCTCCAGCCACGGGGAGGGCCCTGGGCTCTGCAGGTTTAGAAAGAGGCAAGGGTTTAAGTGCAGAGCTGTGTGTGAGTCAGCAAGGCCCCCAGAGCGCACAGATCCTGGGAACGCCTAGTGAGGGTGTAGTAATAATTCAACTCACCTCCCCAGACAACTTCCTCTGCGCAAGGGACTCAGTGACCATGTTCCCGTCCTCTTGGATTCCACGTTGCTCCAGCAGAGCGCAGGGTAAGGTTCCACTCACGGAATGTCCTTTGTGACAAATACTCCACCAATGCTCCATGCACCCTGATCTGGTCTAATTCGACCCTCTGCACAGGATTTGCCATTCCGAAACCGAAGCTCATCGCCCGGCTGGAATGAGGGGAAGAGCCATGGGTGCCCGATCTCCAGGTCTGCAAGGAAAGAAAGCTTCCGAGATGCACCCGTACAGGTGAGGAATGACATAGGAACCATCTGGGGAATGAAGGAAGAAGTTGAGAATCCCAAAATATGGTGTGAGTAAGCGCCCTCAGTTCTTCCTCATCTCAGCCAGGACAGGGCTGTAGTCAGCTGATATCACTCACTCCATTCCACCCAGCCTCTTATCTGCAGGAGTTTTCTTCCCAGCTTTCCTTCCCTGTGAGTGTTTGGGTGGGATCTGGAGGCAGAATGCAATTGGTCTGTCTTTGTTTTGGGTTTTCCCTTTGTGCTATTCCTCTTTCTCCCCAGCACAATGACTCCTGTCTGGATTGTTTCTCTCTCCCAGCAGGTGCTGAGTGAGGGAGTGAGAACTAGGAGGGGAATCAACATGAGGAAGTTCCTGGGGAAGTGGAACCACAGGGACCTTTGTGGGAAGAGCTGAAGGGAATTTTTCCCAGTGCTTGGAGCAGGCAGAAGCCTGGGGACATTGGCACAGGTGAGAGAGGCTTCTGGGAAACCACCTAGGGAAGAAAGTGGATGAATCTGTTAGCGGTGGGGGAGGTGACTAGGATCCCAGAACGCAGCAGACAAATCCCAAGGAAGAGACACCGTGGCACTACCTTCAGTGCGGGAAAGGATTCATTGTGAGATCACAGCTTGTTGACACATCAGACAATCCATACTGGAGAGAAACCCCTTCAATGCTTGGACTGTGGGAAAAGCGCACAGATCTTAATAACCATGGGAGAAGCCACATTGGAGAAAAGCCCATTCAATGCCTCAAGTGCGGGAAATGTTTCAGTTCAAAGTCAGCACAAAAGTCACTTAAGAAAAGCCACACAGGAGAGAGACCACATAAGTGTGTGGACTGTGGGAAAAGTTTCATAAAGAGGTCACACCTTGTTCAACATCAGGCAATCCACATAGCAGAGAGACCCCACAAGTGCTTGGACTGTGGGAAAAGTTTCATAAGAAGGTCAGACCTTGTTTGTCATCAGGCATTACACACAGGAGAGAGATCCCACAAGTGCTTGGACTGTGGGAAAAGTTTCACATGGAGATCAGCCTAGGTTAAACATCAGAGAATCCACACAGGAGAGAGACCCCAATAAGCACTTGAACTGTGGCAAAATTTTCAGACAGAGATCACACCTCATTAAACATGGGAGAATCCATACAGGATCTAAACTTCTGTGACACATGACAAGAAAGGATTAAGGAGCTTGCATGTAATTGACTCAGATCAGGCCTTGTTACACATCAGGCAAGCCAAACTGGACAGGGACTTTATTAATGCTTGGGATGTGGGAAAAGCTTCAGTAACAGCAGAAATCTTAATAATCATTGAAGAATGCACACAGAAGAGAGACCCTATAAATGCCTGGACTGCAGGAATGGTTTCCATTGGAAATCAGCCCTTAATAAGAAAAGGAGGAGTCCGGGGGCATTAACAGATTTATTTCAGCATAAGCTTTCGTGGGTAAAAAAACCCACTTCTTCAGATGCATGCAGTGAAAATTACAGATAGAGGCATAAATATACTGGCCCATGAGGAGAAGGGAGTTACCTTATAAGTGGAGAACCAGTGTTGACAAGGCCAATTCAATCAGGGTGGATGTGGTCCACTCCCAATGACTGATGAGGAAGGGTCAATAGCAAGAGAGGGGAAAATTGCTTTTGTAGTGAGCCAGCCACTCCCAGTCCCTATTGAGGCCCACATTGATGGTTTTAAGTTTGCAAATGAATTGTAGCTCTGCAGTTTCTGTCTGAAGTCTGTTTTTGAAGTTTTTTGGTTGAAGGATGGCAACCTTTAAATCTGTTATTGAATGTCCAGGGAGATTGAAGTGTTCTCCTACTGGCTTTTGTATGTTACCAATCCTGATTTGTGTCCATTTATTCTTTTACGTAAAGACTGTCCGGTTTGGCCAATGTACATGGCAGAGGGGCATTGCTGGCACATGATGACATATATTACGTTAGTAGATGTGCACCTGAATGTGCCCCTGATAGTGTGGCTGATATGGTTGGGTCCTGTGATGGTGACGCTAGAGTAGATATGGGGACAGAGTTGGCAACGGGGTTTATTGCAGGGATTGGTTCCTGGGTTAGTGTTTCTGTGGTGTGGTGTGTAGTTGCTGGTGAGTATTTGCTTTAGATTGGGGGCTGTCTGTAAGGGAGGACTGGCCTGTCTCCCAAGGTCTGGAGGGAAGCTGGAGGCAGGTAGGTAAACTTTGCGGTCAGTAGGTTTCCGGTATAGGGAGGTGTTTATGTGACCATCACTTATTTGCTGTGGTGTCCAGGATCTCTTGTGTGGAGTGGTCCAGGCTGAGGTGGATGGTGGGGTGGAAATTGTTGAAATCCTGGTGGAATTCTTCAAGGGCCTCCTTCCCATGGGTCCATATGATGAAGATGTCATCAATGTAGCGCAAGTAGAGGAGGGGGCACTAAGGGACGAGAGACGAGGAAGTGTTGTTCTAAGTTGGCCATCAAATGTTGGCATGCTGTGGGGCCATGTGGATACCCGCTGACTTGAAGGTCCCCAAATCTGAAATGGTTGTGGGTGAGGACAAAGTCACAAAGCTCAGCCACCAGGTGTGCTGCGGCCTCATCAGGGATACTGTTCCTGACAGCTTGTAGCCCATCCTCGTGTGTAATATTTGTGTAGGGAGCTTCTACATCCATGGTGGCCAGGATGGTGTTTTCAGGAAGATCACCAATGCATTGTGGTTTCCTCAGGAAGTCAGTGGTGTCTCGAAGATAGCTAGGAGTGCTGGTAGCGTAGGGTCTGAGAAGAGAGTCCACGTAGCCAGATAATCCTGCTGTAAGAGTGCCAATGCCTGAGATGATGGGGCGTCCAGGATTTCCAGGTTTATGGATCTTGGGTAGCAGATAGAATACCCCTGGTCAGGGCTCTAGGGGTGTGTCTGCGTAGATTTGCTCCCGTGCTATAGCAGGGAGTTTCTTGAGCAGTTGGTGTAGTTTCTTTTGGTATGTCTCAGTGGGATCTGAGGATAGTGGCCTCTAGAATGTGGTGTTGGAGAGTTGCCTGGCAGCCTCCTGTTCATAATCCAACCTGTTCATGATGACTACAGCACCTCCTTTGTCAGCCCCTTTGATTAGAATGTCAGGCTTGTTTCTGAGGCTGTGGAAGGCGTTGCGTTCTGTGCGGTTGTGGTTATGGGGCAAGTGATGCTGTTTGTTCACAATCTGAGCCTGTGCACCTCTGCAGAAGCACTCCGTGTAGAAGTCCAGTCTGTCATTTCGACCGTCAGAAGGAGTCCACGCAGAATTCTTCTTCTTGTAGTGTTGATAGGAGGGTTCCTTTGGGTGAGTGCGCTGCTCAATGGCGTGTTGAAAATATTCCTTGAGTTGACAAAAGTAGGCTTCCAGATCACCACAGAATTGTATCATGTGCGGGTGGGTGGTGGGGCAGAAAGAGAGTCCCTGAGATAGGACAGACTCTTCTGCCGGGTTAAGTGTGTGTTTGGATAGATTAACAATATTGCTGGGTGAGTTAAGAGTACCCTTGTTGAAGCCCCCTGTGGCGTGTAGGAGTTTAGATCGTTTACTGCCCTTAATAAGCATCAGAAAATAAACACACGAGAGAGAACCCATAAGTGTTTGGACTGTGGGAAAGGTTTCACAGAGAGATCAGCACTTCTTACCCATCAGACACTTCACACAGGAGAGGGACCTCATAAGTTCTTGGACTGTGGGAAAGGTTTCATACTAAGCTCACAATTTATTAGACATCAGAGAATCCACACAGGAGAGAGACCTTTTAAATGCTTGGACTGTGAGAAAAATTGTAACTTTAGCTCAAAACTCACTCAACATGAGAAAACCCACTTGTGAGAAAGACACTATAAATATTTTGAAAGTGGGAAAAGTTTAATTGGAGCTCTCGTCTTATTGCACACCTCACATTCCTTCTTATGTGTTCTGACCAGTGTTCTCTCATTTTTTA
The DNA here is from genome assembly GCF_011386835.1 of Chrysemys picta bellii. NCBI lineage: Eukaryota > Metazoa > Chordata > Testudines > Emydidae > Chrysemys > Chrysemys picta. Next base: position 10,545,370 of record NC_088802.1, on the reverse strand, counting down.
CATCCATGTGTGGAATGAATTTGGTTCTATGCACCGGTATGTGACACATCATCTCCATACTGGTGCACAGCACTTAATTCATGTGGTGGGGGTGGGGTTGGGGCCAAGAGAGTGTGGGAGGGGGCTCAGGGCTGGGACAGAGGGATGGGGTGCGGAGCGGTGAGGGCTCTGGCCAGGTGTGCAGGCTGTGGGGTGGGGCTGCACCTGAGGGCTTTGGGGTGCAGACTGCGTTGGGGAGAAGACACCCCCCAGCCCTCTCTCACCACAGCAGCTTGGGACTGGGTGAGAGGCACCTCTCCCCAGCCGTGGCAGCTGCAGTGGTGCTGGGCTGGGCTGAGGAAGGGGTTCCTCTCCCCAGCAGCTCGAGTGCACCTGGGCCACGCCTGCAGAGGGGCTCCTCTCCTTGCCTTCCTTCACGGCCCTCGATAGCCAGCTGGTCACGCCCTCCCCCTGTCCCACCGTGTCCTGCGTTGGCATGACAGAGAGTTCCCCCACTCACCCCACACTGATCCCTCTTGTGATAACCTCTGCACCCCATGTTCACCACTTGTGTAGGGTTATGATATTTTGTGTGCAAAGTGTGCCTGGTGAGGGATCATTGGAAATCTCATGATCTGCTGAATATTGTGCCATTGAAATGCGTGTGACACCAGTGCATGTAGAATGGTGAGATTTTAATATATGTTTGTTGCTAGGCTGACCATATTCCAGGTGCCCCAAAAGAGGACACTAATGGGGGGTGGGGCTGACAGCGGGTGTAGAGTTAGGAGTGCTGGAGGGGGTGCTGTGAGGGTACTCATGAGGTGAGGGCAGTGTTGGCCGCTGTCACAGTGGCAGGGCACTGGCAACAGCTGTAAGTCAGCATTGATCTGCAGAACGCCACCCTTTCTCCCCAGGGCTGGGAGTCTGGGCCTGGGTGGGCGGGATCTGGCAGAAATCAATCAGCTATGGATGCAGGTCAATTGGCTAGTTGGGAAGGTGAATAATCAGGGATGTTTCTGAGTTTCAGCACTTGTGCTCTGCAAACACCCCTGGACATTTGCTGTTATGGCAAAACCCCTCAGCAGGCTCAAAGACGAGGATCTGTCCATAAAGACCCAGACATATGTCAAAGTTTTTGTTACTGAAATATGTCATAGTTCTGGGGATTGTCCCACTCAAACTCCTCAGAGATGACAAAGGACCAATTATGGGTATTAGAAAACTCTTATCTGGCCGTCCATCACCAACAGGAAGAAAGGGGTAAACAAAGAAATTTATAATTCACCTGAAGGATGCTTTGGAGCTCACACACACCATGAAGTTGCCTGACCCCATGACTGTTGGCCCCTTACTGAAACTTAGTGGGGGGGGGGGGTTGGTTGGCTTCTCCCAGTACCAAAACCCAGGAAGTGCCAAAGAGAAATGAAAACCCTGAGACTAGTCCCCAGGGCGAATGGAGAGAGGCCAAGGCACTAGGTCAACCTCATTGACAGGGCAGGCAGGCCAATGAGGGAGTCAGGTGCCAGTTCTCTGTGTGAGCTGGAGCTGTCTGCCAGAGAAGGGCAGAGCTAAGGGGAGAGGAGCAGCCAGAGCTGGGTTGGAGGCAGAGGAGTAGAAGCACTGATGCAGAGGGAAGCTGGGTCTGGAGCAGTCTGGAGCTGGGGGTGGTGAGCAACTGGGGAGAGCAAGGGGGGGACCCTGGGCAGCGTGGGATGACATCATGTTTTCCATTCCCCTTTCCCATTTTTTACTTAATTTTTTTTATTACTTGCTGCTTAATAAATCATATTTGTTCTGAACTCAATGCATTTCAGAATGGCGACATCAGGGATGCGTCCGGAGTGAAGAGAGCACCCCAGAGTGGGGATACGACATCCTAGCCTCTGTCCTGAGTGATCGCAACAAAATTGGGGCTGCAGACCCCGCAGGAATCTTGGGGCCAGCGTTGTCGGGGTTTCAGACACCAGAGTGGAAGGGGAGTCCTTGAGGTCAGGCAGGTCTCCAGGTAAAGGGAGTGGGAGCAAGGACTCAGCTCCTTTTGCTACTCAGTTCTATCAGGGTGGTGTATAAGCCCGAAGAGTTCCCCTCAATTGTAAGATCGTTTCCCCCGCTTACCTCTGTGCATATTTTTGGTTTCTCGTAAAGTTAGGGGAATTATAGGGGAAAGTGTCAGAGCGGCCACCAGGGATAGTTGCTGGCCGCACTCTGAGGCCACCAAATTTGGTCGTGAGAATCCCTGGGCTAGATCCTCATGATGGGTCCTTCTTAGAGCCTGTGAGTGGAACAGGAGCCAGACACAGAGATGCTGCAGCGCGGTGGGTTGATCGCTAGGACCCAGGAGCGGCTGGGAGGCGGCTCTGGGGGGAGCGATCGCTGGGCTCAGGCCCGGCAGCAGGAAGTGACTCGCAGCCGCTGCGGGGACTCTGGCTCCAGGCTCCTGGCGAGATCCCCGAGCCCCGGCGGCTGGTGCTGGGAGCCCGGAGCCCTGGCTGGAGCCGGGAGAGGGGAATCTCCAGCAGGGCCCTTCCCGCTGCTCCCCAGGAGCCTCTCCCAGGGCAGAGCCCCCAGCCCGGCCAGGCACCTTCCCGGCCCGGCCCCTGCCCCAGGGGGCCCCGCTCGGAGGGAAGGTGAGAGAGCCCCCCCCCCCCCCCCCAGCACACCTAGGCTGCAGGGGGAGGAGGATAAAGAGGGGCAGGGGGGTGAGGGCAGGCGGGGGGAGCGGGGTGGGGGCAGGAGGCGGGTGCTGGGGATGCGGGGGGCAGGCTGGGATGGGGGCGGGAGTGCACTGAAGGGAAGATGGGGCGATGCGGAGGGATCGGGGGGATTGGGGGGCTGAGGGGAGCGAGGCTGGAATGGGGGAAGATGTCAGTGGGGGGCACAGCGAGGGAAGGGGGTGTGGGGAGACTGGCGGGGGACAGAGGCAAAAACCCAGCCCCCCCCCCCCCCCGTGCTCCCAGTGTGTTACTGTCAGACACACCCGTGGTGGTGGGGTCTGTGTCTCATGAGTTTTGGGGTCGCCCAGGGCCCTGGTCTGATTTCTGGGCAGGATTCACATCTCAGCCACACCGGAGTCACTGCTGCTTTGGGCAGGCAGGGAGTGTGGATGGGCCAATGGGATCAGCCTCTGCCTGCCTGTCCCTGGGGGCTGCTGGGGGAGTCCAGAGCAGCTCATTCTTTAGGTGATGCCATCAGAGGGCTCCTGCTGCTCCTAAGGGAGAGGAGTTTACACGGCAGTGTGGGGAAATCCCCCAAAGTGGCCCCTTTAGTTCTGCTTTTTTTCTAGCATTTGGCTCAGAGATACTGTTACTGGGAGGGTCTGAAGAGCCTGGGGGAAATCGGGGACTGAAGCCCCTTCTGTAACCTCCCCCATCGCCCCTCTCGCCCCGACAGGCTGAGGAATCACGTCCATGTTCTGCTCCAATCTTCCAGGACACAGGGAAGGGAAATGTCTGTGATGGAGCCAGCTCAGGTAGGGGATTTTCAGGGAGCTCCTGGGCAGGGGCAGGGAGGAGACAGGGTGTGATAAACCTGCTGATTTTCTGAGTGGGCCCATTGGTGATGGGGGAGGGGAGACGGGACATTCTCCCATTTCTCAAACAGGATACAACCCCCTTGCACAGGGCTGGGAGTGAGACCCCTCTAGCCTGAGGCTGCTGTGAAATACGAAGGGAAGCTGTTGGGATTCCTGTCCCTGGCTCAGAGCTCTGCTTCCCGTATCAGCCTGTGTCTGCAGGTGTGTGAGAAATGAGAAGACCCTGCCCTGCTCCGTGTGCTGTGGGGGGACAAGGAGCTCTCACCTTCTCCCCACTCCCTGAAGCCTCCTGGCTGCTCTGAGCAGGGTGGGGGTGGGATTCTGCTACTCTGGCGCTCCCAGAGCTTCCATTTCTTTATCCTTCTGTGTTGCAACTGATAGCTGACTGTTACACATCCTGCTTTTCAGCTGCTGGCATTTTAGGTCGGTTAGAGTTCAACATGGAGGAGCTTTGGTTCACTTTGGCCTAGAGCAGGAGGGCTTCATTGACACTCGTGGTCTTCCACCCCCTGAGTTACCTAGGGTGATGCCTAGTGACACCAACATCTCCCTCCTTTGAGAACACTCAAAAGGCACCAGCTTGAGTTTTCTCATAGTCTTTGGAGAGAAATGTGTTCAGTTCCAGAGGAAGGGCTGCCCCAGCAATTACATGCCTAGGGACTCTGGGGGGAGGCGAGGCACAAAACCTATTAGTGCTGGCTTTACAGCAAACAAAAAGTAAGAAAATGAAAAAACATAATATTGCCCCTGTGAGTAGGAGGCGCACAACTTGGCCGCCGAGTCCTTCGATATTAGGCAACCAGCTGAAAAGGGAATCAAAAATGGTGGGGGCCTGTTCTTGGGCCTTCCATTGGTTGAAGGCCTGCTCAACAGATAAAATATGCTTATTAATGTCCTCCGCAATTTCTGGGACATATGTACAGCATTCATTTCCAATAAGGGCACACACCTCGCCCTGTGAAGCCAGAACATAATCCAGGGCCTGGCGGTTTTGCAGGCAGTCGGAGCTGATAAAGCTCAGAGCTTATGCTTTTTTCTATGGCCAGGGTGTCATTGGCAAACTGGGTGAGGAATACAGAGAGCCTCCGGTAGAGTTGGGCCAGTCGTCCCACCCCATAGGATGGGAGGAGGATCATACCAAGTCTGTCTCCCTCACCAATGGGCTCTGGGGTGGCGTACAGAGACCGGCGCTGTCTGGGGCGGCCATACGGGGCTTGGGCCAGGACCCGCAAGAGAGGGGCGAGGAATCTCTTGTAACAGCTTCCGAACCACCCATGAGGGAGCCACTTATAGGCGTTTCGGCCACATATGTAATAGAGCAGGCCATTGTCCAATAAGCCATTATACCCCCGACCCATTTGTGCAGCCTTTGCGGGGGTCCAATATGCAAGCCCTTCCCCGGAGACCTGTCCGGAGCTATCATAAACCGGAATGGACACGTTAGCGGTCAGGGTCAAATAATATTGACAGGTGCTGTTACCAGCGAACCATGTGTGGTTGGCCGTCCTACATTGTGCATGACAGAGGAGGCCAGGGGGAACATCACGAAGCCTGATGGGCTGAGGGATAATGGCTTGATTCCAGAGGGGTTTCCAAGGATAATTGGTGAGGCTAAACTGGGCTTCCTTGGAACAGTTTGCAGCTAGAGTAGGCCATCCAGGGGCAATTCTTGGGATGGGTGGGGAGTACTGGAAGCCATTTGTGGCTTGCCATACCTGGCAAATATCAGACCAATTTTGGGGAACCGCTCTCCATGGCAACCCTGCCGAATGGTGAGCGATCTGAGAACATATCCAACAGTTGGAGAGATTAAACTCACGGGCAAAGGCAACTTTCAGGGCCTCATATGTGTTTGTTTCCAAGTTGTTAGGGATTCCTCTCCATCCCACATGTGCTTGGGGGGAAACGGGAGTTAACGAGAGGAATGCTCCCATGGCAAAAAGTAACACGGTGGCAGACCCTGGATCTGAGCCCATGCTGTAATTACAATTCCCCAAACGCCCACAAAACAATAATCACCAACAGCAGACAGATTAGAAACAAAAGGGACCAAGCCAATAGGTTAGGCTGGCCACCTGAAAACAAACACAACCAATGCTCGGAGTTCTCGCGGAGAGTGCGCTGTGGCTGTCCAAAGGGAACACACGGCATTCCCAGCAAACCTTATTGTCGCTTAAATAACAGTTTAAGTCCCAGATCGTCGCTGGAAGTCTTTTCAGCAGGCTGGATGGTCCACTGTTCAGGAGCGGGCACTGCTTTTAGGCGAGAGTGATGAATCCAGTTTTTGTGCCCTTCAACCTTAGCCGCCATGTGGGAAACAAGCAGGACGGTGTGGGGTCCCTTCCACTTCTCTTGGAGCGGTTCGTCCTTCCAAGTCCGAACGAGTACGGAATCGCCTGGCTGCAAGGAGTGGATTGGGGCATCCAGCGGAAGAGGCTGTGAATCTTTGGTGTACCTGTGGAGAGAAGAAAGAACAGCAGACAGAGAGCACATGTACTGAGATAAGAAACCGTACCCCATCTCCCACTCCCCTGCCAGAACCGGTGTACCGTTCAGAGGCCATGCCCTTCCAAACATAATCTCGAAGGGACTGAGCCCTAATCTGCCCTTAGGGAGAGCGCGGACACGGAGCAAAACGAGGGGCAAAGCATCAGGCCATCGAAGAGACGCCTCCTGGCAGACCTTTGAGAGGTGTCGCTTAAGAGTCTGATTTGTACGCTCCACTACCCCACTGGCCTGCGGTCGCCATGGCGTGTGGAGCTTCCAGGGGATCTGTAGGGCATCTGCTATATGCTGAACGACTTTTGACTTGAAGTGCATTCCATTGTCGGATTCCATCCACTGGGGAATTCCCAAGCGGGGAATGATCTCCTTGACAAATTTGAGGGCCACCGTTTTGGCAGTGTTGTTACGGCATGGGAAGGCTTCGGGCCATCCGCTGAATCGATCCACCAAGACGAGGAGGTATCTGAACCCTTGGGTCCGGGGAAACTCAGTAAAATCTATCTGCCAAACCAATCCTGGGCCTGGGGTAGGTTCCAGAGTGGCTGGTGGCACTGACACTCCCGGTCGAGGGTTGTTCTTTTGGCAGATCAGACATTCAGCCTGTACCTGGGATGGTAGGAGTCTAAGTCGAGAGGTTAGAAAATATTTACTCATAAGCTGGGTAAGATCCTCCCTGCCAGGATGGGTGGTTTGATGTAGTCTCTGCAACACCGGCCGGATCAGGCCCTTTGGTAGGAGGATCTTCCTTTCCATGGAGTGGAGCCATCCCTCCTTTTCCTGGAGACCGAGCTTGTCAGCCAATTTCCTCTCTTCGCAAGAGTACTGAGAAGTCGCGAGCTCCCCCACTGATGGGATAAGGGCATGCATATGGGCATCTTCAGTTTTCGGTGGCTTTAGGGTGGCGGCGTGCTTGGCTTCCCTGTTTGCTCGGGCGTTGCCCCTGGCCACGTCCTGATCTTCCCTTTGATGAGCTCTACAGTGCACCACCGCCACCGCCGAGGGGAGTTGTACCGCTTCTGGGAGCCGGAGAATTTGAGGCCCATGCTTGACCGCCTTGGGCTGTTAGCATTCCTCTTTGCTTCCACAGGCCAGCGTGAGCATGCAACACCCCAAAAGCATATTTTGAGTCAGTAAAAATATTGACCCGTTTTTCTTTTGCCAGCTCGAGCGCACGGGTCAGGGCCGCTATTTCAGCAAGCTGGGCAGATGTCCCGGCAGGCAAACCCTCGGCTTCCACGGTATCGTGGAGGGTCACGACAGCATAACCCGCCCTCCTTTGCCCGTCTATAACCGTACTACTGCCATCGGTATACCACTCATAATCTGCATTCGGGAGCGGTTGATCTTTTAAGTCCGGGTGGCTGGAGTAGTGGGCATCTATGATATCCAAACAGTCGTGTTCCTGCTCCTCTGTCTCCGGCAACAGGGTGGCTGGGTTAAGGGAGGGGCAGGTCTTCAGGGTAACCTCGGGGTTCTCTAAAAGTTTAGCCTGATACTGAGCTACCCAAGCCTGGGTGAGCCAGAGACCACCCTTAGTATCCAGCAGGGCTTGGACCATATGGGGAGTATACACTTGCACAATTCCCCCCAGTGTCAGTTTTTCAGCTTCCCCAAGTACTAGGGCAGTTGCTGCGACCGCCCGTAAACATGCCGGCCACCCCTGGGCAACTCGATCCAGTTGTTTGGAAAAGTAGGCCATGGGACGTTTCCAGGTGCCCAGTAATTGAGTAAGCACTCCCAGGGCCACCCCTTTTCGTTCATGTACATACAGTTGGAACGGCTTGGAGAGGTCCGGCAGACACAGGGCTGGGGCTTCCATTAGTTTCCTTTTTAAAACTTTAAATGCCTTGTCGGCTTCTGAGGACCAGTGAAAGGGGTCGTGATCCGCTCCCTTAACGCATTCATACAAGGGTTTAGCCCACAGTCCGAACTCTGGGATCCATATTCTGCAGAAGCCCGCCATACCCAGAAACGCCCTGAGCCGTTTACGATTGCTTGGGATAGGAACTTGGCAGATAGCTTCCTTCCTTTCGTTTGAAAGCTGACGCTCCCCCTGCCTTATGTGAAACCCTAAGTATTGTACTTCTGGGAGGGCAATTTGAGCCTTACTCCATGCTACTCGATATCCTCAGACTCCAACAAAGTTCAGGAGGCTCACGGTGGCTTTAAGGCAAGGGGTTAGACCCACAGCGGCAATTAACAAGTCATCTACATATTGCAGGAGGAGGACCTTGTCCTCATTGTCCCACTCCTCCAAATCTCTGGCCAGGGCCTGGCCAAAAAGGGTGGGGGAATTTTTAAATCCCTGGGCCAACACTGTCCAGCAAAGCTGCTTTTTAACCCTCCTTTTGTCCTCCCACTCGAAGGAGAAAATCTCCTGAGATTGGGTGTCGACCGGAATCGTGAAGAAAGCGTCTTTTAAATCTAGGACCGAAAAATGGGTATACTGCCCCCCCTATAGAGGCCAGCAAGGTATATGGGTTTGGGACAAGGGGATGCAGAGTCTTAACCCATTCATTGACCGCACCAAAGGTCCTGTACCAGCCGATATGTGCCATTGGGCTTTCGTACAGGCAAGATGGGAGTGTTCCAAGCTGACTGGCATTCTCGAAGTACACCGTACTTTAGGAACCGGTCTATAGTCTCTTGCAGTCCCTCTCTGGCTTCCCTTTTGATCGGATACTGCCGGATTCGCACCGGGCCTTTTCCTGGCAAGAGCTGAACATTAACGGGGGTTTGACGGGCTGCCTTTCCTGGGACCCCGGACGCCCATACCAGAGGATATACCTGGTCCTCCCACTGGCTCCACTCTGGGGCTTGCATGGCTGAGGGTTGCAAGGGTCATTATCCAGGCATTCTCGGGGGGTAAGGTGAGGGTTACTTCATCTTGGGTGAAATGCAGGGTGGCGCCTAAGCAACAAAGCAGGTCCCGTCCCAGTAGAGGCGTTGGACAGTCGGGGAGATAGACCAGCTTGTGAGATAGAGTTCTGTTTCCCAAAGTGCATTCCGCTGGGGCATACACTGGGCACTTGGTTCCTTTCCCTGTGGCACCCACCACTGTGAGGGACTCTGCCACAGGCAGCTGAAGGGGTTGGTTTACGGCGGTTCGTGCCGCTCCAGAATCTACTAGAAAGTCTATTTCCAAATTTCCCACCCGCATTTTTACTCGGGGTTCCGGGGGCAGGATGGTCCGTCTCCCCTGACACCCCTATTCGTGATCCTCCGCCGCCATCGTAGGGGCGCTTTCCCTTTCGGGGCATTCATTTTTCCAGTGTCCCTCCTGCCGGCATATAGCACAATGAATGTGACCCAGACGCCTTTCCTGCGGGCCAGGGTGCCCGCATCCACGGCCCCTAACTCCCCGGCCCCTTTCACCTTCCCGTGGCCTTTCCTTAGTGCCGGCCTGTACTGCCGCTACCATCATTTTAACTTGCCGCTTTTCCTTTCCTCCCTCTCTAAGGGTATAAGCCCTATTTGCGGTTTCCAAAATCTGTGCCATGGACATGCCCATTAAATCCTCCTTTTTCTGTAGTTTCCTTTTAATAACAGGGGCCGCACGGCTGGTAAAAATACCCTTGATAATTGCCTCAGTTGTCTGATCATTGGGGTTTGCGTTAGTATTTTGCCAGATAGCATCCCGAATACGCTGCAGAAAAGCAACTGGACTTTCCTTTGGCTCCTGTATTAGCTCATACGGCTTGGCCCAATTGTTGTGCCGGACAGCCGAATGGCGGAGACCGTGTAAAAGCAGCTCCTTGTAGGAGGTGAGACGGGTTTGGCCCAGAGGGTCATTGGGGTTCCACATGGGATTTGCTAAGGGCACCATGTCTGCGGGCTCAGGGACGTTGCCTGGATCCCTTTCATGTCTCCGCTGTGCCTCCTCCCTGACTTTGGACATAACCTGATTCCGCTCCACCTCAGACAACAGGGTCCTCATGAGAATATTACAATCGTCCCAATCAGGCTTGTGGCTGGCCAGACACCCTTCAAAAACTGAGATAAACTTGCTCAGGTTCGTGGAGAATTCCCCTGCCTGTGCCTTAAAGGCTGCTAGGTCCACTGGATTAAAGGGCACATGCGTATAAACCTGCATGGTAGTAGCCTGATTCCTATCTGAGCCATGTCTGGACACCACGGTCTCGGTGATCAACGGATAGAATCCCACCGAGGGGGCAATCTCTGGAACCCAAGGCACCTTCTCTTTATATGGTGGGGGTGTTCTAGCCACAGGGGACACCGGATCTGCCATTACAATCGTGGGGGGGTTCTGGGGACTAACAGTAGCTACTACCGAACCTGTCGGAGTCAAATTACACTTTTGCAAAATATCTGTTCTATTTCGTAAAGCTATAAACAATTGCGCAAACAGATGTTCGTTCCATTTACCCGTTCGCTGACAAAACAGGAGTAATTGAAGGATCGTGTTATAATTAAGTGATCCTTCAGGTGGCCTCCTTTCCTGGTCCTCTAGCTGATATTGACGCCAGTCTACTGTACAGAACCTTTTTAATTTACTTTTAGTCATCGGATCTGATCCAAACACTTTCCAGTTCACCAGAATGCATTCTAAGGGCGTACACCGTGCCCTGCCTGTTGTACTCTGTCCCTGCCCCATACTCTAGGAAGACACTGGGCGTCCCCAGGTCTTAACAGGCAAAGTCCAGGCCACTGGACTGGTTCCTACCTTATCCAAGGGACCGGTTCCGCACTGTCGCCCGCAACCGCTTCTCCACTATCCGAGCGCGTTGCACTGTTGTGCCCCCCCCCGGGGTCGATCAAACCGCGTCTCCGCCAAGGCCCCCGATGAAGTCACCGGTGCGCGCTGGGCGTCAGTCGTCGCCGCAACCCGTCTGCCGCTGGGAGGGATCCGGGCAAGGCTAAATTTCAGCCTCGAGCCCACGCAGGGACGCCAAGAACTGTTGCCAGCACAGAGGGCCCGAGGGGGGCAACAGCAGGGTTCGTTGCCCAGTGTGCTTCGCGCCAATGAACCCACCAGGGTGGAGAAGCAGAAAAAGCTTATTCAAGATCTCTGAAAAGGCACTCGGAGACCAACATGTCTCAAATCAAGCAGTTTTTCCCTTTTATACCCAAGTTGTTTACTTCAGCTTAGCTTCCCCCTTCCTCCCCCCACCCCTTCTTTACCCTGTAGCAGTTAAATTAAGCAATGTTGACTGCTGTAATTGTAGCTTGTTAGTAATTTTCCCTTCTGCAAGTTATCTTGTCCTTCAGCTGGACGCATGTAGGCCCCCTTATCTCTACCGCTTTAGACAGGTTTGAGCTGTGTTGCAACTGATAGCTGACTGTTACACATCCTGCTTTTCAGCTGCTGGCATTTTAGGTCGGTTAGAGTTCAACATGGAGGAGCTTTGGTTCACTTTGGCCTAGAGCAGGAGGGCTTCATCGACACTCGTGGTCTTCCACCCCCTGAGTTACCTAGGGTGATGCCTAGTGACACCAACACTTCCTCCCTTGTGACTAGTGGGATTGTGGCTGGAGCAGCAGGTAATGAGTGGGGGCTTTTGGTGTTCCAGATGCCGGTGACCTTCGAGGAGGTGGCTGTGTATTTCACCCAGGGGCAGGGGGCTCTCCTGGACCCCGTTCAGAGAGCCCTCTACAGGGATGTCATGCACGAGAACTACGAGACAGTGACATCGCTGGGTAAGGGATTCCTGTCCCCTCGGTTATTCGAAGTCGTGGGGTCTGCGTGTCTGAATCTCGTCAGGTTCTTCCCCGATCAGTTAGATCAGAGGGGAATGGGTTCCATAATGCACAGCTGCCGTGTGAGAGAGACTTGCATCTCCATGCCCTCTCCAGTGGGACATGGGTGTCAAAACCTAATGGACAAGCTAAACCATCTCCACCCCTCCAGCTTTCAAAGGGGCATATATCCAGCATTGTCCTGTCTGTGTCGTTTCGTGGCTGCACACACAATCCCTGTTCACCTTCCTCCTTGGGAATAGCTCCAGCTATGGGGAGGGCTCTGGGCTCTGCAGGTTTAGAAAGAGGCAGGGGTTTAAGTGCAGAGCTGTGTGTGAGTCAGCAAGGCCCCCAGAGCACACAGATCCTGGGAACGCCTAGTGAGGGTGTAGTAATCATTCAACTCACCTCCCCAGACAACTTCCTCTGTGCGAGCGGGCTCGGTGACCATTTTCCCGTCCTCTTGGATTCCACGTTCCTGCAGCAGAGCGCAGGGACAGGTTCCACTCACGGAATGTCCTTTCTGACAAACACTCCACCAATGCTCCACGCACCCTGATCTGGTCTGATTTCACCCTCTGCACAGGATTCCCCCTTCCCAAACCTGAGCTGATTGCCCGGCTGGAACGAGGGGAAGAGCCGTGGGTGTCCGATCTCCAGGCCTGCAAGGAAAGAAGGCTTCCGAGATGCACCCGTACAGGTGAGGACTGACACAGAAACATCTAGAGAATGAAGGAAAAAGCTGAGAATCCCAAAATATGGTGTGAGTAAGCGCCCTCAGTTCTTCCTCATCTCAGCCAGGACAGGGCTGCAGTCATCAGATATAGCTCACGCCATTCCACCCAGCCTCTTCTCTGCAGGAGTTTGCTTCCCAGCTTTCCTTCCCTGTGAGTGTTTGGGTGGGATGTGGAGGCGGAGCCAAATTGCTCAGTCTTTGTGTTGGGTTTTCCCTCGGTACTATTCCTCTTTCTCCCCAACACAATGACTCCTGTCTGGATTGTGTCTCTCCCAGCAGGTGCTGAGCGAGGGAGTGAGAATGAGGCGGGGAATCATCATGAGGAAGTTCCCGGGGAAGTGGAACCGCAGGGGACCTTTGTGGGAAGAGCTGAAGGGAATTTTTCCCAGTGCTTGGAGCAGGCAGAAGCCTGGGGACATTGGCACAGGTCAGAGAGGCTTCTGGGAAACCAACCAGGGAAGAAAGTGGATGAATCTATTAACGGTGGGGGAGGAGAGGAGGATCCTATAGCGCAGCAGACAAATCCCAAGGAAGAGACACCCTGGCAGTGTGGGAAAGGATTCACTGTGAGATCACAGCTTGTGACACATCAGACAATCTATACTGGAAAGAAACTCCTTCAATGCTTGGACCATGGGGAAAGCTTCAATAAGCTCTCAGATCTTAATAACCATGGGAGATGCCACACTGGAGAGAAACCCACTCAGCCCCTCGAGTGCGGGAAATGTTTGATTTCGAAGACACAAATAATTAGACATCAGTTAAGCCACACAGGGGAGAGACCCCATAAGTGTTTGGACTGTAGGAAAAGTTTCATAAGAAGGTCACACCTACTTCGTCATCAGGCATTACACACAGGAGAGAGACCCCACAAGTGCTTGGACTGTGGGAAAAGTTTCATACAAGGGTCAGACCTTGTTAGACATCAGGCTATCCACACAGGAGAGAGACCCCACAAGTGCTTGGACTGTGGGAAAAGTTTCACACAGAGGTCAAACTTACTTCGTCATCAGGCATTACACACAGTAGAGAGACCCCACAAGTGCTTGGACTGTGGGAAAAGTTTCATAAAAAGGTCACACCTTGTTAAACATCAGGCATTACACACAGGAGAAAGACCACACAAGTGCTTGGACTGTGGGAAAAGTTTCATACAAAGGTCACAACTTGTTCAACATCAGGCTATCCACACAGGAGAGAAACCCCACAAGTGCTTGGACTGTGGGAAAAGTTTCACACAGAGGTCAAACCTACTTCATCATCAGGCATTACACACAGGAGAGAGACCCCACAAGTGCTTGGACTGTGAGAAAAGTTTCATAATGAGGTCACACCTTGTTCAACATCAGGCTATCCACACAGGAGAGAGACCCCACAAGTGCTTGGACTGTGGGAAAAGTTTCATAAGAAGGTCAGACCTTGTTAAACATCAGGCATTACACACAGGAGAGAGACCTCACAAGTGCTTGGACTGTGGGAAAAGTTTCATTAGAAGGTCACACCTACTTCGTCATCAGGCATTACAGAAAGGAGAGAGACCCCACAAGTTCTTGGACTGTGGGAAAAGTTTCATACAGAGGTCACACCTAGTTCGTAATCAGGCAATCCACACAGTAGAGAGACCCCACAAGTGCTTGGACTGTGGGAAAAGTTTCATACAGAGGTCACACCTAGTTCGTCATCAGGCAATCCACACAGCAGAGAGACCCCACAAGTGCTTGGACTGAGGGAAAAGTTTCATAAAGAAGTCAAATCTTGTTCAACATCAGGCAATCCACCCAGGAGCGAGACCCCACAAGTGCTTGGACTGTGGGGAAGGTTACATACAAAGGTCAGACCTTGTTCAACATTAGGCAATCTTTACAGGAAAGACTCCAGAGGTGCTTGGACTGCTGGAAAAATTTCATATGAAATTCTGACCTCATTAAACATGGAAGAATCAACACAGAATCTAAATTTCTGTGACACATGGCAAGAAAGGGTTCAGCAACTTGCATGTAATTGACTCAGGGTCAACATTTAGAGAGAGATTTTAAAAGTGTGTCCACCTTAGGTAATCTAGAGTTTGAAATGTAAATGTGTATTTTTAAAGACTTGGAAGAAGAGGGCAGGTCATGTCTGAGTAACCTAATTGCCTTCTATGACGAGATAACTGGCTCTGTGGATGAGGGAAAAGCAGTGGATGTGTTATTCCTTGATTTTAGCAAAGCTTTTGATATGATCTCCTACAGTATTCTTGCCAGCAAGTTAAAGAAGTATGGGCTGGATGAATGGACTATAAGGTGGATAGAAAGCTGGCTAGATAGAAGGGCTCAATGGGTAGTGATCAATGGCTCCATTTCCAATTGCAAACCTGTATCAAGAGGAGTGCCCCAAGGGTCGCTCCTGGGGCCAGTTTTGTTCAGTATGTTCATTAATGATCTGGAGGATGACGTGGACTGCACCCTCCGCAAGTTTGCAGATGACACTAAACTGGGAGAACTGGTAGATACGCTGGAGGGTAGGGATAGGATACAGAGGGACGTAGACAAATTAGAGGATTGGGCCAAAATAAATCTGCTGAGGTTCAACAAGGACAAGTGCAGAGTCCTGCATTTAGGGTGAAAGAATCCCATTCAGTGCTACAGACTAGGGGCCGAATGGGTAGGCAGCAGTTCTGCAGAAAAGGACCTGGGGTTACAGTGGATGAGAAGCTGGATATGAGTCAACAGTGTGCCCTTGTTCCCAAGAAGGTTAACGGCATTTTGGGCTGTATAAGTAGGGGCATTGCCAGCAGATCGAGGGACGTGATCGTTCCCCTCTGTTTAACATTGGTGAGGCCTCATCTGGAGTATTGTGTTCAGTTTTGGGCTCCACACTACAAGAAGGATGTTGAAAAATTGGAAAGAGTCCAGCGGAGGGAAACAAAAATGATTAAGGGGCTGGAGCACATAACTTATGAGAAGAGGCTGAGAGAACGGGGATTGTTTAGTCTACAGAAGAGAAGCATGATGGGGTATTTGGTAGCTGCTTTCAACTACCTGAAAGGGGGTTCCAAAGAGGATGGATCTAGACTGTTCTCAGTGGTACCAGATGACAGAACAAGGAGTAATGGTCTACAGTTGCAGTGGGGAAAGTTTAGGTTGGATATCAGGAAACACTTTTTTACTAGGAGGGTGGTGAAGCACTGGAATGTGTTACCTAGGGAGGTGGTGGGATCTCCTTCGTTAGAGGTTTTTAAGGTCAGGCTTGACAAAGCCCTGGCTGGGATGATTTAGTTGGGGATTATTCCTGCTTTGTGCATGTGGTTGGACTAGATGACCTCCTGAGGTCCCTTCCAACCCTGATATTCTATGATTCTAAGGCTAGGTCTATACTACCCGCCTGAATCGGCGGGTAGAAATCGACCTCTCGGGGATCGATTTATCGCGTCCCGTCGGGACGCGACAATCGATCCCCAAATCGGTGCTCTTACTCCACCAGCGGAGGTGGGAGTAAGCACCGCCGACAGAAAGCGGCAGAAGTCGATTTTGCCGCCGTCCTCACAACGGGGTAAGTCGGCTGCGATACGTCGAATTCAGCTACGCTATTCACGTAGCTGAATTTGCGTATCTTAAATCGACTCCCCCCTGTAGTGTAGATGTACCCTAAGAGGGGTAACTGTAGTAGTCTATGTTTAGCTATCCAAAGAATTCCTGTGTTCTGTTAATTCAGGGATCAATAATTCAGCGATTATACCCATCTCCCATGCCACTTGCCCAATTCTAGCTCAGTCTCATTGAATTCGGTGGGGGTAGGGGCTGAAGGATGAAAGGAATGTTTATAGCTGAAATCACCAAAATGTGTTTTGCAAGGTTAATGTAATCGGATTTGTTCCGCTCTCCTGCTCGGACATTTTCTCTGGGGATCCCGGAGACGGAAAGGAGCTGGTGTTACCATCTTGGCTATCAATCCCCACGGTGACGCTCTACACTAGCAATTCTCAAAGTGTGGGCAGAGCCTCCCAGTGGAGGCACAGGAATATGTCAAGGGAGGCGTGATCAGTGTGGGTTGTTTGGTTTTTTTTTAAAGAGCACTGGCTGTCGGTCCCACGTGGCTGGGGCTCATGAAGAAGGAACAGGCCTATCTGGGAGGTGGGGATAAATGCTCAGGCTCTCAAACCCAGGTGCAGCAGCAGCACAGAAGTAGGGGTGGCAATCGGGTGATAAGTCAGCTGTGAACAGCGATATTGATGAATATTATTTTTCACGTGGCCACCCTAACTTCTGTGCTGCTGTTGGAGGCCTTCAGAGCTGTGCACATCGCCAGCAACTACTCTGCCTTTAGAGCTGGGTGGTGATATATGTGCTTTTGATGGTGGGGGCATAAATGACCACAGACACCATGGGGGGTGGCAATGAAACACATTTGAGAACCACTGGTCTACACTATTATGGTCACCACGTTTATAAAATGATAAATCTTCTCCAAAGTATGGCTTGTGAGGCATCATAGGAAAAGTCATCACCTGCTGAATATTAGTGTCCCATTAAAATATGTCTATCAGCACTGTCCATGGAGCTCTGAGAGTTTGCTGTATGTTTGTTACATGCTGTAAAGCTGGAAAACGCCCACAGATGAGCTCCTCAGAGACAATGGTACCTGCACACCAGCTATGTGCTAGGTGGCCATTAATTGCTTAACTGGCCATTCTTCAGCTGTGGAGCTGGGAACAGGAGAGTTACAATTCACCGGAAGGACGGCTGGACGTTCACTTAGGCCACAGACCGACTGTCGGCTGCCCCCTGGCTGCGGGATGAACCTCAAAGAGGAGAGTGGTATAAAAGCACAAGGGAGAATTGCCTCCATTTTTACCTCTCCTCTTCCATCTTTACAGAAGGCAACAAGATGTCTTGAAAGGCAACAGGGGCCTTGGACTGGGGAGGACGGACCAAGGCTTGAAGGAAATCCAGGCTGGGTACTAAGAACTGTGAACTGCCTGCAACAGCAGGTGGGGTGCGAAAACCTGCTTGCTTCGCATTTTCCTTAGATTGGTAAAATTTAAAATGCATGTTTTAATTTTATAGTTTTAACCGGTTCTGACCTTTTACATCTTTCTCCCTTGTAATCCCTGAAAACCCCTTTGCTCTATTTAATAAACTGGTTTTAGTATTTTGTCTGGACCTGTGTGTTTTCATTGAAGTGTTTGTGGGATTTGACTGGAGAGAACAAGGCTGTGGTCTAATCTGGCCCCTTTGAATGCTGGTGGCTGTGTGGGAGCAGAGCGTGGGGGGGTTTGTTGTTCACACAGGGAAGCAGCAGGGTGGATTTGATTTAAATCACTAGTCAGGAAGACTCGATTTAATCATGGTTTTCTACATAAAAATGTATTCTTGTTGGTTGTTATAACCTTAATACATATTCTTCACAACACAGAGACAGATGTAGGTTTCATTTTTGGAAGGTACACACTATACATTTTTAAACAGTGTTTTATTTTGAAAACGTTTCAGATGAGTTTTACAGCTATATCAGACAATGAATATTTGTTTGGTTATTTCATTACCAAAGGTAATTGAAGCAGATATTTATGAAGTCATTAGGAGTGAACTATCTCCAATTCAACAGGTTAATCATTAATAGTTGGAGGATTTTCTTGCCATGCTGTATTAGGAGGAGAACATCACCAGACAGACATTTAAATTGTTTTATTTAACTAAAACAACAACGTTCAGTATTCTGGATTTGTTTCTTCAACAGCAAACATATAATATTTTAACAGAAAAGTGTATGTCCCTCTCTTCTCACATTTGTCTCCAGACTTCTCCTTGTCCAGATCTATTCCGCCTCCAACAGTCTTGTATTCATTGAACTTTTTGAAACTTTGCACTTTTTGAGAGCGGTAAGGGATTGACTCTGTGTACACAAATTTGCAGAGGGACAATAGAGATGAGGTCTGTTATTTCTCACCTCTATATTTTAATTTATTTTAAAATATTTTTACTGTTAACCAGCATGTTACCTTTGGAGACACAAAGCCACAGTTTGAGAACTGGCAAACTAAGCATCTCTGATGGTATCTTCTAGACTGAGCACTGAGTCCCATTGGGTAAATAGAGAGATTAACCTAAGTAATCTATACAGAAGCCTGTGGAACCGAATACGACTGGGTCCTTAATGCATGAACTAGAGGAACTCATTTACAAAACTTTTTTTAAACATGACATGTCTATATTGTCTCATACTATAGAATTGGAATGTATAATCCCTATTCTATGATGAGAGATCTTTGAGCTATAATGTATATTAATTTAAACTATCTTTAGATAAAATGGTTTTTGAGGAAAAAAATTATCAAAAAAATCCGATTTAATTAACAAAAATTTGATTTTCTTGTTTAAAAAAAAAAAAAAAACTTTGACTTTTATTCACCGTGGGAAACAGTGTAAAACATGCCCTGGGGTGGAGAATTAAGCAGTTCAACAGTCCAGATGGTACCCTGGGGAATGTCTCACACCTGCTGTCTCCTGGCACCATTGTGCCTTCATCAGCCTGATCCTGAAAGGCAAGCTAAGCAGGGCAAACCAGAGAAGAGGAACCAGCCGACATCCTCAACTCCACTGACTTTGATTTTGGCTAAATCCTGAACTCCCCCTGGCATGGGAGACTTGAGGTTCTGCTGCCAACCTTCCCCTCATGCATCTGTTTCCTTCCCAATGATCAGGGGTGAAAGTAACTTAAAGGACTTAGCACAGGGATGAGCAAACTTTTTGGTCCGAGGGCCACAGCGGGGTTGTAAAATTGTATGGAGGGCCAGGTAGGTAGGCTGTGCGTCCGCAAACAGCCTGGTCCCGCCCCCTATCCGCCCCCTCCCACTTCCCACCCCCTGACTGCGCCCCTCAGAATCCCCAGGAGCCTCTCCCAGGGCAGAGCCCCCAGCCTAGCCAGGCCCCTTCCTGGCCCTGCCCCTGCCCCGGGGGGCCCCGTTCAGAGGGAAGGTAAGAGAGACCCCCTCACACCCCTGTCACATCCGGGCTGCAGGGGAGGAGGATAAAGAGGTGGAGGTGGGGGGGGGTGCAGAAGGCTGGTGCTGGGGATGCGGGGGGCAGGCTGGGATGGGGGCGGGGGTGTACTGAAGAGAAGATGGGGCGATGCAGGGCGATCAGGGGGATTGTGAGGCTGGAATGGGGGAAGATGTGAGTGTGGGGAACTGCGATGGAAGGGGAGATGTGGGGAGGCTGGCGGGGCCGGGGAAGGGGGAGAGATGCCAAGGCAGCTTCTCCGCCCCATGGGACACGAGCGGGGAGGGGCAGAGAGAGAAGCTCCTCTCCTCCTGGAACTGGTAAAACCAGCTTTGGGAGTGATCAGGAGACAAATCCCTTAGGGCACAGAGGCTACAAGGCAACTCCCTCCCTCCCCCCAGACACACACACACACACAGCTCCCAGTGTGTTATTGTCAGACACACCTGTGCTGGTGGGGTCTGTGTCTCATGGGTTTTGGGGTCTGTCTGGGCCCTGATCTGATTTCACTGCAGGATTCACATCTCAGCCACACTGGAGTCACTGCTGGCTCAGGGAGGAGGGGCGTGGGGAAGGTGAGTGCGGATGGGCCAATGGGATCAGCCTCTGCCTGCCTGTCCCTGGGGCTGCTGGGGGTGTCCAGGGCAACTCATTCTTCAGGTGTTGCCACCAGAGGGCTCCTGCTGTTATAAATAAAAATAAATTAATGGAGATATCCCATCTCCTAGAACTGGAAGGGACCTTGAAAGGTCATCGAGTCCAGCCCCCTGCCTTCACTAGCAGGACCAAGTACTGATTTTTGCCCCAGATCCCTAAGTGGCCCCCTCAAGGATTGAACTCACAACCCTGGGTTTAGCAGGCCAATGCTCAAGGGGTTTACACGGCAATGGGGGGCAATCCCCCTAAGTGGCCCCCTCAATGATTGAACTCACAACCCTGGGTTTAGCAGGCCAATGCTCAAGGGGTTTACACGGCAATGGGGGGCAATCCCCCAAAGTGGCCCCTTTGGTTCTTCTCTTTTTCTAGCATTTGGCTCAGAGTTCCTGTTACTGGGAGGGTCTGAAGAGCCTGTGGGGGATGTGGAAGTGTGAAAATGGAGAAGTGGATTTGCAGCAGCCATCTTAGTGCTGATAAGAGACAGAGCAGAAGACAGGCTAACCTTAACCCTAACATCTCGAGATTTGTAGAAGCGGGGATTTTGCGAGGCGGATGGCAAAACTACATGGGATGCTGTTTTCTAACCTAGCTTTAAGATGAGAATGGACTGCTGACTAAGATAATGGGGAGGAAAATGTATAAACAAGATTCAGCTGTATCCGTTGACATATGTGACGGGAACCGATAAATACGTGCTTTAAACTGTTGTACTTTGGAGACCTGCCTAAGGAAGGGAAACCCCCTGTCCGTAGGCTCCCCCTGCAATTGCTTGAAATAAACTGCCTCTGACTTGCTGCTAACAAACACAAGAGTGAAGACTCTGTTTCTTCCACAGGAATCTGGGGGTGACATGGACTGAAGCCCCTTCTGTAACCTTCCCTCTTGCCCCGACAGGCTGAGGATTCACGTCCACGTTTCGCTCCAGATCGTCCTGCCTTCCAGGAAACGGGGAAAGGGAATGGCTGTGATGGAGCCAGCTCAGGTAGGGGATTTTCAGGGAGCTGCTGGGCAGAGGGAGGGAGAGGAAGGGCAGAGACAGGGTGTGATAAACCTGCTGATTTTCTGAGTAGGCCCATTGGTGGTGGGGGAGGCGAGAGGGGACATTCTCCCATTTCTCAAACAGGATATAACCCCCCTCGCAGGGCCGGCTCCAGGCACCAGCCCACCAAGCTTGTGCTTGGGGCGGCACCTGGAGGGGGGCGGCGCAGCGCTCCGGCTCCGGCCGCCGGGGAGAGCGGAGTCCCGGCCGGAGCTCACCGCCCCCCCCCCGCCAGGCTCCGGCCGCCCTCCCCGCCTGCGCTGGAGGGGGGCGGGCGGCCGGAGGCCTTTTTGCCTGGGGCAGCAAAAAAGCCAGAGCCGGCCCTGCCACCTTGGCAGGGCTGGGAACATTTTCCAGACTCCCAGTGCTGGAGCCTGACCCCACTGGCTTGAGGCTGCTGTGAAATAAGAAGGGAAGCAGTTGGTATTCCTGTCCCTGCTCTGAACTGGGTGGGTTTGTGATTCTGCTACTCTGGCGGAGCAAAAAAAATTGTGGTGGAGTAAAAAAAAAAAAAAAAACAGTTTCGCAGGCACCGGGGGCATTAGCAGGCCCCAGCCGTGCCGCCAGATCTCACACAGCGCCCCGGCCGCGCGCGCTGCCTTCCCCGCGGAGCCTTCTGCCCCCCGACCCGCCCTGAGCCCATGCGGCGCGTCCTGCCACTGGCGGGAAGCCCCGTGCCTCTCCCGCTCGGCTGCACTCCAGCGGCTCCTTCCCGGCGGGGCAAGCCTCTGGAGCGCAGCCGAGCAGGAGAGGCGCAGGGCTCCCCGGCAGCGGCGGGGAAGTTTATCGGTTCGTCGGCTGCCCCGCCTGGGACAAGTCTCGGCCCCGCAGCCCCTCTCCGCCGCGTGTCTCCACCGGGCGGCCCAGGCCACGCCGCCCACCCGGGCCCTGCCTGCTCCGCGCTGCCTCCCGACCCACCACGCTGCCCCGTGCTCTGCAGGGCTGGAGCGACCTCCGCGCTGCATTTCAGCGCTCCCGGCCCCGGCCGGCCATGGCCCATGTGCCTAGGCTGCTGCACAGGGGCGTCTCCTCCCCAGGCCTGGCTCAAGATCCAATGGGGCAGGGATTTGGGGAGGGATCCAATGGGGGAAGGAAGGGGGTAGAGTCGGGGAGTGGGGGCGAGAACCCCTCCAGGTTCCGCCTGTGCGCTGGAGCGGAGGGCAAAATTGTTTGTTTGTCCAGTGTCCCGAGCGAACATCGGTCGGGACGCGGGACAAACAAGCAAAAATCGGGACAGTCCCGATAAAATCGGGACGTCTGGTCACCCTAACTCTGGCCCTCCCAGACCTTCATGGTTTTTTTCCTTTCCCATGACGAGTGGGATTGTATCTGGGGCAGCAGGTGCTGAGTGAGGGACTCTTGGTGTTTCAGATGCCGGTGACCTTCGAGGAGGTGGCTATTTATTTCACAAAGGGCAGGGGGCTCTGCTTGACCCCGCTCAGAGAGCCCTCTACAGGGACGTCATGCAGGAGAACTATGAGATGTTGATCTCGCTGGGTAAGGGATTCCCGTCCCCTCAGTTATTAGAAGCCGTGGAATCTGCGTGTCGGACTCTGGTCAGGTTCTTCCCATGTCAGTTAGATCAGAGGTGAGTGGGTTCCATAATGCACAGCTGCCATGTGAGAAATACTTGCATCTCTGTGCCCTCTCCAGTGGGACGTGGGTGTCAAAACACAATGGAAATCCCCACCCCTCCAGCTTTCAAAGGGGCATATATCCAGCATTGTGTCGTTTCCTGGCTGCACACGCAATCCCTGTTCACCTCCCTCCTTGGGAATAGCTCCAGCCATGGGGACGGCTCTGGGCTCTGCAGGTTTAGAAAGAGGCAGGGGTTTAAGTGCAGAGCTGTGTGTGAGTCAGCAAGGCCCCCAGAGCGCACAGATCCTGGGAACGCCTAGTGAGGGTGTAGTAATAATTCAACTCACCTCCCCAGACAACTTCCTCTGCGCAAGGGACTCAGTGACCATGTTCCCGTCCTCTTGGATTCCACGTTGCTCCAGCAGAGCACAGGGACAGGTTCCACTCACGGAATGTCCTTTGTGACAAACACTCCACCAATGCTCCATGCACCCTAATCTAGTCTGATTCACCCCTCTGCACAGGATTTCCCATTCCCAAACCTAAGCTGATCGCCCAGCTGGAACGAGGGGAAGAGCTGTGGGGGCCCGATCTCCAGGCCTGCAAGGAAAGAAAGCTTCCAAGATGCACCCGCACAGGTGAGGACTGACATAGGAACCATCTGGGGAATGAAGGAAAAAGTTGAGAATCCCAAAATATGGTGTGAGTAACGCCCTCAGTTCTTCCTCATCTCAGCCAGGACAGGGCTGTAGTCAGCTGATATCGTTCACGCCATTCCACGCCAGCCTCTTATCTGCAGGAGTTTTCTTCCCAGCTTTCCTTCCCTGTGAGTGTTTGGGTGGGATGTGGAGGCAGAATGCAATTGGTCTATCTTTGTTTTGGGTTTTTCCTCGGTGCTATTCCTCTTTCTCCCCAGCACAATGACTCCTGTCTGGATTGTTTCTCTCTCCCAGCAGGTGCTGAGGGAGGGAGAGAGAACGAAGAGGGGAATCATCATGAGAAAGTTCCTGGGGAAGTGGAACCACAGGGGACCTTTGTAGGAAGAGCTTGTGACGAA
The DNA here is from genome assembly GCF_011386835.1 of Chrysemys picta bellii. NCBI lineage: Eukaryota > Metazoa > Chordata > Testudines > Emydidae > Chrysemys > Chrysemys picta. Next base: position 10,521,607 of record NC_088802.1, on the reverse strand, counting down.
CTGGGACTGTTCTTACTGTGGTCTGTGAATGCTGACAGGGGAGTGTGGCTGGGATAGTCTGCATTGCGGGATGGGAGTCTGCCCGAAGGCGCATACCTGAGCGTGTAACATGAGAACCCAGGAAGGGGTTGAAGGCCAGGTGATACCTTGGCCCGGGAAACTGAACAAAGGCTGTGGGAGGGGTGGCTGAAGGCAGAGTCTTGGAAGCTGGGTGGTGAGATAGCTGGGAGGCAGAGATTGCTCTGACCTCCCAAGGGGGGCTGGGATGCCTGGGACCCCCAGATGGACCTAACTGAGGGGGGCCCTGTTGTCTGTGCCTGCAAGACCTGTCTTGGACTGTATTCCTGTCATCCAAATAAACCTTCTGCTTTACTGGCTGGCTGAGAGTCATGGTGAATCGCAGGAAGCCGGGGATGCAGGGCCCTGAGTCCCCCAATACTCCGTGACAACTGGTGGCAGCGGTGGGATCTACTGCACCCCATGGACGGCGCTTCCTGCAGTAAGTGACTGGGGAGCAGTAAAACAAAGGGGGATTGATGGGGACCAGGCGTGCTGAAGAGTGAGAGAGAGACGGTTATTACCCCTGGGAGTGTGTGACCAGCGAGAAGGACTTTTGCAGTAACAGGGTCCCCCGGGGGAATCGCAGCGAGTGGTCCCAGGGGCGGAGGAGTCTGCAGCTCGACCCTGGCAGAGAGGTGGTGACCTCGAGAAGGGCTGGCACACTAGGGGTCCCCCTGGGAACTGTGGGGAGCTGTGAGCACACAGGCCGGTGAGTGGCCAGCAGGAAGATGTATGCCAAGCGGCTTAAGAGCAACCTGGTAGAGCTGTGCAAGCAGAGGGGGCTGCGCAGTGGAAGGCTCACCAAAGAACAGCTCATTGCCCGGCTGGAGGCGGAGGATCGCGCGAATGAACTGATCCCTGTGTCTCAGGGAAGCAGCCTGGCAAATGCAGCGCAGGCACCAGTGTCTGTCCCAGCTGCGAGTGGTCAGCCGGCTTCTGAGGGCTTCCCGAGACCCCTCCTTCCTATGCCTAGGGGAAGGGTGGGGAGGAGCCCAGCAAATACCGAAGGCGCCGTGACCCCCCCGGCGACGTTCGGCATCCGTGGAGCGGAATTGGCTGGAATGGGAGAAAGAGCTAAAACTGAGAGAGCTGGAGGATCGTGAACAACAGAGGCAGCATGAACGGGAGGAAAAAGAGAGACAGCGTCAGCATGAAGAGGGACAGCGTCAGCATGAACTGGAACTGGCGAGATTGAAGGGCAGCGAACCCCCGGCTGCGGTAAGTGAGGGGGGACCCAGGACTGCACGGAGCTTTGATAAGTGCATCCTGGCCCCATGCAAGGAGGGGGAGGACATGGATGACTTCCTGGATGCCTTTGAGATGGCCTGTGAGCTGCACCGGGTTGATCCCGCGGACAGACTCCGGGTCCTTACCCCCTTACTGGACCCCAAAGCCGTGGCATTGTACTGCCAACTGGAAGAGGCAGAGAAAGGGGACTACGAACTATTCAAAAAGGCCCTGCTACGTGAGTTTGGGCTGACTCCTGAGATGTACCGGGAAAGGTTCCGGAGTCAGGATAAAACCCCTGAGATCTCATATCTGCAACTAGCCGTCCGCATGGAAGGATACGCCAGCAAGTGGGCTGATGGGGCCCAGATGAAGGAGGACCTGGTCAAACTGCTGGTACTGGAGCAACTGTTTGAGCGGTGCCCATCCGACCTGAGGCTGTGGTTGGTGGACAGAAAGCCAGAGAACCCGCGACATGCAGGCCGGCTGGCCGATGAGTTTGTAAAGAGCCGGTCAGGAGATAAAAGGGAGGAGTCCCAAAGGAACAGTCCCACCACAATGCAGAGAGAGAGTCACCATGGGACCTCCCCGTGGGAAAATACAGAAAAACCCCATCAGAGGGGAACATCCGGCATCAGGACCATCCGACCCACTCAAGGGGACCCATGGGACATGGGCTGCTACCACTGTGGCCAAAAAGGCCACATACGGGCCCAGTGCCCCAGGCTCAGGGTCAGACTGAGCAGACCGAACCCACAGAGGGTTGACTGGGTAGAGACCCAGCCCGGCGAAAGGCAGCATTCCCAGGGAAGGGGGGCTGGCAGAGTACCACCTGCTAAGGAGGGAGGAGAGCTCCAGGCCAGCTCCTCTAGGGGGCTGGATGCTCCAGACTCAGGGTTTTTGGTTTATACGGTAGGCGCGGGGCTGTCCCTCCGGAGAGAGTACCTTGTTCCCCTGGAGGTGGATGGGAGGAAGGTCAATGGATACTGGGATACGGGCGCAGAGGTGACGCTGGCCCGGCCCGAGGTGGTGGCCCCAGATCAGGTGGTGCCCAACACCTACCTGACCCTGACGGGGGTGGGCGGAACACCAGTCAAAGTGCCCGTGGCAAGGGTACACCTGAAGTGGGGGGCCAAGGAGGGCCCCAAGGATGTGGGGGTACACCCGTATTTGCCCACTGAGGTATTGATGGGGGGGGGACCTGGAGAACTGGCCAAGCAACCCCCAAAGGGCACTGGTTGTGACCCGCAGTCAGAGCCGGCGAGGGGCACTGCGCCCTGGCCTTGGGGGGGGTGCCTTGCCTGAGGCGCAGGACCCTAACCTGGTGGGGAGGGAACGCCCAGGGACACGCCTCAGGGAGGCTGCAGCTTCAGACCCAGCGGGCGAGAAAGAGCAGGTGGCCATCCCTGTCCCAGCTGCTGAGTTCCAGGCCGAGTTGCAGAGAGATCCCTCCTTGCGGAAGATAAGGGACCTGGCCGACCTCAATGCGGTACAGACCATGGGACGAGGTGGCCGGAAAAGGTTCCTGTGGGAGAAGGGGTTCCTGTACCGAGAATGGGCTCCCCCAGGGAAAATGGAGTCAGGGGGGATCAGGAGGCAGCTGGTGGTACCCCAGAAGTATCGCCGCCAGCTGCTGTGCCGGGCCCATGACATTCCCCTCTCAGGGCACCAGGTAACCTGGCGTACCCAGCAGAGGCTGCTAGGGAGCTTTTACTGGCCTGGGGTCTTTGTTACTGTCTGACAGTACTGCCGATCCTGTGACCCCTGTCAGAGGAGGAGGAAGGCCTGGGACAAGGGGAAAACAGCTTTAGGACCCTTGCCCAGCATAAAGGATCCTTTCCAGAGGGTGGCCAAGGTTAAAAGGGCGGCTCTAAACCAAGAGAACCCAAAGCACAGACCTCCAGACTGGAGCGCTGAGAGAAGACCACAACCCAGTTGGAACCCCAGAGGTATGGGGGTGGGGAAAGGGCACAGGCCACATAAACCTTCCCACATGCAAACTGCGAGTGCCATCAAGCACCCCCGACCTAAGGGGGGGCGTGAAACTGGAGGGGCCTGGTGTAATTCTCACCAAGGAATGAGAGGGATGCGGGGGCATCCATGGGAACGGGGGTAGGTTCGAACTTCCCCGGGTCACTGGCTAAAGTGACCCTGCTCAGTTCGGTCTCGAAGGGGGGAGATGTGACGAACTGGGACTGTTCTTACTGTGGTCTGTGAATGCTGACAGGGGAGTGTGGCTGGGATAGTCTGCATTGCGGGATGGGAGTCTGCCCGAAGGCGCATACCTGAGCGTGTAACATGAGAACCCAGGAAGGGGTTGAAGGCCAGGTGATACCTTGGCCCGGGAAACTGAACAAAGGCTGTGGGAGGGGTGGCTGAAGGCAGAGTCTTGGAAGCTGGGTGGTGAGATAGCTGGGAGGCAGAGATTGCTCTGACCTCCCAAGGGGGGCTGGGATGCCTGGGACCCCCAGATGGACCTAACTGAGGGGGGCCCTGTTGTCTGTGCCTGCAAGACCTGTCTTGGACTGTATTCCTGTCATCCAAATAAACCTTCTGCTTTACTGGCTGGCTGAGAGTCATGGTGAATCGCAGGAAGCCGGGGATGCAGGGCCCTGAGTCCCCCAATACTCTGTGACAGAGCTGAAGGGAATTTTTCCCAGTGCTTGAAGCAGGCAGAAGCCTGGGGACATTGGCACAGGTCAGAGAGGCTTCTGGGAAACCACCCAGGGAAGAAAGTGGATGAATCTATTAGCGATGGGGGAGGAGACAAGGATCCCAGAGCGCAGCAGACAAATCCCAAGGAAGAGACACCCTGGCACTACCTTCAGTGCGGGAAAGGATTCATTGTGAGATCACAGCTTGTGACACATCAGACAATCCATACCGGAGAGAAACCCCTTCAATGCTTGGACTGTGGGAAAAGCTTCAATAAGCGCACAGATCTTAATAACCATGGGAGAAGCCACACTGGAGAGAAGCCCATTCAATGCCTCAAGTGCGGGAAATGTTTCAGTTCAAAGTCAGCACGAAAGTCTTTTAAGAAAAGCCACACAGGAGAGAGACCCCATAAGTGTGTGGACTGTGGGAAAAGTTTCATAAAGAGGTCACACCTTGTTCAACATCAGGCAATCCACATAGCAGAGAGACCCCACAAGTGCTTGGACTGTGGGAAAAGTTTCATGCGGAGGTCATACCTTGTTAAACATCAGGCAATCCACATAGCAGAGAGACCCCACAAGTGCTTGGACTGTGGGAAAAGTTTCAAGCGGAAGTCAGACCTTGTTTATCATCAGTCAATCCACACAGGAGGGAAACCCCACAAGTGCTTGGACTGTGGGAAAAGTTTCAAACGGAGATCAGCCCTGGTTAAACATCAGAGAATCCACACAAAGAGTGACTTTGTCAGTTTTTTGGTTGAAGGATGACAACTTTTAAATCTATTATTGACTGTCCAGGAGGTTGCCATCCTTCAACCAAAAAACCGTGGCAGAGGGGCATTGCTGGCACATGATGGCATATATTACGTTAGTAAATGTGCACCAGAATGTGCCCCTGATAGTGTGGTTGATATGGTTGGGTCCTATGATGGTGTCGCTAGAGTAGATATGGGGACAGAGTTGGCAACGGGGTTTGTTGCAGCGATTGGTTCCTGGGTTAGTGTTTCTGTGGTGTGGTGTGTAGTTGCTGGTGAGTATTTGCTTCACATTGGGGGCTGTCTGTAAGCGAGGACTGGCCTGTCTCCCAAGATCTGGATGGAAGCTGGAGGCAGGTAGGTAAGTATAGCGGTCAGTAGGTTTCCGGTATAGGGTGGTGTTTATGTGACCATTACTTATTTGCTGTGGTGTCCAGGATCTATTGTGTGGAGTGGTCCAGGATGAGGTGGATGGTGGGGTGGAAATTTGTTGAAATCCTGGTGGAATTCTTCAAGGGCCTCCTTCCCATGGGTCCATATGATGAAGATGTCATCAATGTAGTGCAAGAAGAGGAGGGGGCGCTAAGGGACGAGAGCCGAGGAAGTGTTGTTCTAAGCAGGCCATAAAATGTTGGTATGCTGTGGGGCCATGTGGATACCCGCCGACTTGAAGGTATAAGTTGTTCCCAAATCTGAAATGGTTGTGGGTGAGGACAAAGTCACAAAGCTCAGGCAGCAGGTGTGCTGTGGCCTCATCAGGGATACTGTTCCTGACAGTTTGTAGCCCATCCTCGTGTGTCATATTGGTGTAGGGAGCTTCTACATCCATGGTGGCCAGGATGGAGTTTTCAGGAAGATCACCAATGCATTGTAGTTTCCTCAGGAAGTCGGTGGTGTCTTGAAGATAGCTAGGAGTGCTGGTAGTGTAGGATCTGAGGCGAGAGTCCACGTAGCCAGATAATCCTGCTGTAAGAGTGCCAATGCCTGAGATGATGGGGCGTCCAGGATTTCCAGGTTTATGGATCTTGGGTAGCAGATAGAATACCCCTGTTTGGGGCTCTAGGGGTGTGTCTCTCTAGATTTGTTCCCGTGCTATAGCAGGGAGTTTCTTGAGGAGTTGGTATAGTTTCTTTTGGTACGTCTCAGTGGGATCGGAGGATAGTGGCCTGTAGAAAGTGGTGTTGGAGAGTTGCTTGGCAGCCTCCTGTTCATAATCCGACCTCTTCATGATGACTGCAGCACCTCCTTTGTCAGCCCCTTTGATTAGAATGTCAGGCTTGTTTCTGAGGCTGTGGATGGCCTTTCATTCTGTGCAGCTGAGGTTATGGGGCAAGTGATGCTGTTTGTTCGGAATCTGAGCCTGTGCACATCTGTGGAAGCACTCTGTGTAGAAGTCCAGTCTGTCATTTCGACCATCAGAAGGAGTCCACGCAGAATTCTTCTTCTCGTATTGTTGATAGGAGGGTTCCTTTGGGTCAGTGCGCTGTTCAATGGTGTGTTGAAAATATTCCTTGAGTCGGAGACGACAAAAGTAGGCTTCCAGATCACCACAGAATTGTATCGTGTGCGGGCGGGTGGTGGGGCAGAAAGAGAGTCCCCAAGATAGGGCAGACTTTTCTGCAGGGTTAAGTGTGTGATTGGATAGATTAACAATATTGTTCGGTGTGTTAAGGGTACCCTTGTTGAAGCCCCCTGTGGCATGTAGGAGTTTAGATCATTTACTGCCCTTTATCGGCATCAGAAAATAAACACAGGAGAGAGACCCCATAAGTGTTTGGACTGTGGGAAAGGTTTCACAGAGAGATCAGCACTTCTTACACATCAGACACTTCACACAGGAGAGGGTCCTCATAAGGTCTTGGACTGTGGGAAAGGTTTCATACTAAGCTCACAACTTATTAGACATCAGAGAATCCACACTGTAGCGAACCCTTTTAAATGCTTGGACTGTGAGAAAAATTGTAACTGTAGCTCAAAACTCACTCAACATGAGAAAATCCACGTGTGAGAGAGACACTATAAACAGTTTGAAAGTTTAATTGGAGCTCTCGTCTTATTGCACACCTCACATTCCTTCTTAAGACAAACCTCAGAATTGCCTCGACTGTCGGAAATGTTTCCTGTAAAAGTCAGCCGTTATAACACATCAAAGGATCCACACAGGAGAGAGACCTCATCAGTGCTTGGACTGTGGGGAAAGCTTCATTCAGCGATCACCCCTCATTAAAAGTCAGAGAATCCACAGAGGTACGAGAGAGCCTAGGAATAGCCAGACTGCAGAAAAAGATTCAATTTGACTTCACACCTCAGTGACCCACACAGCAGAGAGACCATGAATGTGCAGGAACCTTCATTAGGTGCTCTCGGAGTATCAAGCATCTAGAAATCCACACAGGGAAGAAACCGCTGAGATGTTCTCAGTGCGGAAAATGCTCCAAGTGGAGCTAACACCATTTGGACATCAGAGACTCCCCCACACAGCAGGGAAATTCTCTCAGGGCCCTGACTAGGCCATAGGAACAAACCCATTTCCTCGTTCCCACACATGTCAGGGGCTTTTGGCTCCCAAGCATCCAGCTGCCCATGACTGGGGTGAGGATCCAGCAGCAGCCGAGCATCAGCTGGTCAGTGACCCACTGGCTCTGCCTGGTCTAAGCAAACCCCAGTCAAAGGAGGAGACGCCCCGATCAGCCCCTCCTCCCTGCTGCAGCCCTGGCTGCTGAGCTGATGGGCCACAGGTCGGGGAAGGGAGAGAGAGAAACTCCACCAGCCACTCCCTCTGCCTGGCTGAAGTTCCCCCCTCTCCCCACCCCTGCCAGCCAGGATCCCCCTGCCATGGAGATGAGGAGAAGGACACTTGGGCCAGACCCCACCTTCACTCTAGACACCTGTCCCCACCCCCCATCTTCCACCAGCCCCTGAGCTGGGTTCCCCCACTCAGTGCCAGCTCTGGCTTTTTTGCCGCCCCAGGCAAAAAAGCCTCTGGCCGCCCCCGCCCGCAACGCTGGGGGGGGAGGGCGGCCGGAGCCCTGGGAGGAGGGCAGCGAGCCCCGCCCGGGGCTCCGCTCTCCCCGGCGGCCAGAGCGCTGGGGGGAGGGCGGCGAGCCCCGGCCGGGGTCCGCTCTCCCCAGCCGCCGGGGGGAGGGTGCCAGGGGGGAGGGCGGCCGGAGTCCTGGGAGGAGGGCGGCGAGGCCCGCCCGGGGCTCTGCTCTCCCCGGCAGCGAGCCCTGGCCGGGGCTCCGCTCTCCCCAGCGGCTGGGGGTAGGGCGCCGGGGGGGAGGGCGGCCAGGGGGAGCCCTGGGAGGAGGGCGGAGTGCCCGGCCGGGGCTCCGCTCTCCCCGGTGGCCAGAGCGCCGGGAGCAGGGCGGCGAGCCCCCGGTGGCCAGAGCGCTGGGGGGAGGGCGGCGAGCCTGGCTGTGGCCCCGCTGTCCCCGGCGGCAGGAGCCAGAGCGCCGCGCCGCCCCCCTCCAGGTGCTTCCCCAAGCACAAGCTTGGTGGGCTGGTGCCTGGAGCCAGCCCTGCCCCCACTTACTTCAGCTGTTCCCTTTTGGACAAGTGTTCCTGGGGCCTGGTAACTCCTCCCCTCCCCAAATCCCCCAGGGTGCTGGGCTCTGGGGGAATCAAATGTTAAGGGATCAGGACTTCGGGTTCTGAAGATGTCTCTGGGGATTGAATGGCTGGGGATGGTGGAGCTTGATATCAGGGGGAACTGGGTGCGGGGGTATCGCGTGTTTGGGGATGATAGGATAAGCGCATTCAGACAGCACCACTGAGAGGCACTGATTCCCACATGCCTTTTGTCAGAGGCCTGGAGATCCCACCTTTGCCTCCGCAGCATTAGCCTCTGAAGTTCTGGCTAGGCTAGGAGGTGTGGTCGGGATTAGCCAGCAGATCTCTGTGACCCTCCACCAGATTTCCTAGTGTAAACTCACTCTGAGCGTTTTATGTGTTCTGACCAGTGTTGCCTCATTTTTTACATCCATGTGTGGAATGAATTTGGTTCTATGCACCGGTATGTGACATATCATCTCCATACTAGTTCATATGGGGGTGGGGCCAAGAGGTTTGGAGTGTGGGGGGGAGGCTCCGGGCTGGGACAGAGGGATGGTGTGCAGAGGGGTGAAGGCTCTGACCAGGTGTGCGGACTGTGGCATGGGGATGCGGATGAGGAGTTTGGGGTGCAGACTGCGGTGTGGAGAGGACTCCCCCCAGCCCTCCTTCTCACCACAGCTGCTTGGGACTGGGTGAGAGGCACCTCTCTCCAGCCGTGGCAGCTCCTGTGGCTGGGGTGAGGGAGGAGTTCCTCTCCCCAGCAGCTCCAGTGGACCTGGGCCAAGCCTGAGGAGGGGCTCCTCTCCCTGCCTGCCTCCACGGCCCTCGATAGCCAGCTGGTCACGCCCTCCCCATGTTCCCTCGTGTCCTGCGTTGGGATGACAGAGAGTTTCGTAGCCCCACTCACCCCACACTGATCCCTCTTGTGATAACCTCTGCACCCCATGTTCACCACTTGTGTAGGGTTATGATATTTTGTGTGCAAAGTGTGCCTGATGAGGGATAATTGGAAATCTCATGATCTGCTGAATATTGTGCCGTTGAAATGCGTGTGACACCAGTGCATGTAGAATGGTGAGATTTGAAGGTGTTTGTTGCTAGGCTGACCATATTCGAGGTGCCCCAAAAGAGGACACTGATGGGGGGTGGGAACTGACGGGGGGTTGTAGAGTTAGGGGTGCTGGAGGGGGTGCAGTGGTGTGACAATGCGGTTCTGGCGGAACCCAACTGAGAGTGCCAACTCAGGACAAATTGCTCAAATAGGGCAGTTACAGCCCAAGGCTGGGGTTTTTTCCACCTCTAAGGCAAACCAAACCAGCCAGACTAAGAGGACTTCAGTCTCACCCCACTGGCTAACTGCAAGTCTCACAAGCAATCTCCTTAGACACTCCAGTTTCCCAGTATTACCACCAGTACCACTCGTTATGGGGACAAATGGTTATGAAAACCAATACCCCAGTAAAAGAAAAAGGTTCTCCTGATCCCAAAGGACCAAGCCCCAGACCCAGGTCAATATACAAATCAGATCTTACCCACAAATCACGCTGTTGCCAATCCTTTAGAATCTAAAATCTAAAGGTTTATTCATAAAAGGAAAAGATAGAGATGAGAGTTAGAATTGGTTAAATGGAATCAATTACATACAGTAATGGCAAAGTTCTTGGTTCAGGCTTGCAGCAGCGATGGAATAAACTGCAGGTTCAAATCAAGTCTCTGGAATACATCCCCCGCTGGGATGGGTCCTCAGTCCTTTGTTCAAAGCTTCAGCTTGTAGCAAAGTTCCTCCAGAGGTATGAAGCAGGATTGAAGACAAGATGGAGATGAGGCATCAGCCTTATATAGTCTTTTCCAGGTGTAAGCACACCTCTTTGTTCTTACTGTGGAAAGTTACAGCAACATGGAGTCTGGAGTCACATGGGCCAGTCCCTGCATACTTTGCTGAGTTACAAGGCGTATCTGCCTTCTCTCAATGGGTCCATTGTATAGCTGATGGTCCTTAATGGGCCATCAAACAGGCTAGGCAGAGCTAACACCAGTTTGTCTGGGATGTCACCCAGCAGCATAGCCTAAGTTTGAAATACAGACAGTATAGAGCCAATATTCATAACTTCAACTACAAAAGTGATACACACACATAGACAGCATAATCATAACCAGTAAACCATAACCTTGTCTTAGACACCCCATTTGACCCCCTTTATACAAGATTTGCATGCCACTACAGGACCTTGGTTGCAACAATGATCTATATGGTCCCAGATTATATCAATAACGTCACACCCCCAACGCAAAATTGATGCAGGAAGGGATGACACAAACATCTCTGACTGCATCCCAAGAGCTCCCCATCCTTGGGTTTATCTCACTATGGCTTAGCTGGCTAAAGAACAACCGAAATGGTTTATCAAAATTGTGTTCAACAACATGATTGAACCTCTTTACAAACAAGGTAAAACTTGGTTAGAACAATAGTGGATTGGATCTGCTCTTGCAGCATGGTTCCTGTATGTCTCATGTGACCTTGCCAAGAGCTAAAGAAAACAGCTACTTTATTCATACAAGCTCGGGCAAATGTTTGGAACCCAATTAACATCAAATAAATGCAGATATTAATGATGTTCATAGTACAGGAATCTTGGCATTTAGCCATGAAGGCAATATGGTAGTGTGCCTTAGTTTCCCTTCTCATACAGTACATTAGGTCTGGAATGTCTTTTCTCCTGTGAAAAGTTCCAATACTGTTTACAGGCATCAACTATGAAACATTAGTATAGCAAGGCCTTTTAACATAAAGTGTGTTCTCATGTATTCCTTTTAACATGTTCAAGGGATTTTCCAACAGATTAGGAACATTGTACATTCTTACAGTTCTTGGTAATAGCAACACATCAGTTACAAAATTACCATTAGCATTAACAACAAATCCATTGCAAGTGTCCATCTACAATCATGGTTGTCATGCCACACCTTTGGCTCCATACCATTGGAGTTTATGCATTTTAGGGTTAACCTGTGGCTTTCCTTTGCAAAATTCAGTTCTCTTTCCTCCTTGTCCTGCAGGATCACACCCTGATTTTTCTTGCTTAACAGAATCTACTGGCTGATGGGGTGGGCTCTCTGTGCTAACAGCTTAGCAAGTCCTTCCCCTCCCAGCCAGACAAGTAATTTGCATTACCACAGACAGAAGCCAGTCCACCAGTTTTCATATCCTTAACTGTTATCATTTCCAAGGCTGGACTCTGTCTTAAAGAGATACCACACAAATCCAAAGAGTCTGAGGGTGAGAGTTTGCTTGCTCTCCCCTGCATCCTCAAGCATTTAGCCATAAAACTGTTCTGCTTTGAAACACCAGTAACCAAATCTGTCCTCAGACCCTGAAGCACAGACTGCTCACTTAAAGAATTAGAATGGAGACATTCCTGTTTCAACACCATTGTCTTCCCAACAAGCTGGCCACACACAGCCACTTGGTTATAGGGCTGCTCAACTTTCTTAACAGCTCTTACTCCATCTGAGACCTTCTCAAAGCTACCCACACTGGATCTTTCGAAAGGAAAGTCAGTGGATCCATTCACAACAGAAAATTTCTGGCTGTTAGGAACTGAAACTTCCTTGATTAAATTACTCTCACACCCTTCATTTGCAGGGAACTGCTTGCACAAATTACCATGAGGATTCCTTTCCCCAGGAGCTTTTTTAAGCAGCAAATCACCCCTCACAGAAATTCTGCCCTTACCCTCTTCACCTAGGGCTTGCTTTAAAGGAACACTTTCCTGAGCAACAACAGACTTTTTCTGGGTCTTACTTACATCCAGGATCTCCTTTGGCCCATCAGGCAGATTTCTACACAATCCCCTTTCAGGCAAACCCATAGACTTCCTAGATGAAAGGTTAGAAACATTTTCCTTTCCTTTGCCACACACAAGTTTAGGAATCCTTTCCTTCTTGCTACAAGTTTCCACACCATCAGTAGGTAACACAACCAAATCACCTGCATGCTCTCCGTGTGCCCCGGCTAGGGTATTACCCTGATTAGACCGTGTTGCTACACCCTTTACCAACCACACACTAGCAATAGGCAAAATACAAGCACCAGAATTGTCTGGTCTCTGGGATTTTGCTAAGACACTAACTGTATGCAACTTAGTTACAGTGCCATTCTTCCCAGCAGACACAGACTTAGGACCATTCCCTTCCTGGGCTTTAGTTGAATTCAGAACCAACTTTGAGACAACTGCACTAACCTCAACCATCACAGGCCGAAAGGCACCTTCTGTCTGCTCCACAGACAAAGAAGAGCTGGAGACCCCTTTTTTACCAGACATATAGCTCGGGATTTCATTTCCCTTGTCCCAGCACACAGGGCTGTTCACAGACAACTGCTTGGAGACTGAGGTAGCTTCCTCCATAGGCAAGTCAATACCCCTGACAGACACAGGCACATTTCCTTCACTGTCACTATTCTCCACATGGGAAACAGGTAAGGTATAGGGACATTTATCTTCCACTATCCCTGCCTTCCCAAACTGCTGACTAGACAAAGCCATCAGCTCACAAGGCTGCCCAGGCTCCTCCAAACTTTTCCTGCCTTCCTCTCCTTTGTCCCAGCACACAGGGCTGATTACAGACAAAGACTGGGAGAGTGGGGCAGCTTCCTTACCAGGCACCTTGCCACTCCCAGCAGACAAACTGCTCTTTTTACTACACTGAGCCACTGCCAGCAAATTACAGTTACCCTTTTCAGATTCACTTTTACCAGCTGTACTAGCCACCAAAGCATCACCCATCAAAAATCCACCCTTTCCTTCCTCAGCTAGGGCTTCCACCTGACCATTCTCTTTAGTCTGCTCCAGAGAAACATTTTCCTGCCCAATAAGATTTTGCTGCTCTTGATTTAACTCCAGATTCACTTTTGAGACACTAGACCGACATTCAGAAACTTCATTTACAGACAAATGGCTCTTCTCAGACAAACCTTTGGAGCAACCCTCCCCAGGCAAATCATTGCCCACAATAGACACAGGTTTAAGATCATTCCTGTCCTGTGACTGACCACCTGGACTGAACAAAGCTTTAACATTTTCCCCAATCAAAAGATCCTTAGGCAATAACTTCCTTACCCCAGCTATAACCTCATGCTTAGCACCATTCCATTCAAGGTGGATTCTGGCTAAAGGCACACGGACAGTAAACTCATAGAGGACTACAACATTCACACTCTGATTTGGTAAATAATCTTCCTCTTTGACAAGATCTGCTTTAACAAGAGTGATGTTAGAAGCCATAATTTGCCCTACACAGCTTTTACCATTGACTTTTACATTCTCTGTGAATCTTTCATTACCACTCCCATACAGAGCATTGGCACCAGTTATGGAGTCACCCTTTACTGAACACACAGTAAAAGCATTTACATAAAAGGTGGCAGAATTGGGGTACATTTGGTTACACCCAGACAACTGCTCAGAGTTATACAACATACCAACATTGTTATAAACCGGACTTTCAGGAGGATACAATTTCTGCTTTTCTTCCCTTGCTTTTTTGACTTGGAGCTGAAATCTTTGCACTTTTGCCTCAGCTTCTAGTTCCTGCAATCGAATTTCTGCCAGTCTTTGTTCATGTTCAAGTTGAAGTTTACTTGCTGCCTTTTGCTTTTCAATTGCTTCTGCCTTCTGATCACTGGCCATTAACAGATCTCTCAGTTCTTGATTTGTAGCTTTCTTTCTAAAGCTTATCCCCTTTTCTGAACACAAATCTTTCAGGGCTTTTTTGTCAAGGCCTCATATGCTCTTTGCTCACCCATTGCAACTGCTCTTTAACCAACCAAACTCTCAATCCCAGAATTCAAATTTGGATAACGTGGGGTTCTGATCCAAAGCTTAATTGACCTGGTTCTGTGGATCCAAGCACGACTACGCCACTGTGACAATGCGGTTCTGGCGGAACCCAACTGAGAGTGCCAACTCAGGACAAATTGCTCAAATAGGGCAGTTACAGCCCAAGGCTGGGGTTTTTTCCACCTCTAAGGCAAACCAAACCAGCCAGACTAAGAGGACTTCAGTCTCACCCCACTGGCTAACTGCAAGTCTCACAAGCAATCTCCTTAGACACTCCAGTTTCCCAGTATTACCACCAGTACCACTCGTTATGGGGACAAATGGTTATGAAAACCAATACCCCAGTAAAAGAAAAAGGTTCTCCTGATCCCAAAGGACCAAGCCCCAGACCCAGGTCAATATACAAATCAGATCTTACCCACAAATCACGCTGTTGCCAATCCTTTAGAATCTAAAATCTAAAGGTTTATTCATAAAAGGAAAAGATAGAGATGAGAGTTAGAATTGGTTAAATGGAATCAATTACATACAGTAATGGCAAAGTTCTTGGTTCAGGCTTGCAGCAGCGATGGAATAAACTGCAGGTTCAAATCAAGTCTCTGGAATACATCCCCCGCTGGGATGGGTCCTCAGTCCTTTGTTCAAAGCTTCAGCTTGTAGCAAAGTTCCTCCAGAGGTATGAAGCAGGATTGAAGACAAGATGGAGATGAGGCATCAGCCTTATATAGTCTTTTCCAGGTGTAAGCACACCTCTTTGTTCTTACTGTGGAAAGTTACAGCAACATGGAGTCTGGAGTCACATGGGCCAGTCCCTGCATACTTTGCTGAGTTACAAGGCGTATCTGCCTTCTCTCAATGGGTCCATTGTATAGCTGATGGTCCTTAATGGGCCATCAAACAGGCTAGGCAGAGCTAACACCAGTTTGTCTGGGATGTCACCCAGCAGCATAGCCTAAGTTTGAAATACAGACAGTATAGAGCCAATATTCATAACTTCAACTACAAAAGTGATACACACACATAGACAGCATAATCATAACCAGTAAACCATAACCTTGTCTTAGACACCCCATTTGACCCCCTTTATACAAGATTTGCATGCCACTACAGGACCTTGGTTGCAACAATGATCTATATGGTCCCAGATTATATCAATAACGACAGAGGGATGGTGTGCAGAGGGGTGAAGGCTCTGACCAGGTGTGCGGACTGTGGCATGGGGATGCGGATGAGGAGTTTGGGGTGCAGACTGCGGTGTGGAGAGGACTCCCCCCAGCCCTCCTTCTCACCACAGCTGCTTGGGACTGGGTGAGAGGCACCTCTCTCCAGCCGTGGCAGCTCCTGTGGCTGGGGTGAGGGAGGAGTTCCTCTCCCCAGCAGCTCCAGTGGACCTGGGCCAAGCCTGAGGAGGGGCTCCTCTCCCTGCCTGCCTCCACGGCCCTCGATAGCCAGCTGGTCACGCCCTCCCCATGTTCCCTCGTGTCCTGCGTTGGGATGACAGAGAGTTTCGTAGCCCCACTCACCCCACACTGATCCCTCTTGTGATAACCTCTGCACCCCATGTTCACCACTTGTGTAGGGTTATGATATTTTGTGTGCAAAGTGTGCCTGATGAGGGATAATTGGAAATCTCATGATCTGCTGAATATTGTGCCGTTGAAATGCGTGTGACACCAGTGCATGTAGAATGGTGAGATTTGAAGGTGTTTGTTGCTAGGCTGACCATATTCGAGGTGCCCCAAAAGAGGACACTGATGGGGGGTGGGAACTGACGGGGGGTTGTAGAGTTAGGGGTGCTGGAGGGGGTGCAGTGGGGATACTCATGAGGTGAGGGCAGTGTTGGCAGCTGTCACAGTGGCAGAGTGCTGGCAACAGCTGTCAGTCAGCGCCGATTTGTGGGACACTCCCCCAGGACTGGGAGTCTCCCTGGGTGGGCGGGATCTCGCAGCAATCACTCAGCTATGGATGCAGGGCAATTGGCTAGTTGGGAAGGTGACTAATCAGGGATGTTTCTGAGCTTCAGCCTTTGTGCTCTGCAAACACACCCGGACATTTGCTGTTATGGCAAAACCCCTCAGCAGGTTCAAAGACGAGGATCTGTCCATAAAGACCCAGACATATGTCAAAGTTTTTGTTAGTGAAATATTTCATAGTTCAAGGGATTGTCCCACTCAAAGTCCTGAGAGATGACAAAGGACCGACTGTGGTTGTTAGAAAACTCTTATCTGGCTGTCCATCACCAACAGGAAGAAAGGGGTAAACAAAGAAATTTATAATTCACCTGAAGGATGCTTTGGAGCTCACACACACCATGAAGTTGCCTGACCCCATGACTGTTGGCCCCTTACTGAAACTTAGTGGGGGCGGGAGGGGTTGGTTGGCTTCTCCCAGTACCAAAAGACAGGAAGGACCAATGGGAAAAGAAAACCCTGAGGCAGGCAGGCCAATGAGGGAGTCAGGTGCCCGTTCTCTGGGTGAGCTGGAGCTGCCTGCCAGAGAAGGGCAGAGCTAAGGGGAGAGGAGCAGCCAGAGCTGGGTTGGAGGCAGAGCAGCAGAAGCACTGATACAGAGGGAAGATGGATCTGGAGCAGTCTGGAGCTGGGTGTGATGAACAGCTGGGGAGAGCAACGGGGGGACCCTGGGCAGCGTGGGATGACATCATGTTTTCCTTTCCCCCTTCCCATTTTTTCCTTAATTTTTTTTATTACTTGCTGTTTAATAAATCGTAATTGTTCTGAACTTTACGCAATGCTCAATGGCGACATCAGGGATGCGTCCAGCGTGAAGAGAGCACCCCAGAGTGGGGATACGACACCCTAGCCTCTGTCCTGAGTAATCTCAACAAAATTGGAGATGCAGAACCCGCAGGAATCTTGGGGCCAGCCTTGTCCCGGTTTCAGACACCAGAGTGGAAGGGGAGTCCTTGAGGTCAGGCAGGTCTCCAGGTAAACGGAGCGAGGACTCAGCTCCTTTTGCTATTCGATTCTATCAGGGTGTGTATAAGCCAGAAAAGTTCCCCACAATAGTAAGACCGTTTCCCCTGCTTACCTCTGTGCATATTTATTGGTTTCCCGTAAAGTTAGTTAGGATTATAGGGAAAGTGTCAGAGCGGCCACCAGTAGGAGTTTCTGGCCACACTCTGAGGCCACCACATTTGGTTGTGAGAATCCCTGGGCTAGATGCTCATGATGGGCCCTTCTGACCATAGAGCCTGTGAGTGGAACAGGAGCCGGACACAGAGATGCTGCAGAGCGATGGGTTGATCGCTAGGACCCAGGAGCAGCTGGGAGGCGGCTCTGGGGGGAGCGATCGCTGGGCTCAGGCCCGGCAGCAGGAAGTGACTCGCAGCCGCTGCAGTGACTTTGGCTCCAGGCTCCTGGCGAGATCCCCGAGCCCCGGCGGCTGGTGCTGGGAGCCCGGAGCCCTGGCTGCAGCCGGGAGAGGGGAATCTCCAGCAGGGCCCTTCCCGCTGCTCCCCAGGAGCCTCTCCCAGGGCAGAGCCCCCAGCCCGGCCAGGCCCCTTCCCGGCCCGGCCCCTGCCCCAGGGGGCCCCGCTCGGAGGGAAGGTGAGAGAGACCCGCCCCCCCGTCACCCCCGGGCTGCAGGGGGAGGAGGATAAAGAGGGGCAGGGGGTGAGGGCAGGTGGCGGGGAGCGGGGTGGGGGAAGGAGGCGGGCGCTGGGGATGCGGGGGGCAGGCTGGGATGGGGGCGGGGGCGCACTGAAGGGAACATGGGGCGATGCGGTGGGATTGTGGGGCTGAGGGGAGCGAGGCTGGAATGGGGAAGATGTGAGTGGGGGGCACTGCGAGGGAAGTAGGGGTCTGGGGAGACTAGCGGAGGACAGAGGCAAAAACCCATCCCCCCACACCGACACCCTGCTCCCAGTGTGTTATTGTCAGACACACCCGTGCTGGTGGGGTCTGTGTCTCATGAGTTTTGGGGTCGCCCAGGGTCCTGGTCTGATTTCTGGGCAGGATTCACATCTCAGCCACACCGGAGTCACTGCTGCTTTGGGCAGGCAGGGAGTGTGGATGGGCCAATGGGATCAGCCTCTGCCTGCCTGTCCCTGGGGGCTGCTGGGGGAGTCCAGGGCAGCTCATTCTTTAGTGATGCCATCACAGGGCTCCTGCTGCTCCTAAGGGAGATGAGTTTACACGGCAGTGTGGGAAAATCCCCCAAAGTGGCCCCTTTAGTTCTGCTTTTTTTCTAGCATTTGGCTCAGAGATACTGTTACTGGGAGGATCTGAAGAGTCTGGGAGGGAATCACGGTGTTACATGGACTGAAGCCCCTTCTGTAACCTCCCCCATCGCCCCTCTTGCCCTGACAGGCTGAGGAATCACGTCCACCTTTTGCTCCAGATGGGCCCATCTTCCAGGAGACAGGGAAGGGAAATGTCTGTGATGGAGCCAGCTCAGGTAGGGGATTATCAGGGAGCTCCTGGGCAGGGGCAGGGAGGAGACAGGATGTGATAAACCTGCTAATTTTCTGAGTGGGCCCATTGGTGATGGGGGAGGGGAGATGGGACATTCCCCCATTTCTCAAACAGGATACAATCCCCTTGCACAGGGCTGGGAGTGAGACCCCACTAGCCACAGGCTGCTGTAAAATACGAAGGGAAGCTGTTGGGATTCCTGTCACTGGCTCAGAGTTCTGCTTCCCGTATCAGCCTGTGTCTCACAGGTGTGTGGGAAATGAGAAGACCCTGCCCTCCTCCGTGTGCTGGGGGGAGACAAGTAGCTCTCACCTTCTCCCCATCCCCTGAAGGCTCCTGGCTGCTCTGAGCAGGGTGGGGGTGGGATTCTGCTACTCTGTCACTCCCAGAGCTTCCATTTCTTTATCTGTCCTCACACATGACTAGTGGGATTGTGGCTGGAGCATCAGGTAATGAGTGGGGGCTTTTGTTGTTCCAGATGCCAGTGACCTTCGAGGAGGTGGCTGTGTATTTCACCCAGGGGCAGGGGGCTCTGCTGGACCCCGCTCAGAGAGCCCTCTACAGGGACGTCATGCAGGAGAACTACGAGACGGTGACCTCACTGGGTAAGGGATTCTTGTCCCCTCGGTTATTCGAAGTCGTGGGGTCTGCATGTCTAACTCTGTTCAGGTTCTTCCCTGGTCAGTTAGCTCAGAGGCGAATGGGTTCCATAATGCACAGCTGCCGTGTGAGAGAGACTTGCATCTCTGTGCCCTCTCCAGTGGGACATGGGTGTCAAAACACAATGGACAAGCTAAACCATCCCCACCCTCCAGTTTTCAAAGGGGCATAAATCCATCATTGTCCTGTCTGTGTTGTTTCGCAGCTGCACAAACAATCCCTGTTCACCTCCCTCCTTGGGAATAGCTCCAGCCATGAGGAGGGCTCTGGGCTCTGCAGGTTTAGAAAGAGGCAGGCGTTTAAGTCCAGAGCTGTGTGTGAGTCAGCAAGGCCCCCAGAGTGCACAGATCTTGGGAACGCCTAGTGAGGGTGTAGTAATCATTCAACTCACCTCCCCAGATAACTTCCTCTGCGCAAGAGACTCAGTGACCATTTTCCCGTCCTCTTGGCTTCCACGTTCCTC
Organism: Chrysemys picta bellii; assembly: GCF_011386835.1. Classification (NCBI taxonomy): domain Eukaryota; kingdom Metazoa; phylum Chordata; order Testudines; family Emydidae; genus Chrysemys; species Chrysemys picta. The sequence continues at coordinate 10,501,960 of NC_088802.1, read as the reverse complement.
CAGCAGAGCGCAGGGACAGGTTCCACTCACGCAATGTCCTTTCTGACAAATACTCCACCAATGCTCCATGCACCCTGATCTGGTCTGATTTCACCCTCTGCACAGGATTCCCCCTTCCCAAACCTGAGCTGATCGCCCGGCTGGAAGAAGGGGAGGAGCCCTGGGTGCCCGATCTCGAGGCGTGCAAGGAAAGAAGGCTTCTGAGATGCACCTGTACAGGTGAGGACTGACACAGAAACCATCTAGGGAATGAAGGAAAAAGGTTAGGATCCCAAAATATGGTGTGAGTAAGCGCCCTCAGTTCTTCCTCATCTCAGTCAGGACAGGGCTGCAGTCATCAGATATAGCTCACGCCATTCCACCCAGCCTCTTCTCTGCAGGAGTTTGCTTCCCAGCTTTCCTTCCCTGTGAGTGTTTGGGTGAGATGTGGAGGCGGAGTCCCGTTGCTCAGTCTTTGTGTTGGGTTTTCCCTTTGTGCTATTCCTCTTTCTCCCCAGCACAATGACTCCTGTCTGGATTGTGTCTCTCCCAGCAGGTGCTGAGCGAGGGAGTGAGAATGAGGAGGGGAATCATCATGAGGAAGTTCCTGGGGAAGTGGAACCGCAGGGGACCTTTGTAGGAAGAGCTGAAGGGAATTTTTCCCAGTACTTGGACCAGGCAGAAGCCTGGGGAAGTTGGCACAGGTCAGAGAGGCTTCTGGGACACCACCCAGGGAAGAAAGTGGATGAATCTGTTAACGGTGGGGGAGGAGAGGAGGATCCCACAGCGCCGCAGACAAATGCCAAGAAAGAGCCACCCTGGCACTACCTTCAGTCTCTCGAGTGCGGGAAATGTTTCATATCAAAGACACAAATAATTAGACATCAGTTAAGCCACACAGGGGAGAGACCCCACAACTGCTTGGACTGTGGGAAAAGTTTCACAGAGAGGGCAAACCTTGTTCAACATCACGCAATCCACACAGGAGAAAGACCCCAAAGGTGCTTGGACTGTGGGAAAAGTTTCATACAGAGGTCACACCTTGTGAAACATCAGGCATTACACACAGGAGAAAGACCACACAAGTGCTTGGACTGTGGGAAAAGTTTCATACAGAGGTCACACCTAGTTCGTCATCAGGCAATCCACACAGGAGAAAGACCACACAAGTGCTTGGACTGTGGGAAAAGTTTCATACAGAGGTCACACCTAGTTCGTCATCAGGCAATCCACACAGGAGAGAGACCCCACAAGTGCTTGGACTGTGGGAAAAGGTTCATGAGAAGGTCAAACCTTGTTAAACATCAGGCAATCCACACAGGAGAGAGACCCCACAAGTGCTTGGACTGTGGGAAAAGTTTCATAAGAAAGTCCGACCTTTTTAAACATAAGGCATTACACACAGGAGAAAGACCACACAAGTGCTTGGACTGTGGGAAATGTTTCATACAGAGGTCACACCTAGTTCGTCATCAGTCAATCCACACAGGGGAGAGACCCCACAAGTGCTTGGACTGTGGGAAAAGATTCATAAGAAGGTCAGACCTTGTTAAACATAAGGCATTACACACAGGAGAAAGACCACACAAGTGCTTGGACTGTGGGAAATGTTTCATACAGCTGTCACACCTAGTTCGTCATCAGGCAATCCACACAGGAGAGAGACCCCACAAGTGCTTGGACTGTGGGAAAAGTTTCATGAGAAGGTCAAACCTTGTTAAACATCAGGCAATCCACACAGGAGAGAGACCCCACAAGTGCTTGGACTGTGGGAAAAGTTTCATAAGAAAGTCCGACCTTTTTAAACATAAGGCATTACACACAGGAGAAAGACCACACAAGTGCTTGGACTGTGGGAAATGTTTCCTACAGAGGTCACACCTAGTTTGTCATCAGTCAATCCACACAGGGGAGAGACCCCACAAGTGCTTGGACTGTGGGAAAAGATTCATAAGAAGATCACACCTTGTAGAACATCAGGCAATCCATACAGGAGAAAGACCGCAAAGGTGCTTGGAGTGTGGGAAAAGTTTCATACAGAGGTCACATCTTGTTACACATCAGGCAATGCACACAGGAGAAAGATCCCATAAGTGCTTGGACTGTGGGAAAAGTTTCATAAGAAAGTCAAACCTTGTTAAACATCAGGCATTACACACAGGAGCGAGACCCCACAGGTGCTTGGACTGTGGGAAAAGTTTCATACAGCTGTCACACCTAGTTCGTCATCAGGCAATCCACACAGGAGAGAGACCCCACAAGTGCTTGGACTGTGGGAAAAGTTTCATGAGAAGGTCAAACCTTGTTAAACATCAGGCAATCCACACAGGAGAGAGACCCCACAAGTGCTTGGACTGTGGGAAAAGTTTCATAAGAAAGTCCGACCTTTTTAAACATAGGGCATTACACACAGGAGAAAGACCACACAAGTGCTTGGACTGTGGGAAATGTTTCATAGAGAGGTCACACCTAGTTCGTCATCAGGCAATCCACACAGGGGAGAGACCCCACAAGTGCTTGGACTGTGGGAAAAGTTTCGTAACAAGGTCCGACCTTGTTAAACATAAGGCATTACACACAGGAGAAAGACCACACAAGTGCTTGGACTGTGGGAAATGTTTCATACAGAGGTCACACCTAGTTCGTCATCAGTCAATCCACTCAGGGGAGAGACCCCACAAGTGCCTGGACTGTGGGAAAAGATTCATAAGAAGGTCACACCTTGTTAAACATCAGGCAATCCACACAGGAGAGAGACCCCACAAGTGCTTGGACTGTGGGAAAAGTTTCATAAGAAGGTCCGACCTTGTTAAACATCAGGCATTACACACAGGAGAAAGACCCCACAAGTGCTTGGACTGTGGAAAAAGTTTCATACAGAGGTCACACCTAGTTCGCCATCAGGCATTACACTCAGGAGAGAGACCCCACAAGTGCTTGGACTGTGGGAAAAGTTTCATAGAGCAGTCAAACCTTGTTAAACATCAGGCAATCCACACAGGAGAAAAACCCCACAAGTGCTTGGTCTGTGGGAAAAGTTTTTTACAAAGATCAAACCTTGTTCAACATCAGGCAAACCACACAGAAGAGAGACCCCACAATTGCTTGGAGTGTGGGAAAAGTTTCATAAGAAGGTCACACCTTGTTTATCATCAGACAATCCACAGAGGAGTAAGACCCCACAAGTGCTTGGACTGTGGGAAAGGTTACATACAAAGGTCAGACCTTGTTAAACATCAGGCATTACACACAGGAGAGAGACCCCACAAGTGCTTGGACTGTGGGAAAAGTTTCATAAGAAGGTCAGACCTTGTTAAACATCAGGCATTACACACAGGAGAGAGACCCCACAAGTGCTTGGACTGTGGGAAATGTTTCATAGAGAGGTCAAAGCTTGTTCAACATCAGGCACTCCACACAGGAGAGAGACCCCACAAGTGCTTGGACTGTGGGAAAAGTTTCATGAGAAGGTCAGACCTTGTTAAACATCAGGCATTACACACAGGAGAGAGACCCCACAAATGCTTGGACTGTGGGAAATGTTTCACAGAGAGGTCAAAGCTTGTTCAACATCAGGCATTACACACAGTAGAGAGACCCCACAAGTGCTTGGACTGTGGGAAAAGTTTCATAAGAAGGTCTAACCTTGTTCAACATCAGGCAATCCATACAGGAGAGAGACCCCACAAGTGCTTGGACTGTGGGAAAAGTTTCATAAGAAGGTCATACCTTGTTCAGCATCAGGCAATCCACACAGGAGAGAGACCCCACAAGTGCTTGGACTGCGGAAAGTGTTTCATATGGAGGTCTGACCTTATTAAACATGGAAGAATTCATACAGGATCTAAACTTCTGTGACACGTGGCAAGAAAGGGTTAAGCAAATTGCATGTAATTGACTCAGGGTCAACGTTTAGAGAGAGATTTTAAAAGTGTGTCCACCTTAGATAGCTAGAGTTTGAAATGTAAATGTGTATTTTCAAGGACTTGGAAGAAGAGGGCAAGTCATGTCTGAGTAACCTAATTGCCTTCTATGACGAGATAACTGGCTCTGTGGATGAGGGAAAAGCAGTGGATGTGTTATTCCTTGATTTTAGCAAAGCTTTTATATGATCTCCTACAGAATTCTTGCCAGCAAGTTAAAGAAGTGTGGGCTGGATGAATGGACCATAAGGTGGATAGAAAGCTGGGTACATCAACGGGCTCAACTGGTAGTGATCCATGACTCCATGTCTAGTTGGCAGCCGGTATCAAGAGGAGTGCCCCAAGGGTCGATCCTGGGGCCGGTTTTGTTCAGTATCTTCATTAATGATCTGGAGGATGATGTGGACTGCACCCTCAGCAAGTTTGCAGATGACACTAAACTGGGAGGACTGGTAGATACGCTGGAGGGTAGGGACAGGATACAGAGGGATGTAGACAAATTAGGGGATTGGGCCAAAATAAATCTGATGAGGTTCAACAAGAACAAGTGCAGAATCCTGCACTTAGGATGAAAGAATCCCATTCACTGCTACAGACTAGGGACCAACTGGCTAGGCAGCAGTTCTGCAGAAAAGGACCTAGGAGTTACAGTGGATGAGAAGCTGGATATAAGTCAACAGTGTGCCCTTGTTTCCAAGAAGGCGAACGGCATTTTGGGCTGTATAAGTAGGAACATTGCCAGCAGATCGAGGGACGTGATCGTTCCCCTCTATTCAACATTGGTGAGGCCTCACCTGGAGTATTGTGTTCAGGTTTGGGCCCCAGTCTACAAGAAGGATGTGGAAAAATTGGAAAGAGTCCAGCGGAGGGCAACAAAAATGATTAGGGGGCTGGAGCACATGACTTATGAGGAAAGGCTGAGAGAACGGGGATTGTTTAGTCTACGGAAGAGAAAAATGATGGTATATCTGGTAGCTACTTTCAACTACCTGAAAGGGGGTTCCAAAGAGGATGGATCTAGACTGTTCTCAGTGGTACCAGATGACAGAACAAGGAGTAATGGTCTCCAGTTGCAGTGGGGATAGTTTAGGTTGGATATCAGGAAACACTTTTTCACTAGGAGGGTGGTGAAGCACTGGAATCGGTTACCTGGAGTGGTGGTGGAATCTCCTTTCTTAGAGGTTTTTAAGGTCAGGCTTGACAAAGCCCTGTCTGGGATGGTTTAGTTGGGGAGTGGTCCTGCTTTAAGCAGGGGGTTGGAGTAGATGACCTCCTGAGGTCCCTTCCAACCCTGATATTCTATGATTCTAAGAGGGGTAACTGTAGTAGTCTATGTTTAGCTATCCAAAGTGTTCCTGTATTCTGTTAAATCAGGGATCAATAATTCAGTGATTATGCCCATGTCCCATGCCACTTGCCCAATTCCAGCTCAGTCTCTTTGAATTCGCTGGGGGTAGGGGCTGAAGGATGGAGGGAAAGTTTATAGCTGAAATTTTGCAAGGTTAGTGTTAATCGGATCTGTTCCACTTTCCTGCTCGGACATTTTCTCTGGGGATCCCAGATACGGAAAGGAGCAGGTGTTACTATCTTGACTCCGCATCCCCCTGGTGACTCTCTACACTATCAATTCTCAAAGTGTGGGCAGAGCATCCCAATGGAGGCACAGGAATGTGTCAGGGGAGGCGCGATCAGTGTGGGTTGTTGGGTTTTTTTTTTTTTAAAGAGCACTGGCTTTCAGCACCAGTTGGCTGGGGCTCATGAGGAAGGAACAGGCCTATCTGGGAGGTGGGGATAAATGCTCAGGCTCTCAAACCCAGGTGGAGCAGCAGCACAGAAGTCGGGGTGGCAATGGGGTGATAAGTCTGCTGTGAACAGCGATATTGAGGAATATCACTCTTCACGTAGCCACCCTAACTTCTGTGCTGCTATTGGAGACCTTCAGAGCTGTGCACATCACAAGCGACTACTCTGCCTTTAGAGCTGGGTGGTGATATATGTGCTTTTGAGGGTGGGGGCGTAAATGACCACAGACACCAAGGTGGTGGTGGCAATGAAACACATCTGAGGACCACTGGTCTACACTCTTATGGGCACCACGTTTATAAAATGATAAATCTTCTCCAAAGTATGGCTTGTGAGGTATCATGGGAAAAGTCATCTTCTGCTGAATATTATTGTCCCATTAAAATGTGTCTATCAGCACTGTCCATGGAGCTCTGAGAGTTTGCTGTATGTTTGTTACATGCTGTAAAGCTGGAAAACGCCCACAGACGAGCTCCTCAGAGACAATGTCACCTACACACCAGCTAGGTGCTACGTGGCCAGTAATTGCTCAGCCGGCCATTCATCAGCTGTGGAGCTGGGAACAGGAGAGTTACAATTCTCCGGAAGGACGGCTGCACGCTCACTTAGGCCACAGACTGATTGTCGCCTGCCCCCCGACTGGGGGATGAACCTCAAAGAGGAGAGAGGTATAAAAGCACAAGGGAGAATTGCCTCCATTTTTACCTCTCCTCTCCCATCTTTACAGAAGGCAACAAGATGGCTTGAAAGGCAACAGGGGCCTTGGAGTGGGGAGGATGGACCAGGGCTGGAAGGAAATCCAGGCTGTGTACTAAAAACTATGAACTGCCTGCAACAGCAGGTGGGGTGAGAAAACGTGCTTGCTTCGTATTTTCCTTAGGGCTTGGCTACACTTGCAGATATACAGCGCTGAGAGTTAAACCTGACTTTGTACAGCTGAGTAGGGAAAGCGCTGCAGTCTGTCCACACTGACAGCTGCCCAGCGCACTGTCGTGGCCACATTTGCAGCATTTGCTGCGCCATTGGGAGCGGTAGATTATGGGCAGCTATCCCACAGAGCACTTCTTCCCATTATGGCACCGTGGGTTGGGGGAAGGAGGCGTGGGTGCAGGGGATTCTGGGTCCGGTCCCAACGCCCCGTTATGCATCGCTTCGCATCCCAGAAATCCCTTTGTTTCCATCCACCTTTAGCGCCATCTTTCAACGGTTTCTGTGCAGCGTGATCTGTCTGCGGGAAATGGAGCCCGAACTGGTGAGGCGTATGCTGACTTATCTCATCAGCACGTTACGTTTGGCTGTCGAACTATTCCTTAAGATCCAAAGTGACAGTGAGAGTGAGGAGTCCGACGATGCTATCGAGCCGCGTAACGCGTACAACACAAAATTGCTTGTGTCATCCACGAACATGCTCAGCACCGTGGAACACCGCTTTTGGGCTCGGGAAACAAGCACCGAGTGGTGGGATCACATCGTCATGGATACAACAAGGAGTCTGGTGGCACCTTAAAGACTAACAGATTTATTTGGGCATGAGCTTTCGTGAGTAAAAACCTCACTTCTTCGGATGCATAGAGTGCACTCTATGCATCCGAAGAAGTGAGGTTTTTACTCACGAAAGCTCATGCCCAAATAAATCTGTTAGTCTTTAACGTGCCACCAGACTCCTTGTTGTTTTTGTAGATACAGACTAACACGGCTACCCCCTGATACTTATCGTCATGGATGTCTGGGATGACGAGCAGTGGCTGCAGAACTTTCGAATGGGAAAAGCCACTTTCATGGGACTGTGTGAGGATCTCGCTCCCACCCTGCGGCGCAAGGACACGAGATTGAGAGCTGCCCTGCCAGTGGAGATGCGGGTGGCTATTGCAATCCGGAAGCTGGCAACTCCAGACTGCTACCGGTCGGTCGCAAACCAGTTTGGAGTGGGAAAGTCGACCGTTGGAATCGTGTTGATGCAAGTTTGCAAGGCCATTAATCGCATCCTACTTAGAAGAACTGTGACTCTGGGTAACGTGCAGGAAATAGTGGATGGTTTTGCACAAATGGGGTTCCCTAACTGTGGAGGGGCGATAGATGGGACACACATTCCTATTCTGGGACCCCCACCCCACCTAGGATCCGAGTATGTTAATCGGAAGGGGTATTTCTCTATGGTTCTCCAGGCGCTTGTAGATCACCGTGGGCGTTTCATTGACATTAACACAGGCTGGCCCGGAAAGGTGCATGAAGCACGCATCTTTCGGAACACTTGGCTGTTCAGGAAGATGCAGGCCGGGACTTTTTTCCCAGAGCGGAAGATCACGGTGGGGAAGTCGAAATGCCCATTGTGATCCTTGGCGATCCCGCTTACCCGTTAATGCCATGGCTCATGAAACCCTACACAGGGAGCCTTGACAGCAGCAAGGAACGGTTCAACTACAGGCTGAGCCGGTGCCGAATGACTGTGGAGTGTGCCTTTGGCCATTTAAAGGCCCGCTGACGATCTCTGTATGAGAAGCTGGACTTGGCCGAAAACAGCATCCCCGCGGTTATAACCGCGTGCTGTGCCCTCCATAATATTTGTGAAGGGAAGGGTGAAAGCTTCACTCAGGCATGGACCTCCGAGGTTCAACACCTGGAGGCTGAATTTGCACAGCCAGAGATCAGGGCTATTACAGGGGCCCAGCGCAGGGCTGCAAGGATTAAGGATGCCTTGAGGGAGCAATTTGAGGCTGAAAATTAGCAGTGATATCTGGTGCCCTGCATGGGAGTGAAGTGCAGTAGTTCCAATCTTTAGGAATCAGTGTCTGCTAAGCAGACAAGCAGACTTGCAGTGCCTGTTTATTTCCTGGGCTAAGGAGTCTTTTACCTTATGCAATAATAAAAAATGTTTTCAAAGCAAAAAATGCATTTATTAAAAAGAAAACAAATTTATTTATTGAAAAGAAACAAGGGGGTGGAGTGGGGAACGGTACAATCACAGATTCGCATATGTCCTGTCTGGTGTGCTGTGCAGTGAGTGCTGCACTTCAGGACAGCTATACTGCATGGTGATGGGGGTTGAGTGCAGAGGGTAAGGGTCATGGTTTTCAGAGCTGCGTGGTGAAGATACTGGTGCTGGAGGCAGCGGGTGGTGTGAAAAACACGGAAGTTGGGGAAAGTGGGTTGGAGGTGACAGTGGGGCACAACGGAAAGAGTTTTGGGACAAGGGCTGTCGGGGGAGGGTCACGTTTGCATTTCTGGTACTGCTCCTTCTGCATGGCTACGAGCTCTGGATAGCGTGTGCTTGGCGCTCCAGGATGCTTATGAGACGATCCGTGCTTTGCTGCCAGTGCTCCATGCTTTGCCGCCGGTGCGCTACGTTTTCCTGGCGGATCCTGCTTTCTCTCTCCCTCCAGTTCTGTGCTTTCTCATTCTCTTTAATAGATTGCCGCATCACTTCTTGCAGCATGTCTTTGCTTTTTCGCCGTCTCTTCCTGAGTCTTTGCAGCCTTTGAGCAGGCGATAAGAGGGACGGCTGAGGTCTCAAGGTTGATGCAGCTGTATAGGCAAAATGCAACATTTAACAGAGGCAGCATTGTTTATACCAGACAGAGTAGTGATTCCCCCCGCACTTAAGGAGTAGAAAACACACAGGGTCTACACAATAGCATAATTTTCCCGTCCGAAACAGAGCACACATATCCCACGGGAGCCTCAAAATGGTGAGTAAGGGGGACTGATTGTTTGAGGGCTGGGCTGCACTGTCCTCTGGGTGTCTGTGCCTTGGGGAGAGCCAACAGCTTCAGGGGGCACCTACACTGAACACTGTCCCAACATTTTCCACAGGAGTTCTTCCTGGACGATATCTCGCTGCTGAGGGTGACCTGGGAAGCAAGGGAGGGTCTTCTACTGCAATGCGGCTTCCGCCCTGGCCCATATGCAGCTTGCCTGTGTGCAGCAATGGTCCCCCTGCCCCTCGCGGCACAGTGGCGCGGACACGTTAGCCTGGCTGTGACAAGGACCACGGTGGCTCTCCTGATAAACCTGCGCAAGCGCATTGCACACGTTCTGGATGAGACATCCGAGGACGTTACCGAAGCCGATTACCGTGATGTGATAAACCACATCAATGCACTATTCCGCATCTAGGTATGCATGCCTAACCCTCCTCTCCCAAAGAGCCCGCACGGAAAAAATTCCTTCCCGGAAAAAAACCCGCTTACCGGGAACCTGCCCTTCTGTTTTCCTCCACCAAGTACCGGCCGCTGCGACTGGCTACCTTCCTCCTGGCTCGAGAAGAGCTCCTGGCTGCATGGCTCCAGGGACTCCGGGGTGTCTCCATCCGCCCCACCACCCTCACTCCCATTTTCCTCCTCCTCCTCCCCTCCCCCACCGGCTCTGAAGTGTCCATGGAGATGCTCGGAGTGGAGGTGGGGTTAACCCCAAGTATCGCATCCAGCTCTTTGTAGAATCGGCAGGTCACGGCGGGAGCATCCGAGCAGCCGTTTGTGTCGAGGGCTGCGGTAGGCACTCCACAGCTCCTTCACTTTAATCCTGCACTGCAGGGCATCCCAGTCATGGCCCCTTTCCATCATGTCCTTTCATACCTTCCCGAAGATATCGGAATTCGTATGCTGGAGCGCAGCTGGGACTGGACAGCTTCCTCCCCCCATACACTGGTGAGGTCCAGCAACTTGCCATTGCTCCATGCTGGGGCTCGCTTGGCATTCGCTGATAGCACTCCACACCATGCCGGGCTGAGCAAACAGGAAGGGGATTTTTAAAATTCCCGGGGAATGTAAAGGGTGGGTCACATGATTGGTTACCTGAGGCCAGGGCAATAGAGTTTGAACTGATGACCAGAGTGGCTAGAACAGGCTTTGTGGGATACTGCCGAATACTTCTGGAGGCCAGTCACAGCGCATTGGATGGCCACACTGGCACCGCAGCACTGCAGCAGCAGCGCAATAGACGCTATTCCTCTCGGGGAGGTGGAGTACATGCAGCGCTGCAACCACGGAGATACAGTGCTGCCAGTGTGGATGGGGAGTGAGTTACAGCGCTGCAACTCGCAAGTGTACCAAGGACTTAGATTGGTAAAATTTAGGATTTAAAATGCATGTTTTAATTTTATAGTTTTAACCGGTTCTGACCTTTTACATCTTTCTCTCTTGTAATCCCTGAAAACCCCCTTGCTCCAGTTCATAAACTGGTTTTAGTGTTTTGTCTGGACCTGTGTGTTTTCATTGAAGCGTTTGGGGGATTCGACTGGAGAGAACAAGGCTGTGGCCTAATCCGGCCCCTTTATGGGGACGACCCACTAATTATTGAGTTTGTCCATCACAGTGGACAGACTGAGCAGTCCAAGATGCACATTCCTGGGGTGCAAAGCTGGGAGTAGAAAACTGGTTGATGTTGCTGTGTCGTTTGGTACGTTCCTGAGTGTCTGGCTAGTCGCACTCAGTACAGTGCAGCCAGGAGTGACTTTGAAGGCTGGTGGCTGTGTGGGAGCAGAGCGTGGAGGGGTTTGTTGTTCACACAGGGAAGCAGCAGGGTGGATTTGATTTAAATCACTAGTCAGGAAGACTCAATTTAAGCATGGTTTTCTACATAAAAATGTATTCTTGGTTGTTATAACCTTAATACATATTCTTCACAACCAGGGCCAGTGGAAGGATGTTTTGTGCCCTATGTGAAACTTCCACTTTGCACCCCCCCGTCCCTGAGCCCCCTGCCCTGAGGCACCCTCTCCCCGTGGCAGCTCCCCTCCGCCGCCTTGAGGCGCCCCCCCCCCGTGGCAGCTCCGCCCTAAGGCGTTCCCCTGCGGCAGCTCCCCACCTCCCACCCTGAGCACCACCCCGCCCCAGCTCACCCCTGCCCCGCCTCCTCCACGAGCACACAGTCGCTGCTTCACTTCTCCCACCTCCCAGGCTTGCGTTGCCTAAGCTGATTGGGGAGGAGGTGGGTCGGGGAGTTCCCCTGCATGCCGCCCCACCCCCCTTGCTGCAGGCGGCCCTCTCCGTGCTCCACTGCCCCAGCTCCCTCCGCCTAAATGCCAGCAGCGACTGGGGCGGCCAAAGATCCGGCTGCCACGGTCGCTGCCGAAGAAAATGGCGCCCCCCAAATCCTAGTGTCCTAGCGGTCGCCTAAATGGTTGCACCAGCCGTGTTCACAAATGGAGATTGGTGTAGGTTTCATTTTTAGAAGGTCCACACTGTACATTTGTAAACAGTGATTTATTTTGAAAACGTTTCAGATGAGTTTTACAGCTATATCAGACAATGAATGTTTGTTTGGTTATTTCATTACCAAAGGTAATTGAAGCAGATATTTATGAAGTCATTAGGAGTGAACAATTCAACAGGTTAATCATTAATAGTTGGAGGATTTTCTTGCCATGCTGTATTAGGAGGAGAACATCACCAGACAGACATTTAAATTGTTTTATTTAACTAAAACAACAATGTTCTGTATTCTGGATTTGTTTCTTCAACAGCAAACATATAATATTTTAACAGAAAAGCGAATGTCCCTCTCTTCTCACATTTGTCTCCAGACTTCTCCTCGTCCAGATGTGTTCTGCCTCCAACAGTCTTGTATTCATTGAACGTTTTTTTTTTTTTTTTTGAAACTTTGCAATTTTGGAGAGCTGTAAGGGATTAACTCTGTACACAAATTTGCAGAGGGACAATAGAGGTGAGGTCTGTTATTTATCACCTCTATATTTTAATTTATTTTACAATATTTTTACTGTTAACAAGCATGTTACCTTTGGAGACACAAAGCCACAGTTTGAGAACTGGCAAACTAAGCATCTCTGATGGTATCTTCTAGACTGAGCACTGAGTCCCATTGGGTAAATAGAGAGATTAACCTAAGTAATCTATACAGAAGCCTGTGGAACCCAATACGACTGGGTCCTTAATGCATGAACTAGAGGAACTCATTTACAAAACTTTTTTTAAACATGACATGTCTATATTGTCTCATACTATAGAATTGGAACGTATAATCCCTATTCCATGATGAGAGATCTTTGAGCTATAATGTATCTGAATTAAAACTATCTTTAGATAAAATGGTTTTTGAGGAAAAAAATTATCAAAAAAATCCAATTTAAATAACAAAAATCTGATTTTCTTGATTTTTTTTTAAATCATTGATTTTTATTGACCCTGGGAAGCAGTGTAAAACATGCCCTGGGATGGAGAATTAAGCAGTTCAGCAGTCCAGATTGTACCCTGGGGAATGTCTCACACCCGCTGTCTCCTCGGACCATTGCGCCTTCATCATCCTGAGCCTGAAAGGGAAGCTAAGCAGGACAAACCAAAGAAGAGGAACCAGCCGACATCCTCAACTCCACCGACGTTGGTTTTGGCTAAATCCTGAACTCCCCCTGGAATGGGAGACTTGAGGTTCTGCTGCCAGCCTTCCCCTCATGCATCTGTTTCCTTCCCAATGGTCAGGGGTGAAAGTAACTTAAAGGACTTAGCCCAGGGGTGAGCAAACTTTTTGGCCCGAGGGCCACATGAGGGTTGTAAAATTGTATGGAGGGCGAGGTAGGGAAAACTCTGCCTCCGCAAACAGCCTGGCCCTGCCCCCTATCCACTCCCTCCCACTTCCCACCTCCTGACTGCCCCCCTCAGAATCCCCAACCCCATCCAACCACCCCCACTCCTTGTCTCCTGACCACCCCCTCCGGAGACTCCCCACCCTAACTGCGCCGCCCAAAACCCTCCCGCCCAACCCCCCTTGCTCCCTGTCCCCTGAGAGCCCCAACCCCTATCCATCCCCCTATCCCCTGACGGACCCACGGGACTCCCACTCCCCATCCAACCCCCCCTGCTCCCTGACCGCCCCTCCAGAGACCCACCCGCCCCTAACCACCACCCCGGAACCCCAACCACTATGCAACCCACCCTGCTCCCTGTTCCCTGACTGCCCCCCGGGAGCTGCTGCCACTTATCCCACCCCACGTCCCTGTCTCCCCTACCATGCTACTCAGAGCAGTGTGTCTGGCTCCACACAGATCTAGACACACTGCTCCGCGGAAGCGCACAGCTCCACCCCCAGAGCGCTGCCCACGCGGTCAGACCTTGTTTGTCATCAGGCAATCCACACAGGAGAGAGACCCCACAAGTGCTTGGAATGTGGGAAAACTTTCATACGAAGGACAGACCTTGTTTATCATCAGGCAATCCACACAGGAGAGAGACATCACAAGTGATTGGACTATGGGAAAAGTTTCACATGGAGATCAGCCTAGGTTAAACATCAGAGAATCCACACAGGAGAGAGATCCCAATAAGAGCTTGGATTGTGGGAAAATTTTCAGACAGACATCACACCTCATTAAACATGGGAGAATCCATACAGGATCTAAACTTCTGTGACACATGACAAGAAAGGATTAAGGAACTTGCATGTAATTGACTCAGATCAGGCCTTGTTACACATCAGGCAAGCCAAAGAGGACAGAGACTTTATTAATGCTTGGGATGTGGGAACAGCTTCAGTAACAGCAGAAATCTTAATAATCATTGAAGAATGCACATAGAAGAGAGATGCTATAAATGTCTGGACTGCGGGAATGGTTTCCATTGGAAATCAGCCATTAATAAGAAAAGGGGGAGTCAGATGGCACCTTAAAGACTAACAGATTTATTTCGGCATAAGTTTTTGTGGGTAAAAAAAACAACAACACTTCTTCAGATGCATGGAGTGAAAATTACAGATAGAGGCATAAATATACTGGCCCATGAGGAGAAGGGAGTTACCTTACAAGTGGAGAACCAGTGTTGACAAGGCCAATTCAGTCAGGGTGGATGTGGTCCACTCTCAATGACTGATGAGGAGGGGTCAATACCAAGAGAGGGAAAATTGCTTTTGTAGTGAGCCAGCCACTCCCAGTCCCTATTGAGGCCCAAATTGACCGTGTTAAGTTGCAAATGAATTGTAGCTCTGCAGTTTCTCTCTGAAGTCTGTTTCTGAAGTTTTTTGGTTGAAGGATGGCTACTTTTAAATCTGTTATTGAATGTCCAGGGAGATTGAAGTGTTCTCCTACTGGCTTTTGTATGTTACCAATCCTGATTTGTGTCCATTTATTCTTTTACGTAGAGACTGTCCGGTTTGGCCAATGTACATGGCAGAGGGGCATTGCTGGCACATGATGACATATATTACGTTAGTAGATGTGCACCTGAATGTGCCCCTGATAGTGTGGCTGATATGGTTTGGTCCTGTGATGGTGTCGCTAGAGTAGATAGGGGGACAGAGTTGGCAACGGGGTTTGTTGCAGGGATTGGTTCCTGGGTTAGTGTTTCTGTGGTGTGGTGTGTAGTTGCTGGTGAGTATTTGCTTCAGATTAGGGGCTGTCTGTAAGCGAGGACTGGTCTGCCTCCCATGATCTGGATGGAAGCTGGAGGCAGGTAGGTAAACTTTGCGGTCAGTAGGTTTCCGGTATAGGGTGGTGTTTATGTGACCATCACTTATTTGCTGTGGTGTCCAGGATCTCTTGTGTGGACTAGTCCAGGCTGAGGTGGATGGTGGGGTGGAAATCGTTGAAATCCTGGTGGAATTCTTCAAGGGCCTCCTTCCCATGGGTCCATATGATGAAGATGTCATCATTGTAGCGCAAGTAGAGGAGGGGGCTCTAAGGGATGAGAGCCGAGGAAGCGTTGTTCTAAGTTGGCCATAAAATGTTGGCATGCTGTGGGGCCATATGGATACCCGCTGACTTGAAGGTATAAGTTGTCCCCAAATCTGAAATGGTTGTGGGTGAGGACAAAGTCACAAAGCTCAGCCAGCAGGTGTGCTGTGGCCTCATCAGGGATACCGTTCCTGGCAGTTTGTAGCCCCCCTTCGAGCCTGACAAATTCAAAAATTGTCAGGCCCGTTACGCAATTTGCGATCAAGCTGGAGGGACAGATACTGGGTTTTCTTATGGACAGCAGAGCTTTTGATCATAGCATTACACAGACATTTGGCACATTGTATCATTGTCCAAATAACACACAGAAAAAAAGAAAGAAAAGAATCCATTTAACAATTGTTCGAAAGAGTCCCGTAAACCATGACCCAAGGTCTAGAAGCAGGTTCTCAAAACTAAAGGTGTGATCAAGAGATACAGCATGGAAAACAACAGCAGCATTCTTAATGGCTTGTAAATCCTGCTCAATTAAGCCAGAATGATTAACATAGAAACAATATTTTTCCCCGATGCGAGCACAAGTTCCCCCCTAATTGGTTCATATGCTTGGAAGGAGCATTGAGAATGTTTGCACTTCCACCCAGAAAGTTTCCAAGTATGTCTCCATGGCCACAGATCAGATGGTACTCCTGATGTGTCTGTAAGGGCAGTGGGCCAAGCCTGATGCTCTAGATCATTCCGAATGGCCATTAGCTGGTCATTCAGGAAATCCTGAATTTCTGAACATGCTAGATCCCACTGCAATGCCTTCCCAGCCTCAGTGATATTCAATACCGTTTCTGTCAGCAACTTCTGGGTCATAGAACTAAGGGCGGAGATAATCTGTAACTCACCAATTCCAGCCTGTACCTGGGTTAGCTGTGCCCCAATTTCTCATCATGTTTTGGTTCTTAAAAATATTCCAAACTGCTGCTGCACTATTGGCCCCATCTCATAGGGATCCGGTCAAGTCACTTTTCTTTCTAGAGGAAATAACTCAAGCCCTCTGTTGTGCTAATCTAATGGCAGCCCCCTGTGAGCAATTTGGGTATGTAGAGGTGATCTGGAAATTGGATACGGGTAATGAAAATTTAACAGTCCCTAGTGTAGTGTTAATCACAGTTCATTGATATCCTAATACATTTCTTTTTGGTGTAGTACTATACCACATTCCCAAGCATGGGTCCCACAAGTTTCTTCCTGCCAGTGTATAATTCTTTGTTTCTTCACCAGGGTCAGTTCTTAATGTCTCTTGTAGGCAGGAATCCCTGGACTTTGGTGGTTCCAATGAAGCAAGTGTTCCTTCTTCTCTTTTCCTGAAACAGTCATGGTTCAGCATTATACAGGGGAGAGGTTACTAGCTCATCACCCTGTAATGGTTTTGCATCTTCTAAAAAAATTCAAAGGCACAGTAGGTCTGTCAGTGGACAAGGGAGAGGTTACTAGCACTTCACCTTGTCTTTTTTTCCTTTTTCCTGCTGTCCAGAAGACACAGCAGAGCTAGAAGGAGAAATAGGCTTATCAGTCGGAGAGCCCTCCCGAGGTGGAGGGGTCTTTTTACAGTGAGAAGCATGGGTCCAGGTAGGCAGTCCTTGGCACTTCACAGCAGTGTTGGTGGTTAACAGCACTTGGAAAGGGCCTTTCCAGCATGGAGCCAAAGCAGTCTTTTGTTGATGGACTTTACATAGACTCAGTCTCCTTGTTTCAATGAACAGCAGGGCTGCTAGGGTCTTTGGGTAGCACTTCTTTTATCTGTGAGAAAAGAAACCTAACACATTTCATTAATGCCTGGCAGTGTTTTGCAGATCTCATAGTTGCTTGGGCACATTCAGGCCCCCCTGTTCTTGGCTGTCAGCCAAGTCTTAGCTGTGGGCAGTGTCCTGGGATGGGGCCAGCATCTTATCTTTGGACTGAGCTTGCTAGCTATTTTTTTCCAGTTAACTCGTTCTGTTCTTTTTCCTTCTCCCCTTCTTGGGTTCTTTTAACCTACAAAGGAAACTTCCAGTCTTCATTCATACACCTTTTCCCAACAATGAACACATACACATTGCCATTATACAGTACATTAGTCTTATTATTCAATGTATGCCATATACACCCTTCCAGTAAAATAACTTTATTACAGAGCTTTGGAGCAACAAACCAGGACAAGCACACCCACTTTTGAGGAGTCCACTTGGTACAATCTCTGGTGTCCAATAGCTTTCCTCCCTTCCCAGCCCTCTGGCTAGAAATCTGAGGTTGCCAGAAGGATCCCATGGGCAATATGGGGAATGGGTTAACCTTCCATGTCCTTGCTTCCAAAGACTGTTGGTATGCAAATTTTAACAACAATTTTGGCCATAGAACACAAAAATAATTCCTATTGTGCCAGTAAATGCATGGTACGTTGAATGCTATTCAGCTGGCATCCATTTTCTCTGATGATCTGAAAGACATAAGAACAGAGGTCTACCCCTTCTGGGCAGTCAGTCATTGCTTAAAATATTTCCTTTATATACACATACTCTTGTTGATTTAAGGCAAAACAGAATTACCCCATATTTCCTTGTATTTGTTTCATAGGCAGCCCAGGTTTCAGTGGCTTCTACCTTATTTGTTAGAAAATTGCATTAATACAGATGCTTTCTGGCTTGCTTCCAGATCCAAAGCTATCCACAGCTTAAAGATTCTTACTTAAAAATAAAAGGACACAATTAACTTTCCCAGACTTTTGATTGCCTTTTGTTGTACTTAAAGTACTGCACAGGATCTTTTCAGGGGGAATAAGGCAGAACGCCACATTTATTAGTAATACATGTATTCATTAACACTGTATTATATTCATATAATATATTACACTTACACTCACACACAGACACAAACACACTCCGTACCGCATGGCCCCACAATATGCCAACATTTTTATGGCTGACTTAGAACAACGCTTCCTTAGCTCTCGTCCCCTAACGCCCCTACTCTACTTGCGCTACATTGATGACATCTTCATCATCTGGACCCATGGAAAAGAAGCCCTTGAGGAATTTCACCATGATTTCAATAATTTCCATCCCACCATCAACCTCAGCCTAGATCAATCCACACAAGCGGTCCATTTCCTGGACACTACTGTGCTAATAAGCGATGGTCACACAAATACCACCCTATATCGGAAACCTACTGACCGCTACACTTACCTACATGCCTCCAGCTTCCATCCAGGACACACCACACGATCCATTGTCTACAGCCAAGCCCTAAGGTATAACCGCATTTGCTCCAATCCCTCGGATAGAGACAAGCACCTACAAGATCTCTATCAAGCATTCTTAAAACTACAGTACCCACCTGCTGAAGTGAAAAAACAGATTGACAGAGCCAGACGAGTACCCAGAAGACACCTCCTACAAGACAGGCCCAACAAAGAAAATAACAGAACACCACTAGCTGTCACCTTCAGCCCCCAACTAAAACCTCTCCAGCGCATCATCAGAGATCTACAACCTATCCTGAAAGATGATCCTTTACTCTCACAGATCTTGGGAGACAGACCTGTCCTCGCTTACAGACAACCCCCCAACCTAAAGCAAATACTCACCAGCAACCATACATCACTGGACAAAACCACTAACCCAGGAACCTATCCTTGTAACAAACCCCGATGCCAACTCTGTCCACATATCTATTCAAGTGACATCATCATAGGACCTAATCACATCAGCCATACCATCAGGGGCTCGTTCACCTGCACATCTACCAATGTGATATATGCCATCATGTGCCAGCAATGCCCCTCTGCCATGTACATTGGCCAAACCGGACAGTCTCTACGCAAAAGAATTAATGGACACGAATCTGACATCAGGAATCAAAATACTCAAAAACCAGTGGGAGAACACTTTAACCTGTCTGGTCATTCAGTGACAGACCTGCGGGTGGCTATATTACAACAGAAAAACTTCAAAAACAGACTCCAACGAGAGACTGCTGAGCTAGAATTGATATGCAAACTAGACACAATCAACTCCGGTTTGAATAAGGACTGGGAATGGCTGAGCCATTACAAACATTGAATCTATCTCCCCTTGTAAGTATTCTCACACTTCTTATCAAACTGTCTGTACTAGGCTAGCTTGATTATCACTTCAAAAGTTTTTTTTCTCTTAATTAATTGGCCTCTCAGAGTTGGTAAGACAACTCCCACCTGTTTATGCTCTCTGTATGTGTGTATATATATTTCCTCAATATATGTTCCATTTTATATGCATCCGAAGAAGTGGGCTGTAGTCCACGAAAGCTTATGCTCTAATAAATCTGTTAGTCTCTAAGGTGCCACA
The DNA here is from genome assembly GCF_011386835.1 of Chrysemys picta bellii. Taxonomy (NCBI): domain Eukaryota; kingdom Metazoa; phylum Chordata; order Testudines; family Emydidae; genus Chrysemys; species Chrysemys picta. Next base: position 10,482,287 of record NC_088802.1, on the reverse strand, counting down.
AGTACTCCTGCTCTTCTTTTTGCGGATACAGACTAACACGGCTGCTACTCTGATTAACACTCCGTCTTGTTGTTACCAATTAGTTGCTCCCCTTAACTTCACTGGCCAAGTGAGTTAGATGGGGGAGGGGGTGGAGCCAGGCTTCTGCCGATCCGGATCAATGCTCCCATGTTGACAAGACGAGACCTGGGGTCCTCTGCAAGACACCTCACTTTTATAGCAGCTTTCCTCTTATGCAAATCTATACCAGATTCAAACTCTGTGTCTGTGTCCATTGGTCCTTTGTGCTGCTTTCTTTTGAGTGTTGTCCCAATGCTGCAAAGAGGGTGTTTCCAAAAGAAGGTGCTTGCTTCTAACCCCCGAGGCCGTCGGTATGTCTGCTTGTCTTTAATGAGCCCACTTGACACGTTTTATTGTCCTTGGGTCTGGCTCCCAGCCCCCCTCCAACAGTTGAGGCTGTCTGGAGGTGCTGCCTTCCATGCCTTGCTCATCCACACCTCATTCATTCAACAGGGCAATTGATTAAGAGTGGGGGGGGGGGGAGAGCTCTTGTTCTACTGCTAGCAAAAAGAAATTTTTCTTCTATCTTATTCTATCCTTAGGGTTTATAATATTATACCAAGGGCAATGCAAAGTTTCTAAATGAGGCTTTGATACAAAGTCCCATGAAAACAGAGGTCACACATGGGTAGACCCACCACAAGGTTATATGAAGAGGCACAATGTAAAGTCATATGAAAATTATCAGAGATTGATCTACACTTTTACTTCTAACTCCTGCTTTCAAACACCCAGTGATCTGAAAAAGACAACACAACCTATATTGGTAGGTTTGCATTTCTTTTACCTCTGCTACAATATACACTGCACATGTTCTGGGGAAAATGCACCTCCTCTCCACAATTCAATTTCCACAACACTAGCCACATCAATTTTCTACACAAGGTGTAACTCTTTCTTTTTGAACACCGGGTAAAAACCATTTACTTAACATATAATTCAAAGGGCTATCCTCAGAGGGTTTTACCAGAGACCCACCCATCTGCCTGCTGACACTCTAACAGAGAATTACACAGAGAACAGAGGGAATTATGGCCTAATAGGATCCTATTACAGGAATTTCTACTAATACTGACCGCTACAGGGGACGGGACAGAAGGATCCCAATTCGACCTCAAGGCTTCATCGCACGCGATGGCTTCCACTCTGAGGAATTACGAATGGGAGGCTCAGTTCCATCCACACACCTAACGCCCAAATGTATAAGACAGAAATTCATTAACCGGTTAACCAAAACCAAACCAAACCAAACCAAACCAAAACCAGAACCAGATAGTGTCTCCTTATCCTATTAGGACTCACCTTATTGGAATACGAACCCCAGGGGCTGCGGTGAAGCAGAGAAAAGGGGTGAAACACCCCATTGGAGCCATTCCCAGTTCGCCGCAGCCGTCCGGAGTCCAATGTCCGAGCTAGGAGAGTCCCGACGGTGTCGCCAGTAACTGTTACCGAAATATCGGGTCCACCTAGCTGAGAGCCAATAACAGCCAGACAGGGATAAGGAAGAGTTGCTTTATTCTGCAGAAGAAAGGAGAGCTTTGCACCTTGGTACAAAAACTCTGTCTTACACACATTTTACAGATCCTTTATACACATTCAGACCACGGTCCTTGCAGTGTTAACACTTGATTGGTGGTGGTCAGACCCGTGCTTTTGCTATCTGGTCGGTGAAAACCAGCTTGGGACCAGCTCCAACTGCCTTAAGGCATTGAAGGGAAGACAGTTGAAAAGTTCAGGCTACTGTGTACTTGAAGTGTCTGCTTCCCCCTAATGGCCACTGGTTGACATAAAGGCTGCTCTGTTAAGGGGGGGGGGGGAAGGGTCACTAGTAACTTTCACAATAGCTAGGAATGCTGCTAGCATAGGGTCTGAGGAGAGAGTCCACGTAGCCAGATAATCCTGCTGTAAGAGTGCCAACGCCTGAGATAATGGGGCGTCCAGGATTTCCAGGTTTATGGATCTTGGGTAGCAGATAGAATACCCCTGGTCAGAGCTCTAGGGGTGTGTCTACGTAGATTTGTTCCCGTGCTATAGCAGGGAGTTTCTTGAGCAGTTGGTGTAGTTTCTTTTGGTACGTCTCAGTGGGATCGGAGGATAGTGGCCTGTAGAAAGTGGTGTTGGAGAGTTGCTTGGCAGCCTCCTGTTCATAATCCAACCTGTTCATGATGACTGCAGCACCTGAGCCTGTGTAAGTCTGTGGAAGCACTCTGTGTAGAAGTCCACTCTGTCATTTCGACCGTCAGAAGGAGTCCACGCAGAATTCTTCTTCTCGTATTGTTGATAGGAGGTGTGATCGGCGTCGGCCCACCTACCCGCTAGGGGGCGGTGGGGAGCTACGAGGTCACTGGCCGGCCTGGGTCACGCCTCCGTCAGTGGGGAATTAGCGGCGGGGCAGCAGCCAGCCAGGGTCTGTAGCGCGCCCCTCAGGCAGGGGAGCGCCGGCAAAGGTTAATAGCGCGCCCCTCAGACAGGGGAGCGCCGGCAAAGGTCAGTAGCGCGCCCCTCAGGCAGGGGAGCGCCGGCAAAGGTCCCGGCGTGGCTCAGCCGGGTAGGGGAACGCAGGCCCGCCCTACACCACTGCGCTCCAGCCCAGGGCCCCGACAGTGGCAGAACGAGGGTCCCACCACTGGGTCAGCGGGGTCGTCCCGCTACATAGACTTACCACTGTGCAGCTCTGTCCCTGGGCTACTTCCTACCCGATTGCTCGCCCGAATCCCTCTGGTCCCGTGAGTGTGTCGGGGTAGTCCGCTGTTGGCAGCTCCGGCTCCCCCTCAGGCTCAGGCTCCTCCAGCTCCTCTGGGTACTCGGCAGCAGGCAGTCCTGGCAGCCCCAGTCCGTCCTCCAGGTGAGGTTTCCACGGGTCCAGGGCCTCCCCTGGTGTGGCAGCAGGCTCTGAAGGGAGCAGCCCACGGTCTGGGTCTGCCTCCCTCCCTGGTGCTGCCCTAACTGAGCTAAGGGCCCCGCCCTTTATACTTCCTGTTCCAGCCCTCCCCTTCCGGGGGGTGGAGCGAGCTTGGGCTGGCCCCGCCCACTCAGGCTGAGAGAAAGGCACTTTACCCTCAGGTTCGGAGGGAAGCCACCCTGGCTCCCTACAGGGAGGGATTGGTTGCTGGAGCTCTCTCTGCTCCCTTCTCCCTCCGTCTTTCCCTGGCCCTCTCCTGCCGCTGCTGCTGCTCTCCTTGCTGCTGCCGCTGCCGCTGCTGCTGCGTGAGTGAGTGAGTGAATGCGGAGGGGGGGGCCTTGCCGGCTTGCCCCCCCCTCGCCCTCGCCTCCGGAGGGAGAAGCACCGGCCCCCCAACACCAACACCGATACCATCTGGGGGCCCACCTGCCTGCTTGCTTGCCTGCCTGGCCGGTTGCCCGGCCGGCTGACTGCCACTCGCTGCTGCTGTTGTTCCTGTGTGGGAGCCGCTGCCTCCGTCGCGGAGAGCGAAGAGACTGCGTCCCTGGTTCGAGAGATTGTGGAGGGGGTTGTTTGAGAACTGTGTTTCGAGTGACTTTGCCATCTTTACTCCTGGGGTGGTGGTGCCCCCGGTCGCGTTAGGAGTGCGGACGGACCTGAGCCTCTCGCTCGTGATTCCTCGGAGTGGAAGCCGTCGCTTGCCAGAAAACTCCGAGGTCGACTTGGGAGCCTGCTGTCCCGTCCCCCGTAGCGGACTGTTGAAGGGAGCGCGGGGGGGGGGTGCGGTGCCCCCCCCTTCGTCCATCTGCTCCCCCTTTGCCACCACCCCCACCGCCGACAGCTGCCGACGACCCCTCCACCGCCCCGCGTGCCACCTGGACCTGCTTTTCGCCCCTCGGCGGGGCTGTTTGCTCCCCCCGCCTCTTCCATCATCCGGGACTGTTTACTTGCAGCAGTGAACGGCAGAGCCTGCGCTTCGCGAGCGCTGTGGGTGCACCTTTTCCCCCGCCCTGGACTTCTCCTGCCCCCCAACTGCGTTTAGCTGGTGGGGTCCCCTCCCTGTAGCCCCCTTTGTATTGGTTGGCCCTACCCTACCCCCCCTCCTTTTGAGCCCCTTCGGTTTATTTATTTATTTATTTATTTTTTTTGTGCCCATTCCCCCCCCCCCTCGGTTCCTAGCCTGCTGGCTGTGTTCCCGGCCCTGTCCTTGGGCTGCGGCTGGCTGGAGTTTTTCCTCCTACCCCTCCTTGTCCTTGGGCTGCAGCTGGCTGGACATTCCATTCTGTTTCTGAGCCGCTGCTCCGGTGCGCCCCCCCCCTTCGCCCCCCCGCGCGCGCTTGTGCCCCCGTTTTGTTGCCCCCCCTCTTTGCACTGTTCACCCCCCCCCCTTTACTGTTGTTGTAGTCCCCCCCCGCCCCAGTGCAGCCGGGGGAGCCGGCTTTCTTTTTTTGGCACTTGTGCCCCGCCCCTCTCTTTTCGCTCCTGTGTGCCCTCTCCATTGGCACCCTCCTCCCCAGCCTGCAGCCTAGCGGGGAGGAGTGGTTGCTTTTTCCTCGTTCCCCCATTACCCACCCCGGGGGCGCCCTCCTCCCCTTCCTGTAGCTTTCTAGGAGGGAGTGGTTAGCCCCCTCCCCCTTCTTCCCCGCTTTCCCTGGCCCGTTTGCTGGACCCTCCTCCTCTGTCCTTTGCTTAGAGGGGCGGAGCAGCTGCAGGTTGTAATGGCAGGGGACTCTGCCCCTGTCCCTTCCCCTGCCCCTGCCCCTGAACCCCCGTCCGCCCCAGTGGCCGGCCCCTCGGCTGGCCCTGTCCTGGACACCGCCGCTGCCACGGCTGCCCTCCACCGGCAGGAAGGGCCAAGGGAGGAAGAAGGGCAAGGGCCCCGCCCGTGGAGCCAAGCCTCCTGCGGGCGGGGCTGCAATTCCCGCCGCGGCCCCAACACCGGCCGCGGCCCCTCCCTCTCCTGCCGTCCCTTCCACCAGCTCTGGTGGCGCTCCACCTCCGGCCCCCAGAGCATACGCCCAGGTGGCCGCCGCCTCTTTGCGTGCCGCCACGCCGTCCGCCCCGACCACCGCCTCCGGACCCATCCCTGGTGACCGCGGCCCCTTCCCCTCGCTGACGAGGAGGCACGGCGTCCGTTGCCACTTGGTGCCTGCCTCTCCCCACATTGAAACGTATGTGCGGGCGTTGGCGAGGGTGGTGGGGCCTACGGCCATCGTGGCGGCCTCCAAAATGTATGGGAAGGCCGTGTTCTTCCTGGCATCGGAGGCCGCCGCGCAGGAGGCGGTGGAAAGAGGCCTGGCGGTGGGGGGCGTGTTTGTCCCCTTGGAGCCCCTGGAGGACCTGGGCGTACGGGTGCTCTTGACCTCCGTCCCGCCCTACCTCCCCAACGCCGCTCTGTTGCCTGCCCTCTCCACCCTGGGGAAGCCCATTTCCATTCTGAGCCCTCTCTCGTTGGGCTGTAAGGACCCCGCCCTCCGGCACATCCTGTCTTTCCGCCGGCAGGTCCAGCTCCAGCTGCCGCCGGCGGCGGGTGCCAGAGTGGCGCTCGAGGGGTCCTTCCTGGTGCCCTACCGGGGGGCCCATTATCGGGTCCACTATTCGACGGGGGAGGCCCGGTGCTTCCTCTGCCGGGCGCAGGGGCATGTCCGGAGGGACTGTCCCCTGGCCCGGCCTGGAGGGGCGTCCGAGACCCCCGGGGCCCGGGAGGGTGCCGGCCCTGTCATCGTCGGCAACCCTAGCGGTTCGGACACTGCTGCTGCCGCCGCCCCTCCTCCTTCTGCCGCGGTTCCCGCTCTGGCCGCGGAGACGGCCGAGCAGGCGGGCCTTGCCGTCGCCGACCCTGGATCGGCGGGGCATGTGGAGGAGGGGGCGGGGCGGCTTCCGCCGGCCACGGGGAAGGGCCCGCCCCAGGGGGAGGTTTCCCTCCCCCCTGCTGTCCCTCCGCCCCTGCCGCCCCGAGCCCCGAAGCCATCGCCCTTGCCCTCTGGCCCCGCCCCTGCTGACCGGCCCTCCACCTCCTCTTCCACCTTGGGGGGCTGGGTGACCGTCCGGGGGAAGCGTGGTGCCCGCAGGTCGCGGGCTCTCTCCCTCCCCTCTGATGAGGAGGGAGAGCAGGCCCCCCGAAAGATGCCGCGGGGGGCCGACGTTGTTAGTTCTGTTTCCGCGCCCCCGGACGGTGCCCAGCAGGAGGTGCCGGCCATGGAGACCGTGGATGCCGTGGCAGTGGCTGGGGAAACTTCTGTCCCTTTTGTTGGGCCCACGCCTGAGGAGGCTTCAGCAGCGGTTCTCCCAGCCCTTGCTCCGTCTGTGCCCCCCGCCACCGCCGCCGATGCCGAGGCGGCCTTTGTCCCTGTGACTGGCGGGGAGGTGGCCGGGGCCGAGGGGACCGCTTTCGCCTCCATTTTCGATGAGATCGAGGCCCTGGGTCTGACCCCGGTTACCCAGGGGGAGGATGACCCTCCGCAAGCGGGCCCCGATCCGGGTGCTGGCTTAGTCCCGCCCCCTTCTCCTGCTCCCGGTTCCTCGCCCCACTCTGCCGCTCCCGACTTAGTCCTGGGAGAACCCTTAGCCCTACCTGCCAGCCCGGCCGCGACTACCGTCTCGTGCACGGCCGCCGAGCCCCTCGGGGCGACAGCCGTTGCTGAGCGGCCGGTTCCTGCCCCCGATCCTACCCCTTCCATCGTTCCTGCCCCTGAGGCTTCCCCTGTCCCTGCTGCCTCCGTCCCCTCGGATGCTGACCTTGGCCGAGGGGAGCCGCAGTCTAGCGGCTTGGCAGCGGGCGATGAGGAGCCCGTTCCCGCTCCCGTCCCTGATCCTGTCCCCTCTCCTGCCCAAGTCCCTGTTCCCGCCTCGAGCCCCGCCCCTACTCCCGCCTTTGCCCCAGATCCTGTCCCTGAGGTGTCTCTTTCTGCCACCTCTGGTGTTACTGCCGCCCCCGGGGTTGTCGCATTTCCGTTGCCTGCAGACAACCCTCAGGGGGCGGTTTTCGTGTCTCCCCTTCCTGCCACTGTGGGGGCTGTGTTGTTCCCTCAGCCTCCCTCTCCTTTGCCGGGGATGGGGACGGGCTGCCCGGCGCAGCAGCGCCGGAACTCGGCCCCTTGTATGTCCGTCACTGTGGGCTGCGAGGACCCTTCAGGGGCCCCGCCGGAGGATGGCGGCGGCTTGGCCGCTGCCTCCCCCTCCGCGCTGCAGGATGAGCTGCGCCTCTTTCTATCGGATTCCCGTGGTTCCCAGGGTAAGGTGCAGCTCGCCCTTCAGCGCTGGGGGGACTTCCATCTCGTCCTCTGGGCCGTGCAGGCGCTTTTGGGGGAGGGGCGGGGGTCCGGTCGGCGGGACATCGTGGCCTATCGGCGGGCCCGCAGATTCCGCGACTCCCTTTTGACCTTCGGAGTCGAAACCGGGATCTTGCGGGGCCCGCTGGGGGCTGATGGTCCCTCCGCCCGTGAGGATCTGCCCCAGCCCTCCGCATGACAGTTACCACCTTTGCATCGCTGAACACTCGGGGCTGTAGGGTGGGTCTCCGCAGGAGCCAGGTGCTCTCCTTCCTTCGGGAGGGGGGGTACTCTGTGATTTTCCTGCAGGAGACCCACACGGCTCCGGCCGTCGAGGCTAGCTGGCGGCTGGAGTGGGGAGACGGGGTTTATTTTAGCCACCTCAGCGCCCATTCGGCTGGGGTGGCCACCCTGTTCTCCCCGGGGCTGCGGCCTGAGGTACTGGGGGTCGCCGAGGTCGTGCCGGGCCGCCTGCTGCACGTCCGGGCCCGTGTGGAGGGGCTGGTTCTGAACTTGGTCAACGTTTATGCCCCGAACGCGGGCCTGGAACGAGTGCCTTTCTATCAGCGGGCGGCGGCCTTCCTCGGCACTCTGGATTCTCGCGAGTGCCTGGTCCTGGGCGGGGACTTTAACACCACCCTCGAGGATCGGGACCGCTCCGGGCTTGAAAATTCCCAGGCAGCCGCGAGCGTCCTCAGGGAGATCGTAGACCATCACTCCCTGGTGGACGTCTGGCGCGAACACCACCCGGACGACGACACCACCTTCACCTATGTCCGGGTGGAGGACGACCGGTCGCGCCACTCCCAGTTGGACCGGATCTATCTGTCCCGCTTTTCACCTCCAGCGTCCGGCCGGCCCCGTTCTCGGATCACCATCTGGTGACCGTGACGGCTTCTTTCAGTTCCGAGCGGACGGGGCCGGCCTATTGGCATTTTAATAATAGTTTGCTGGAGGACGTGGGCTTCGTGGCATCCTTCCGGGAGTTCTGGCTGGCCTGGCGGGGGCAGCGGCGCGCCTTTCCCTCGGTGCGGCGGTGGTGGGACGTGGGGAAGGTCCGCGCACGGCTCTTCTGCCGAAACTACGCCCGGGGCGCCAGCCGGCGGCGAGATGCGCTGATAGGGCAGTTGGAGCGGGAGGTCTTGGAGCTGGAGAGGCGTCTGGCCTCCGGCCCCGAGGATTCACCCCTCTGCGCGGCGTACCGGGAGAAGCGGGAGGAGCTCCGGGCCCTGGAAGACCACCGGGCCCGGGGCGCGTTTGTTCGATCCCGCATCCGTCTCCTTCGGGAGATGGATCGCGGCTCCCGCTTCTTCTACGCCCTGGAGAAATGGAGGGGGGCCAAAAAGCATGTCACCTGCCTCCTGGCGGAGGAGGGCATCCCCCTCACGGATCCGGAGGCGATGCGTAACAGAGCCAGAGCCTTCTACGCCGCTCTTTTCTCCCCGGATCCGACCGACGCCGAGGCCCGCAGGGTGCTCTGGACCGAGCTCCCGACGGTCAGCGCGGGCGACCGAGACCGGCTGGAGCTGCCTCTTTCTCTGGCCGAGTTCTCGGCAGCCCTCCGGCTCATGCCCACTAACAAATCTCCGGGCATGGACGGGCTGACCGTGGAGTTCTACCGCGTGTTCTGGGACGTCCTCGGCCCAGACCTCGTCACCGTCTGGGCCGAGTCCTTGCAGGGCGGGGTCCTCCCTCTCTCGTGCAGGCGAGCCGTGCTCGCCCTGTTGCCGAAGAAGGGGGACCTCCGCAATTTACGAAATTGGCGTCCCGTCTCGCTCCTCAGCACGGACTATAAGGTCGTAGCGAAGGCCATCTCGCTGCGGCTGGGGTCCGTGCTGGCGGACGTGGTCCACCCCGACCAGACCTACACCGTCCCGGGCCGGAGCATCTTTAACAACCTGTACTTGGTCCGGGACCTGTTGGAGCTGGGACGTAGGGATGGTCTGTCGTTCGCCCTCCTGTCTCTGGACCAGGAGAAGGCGTTCGACAGGATGGACCACGGGTATCTCCTGGGCACTCTGCGGGCGTTCGGTTTCGGGCCCCAGTTTGTGGGCTTTCTCCAGGTGCTGTACGCTGAGGCGGAGTGTCTGGTCAAGCTCAACTGGACCCTGACCGAGCCGGTCAGCTTCGGGCGGGGAGTACGGCAAGGGTGCCCCCTCTCGGGCCAGCTGTACGCTCTGGCGATCGAGCCCTTCCTCTGCCTCCTCCGTCGGAGGTTGGCAGGGTTGGTGCTCCGGGAGCCGGAGCTGCGGCTGGTCCTGTCGGCGTACGCCGACGACGTGCTCCTCGTGGTCCAGGACCCAGCGGATCTGGTGCGGGTGGAGGCCTGCCAGGCCGTTTATTCGGCCGCCTCCTCCGCCCGGGTCAACTGGGTCAAGAGCTCTGGCCTGGTGGTCGGGGACGGTTGGCGGGCGGGCTCCCTCCCACCCGCGCTTCAAGCCATTCGGTGGAGCGCAGGTCCGCTGCTCTATCTAGGCGTTTATCTTTCCGCCACGCATCCTTCTCCTTCGGAGAACTGGCTGGATTTGGAGGCCAGGGTGCGTGGGCGGTTGCGGAGATGGACGGGACTACTCCGGTGTCTCTCCCTGTGGGGGAGGGTGCTGGTGCTGAACCAGCTCGTCCTGTCCATGCTCTGGCACCGGCTCAACACCCTGAGCCCGGCCCCGGAACTCCTAGCCAGGCTCCAGAGGATAGCCCTGGAGTTCTTCTGGCCTGGACTGCACTGGGTCTCTGCAGGGGTTCTGAGTCTTCCCCTGGAGGAGGGGGGACAGGGCCTGGTCTGCCTTCGTAGCCAGGTCCATGTCTTCCGCCTCCAGGCCCTGCAGAGGCTCCTTTACGGTGCGGGTAGTCCGGCATGGGGGACGTTAGCGCACGCCTTTCTCCGCCGCCTCCGAGGACTCCGATACGACCGGCAGCTCCTTTTTCTTCATTCGAGAGGTCTTCCGCGAGACCTCTCGGAGCTGCTGGTCTTCTACCAGGACCTTCTCCGGACCTGGAAGCTTTTCTCGGCGACCAGGTCCACTGTGGCCACCGAGGGTGTGGATCTCCTCGCGGAGCCCCTGCTGCACAATCCCGATCTCCGTGTGCAGGTGGCGGAGTCACCCTCAGTGAGCCGGAGGTTGGTCCTGGCGGAAACCACCAGGGTCGGAGACCTCCTGGACTACACCAGAGGGGACTGGGTGGATCCCCGCGCGCTTGGTCGGCGCATGGGGCTCTCCACCCTCGCGACCCCTCTGCGTGTACTCCAGGAGGTGGGCGCTGCATTGTCACCTCTTGCTCTCGGCTTCCTGTGGCGGGCCCTGCGGGAGGGCGCTCCCCGCCCACCCCTCACCCCGGGCCCTCCGGACCTTTTTCTCGGGCCCTTGTTCCGTGACCCCCCCCGGCTCCCCCGTTCCCATAATCCGAGCCGGCTGCACACTTTGCAGCCGGTCCGGTTTCGGACCGCGTCCAGAGACCACCTGTACACGCTCGTGCTCCACACGTTGCATCACCTCACCCTCGTGTCCCGCCCCGACACCAAGTGGAGGGACTATCTGCTACCTGTGGAGGGTGAGGAGCCCCGGTGGGCCAGCCTTTATTCCACCTTAGTTCCAAGGCCCGCCGGGGACATTGGTTGGCGGCTCCTTCATGGGGCCGTGAGCACGGGCGTGTACTTGGCGCGGTTCACCCCTATTCCTGAGGCCTGCCCATTTTGCGGCATTAGGGAGACCCTGGCGCACGCTTACCTTGAGTGCGCCAGGCTGCAGCCCCTTTTCCGGCTTCTCCAGAACCTCTTGTTGAGGTTCTGGCTACACTTTTCCCCGCACTTGTTTATTTATGCGCACCCTGTCCGTGGCCCCACTAAGTCGTGGGACCTCCTCGTCAACCTCTTCCTGGCCCTGGCCAAACTCACCATCTATAATACCAGGGAGAAGATGTTGGACGAGGGGGTGCTCTGCGACTGTGGGGCCTACTTTCATACCTCTTTGGTCTCACGTCTCCGGGCGGAGTTCCACTGGGCAGCGTCCGCTGGCTCCCTTGCCACCTTCGAGGAGCAGTGGGCGCTGTCCGGGGTTCTCTGCTCGGTGTCCCCATCTGGTTCCCTGATTTTGAACCTATGACCGTCACCTCGCTCCCTGTTTTTTTTATTAGTTGTCCCACGTAATCATTTGGTACTGGGTCCAGTGGTCCCTCCCGCTAGGCTGGGGGAGGGGCCTTTCGTAGTGGGCGGCTGAGCCCGCCCACTTCCCGGTTCGCCAATACGGCTCCCTACAGGAGGGTTCCTTTGGGTGAGTGCGCTGTTCAATGGCGTGTTGAAAATATTCCTTGAGTCGGAGACGACAAAAGTAGGCTTCCAGATCACCACAGAATTGTATCGTGTGCGGGCGGGTGGTGGGGCAGAAAGAGAGTCCCTGAGATAGGACAGACTCTTCTGCCGGGTTAAGGGTGTGGTTGGATAGATTAACAATATTGCTGGGTAAGTTAAGGGTACCCTTGTTGAAGCCCCCTGTGGCGTGTAGGAGTTTAGATCGTTTACTGCCCTTAATAAGCATCAGAAAATAAACACACGAGAGAGAAACCATAAGTGTTTGGACTGTGGGAAAGGTTTCACAGAGAGATCAGCACTTCTTACACATCAGACACTTCACACAGGAGAGGGTCCTCATAAGTTCTTGGACTGTGGGAAAGGTTTCATACTAAGCTCACAACTTATTAGACATCAGAGAATCCACACGAGAGCGAGACCTTATATATGCTTGGAATGTGGGGAAAATTGTAACTGTAGCTCAAAACTCACTCAACATGAGAAAACTCACATGTGAGAAAGACACTATAAATATTTTGAAAGTAGGAAAAGTTTAATAGGAGCTCTCGTCTTATTGCACACCTCACATTCCTTCTTAAGACAAACCTCAGAATTGCTTCTACTGTCGGAAATGTTTCCTGTAGAAGTCAGCCGTTATAACACATCAAAGGATCCACACAGGAGATAGACCTCATCAGTGCTTGGACTGTGGGGAAAGCTTCATTCAGCGATCACCCCTCATTAAAAGTCAGAGAATCCACAGAGGTACGAGAGAGCCTAGGAATAGCCGGACTGCAGGAAAAGATTCAATTTGACTTCACACCTCAGTGACCCACACAGCAGAGAGGCCTTGAATGCGGGGGAAACATTAGGTGCTCCCGGAGTATCAAGCATCTAGAAATCTGTATAGGGAAGAAACCGCTGAGATGTTCTCAGTGCGGAAATCGCTCCAAGTGGAGCTAACACGATGTTGGACATCCGAGACTCCCCCACACAGCAGGGAAATTTTCTCAGGGCCCTGACTAGGCAATAGGAACAACCCCATTTCCTCGTTCCCACACACGTCAGGGGCTTTTGGCTCCCAAGCATCCAGCTACCCATGACTGGGGTGAGGATCCAGCAGCAGCCAAGCATCAGCTGGTCAGTGACCCACTGGCTCTGCCTGGTCTAAGCAAACCCCAGGCAGAGGAGGAGACGCCCCGATCAGCCCCTCCCCCCTGCTGCAGCCCTGGCTGCTGAGCTGATGGGCCACAGGTCGGGGAAGGGAGAGAAAGAAACTCCACCAGCCGCTCCCTCTGCCTGGCTGAAGTTCCCCCCTCTCCCCACCCCTGCCAGCCAGGATCCCCCTGCCATGGAGATGAGGAGAAGGACACTTGGGCCAGACCCCACCTTCACTCTAGACACCTGTCCCCACCCCCATCTTCCACCAGCCCCTGAGCTGGGCTTCCCCACTGACTTGAGCTGTTCCCTTTTGGGCAAGTGTCCCTGGGGGCTGGTAACTCCTCCCCTCCCCAAATCCCCCAGGGTGCTGGGCTCTGGGGGAATCAAATGTTAAGGGATCAGGACTGGCTGGGGCTGGTGGAGCTTGATATCAGGGGGAACTGGGTGCGGGGGTATCGCGTGTTTGGGGATCATAGGATAAGCGCATTCAGACAGCACCACTGAGAGGCACTGATTCCCACAGGACCTTTTGTCAGAGGCCTGGAGATCCCACCTCTGCCTCCGCAGCATCAGCCTCTGAAGTTCTGGCTAGGCTAGGAGATGTGGTCGGGATTAGCCAGCAGATCTCTGTGACCCTCCACCAGATTTCCTAGTGTAAACTCACTCTGAGCATCTGATGTGTTCTGACCAGTGTTCCCTCCGTTTTTACATCCATGTGTGGAATGAATTTGGTTCTATGCACCAGTATGTGACATATCATCTCCATACTAGTTCATATGGGGGTGGGGCCAAGAGGTTTGGAGTGTGGGGGGCGGGCTCCGGGCTGGGACAGAGGGATGGTGTGCAGAGGGGTGAGGGCTCTGGCCAGGTGTGCAGGCTGTGGGATGGGGCTGCAGATGAGGAGTTTGGGGTGCAGACTGCGGTGGGGAGAGGACTCCCCCCAGCCCTCTCTCACCACAGCTGCTTGGGACTGGGTGAGAGGCACCTCTCCCCAGCCGTGGCAGCTCCTGTGGTTGGGGTGAGGGAGGAGTTCCTCTCCCCAGCAGCTCCAGTGGACCTGGACCAAGCCTGGGGAGGGGCTCCTCTCCTTGCCTTCCTTAATGCCCTCGATAGCCAGCTGGTCATGCCCTCCCCATGTCCCACCGTGTCCTGCGTTGGGATGACAGAGAGTTGCCCCACTCACCCCACACTGATCCCTCTTGTGATAACTTCTGCACCCCATGTTCACCACTTGTGTAGGGTTATGATATTTTGTGTGCAAAGTGTGCCTGGTGAGGGATCATTGGAAAACTCATGATCTGCTGAATATTGTGCCGTTGAAATGCTTGTGACACCAGTGCATGTAGAATGGTGAGATTTTAATGTATGTTTGTTGCTAGGCTGACCATATTCCAGGTGCCCCAAAAGAGGACACTGATGGGGGGTGGGAGCTGATGGTTGTAGAGTTAGAGGTGCTGGAGGGGGTGCGGTGGGGATACTCATGAGGTGAGGGCAGTGTTGGCAGCTGTCACAGTGGCAGAGTGCTGGCAACAGCTGTCAGTCAGCGCCGACCTGCGGGACACTCCCCCAGGACTGGGAGTCTGGGCCTGGGTGAGTGGGATCTCGCAGCAATCAATCAGCTGTGGATGCAGGGCAATTGGCTAGTTGGGAAGGTGAATAATCAGGGATGTTTCTGAGTTTCAGCACTTGTGCTCTGCAAACACCCCCGGACATTTGTTGTTATGGCAAAACCCGTCAGCAGGTTCAAACAAGAGGATCTGTCCATAAAGAGCCAGACATATGTCAAAGTTTTTGTTACTGAAATATGTCATAGTTCAAGGGATTGTCCCACTCAAAGTCCTGAGAGATGACAAAGGACCGACTGTGGGTGTTAGAAAACCCTTATCTGGCCGTCCATCACCAACAGGAAGAAAGGGGTAAACAAAGAAATTTATAATTCACCTGAAGGATGCTTTGGAGCTCACACACACCAGGAAGTTGCCTGACCCCATGACTGTTGGCCCCTTACTGAAACTTAGTGCACAGGGGAGGGGTTGGTTGGCTTCTCCCAGTACCAAAAGACAGGAAGATGCAATGAGAAAAGAAAACCCTGAGGCAGGCAGGCCAATGAGGGAGTCAGGTGCCCGTTCTCTGTGTGAGCTGGAGCTGCCTGCCAGAGAAGGGCAGAGCTAAGGGGAGAGGAGCAGCCAGAGCTGGGTTGGAGGCAGAGGAGTAGAAGCACTGATGTAGAGGGAAGCTCGGGCTGGAGCAGTCTGGAGCTGGGTGTGGTGAGCAGCTGGGGAGATCGAGGGAGGGACCCTGGGCAGCGTGGGATGACATCATGTTTTCCTTTCCCCTTTCACATTTTTTCCTTAATTTTTTTTTATTACTTGCTTTTTAATAAATCGTATTTGTCCTGAGTGATCGCAACAAAATTGGGGCTGCAGACCCCGCAGGAATCTTGGGGCCAGCCTTGTCGGGGTTTCAGACACCAGAGTAGAAGGGGAGTCCTTGAGGTCTGGCAGGTCTCCAGGTAAAGGGAGTGGGAGCGAGGACTCAGCTCCTTTTGCTATTTGATTCTATCAGGGTGGTGTATAAGCCAGAAGAGTTCCCCACAAGGTTTCTCGTAAAGTTAGTTAGGATTACAGGGGAAAGTGTCAGAGCGGCCACCAGTGAGAGTTGCTGGCCACACTCTGAGGCCACCACGTTTGGTTGTGAGAATCCCTGGGCTAGATGCTCATGATGGGCCCTTCTGACCATAGAGCATGTGAGTGGAACAGGAGCTGGACACAGAGATGCTGCAGAGCGATGGGTTGATCGCTAGGACCCAGGAGCAGCTGGGAGGCGGCTCTCGGGGGAGCGATCGCTGGGCTCAGTCCCGGCAGCAGGAAGTGACTCGCAGCCGCTGCAGTGACTCTGGCTCCAGGCTCCTGGCGAGATCCCCGAGCCCCGGCGGCTGGTGCTGGGAGCCCGGAGCCCTGGCTGCAGCCGGGAGAGGGGAATCTCCAGCAGGGCCCTTCCCGCTGCTCCCCAGGAGCCTCTCCCAGGGCAGAGCCCCCAGTCCGGCCAGGCGCCTTCCCGGCCCGGCCCCTGCCCCAGGGGGCCCCGCTCGGAGGGAAGGTGAGAGAGACTCGCCCCCGCGTCACCCCCGGGCTGCAGGGGGAGGAGGATAAAGAGGGGCAGGGGGTGAGGGCAGGCGGGGGGAGCGGGGTGGGGGCAGGAGGCGGGTGCTGGGGATGCGGGGGGCAGGCTGGGATGGGGGCGGGGCGCACTGAAGGGAACATGGGCTGATGCGGTGGGATTGGGGGGCGTTGTGGGGCTGAGGGGAGCGAGGCTGGAATGGGGGAAGATGTGAGTCGGGGGCACTGCGAGGGAAGCAGGGGTGTGGGGAGACTAGCGGGGGACAGAGGCAAAAACCCATCCCCCCACACTCACTCCCTGCTCCCAGTGTGTTATTGTCAGACACACCCGTGCTGGTGGAGTCGGTGTCTCATGAGTTTTGGGGTCGCCCAGGGCCCTGGTCTGATTTCTGGGCAGGATTCACATCTCAGCCACACCGGAGTCACTGCTGCTCTGGGCAGGCAGGGAGTGTGGATGGGCCAATGGGATCAGCCTCTCCCTGCCTGTCTCTGGGGGCTGCTGGGGGAGTCCAGGGCAGCTCATTCTTTAGGTGATGCCACCAGAGGGCTCCTGCTGCTCCTAAGGGAGAGGAGTTTACACGGAAGCGTGTGAAAATCTCCCAAAGTGGCCCCTTTAGTTCTGCTTTTTTTTAAAGTTTGGCTCAGAGATACTGTTACTGGGAGGGTCTGAAGAGTCTGGGAGGGAATCACGGTGTTACATGGACTAAAGCCCCTTCTGTAACCTCCCCCATCACCCCTCTTTCCTTGACAGGCTGAGGAATCACGTCCACGTTTTACTCCAGATGGGCCCGTCTTCCATGAGACAGGGAAGGGAAATGTCTGTGATGGAGCCAGCTCAGGTAGGGGATTATCAGGGAGCTCCTGGGCAGGGGCAGGGAGGAGACAGGGTGTGATAAACCTGCTGATATTCTGAGTGGGCCCATTGGTGATGGGGGAGGGGAGATGGGACATTCCCCCATTTCTCAAACAGGATATAACACCATTGCACAGGGCTGGGAGTGAGACCCCACTAGCCACAGGCTGCTGTGAAATATGAAGGGAAGCTGTTGGGATTCCTGTCCCTGGCTCAGAGCTCTGCTTCCCGTATCAGCCTGTGTCTCGCAGGTGTGTGGGAAATGAGAAGACCCTGCCCTGCTCCGTGTGCTGGGAGGAGACAAGTAGCTCTCACCTTCTCCCCATCCCCTGAAGCCTCCTGGCTGCTCTGAGCAGGGTGGGGGTGGGATTCTGCTACTCTGTCGCTCCCAGAGCTTCCATTTCTTTATCTGTCCTCAAAGATAACTAGTGGGATTGTGGCTGGAGCATCAGGTAACGAGTGGGGGCTTTTGGTGTTCCAGATGCCGGTGACCTTCGAGGAGGTGGCTGTGTATTTCACCCAGGGGCAGGGGGCTCTCCTGGACCCTGCTCAGAGAGCCCTCTACAGGGACGTCATGCAGGAGAACTACGAGACGGTGACCTCACTGGGTAAGGGATTCTTGTCCCCTCAGTTATTCGAAGTTGTGGGGTCTGCATGTCTAACTCTGGTCAGGTTCTTCCCTGGTCAGTTAGATCAGAGGCGAATGGGTTCCATAATGCACAGCTGCCGTGTGAGAGAGACTTGCATCTCTGTGCCCTCTCCAGTGGGACATGGGTGTCAAAACACAATGGACAAGCTAAACCATCCCCACCCTCCAGCTTTCAAAGGGGCATAAATCCATCATTGTCCTGTCTGTGTTGTTTCACAGCTGCACAAACAATCCCTGTTCACCTCCCTCCTTGGGAATAGCTCCAGCCATGAGGAGGGCTCTGGGCTCTGCAGGTTTAGAAAGAGGCAGGGGTTTAAGTCCAGAGCTGTGTGTGAGTCAGCAAGGCCCCCAGAGTGCACAGATCTTGGGAAAGCCTAGTGAGGGTGTAGTAATCATTCAACTCACCTCCCCAGATAACTTCCTGTGCGCAAGGGACTCAGTGACCATTTTCCCGTCCTCTTGGCTTCCACGTTCCTCCAGCAGAGCGCAGGGACAGGTTCCACTTACGGAATGTCCTTTCTGACAAATACTCCACCAGTGCTCCATGCACCCTAATCTGGTCTGATTTCCCCCTCTGCACAGGATTCCCCCTTCCCAAACCTGAGCTGATCGCCCGGCTGGAACGAGGGGAAGAGCCCTGGGTGTCCGATCTCCAAGTCTGCGAGGAAAGAAGGCTTCTGAGAAGCACCCGTACAGGTGAGGACTGACACAGAAACCATCTAGGGAATGAAGGAAAAAGCTGAGAATCCCAGAATATGGTGTGAGTAAGCGCCCTCAGTTCTTCCTGGTCTCAGGCAGGACAGGGCTTCAGTCATCAGATATAGCTCACGCCATTCCACCCAGCCTCTAATCTGCAGGAGTTTGCTTCCCAGCTTTCCTTCTCTGTGAGTGTTTGGGTGGGATGTGGAGGCGGAGTCCCGTTGCTCAGTCTTTGTGTTGGGTTTTCCCTTTGTGCTGTTCCTCTTTCTCCCCAGCACAATGACTCCTGTCTGGATTGTGTCTCTCCCAGCAGGTGCTGAGCGAGGGAGTGAGAATGAGGAGGGGAATCATCATGAGGAAGTTCCCGGGGAAGCGGAACCGCAGGGGACCTTTGTGGGAAGAGCTGAAGGGAATTTTTCCCAGTACTTGGAGCAGGCAGAAGCCTGGGGAAGTTGGCATAGGTCAGAGAGGCTTCTGGGACACCTCCCAGGGAAGAAAGTGGATGAATCTGTTAACGGTGGGGGAGGAGAGGAGGATCCCACAGCGCCGCAGACAAATCCCAAGAAAGAGACACCCTGGCACTACCTTCAGTCTCTCGAGTGCGGGAAATGTTTCATATCAAAGACACAAATAATTAGACATCAGTTAAGCCACACAGGGGAGAGACCCCTCAACTGCTTGGACTGTGGAAAAAGTTTCACAGAGAGGGCAAACCTTTTTCAACATCAGGCAATCCACACAGGACAAAGACCCCACAAGTGCTTGGACTGTGGGAAAAGTTTCATAAGAAGGTCACACCTTGTTTATCATCAGGCAATCCACACAGGAGAGAGACACCACAAGTGCTTGGATTGTGGGAAAAGTTTCATAGAGCGGTCAAACCTTGTTTATCATCAGGCAATCCACACAGGAGTAAGACCCCACAAGTGCTTGGACTGTGGGAAAAGTTTCATACAGAGGTCAGACCTTGTTAAACATCAGGCATTACACACAGGAGAGAGACCCCACAAGTGCTTGGACTGTGGGAAAAGTTTCATACAGAGGTCACACCTAATTCGCCATCAGGCATTACACACAGGAGCGAGACCCCACAAGTGCTTGGACTGTGGGAAAAGTTTCATACAGAGGTCACACCTAATTCGCCATCAGGCATTACACACAGGAGCGAGACCCCACAAGTGCTTGGACTGTGGGAAAAGTTTCATACAGAGGTCACACCTAATTCGCCATCAGGCATTACACAGAGGAGCGAGACCCCACAAGTGCTTGGACTGTGGGAAAAGTTTCATAGAGCGGTCAGACCTTGTTAAACATCAGGCAATCCACACAGGAGAAAAACCCCACAAGTGCTTGGACTGTGGGAAAAGTTTCATACAGAGGTCAGACCTTGTTAAACATCAGGCATTACACACAGGAGAGAGACCCCACAAGTGCTTGGACTGTGGGAAAAGTTTCAGACAGAGGTCACACCTAGTTCGCCATCAGGCATTACACACAGGAGAGAGACCCCACAAGTGCTTGGACTGTGGGAAAAGTTTCAGACAGAGGTCAGACCTTGTTAAACATCAGGCAATCCACACAGAAGAGAGACCCCACAAGTGCTTGGACTGTGGGAAAAGTTTCATACAGAGGTCACACCTAGTTCGCCATCAGGCATTACACAGAGGAGCGAGACCCCACAAGTGCTTGGACTGTGGGAAAAGTTTCATAGAGCGGTCAGACCTTGTTAAACATCACGCAATCCACACAGGAGAAAAACCCCACAAGTGCTTGGACTGTGGGAAAAGTTATTTACAAAGATCAAGCCTTGTTCAACATCAGGCAATCCACACAGAAGAGAGACCCCACAAGTGCTTGGACTGTGGAAAAAGTTTCATAAGAAGGTCACACCTTGTTAAACATCAGGCATTACACACAGCAGAGAGACCCCACAAGTGCTTGGACTGTGGGAAAAGTTTCATAAGAAGGTCAGACCTTGTTAAACATCAGGCATTACACACAGGAGGGAGACCCCACAAGTGCTTGGACTGTGGGAAAAGTTTCATAAGAAGGTCACACCTTGTTCAACATCAGGCAATCCATACAGGAAAGAGACCCCACAAGTGTTTGGACTGCGGAAAGTGTTTCATATGGAGGTCTGACCTTATTAAACATGGAAGAATCCACACAGGATCTAAACTTCTGTGACACGTGGCAAGAAAGGTTTAAGCAACTTGCATGTAATTGACTCAGGGTCAACGTTTAGAGAGAGATTTTAAAAGTGTGTCCACCTTAGATAGCTAGAGATTGAAATGTAAATGTGTATTTTCAAAGACTTGGAAGAAGAGGGCAAGTCATGTCTGAGTAACCTAATTGCCTTCTATGACGAGATAACTGGCTCTGTGGATGAGGGAAAAGCAGTGGATGTGTTATTCCTTGATTTTAGCAAAGCTTTTATATGATCTCCTACAGAATTCTTGCCAGCAAGTTAAAGAA